>NW_024870822.1:19510000-20710000 GCF_019054845.1 Dipodomys spectabilis
CCCTTCCCTTCTCCAAATTAACCAACAGGGGACGTGGAGCTGTAGCTCAAACTGGTAGAGGCCTCGCCTTGAGCCAAAAAGCTCAAGGACAGCACTCAGGCCCTGAGTTCAAGCCCCATGACCACCACCACCAACAACAAAAGTAAGAAATATAACCAATCAAACAAAAACGTCCTCAGAAAAAGAAAGAAAAATCATTTCTCTTACCAAAATGTATAAGGCAATTATTATTGAAAATACAGATAAATACATTTCATGAATATACAACAACCATTAATATAGTAAATAATAATAAAAATAACTGTACAACTAGACTTTCTGAATCCTAAACTCCAGCTTTATCATTTACTTGTTTATGACTTCAAACAGATTGCTTAACCTATTGTGCTGTAGTTTTCTCATCTGTACATGTTTATTCTAGGAACACAAGATTGATTTTCCATCCAAACTCAATGTAAATCACCATATTGACAGAATAAAAGAAAAACACCATATGACCATCTCAATAAGATATAGAACAGCCATATGGTAAAAATTAAGACCTTTTATAACCCTACTCAGAAATAAAGACTTCTTATTCTGGACAAAAGGATATTTTTAAAAATTGTATTGCTATCATCTTATCTTATTTAAATATTTATAGCATTGCTATGAACTTCTTTAATGGCATAATAGAGAACAATTTGTTCCCTCATGGATATACTATCACTGGCTCTTTCAATATTGCACTAGAGAGTCAACAAATATCCCCAGCCATTTCAGCATCAATTAAACTCAAGAGATTTCACTTACTTTCCTGTGAATTTAATTATTCAGAAATGAGAAACATTTCTAAGTTCTATACCCATTTTCTTTTTCTTTCAGATTGACAATATTTTAGAGCTTTTAACTGTCATTTGTATAGTTCTCTACTGCCACCTCCTGGTAATAAACTGTTTTATCTGACCTATAAACCTCAACTTTAGGGAAGGTATAGGGAAAAGATAATCATCAGAAATCAAATTATTTATCAAGCATTGTTGCCTCCTCCTTTGTTTTTCCCCTACCATCCCTTCCCTCCTACCTAATGTACTCATTACCTTGCTCATGTAACTGTAGCCCCTCTGTACAGTATTTTCACAATAAAAAAACATATAAGAAAAAGAAATTAAACTATTTGACCAGAAGCACACTTGTGACTGAAATCCCAGCCACTTTGGAAACAGAAGCAAAAAGACTGTGGTTTGAAGACAGCCTGCCAAAGGGCCATGTAAAAGACAGTGTGGAAGACTCTCTTCTGGACAGTAACAATACTTTGAAGGATCGAGGAAAGAAAAGGGCTGTTAGTGAAAAGTTAGGCTGTGGGATGGACCACTATGGTAAAATAAAGGGAAGGATTGTAAGGCCTGAAGATTAATGGAACAAACTAGAAGACCCAGAAATAAAGCCATGTACTTGCACAGTTGTCTAATACTTGACCAGAGAGCCAAAAATGTATGGTGAAAAAAAGATAGCCTTTTCAATAAGCAGTGTTGGGAAAACTGGACATCCATATTTAGAAAACTAAAATTGGAACCCTGTTTGTCACTATGCACCAATATCAACTCAAAGTAGATCAAAGACCTCAATATGGGAACTGAAACACTGAAATTTCTAAGATGGAGTGGGGAAACATTAGAACTTAGAGGCATAGGCAGGAACTTTTTGAAGAGTCCCAGGGACACAATAAATAGGAGAGAGACTTGACATGTAGGATTACATCAAAATAAAAAGTTTCTGCAATGTAAAGGGTATAGTTACTAAACTAGAAAGATAGCCAACAGAGTGGAAGATCTTTACCAGCAATACATATGGCATAGGCCTAGTATCCAAAATATACAAAGAGCTCAAAAAATTAACCCCCCCCCAAAAGAACTAAAAAACCAATCAATAAATGGACTATGGAGCTAGAGAGATTTCTCAGTAGAAGAAGTAAGAATGACTTTAGGGAGGAACTCAAAATCTGAACATTTAAAATACTATTTATCAAAATGAATTCTAGGATGTGGACACGGGGTTTTTAGTGTCATTTTAGTGTCATAGTGGTGTTTCTTGACTTTGGATATTTTTTTGTCTTTTGAGAGAAGCAAAGAAAGATGCAGAAAGGGAGGGAGTGGGAGTGAACAAACGCAGTAGTGTTATTTCAGTATACACTGTGTGGGAAATGAAGCATGCAGGGACATGAGGGGAAAACTAGGGTAAAGCAAAGGTAGGGGTTACATTGTCCAAACAAGAAATGTACTCATTATCTAACTTACGAAATAGTAACTCCTCTGTACAATGCCCTAATAATAACAATAAGATAGTATTAAAAAAATAAATAGCCAGGTGCCAGTGGTTCACATCTGTAATCCTAGCTACTCAGGAGGCTGAGATCTGAGGATTGTGGTTCAAAGCCAGCCCAGGCAGGAAAGTCCATGAGACTCTTATCTCCAATAAATCACTCAAAAACTGGAAGTGGTACTGTGGTTCAAAGTGGTAAAGCAATAGCCTTGAGCAAAAGAGCTCAGGGACAAAACCCAGGCCCTAAGTTCAAGTCCTATGACCAACCAACCAATCATACATACATACATACATACATACATACACATACATACATACATGGAACAACTGTGAGCCTCTGAGATTAGGAGAGGCCAGTGATAAAGAGCCTTCTCTATGGTACCTGCATATAATGAAGCAATGTCAGAGTTGTACCACTATGCCAACTGAGTGTTACTCCTAATTAGGATAATTATCAATTATCCTGCAAACTCTCCTAGGAGCACTCCCTAAAGAATGTCACAGAAAACCAGAACCTACAGAGATTCCTGATTCCTGGCTGCGGACCACCTGTGGAGTACTCATCCCTTGTCTCTTTGGTGACAGTAAGGGGTGATTGACAAAAGCTAGAATTAGTCTTCACAATGAATGTGGAGTTGCCTGCCATCCCACTCTAAGATACATAACAGAGCCTATAGATGCTACATGCTGAGGATTTCTCCACAAGAAAAAGAACAATCCCCAAAGACTCACCTGGAAGAGGCTCAGAAAACAGAACTTGGGTCATCCTGTTTCAGAAATACTTGCCTGCATGCTGCATACCTGTTTTTGCTACTTGAGCTGGGTCACAGAGACCATCTGTCAAGTCTAGGGTTGTGTCATCCTTGATTATTATTGCTCCTAAGGTCATCTCAAGACCAGAGACTTGGGTAGTGCAAGAAGTGCTACAGCCCAGGGCCATTTAGATATAGTTTTATGACCAAATGGCAACATAGGGACATGCCAAGTGGTGTTTAGGAGCTTTTTTTTCCTGCTCACTAAGCTCTGTTCTTACTGTGAATTTTCTATCCCATCTTGAAGTCTTCAACATTCTATGTCAAGAGCAAAGTCTTCAAAACCAGCTTAAAAACAACTAAAGAGGAACCAGATGCAACCAGTATGGGAAGAAAACCAGCCAACAGTCAGGAGCATTCAATTGGCAATGCGATGCACCCTAAAGTGAAGGGAGCAAAACTGTTAGCAGTTTCTCCTTCCCCACCAGATATTTCAGAACTGAAGCCAAAGGTGGAGAATGTGTAAAATGTGTTCATGTCCTACCTGTACATGCCTAGAACATAGATTTTGACACACTTTAGTGACAAGGCTGTCTACATTGCAGAGAAGACATGCCAGCACTAGGAGCTGCCCCCTATATGCAGTCAGCAGAAGTTAGACTAGGCAGGGGGATCTTGAGTTGGAGCAGGAGAAGCCAAGAGGGCAGGTCACACACCCTCCATTAGGAGGTGCAGTAAACCAGGGCTGGGAAGGGGAAGGGTAACCTTTTCTGACATTCCACATTCTGTTCATTCGTTCATGCTTCACAAAGGGGATCCTCTGCTTCTCCCTGGTCAGGTTTGGGCCAGTCCAGGGCTGGGAAAAGGTGCTATCCCTGGCCCTGGAACATCATAAATATCATAAATATCTCCACAGATACCCTCAACCTGAGCTAGTGCTCTATCTGATCTCATCTCCTGCAAGGTCTACACCTTGGCAAAGTAAAATGAAAGGTGTGAAAGAACAACATACTAAGATTAACTAGCGTCCCATTTATCCACAGCCAGGGCATCTTAAAAGTTTGATGGTATCCATCCCCTGGCTTCATACCGCATTTACATAATCCATTCCAGTGTTAGAAAAATGTCCCTCTGTGGTGAAGAAAAATCCACACCTTCCTATTTCAACTACTAACACCTACAAATAATTTCTATCATCAGTGGAGCCTAAAACAACTGGGCCTCAGGTCCTGGTGAACAAGCTTAGTCTGCTGGATTCCTGGCCAGTGTGTCTCTCCTATCTCTTCAGGATATGACCTTTGAGATACATCAGGGTTGGATAGGATACCTCACCTGGATCCCTTGGCTCCTGGTCCTGCTCTTGCTTCTGCTCCTGCTCCATCTCCAACTCTCTGGTCTTCATTTGCACATAGTCCTGTACTAGTGAAGCCAGTTGAATGTATGCATCCTTCTCACTGAGGGTGGCAAGGTCTGAATTGCTCTCTTCTTCCCCTGAGGAAGTAGTCACCTTGACAACTGAGGCTCAGGCTTGAGGCCAGTGTCCATCTGAGGGTGTTCATTCACTAAGAGCCAAGCACCAGTGTGGTCTCTGAGGAATGGGGCAGTCTGATCCCAAAAGCAGTGGGAAAAGTGTGGGCCTCTGGCTTGTCTGTGTCACCTGAAGGCTGCCTACCTCTCATAGGGCCATGATTCTGAGTGGCAGAAAGGAGAAAACTTTATAATGAAAGTCCATAAGGGCACTAAATGAGGAATGATGCCACCAGCAGAAATCACTGATTAGTGATGATGGTCCATTGCCACAGCCTTCTTCACTTTTGAGATAATGTGGCATATTAGGGGTTTCACTTACTTTCTAATGAACTAAACCAGGCCAACTATGTCTATATTTCCATATTTCCTACTTTTAATCATACTTATTTCTGAGCAGCTTCTGTCCAAATACCTGATCTCTCCCTACCATGACAAACTGAGTCTACCGTTTCTCAAGAGGAATTCAGAAGGTTCCCTCTTTATCTCTGTCCCATAATCCTTTGAAGATGTCTTGGGTTTGCTCAGCTTTCCCTAGCCAAAATAATGTCCCAGCTAGGAATTCCCATGACTCTTCATGTTCAGACCTCATTTCCACATCTTTCCATCCTTTCTCACCTTCTCCACAAAATATCAACCCATACATCCTTCTGTGAACAAGAGCGAGTGAGGATCATTCCCATTCCCATAAAATTACCTGGTATGTGATGGAACAGACACATGCTTCTCATATACTTATCAGCTGCCTACAGCTGTCTGTCTGTAGTGCTAAGTTGGGCCCATGAATGATGTTATATATCCAAATGCTCATTGGAAGAAAAAAAATTCCCCACCCCTAGAACATGTAGAGCTGGGATGAGGGTTAGTTGTTCCTTCTATAGTCTTCTTTCTTCATAGGAATTTAAATTTCTAGGGGCATACACTATTCTGCATTTGTACATGGACTCTCTAAAGTGCCTCCTGTATTTCTGGAGATTCTTTTCGAAGAGGGTGGGTGTGGCAGAGCGGCCTCTGTTCCTGTGTGACTCCCTCTCTAGGTCTGAAAGCCTATGAAAGGCATCCATAAATGTAAATGGCTTGAATGCTGAAAGTGCAGAGAGATGTGTCTAAACCTGAGGACTTCAAATTTTGCTTGAAGCTAGAGAGCCTGAGCAAAGTACTGAGAAATATGGAACCATATTTCCCTGTGCAAGATTGTTCATTTATTTCAATAACTCAGAAACTCAGAGTGGAGGGTGAGACTCATATCCCTAGTCCTTGGGACATTAAATGACAGGTACAGAGCTGAAGTCTCTTACCTGCATGCACACCTGCCCTTAGCAGGAGCTAAGAAATATGACTTCTGTTGAACTCAGATCCAAGTGCCACACCAGTCCCCACTCACGCCAGATCCATGGACACACTTATCTCCTGATGATTGCCTGCTTACACTGCCGTGGTTTAATGACTAGTCCCAAGGAGCACACTGTAGCTAAAGCCCAAGTTCCAGTTTCCACTGAACTGCATCTCTCCAAACACAAATGCAGTGCACATCTGATTCTGAGTACTGTTAGAGAAGAGATCTGGAATTCCCAAGCAACAAGCTTATCTGGGAAGGTGGTATCCTGCTCAGAGAAGAGGAATTAGGGCTCACCGAAGGGATGACTAGAATCAAAGTTGCCCAGAGACTGGCAGCTTTTGAAGTACAGTCTCACTGATTTTAAAAAAAAAACACAAACACAGAGAGAGACTAGGGGAATCTAGACAGGAAAGGAAAACCAGGAGAGAGCCTAGAAACAGGCAGACTTAAAACTCCCATGGGCTCTCCCAACAATTATGCCTTCCTTGGGACCCACACTGCTCAGCCTAGCCCCATTCGGAAGACTCCTCATTGCAGCCAATTTGGCTGCTCCCCAACACACACACACACACACACACACACTTTCTCTCCCATCAGGTGGAGGGCAGCCCTTCTGGAGGCTGTTTGCACAGCTGCTTTGAATGATGGGAGTATTTACAGAGTCACTTGGGTCAGACCAGTCCACCTTGGTTCACCTGCTGCAGGGCTGCCTGAACTAGAGGGCCAGACCCTCCTTAGCCCATCCTTCTGTGCCCTCCAGTGGCACATAGGAGGTACTGAAGTCCCCAAAGTTACCAACTGTCAGTACTCAACCAAAGGCAATCACTATTATTGGATACCACTGGAGTCATCCAGGCCCTTCTTTTTAGAAATATACTTCCCATAGGGGCTCATCTTCTCTCAGCCATTTCCTCCCTAAGTTCATTGTGACACCCAGAAGTACTCACTCTTTAACCACACATACGCCAACAACAGATGCAGCCCTGACAGCCTTATGCCATGTTAACACAGTACACACATGCCTTCTCTCAGATCTCCGCAGATGAACATTTTTCCTGAGTAGATATTTCACAGGTCTATATCACAGCATCAGTAACGGTTCTCATAGTCTCCTGACTCTAGATTCTGCAGACTCCACTTTGGTACAGTAAAAAGGGACAGCAAGAAAAGAAGCCCTGCTGAAGTCAGGCCAAAGGATTGTGTGGGTGGCTGGGAAGAGCCTGTGATATAAATATCCCTAGCTATGTAGCATGGGGCTGGGGCTCTTGGCAAGGCAGTAGATCTACCTGGGTATCCACTGGTAGGTTGTTTCTTCTATTGTATTCAAACACAAGAAGGGGAAATACATGACAAGAAAATATAATGGTCTAATGGGGAACAAGAGGTGAAGAATTACCAGAGGGTTGGTTGACTATCATCCCCCAGGGAATAGCAGGATGCCTCCCAATGCTGAGAAAAATAATTTTTCTAGGTTGATGTACCTTTTAGAAAAATTATGAAGGGTTTCTTAGTAATGGTGGCTTATGCCTTTGGTTCATGCCTATAACCATAGCTACTCAGGAGATTGATATCTGAGGATAGTGGTTCAAAGCCAATCCAGGCATGAAAGCCCATGAGACTCTTATCTTCAATTAACTGCCAAAAAGCCAGAAGTAGAGGTGTGGCTCAAGTGGAAGGCATTAGTCTTGAGTAAAAGTGCTCAGGGATAGCATCCAGGCTCTTAGGTCAAGCCCTAGGACCAGTACAACACACCACACCACACACACACACACACACACACACACTGTTAAGGGACGAAACCCTCTACTGCCTTTCTGTTTCCTTTTCTTAAATCTTTACAGCCAGCACCCATCAACATCATTATGCCATACCACCAAAAAACCAGAGCCATTGTACTTCCCATTTGGTCTCACCTACAAATGCCATAATAAACTAACATATATATATATATATGTCATTTTAGGAAATTCCTATCCCTCCATTCTTATGTAATATTTTAAAATCAGCCCCTATTTTAGGAAACATTTATATATTAATTTGTAAATGCTGAACTTCAAGCAATAGAAGGGAAAGACTGTTAGTGGTTAAAGGTAGACTTTTCATAAGGCCCTCAAATCCTATTTAGTGAAACCTGGTCTGCAAACCCTACCCTGGTGCTATTCCTCTAAAAGTACCATGAAAACTCAAGGTCAAAAACCCAATTCCTATGCACCATTTTGTACCAAAATCATCATTTAGATATGCCATCTCCCAAAAGTAGGGTAAGGTATGGGAAGAGTTCACTTTAGAAGCAAAACGTAAGGAAGCAGCCGGCTCCAGTAGCCATGTCTTTTATCCCTGCTAAGCAAGAGGATGATCAGGAGGATTGTGGTTCCAGATAATACTATGCAGAAACAAAGACCCTATCTCAAAAAATAACCAGAACCTGCACAGCAAACATAATTGTTGTCATCTCCATCACTCTGTGTTAGAGGAATACCCCAGCATGGCGAGCAACTAAAATTTGTCAGGGGGCCCATAAGACACTCTCATCTGAACACCGTCTCTCAGAATGAGTCCTGAAGGGGGAGTTCCTGACTGGGTTTCTTTTTGGTTGTTGTTGTTGTTGCTATAAGAGGTTGGACAATTTAAAAAAGAGATTTATATAGCTGACAGTTCTGCAGGTCCAGTGTGCCACCAGTCTTTTCTTGGCTTATACAGAAAGCTATGTGCTGCTCTGTGGCAGAGAAGCAGAAAAGAAGTAGGTTCTTGATGACGAGATAAAATATTTACAGTAGAAACAACAGAAAGCCAAACTCAGATTTTGTTAATGACCCCTTCTCAGAATAACCCATACTTGAGGTAACTACATTAATTCCTTCATATTGGTAGAGTTCCCATGATCTAATTACCTCTTGAAAATCCCAAGTCTAAACACTGCCATATTTAGAACCAAGCCTCAACATGAGGTGAAGGAACAAACCATATCCAAAACCAAAGCAATTCCCAAAGGCTGGAAAAGAGATTCTCAGTGGAGCAAAATTGTGCTGTCCTCTATAATAACAATTACAATTCTACACACAAGATGTCAAGATTTGTACAATTTATTCATATTTCTCCAGACACCCATTCCACCCTGCATACTGTTATGAAACAGTGAAATCCTCTACTTCCAAACATCCCTGTAGTGGGAGGAGGGATGTGGCTATATAAAGTGGTAGAGTGTTTGCCTAGCAAGTGTGAAACCCTGGGTTCAAACTCTAGTACTACACACACACTGTGGTGAATTTTTTAAAAGCATGGATAAATACTACTGATCATTTTCTGTCATTTAAAGAACAAATGTTAGGAGGAGGAAATTAAGGAAAAAGGAGCACAGGGAGCTATATTTGTTGAGCATCAAGAGAATATAGATGGTTGTGGGGAAGGCTCTGGGCTCTAAGTTTTATTCTTTGTTTTTTGTTTTTGTTTTTTTTGGTCGGCCATGGGGCTTGAACTCTGGGCTTGGGCGCTGTCCCTGTGCTTGAGCACTCTACTGCTTGAGCCACAGCGCCACTTCTGGTTTTCTGGTGGTTTATTGGAGATAGGAGTTTCACGGACTTCCCTGCCCGGGGCTAGCTTTGAACCATGATCCTCAGATCTCAGCCTCCTCAGTAGCTAGGATTACAGGCGGGAGCCACCGGCACCCCGCTTCTAAGTTTTATTCTTAAGAAGCTCTCTAATTATCTTTCAATAAGATAATTATTATCTGTCAATAAGACTGGTAGCTTGGGGTGAACTGAATTCTCTACTAAGGTAGAGATTGGTCATTAAGGAATTGTAGGATTTTTTTTAAAAAAAAAGAATAATCTTTCTGAAATAAAATATGAAAAAGTGTCACTTCTGAATCAAGTGCCTCTACTGCCTAACAGCTGCAGCTAGACCAAACACTGCAAGCCTGATGATGCTGGGGAAAGCAGAGCTGACCTCAGGCATCTGGTAGGTGCCTCAGCATTATGTCCCCCATCTGAAAGCTCAGCATCTATCTTGTGACATTAGTGACTAAGTTTAATAATAACCATTTACCATTATTTTTCCATTTTACTAGCAGATTGATAAGGATTGATTAATATGAATTTAAAGAATCATTAAAGATAATATATCAAGAATTTATAATCAGCAGTAGTGGATATTTTGTGGGTGGAGATCATTATTGCTCATACTAAAATATATATCTTCATTGATTAGGGCATCTTGCATGAAGCAGAGATTCACTAAATATTTATTGTATGAATGAAATGTAAGCGAATGAGAACTACAAAACCTGCCAATATCAAATCTTAATTAGAGACCCCGTAGGTCTTGGGTTGCAAGTAATTGCCTAATAAAAATGAAATAACGATATGAAATCAGTTACGTAGTTTTAGGTAGGAGACAATCTCAAAGAGTATTACCCCTGAGAAACTACACACGAGAGGCCCATAAGTAATCCGTTTGGGGAAACCAGACACAGGGAAAATAGTAGGCGAACAAAGTCAAACTCATAACTCATCACGATTCTTACAAAGACGAGTGAAGTAAAATATTACAGTGTGATTGTTTTCTTTTGGTATAACAGGTGAATTCTCTAATGGAACTTCAGAAAGTTGTCAAGTTCAGGCAGGTACCGATTATAGTGCTGGTAGCTTCTCTGGTCTTCTTAGTCTGAAACAGGCACACCTAGTAACCTAAAAGGACGCCTTACAAAAAGGACTGGCTGGCAAGAAAGCCAAGATCCACCTAGCCCAGTGAGTGAAACTAACCTGACCTGTAGTCCACGTACTGATGTCAACATCGTGGAAAAGAGCCACCGGGCTCGGTGCCCTGTGGGTCAGTGTTCACCGCGTCAGCTCCTATGGGTCGCAAAGCGGACCCGGCGAGACCAAGTCGGGAGACAGCTAACCTGACAGGGCAGGAGCGTCCTACATTCCGTAAGCCAATAGCCACGAACTAAGGCGGGACTTCTGGATAGCTAACCAATGGGAGCGCGGCTGAGCTGGCGGGACCGTCGCGGGGTGGGGGGGCCCACAGGGCGTCGGTGGGAGTCCGAGAGTGCGGACCGATGAGGAAGCTTTGGGAAGCTGAGGTGTTCGCTGCGGTGCTCGGGGGCGCGTTCTTCCTGCTGCTGTTAGCACTGGTGGTTCGCCAGCTACTGAAGCAGAGACGGCCAGCGGGCTTCCCCCCGGGTCCCCGGGGGCTGCCATGTATCGGCAACATCTACTCTCTGGCCACCTCAGCTGACCTTCCTCACGTGTACATGCGGAAGCAGAGCCAGGTGTACGGCGAGGTACGGCCCCCACGGGCCGCGGGCGGCTCGGGCTAACGCGGGGCTTCTCACCGTGGCGCGGCTGCCCTGGGAGGGTCCTCCCGCGCACGAGGTAGGGCGAGGAACCTAGCTTCAGCCTGGAGAACTCCGTGCCACTACCTTGAGGCCAGGCAGTGACGACTTTCCCGCCTTCTGGTGTGGGCGCCCAGCGAGCACTGCGCCTGCGCACTGAGAGCTGCGTCTGGACCCACGCCTGCGCTCAGTGGTCAAAAACTTCTCGACCCTGTGGAGGCATAGGTTCTGTTTGTCAGAAAGTCCAGGTGGTGAGTTCTAGATCAGAACTAGTTCTTCGATGTTGTCATTTGAGCAGGGACTACTGTGAAGGTGAAAAGAGTACACAGGGGAATGGTCCTGGCAGAAATGGGGTCGGATAAGAGATTTTGTAAAGTGACTAAATTAATTAAAAAAAAGAAACATGAACAAGTGTGGGAGCCTTACAGTACAGTGAGCCTTCCTGGCCTGAATGGCCAGGAATGTGCTCTTAATAGCATGGCCTAGCAATCAATGTGCCTACAGTGTGTTGATCTCACTGTCAATCTGCACTCATCCAGAGCACTGAACCATTTCAAACCCCACCTGGTCTGTATAGTTTTAAATTACACTGCTTTACGTGAAACAACATGTCAGGCACGTGCCTGGTGGCAGGAGTAAAAAGAGGAGGAAAACAAACACAACTTTATTTTAAGGAATCCAGTAGCAGAGTGAAAATTTATTAATCAGAAACAGGGAAAATTGCAGGGTCTTAGACAATTGTATTTCAGGTTGATGCTTAACTGTTTACTTAACTATTCTTTACCTAATTGTAATTTAGGTTGGTGAGAAAACTAATTTTTATAAGCATTGGGTAAGTTTCTTCAGCTTACTAAAGGTTTGGTCACAAAAGGGAAGCTGGACTTAGGTAAAGAAAGTATCTGTAACTCTTAGATTCTGTTTTCCACCATCCAGTACTCCTGGTATGAGTATATTTTGAAAGTTTTAGCAGGAGAGTTAAAAACTGCTAAAAGTATTTTCAAGACAGTTATTTGAAATAGTTTCTCACAAAATAGAGAATTATAATCTCCATATATAGATACTTGAACTAAAAAGAACTGTATTTACTACAAATATTCCTTTGGGACAAGGTTACAAATTAGGATATAAATATGCCAGAAAGCTGTCATGTAGTGATATGTAGATCTAATTTAAGAGATGAGAACTGGGCATAAATGATAGGTTTTTTTCTTGGTATTAGTTTTTGAGAATTCCATAATTATTTGTTTTTTTTAATTTTGTTTTATTTACCATGAGAGCTCCTTACTACAAATCAAATAGGGTTAAATTGAGAAGAGGCAGAGGAAAAACAGAAGAAAAAAAATGAGGTTATATGCACTGAAAAGTGGCCATTGGTTTACCCCTACTCTTATACTTGAATTGATAACCACTAAAACAAAACTGTTTAAGCCACTTCAATATTATTATATTAGTAAATATATAATTATATACTAGTATATAATTATACTATTATTATACTAGAATGCCCATAAGACCTCCCTTTGTCTTAGCAGTACTTTTCAATTCCGTCAGTCTCAAAGTTAGTAAGAGCCGTTAAAATACCTTTGCTAGAGGTAGAAGGAAATTATTATCTGCTATAGTTTGGGAAGAAAGTAGTTTATATGACTTACTTGGAAATACAATCTTATGTTTTCAGTCTTTTTTTTTTTTTGAAATGTGATTGCACAGATGAAAGCCTGGACATTTAAATTGCTTATGACAGTCACTTCAAGTGAAACCTACTTTGTACATGCAGAAAAATCCAGTCTTCATAATTCTTACATAGAAATATTCTACAGGTCTGGGAAGGTGGCTCAGTGGTAGAGCGCTTGCCTTGAATGCATGAAGCCCTGGGTTCGATTCCTCAGCACCACATAAGCAAAAAGAAAAAAGCCAGAAGTGGTGCTGTGGCTCAAGTGGTAGAGCACTAGCCTTGAGCTGAAGAGCTGAGGGACAGCGCCCAGGCCCAGAGTTCAGGCCCCATGATTGGAACCCCCCCCAAAAAAAAAAGGAAAAAAAAAAGAAATATTCTACACTAAAAGTTACCATTTCTTTGGGGATTTACTCCAAGTCTTTAAGTTTCTGCAGCAACTTTAACGTTAAGCTAGACTTCAAGAAGCAATGCCAATACAGTTGGCTTTGTCATATACTTTTCAGGTACTACAAAGACCATAAAATAATGGCTTTAAGGCAAGTGAAATTATTAACAATTTATTTTTACAGCAAACATTGAGAACTTTATGCAACGCACTAATTGAAATTCTGAAGGATTCAAAGCTGAAATCACTGCTTCTAAGGAGTTATAATTTATCAGGCAGGTTGAAGATGAGAAAGTAAACATTTCTTTTCTTTTGGGGGAGGGGGGAGAATCCCATCATGGGGCCTGAACTTTGGGTCTGAGCGCTGTCCCTCAGCTCTTCAGCTCAGGACTAGCGCTCTACCACTTGAACCACAGCACCACTTCCGGCTTTTTTCTTTTTGCTTATATGGTGCTGAGGAATCAAACCCAGGGCCTCATGCATGCAAAGCAAGCACTCTACCACTAGCCACCTTCCCAGCCCCAGTAAACATTTCTTTTAAGGTAGTTCATGAGAGCTTCTAAGTGTGAGTTGTGATTCTAACCAGGAAGCAAGAATGCATCAAGAAAGGCTACATGGATGATGATTCTTAAAGACTTAATTTTGCATAGCATGATAGTCAACAGAGTCATTCCACATGAAAACATAAATGGAGAAAGGTTTAAAGAATGTGGCAATCACCAGAGCATCAACAACATTTACTATTTATTTGAATTTAGTCTATAATGTTGTCATGAAAATATGCTTAAGTGTATGCCTCCATCATAGTCTATTAACTCAGAATATTTTTGTTAATTGTCATCATTTGCTTTGTATTATGCTAGGTGTTGGAGATATAGCAGTAAGAAAAAAGAGGCCCCTCCCTTATAAACTTACATTTTAGTAGAGCCTAGTGGAGGTAAGACAATTATAAACATGATTTTTTCAATTAAACCATGATTTATTAAGTTATGTTAGAAGAATGTAGTGTTCAAAATAAGCTAAATTAGAGTGAGGGAAACAGAATGCTAGAGGGTCAAATGTTAAATTGGTTTGCTAGAGCAGATCTCACTGTAAAGATAGCAACTGATCAAAGGCTTACAAGGAAATAAAGGAGCAAACTATTAGAACTAGAATACATGTGAGCAAGAGAAAAGCAAGTACAAAATCATGAAGCAGGAATATGCCATGTTGAGAATTATCTATAGTGTGGAGGTTGTCATGAAGCGTAAGAAATGTAATTAATTTGGATCACAGTACCAGTATAGAGGTTATTTTAGTCAGTTTTGTGTTATTGTAACAAAATACCTGAGATAAGGGGAAAGACTGGTTTCAGCTTTTATTTTGGAGAGTTCATTACATGGTTGATTGGCCCCATTGCTTTTGAGCCTGTGCTGAAGCAGTACCTTATAGTAGAGGTGTGGAATAGAGGAAGCTGTTTATCTCTTGGAAGCTAGGAGGTAAAAATGAGAGAGAAAGAGGAGTGACTAGGATGACAACATCACCTTTCAGAGCATTGCCCTCATGGTCTAAAACCTTCCAGTTGGTCCTACCTTTTTAATGTATATTTTTTATTGTAAAGATACTATACCGAGGGGTTATAGTTACATGAGCAAGGTAATGAGTCCATTTCCTTTGTTTTTCCCCTAACATCCCTAAAGAGAGACTTCTCTGGAGAGGAAATAAGAATGGCCAATAGACACATGAAGAAATGCTTAAATTCTGTGGCCATAAAAGAAATGCAAATCAAAACAACATTGAGATTGCACCTCACCCCAGTTAGAATGCTATAATCAAAAAATATAATAACAACAGATGCTAGAGGGGATGTGGCCAAAAACGCTACTGCATTGTTTGTGGGAATGTAAACTTGTTCAACCACTTTGGAAAGCAGTATGGAGGTTCCGCAAAAGACTACAGATAGAGCTCCCCGTTGACCCAGAAATTCCACTTTTAGGCATCTGCCAAAATGGTCACAAACAAGGCCGTACTAAAGCTACCAGCACAACTATGTTTAGCGAAGCATTATTCACCATAGCTAAGATATGGAACCAACCCAGATGCCCTCAGTAGATGAGTGGAATTCTATGCCTCTGTTAGAAAGAATGAAACCACCCCATTTCTTAGGAAATGGAAAGACTTGGAAAAAATTATATTAAGTGAAGTAAGCCAGACCCAAAGAAACATAGGTCCCATGGTTTCCCTTATCTGCAGTAACTAATATATGCTAGGACAAGCAGAAGAGGTCAAAAGCTATGTACATATGGCCATATAAGCTTATAGCCCTACTTTTTAAAGTTTCTACCACATCCCAAGAAGTACCAAACCCAAGATCATGCCTTTAACACATAGGCTGTTAGGGAACATTTAAGATCCAACTTTTGGCAGAGATGATAAGAAATTGTCAAACTCTATATTCTGAAAGTAGAAACAACTTGACTTCTGAGTAGGTGATTTGGGATTTGGGGAAAACATGAGTCACATGGGCAATTGTAACATTAGGATTTGAGAAACTTGAAGATAGATAAAGTGATCATTAACTGGATAGTGAAAATATTTAGGTATAACTGATTTTTCAGGGAAAGGAAGTGACTTAGATCATAGGGTGACTTATAGAAGTTAAAGAGAAGGTGTCATATATTCTTGTTTACATGTCTGCCAGCATCAGAACTTGCCCATAATAGGTGCTAAAAAAAAACAATTGAATAAATCAAAGAATGTATGGGCCTACTAGTGGACCTTTTCATATATAAACACATTCAAGGTTCACAAAAATTTAAGTTTCACAAAAATTTACCAACAGTCATTAAAAGCAGCCTATACCAGAATAAAATGCTAGTTTTACTCTCAAAAATAATATCCAAAGTTCTTGAGTACCATCTTTCTGTAATAATGCCTTTTTGGTTTTTATACTCTAGCATCTACATTTGAAAGCTTTACATTGAACTACATTTCCTCTCTGTTCTGTGTTTATACTAGTATAGCTTTCAATACCAGTGTCTTTGCCTATCCTTGTGAAATTATGAGTTACTTGTTTTTTCTTCCCTACATCAGGAACACTTATATTAATTTATGCTGTTTTTATTGGTTTTCCTAAAATTACATTTCTGTGAAAGATCTTCTCATAACAACACTATTTAACTGCTTTTGGGAACTGAAAGACTGCTTTCACCCACTCCCCTGTGATTCAGTTTATCAGCTCATAACTATTCCCTTGTGTGGAAAACTCTCCCACTGCCACTTTGACTCATACCAGTACTAATAGTGGTACTTATATACTCTTTCCTCAAGTTTCTAAATACACCTACTGCCCAGTTCCAGGGCCCACACTTGTGCCTGAGACTCTGGTGGACACGTCACTCAGGTGGGACTGATTTCATTTCCACTTGACAATCGCTATCACTTTTGCTGACATAAATGCTTCTGCAGAAGTTTTGCTCTCTTCCAAATCTTGTGTTTTCTTTTAACTAGTGTGGACCATACTAAATCTCGATTTGTTCATATAGAGATAGGCCTTGTCTCAATATTTTGTCTGTAAGAAGCTGTCAAGCAAAACTGAGAGGATAGTCACCTATGCCTGTGTGGTGAATGTCTTTCCTTCAAGGTCTTTTTTCATTAAGTTGTTCAGGGCTTCCTTCATGAGGCAAGTACAAATGAGCCTTGCTTACAATGTATTTCTACTTGAGAGTTGTCTCTCAGGCCTTTGATAAGCTCTTCCCCTGAGTCTGGCATAATAATGAACAGATGGTATTGCCTCTCCATTCATCTTGGAAATAACAGATTTCTATATATTTGAGGTCCAGTGAATCCTAAAAGAACATATAAGTTAAATATAACTTCGGTGGCAACTTAAAGCCCATAAAGGTTAAGTGAACTGCCTCAGGTCTTATATCTATCTAATGGCTGTGGGAACCCTAGACCCCTGTGAGAACCCTGAAACCCCATGAAAACTATGACTGTGTGTAGGAATTCTGAGTAAAAGGTGTTCATAGTAAATGCCTGATGCCAGCAGAAAAACTGCAGGTTGTATGAGTGCTTATCTTGTTTCTGAGTAGATACAGGATTCTAAGTGTTTAGCCTTCTACAATAATCCCATCAAAAGGCTAGAGGAGAGCTTGTTTGTACCTATCTTACTGCTTCTAGATAGCCTGTTAACTATTCCTTAGAATGAGCTATTTCATCTCCCTAAGCAAACAGGTACTCTCTGACCCTTTAAAATCAGAAGACAGAGAAGATTCTAGAGTTTAATGTGTCTGTTGATTAAATTCTCCTGGCTCTCATGGCAATAATATTGTTTCATGAGTAATTTTTTATATACCATTAAAGTGGCTGCTGGAGAGAACCAGCAAATGGAAAATCTTTAACTAGAACCTAGGCCTCCTGAGTACCATTCTTTCCATGTTACCACTTATATGATTATAGCTTCAGATACAGAATATTATAGTGAATTGTGCTATTGAGATATTGTCAGTTGACCAATAAATGCTCATATTTTCAGGAAAGTAACGAATACTGGAAGGGCTGGGCTTATAAGTGTGGATTTTCTTGATTGTATTTCTTTGTACATACTGCCATTTGATTGTTTCTTCTCTTCTTAAAGATTTTCAGTTTAGATCTTGGAGGCATATTAACTGTGGTTCTCAATGGCTATGATGTAATAAAGGAATGCCTTGTTCATCAAAGTGAAATTTTTGCAGATAGACCATGCCTTCCTCTCTTCATAAAAATGACAAAAATGGGAGGTATGTATATTCAGCTATTTAGGGGCTTATTAAACTATTTAACATTACATTCCTTATTTTAGGTAGTTTAAATGCATAGAGTTTGGATTCTAATTACAAAAATGTATTTATATACTTATGGAAATATTAATATCTGAGGACATGCTCATTTCTTTTAAACCAGTTTTAATAAATATTACAAATAATGTTTTAAAGAATTAGTACTTGCTAATAGTTGTAAAATTTATGAAACAAATTAGAGTGTGCACATGTATATATGCATACACATATTTGAATCAGGAGTGTCTTTTTGATGTCAGATGAGTATTTTGTAACATATTTACTATCGTTTTACTTATAAGCTTACAAAAATTGAAGGAGCCTTTCTTAATTACTCACTATTATGATAGATACATATATGAACTGTGAAGCTTAAATAAAGAACTAGCATGCCATATGGATTAATAGCAAATGATCTATATTCAACAGAATGGATAGCTAAAAGTTGACTAAGTTGGTAAGAATAAAGTCTCCAAATGTTGAAATCAGATACAATCTTTTTTGTTCATTCTTTGGTGCTGATCTGGGGCTTGAACTGAGAGCCTGACTCTCTCTGAGCTTTTATGCTCAAGGCTAGTGTTCTTCTACCACCTAAGCCACAACCCTACTTCTGGCTTTGTGGTGGTTCATTGGAGGTTCTTATGGACTTTCCTGCCAGGGCTGGCTTTGAACTACAATCCTCACATCTCAGCCTCCTGAGTAGCTAAGATTATGCCCAGCCATATACAATGGTTTTAATAAAAATTTTTTTACAATCGTGATGCTTCAAATTATCTAATGACAACTTTACACTTTCAAAAAATTAACGTTTTGTTTAGGTAGACTAAAAAGCCATTTAGTTAAAAAGAAAAATGCTCAAAATCATAAAACAAATCAATTAATGAAAAAAACAGAACCAATTTTAAAGACTAAAATTTCGGATCATAATGTAGTAAAGCAGTAAGGAAATGTAAATCAAATCTGCAGCCTTTTGAATAACCATAATAATAATTAGACAAAAGAATAAATCACAATTATAAAACCTTTAAGAAAGTGATGAAAATGAAAGATGATGTGACAAGAATAATATTTGAGACAAAGTATATATTTTCAAAGCTGTAAATTTAGAGTTCAGGCTATTTTTATCATGGATATAAAGTGAGAATTCAAGTTAAGTTTATTTTTTAAAATCAATAGGTTAAAAATAAGAAAAAATATCTGCTTTGAAAATACATAGCACTGACCTTGGAAATGAGAAACCATAGCTACCATTACCCAGCTGCAAGAATGGAGATAAGTTGCTCTTTGGATAGGCTCAGCCCCATTTTGGCCAATATAGGATTAATATGAAAATGTGCTTCCATACCTTCTTGTTGTATGTACCAAAATCACACAGTTCTCTAATATGCTGTCATGTTTTTGCTATGGTTCTTTGCTCTCATTTTGTTTTTGCTTCTTACAGCTGCTGTGTCTACCTACAGTTACTTTCCCCAAAATATTTGGTTGACTAACTCACTTACCTAAGGGTTTACTTATTTATCTAAAGATTCACTACCTAGATTAAACTTTCCATGACTACTTTGTATCACTTTTCTCTGTAGTTTATCTGTTGTCTATCACTCCTACTTGTAGTTCCGTGTGAATGGAGATCTTTCTGATAAATCCCTAACTACCTGGAACATAATAGATATTCCATAAACACATTTTGAATTCATGTTTGTTGAATGAATAGTCATCTGGGAATGTGGAGAGCAAGAGTAGACTATTGGGATATAAAATTGCTTCAGTAAATACTCTACATATTGTGGAGGTTCCTTTTTATTATTAGTTGTACAAAGGAATTGTCATCTAACAGTTTATGCATACAATATATCTTGATCAATGTTACCTCTTCAACATCCCTCCCCTACCATTCCTTCCCTCACTCTTCTTAATTTTATAGGATATACATTAGACTCTTGACTGCATTTTCTTCTTTTCCTTGACGCATATCATCCCTTTCTAGTACTCACTTCCTGGTATTTTATTTTTCTCAACTTTCTATGGAGTTACTCTATTTGAGATGTCCCTTGAATCTACACTACTATATTTAGTTAATACATGTGTATACACTTTCAGACTACCCAATGTATTTACTTATGAGTTTGTAAGTGAAATCTAGCTTTCACATGTAAGAAAAAATATGCATCCTTTGTTTCTCTGGGCCTGACTTATGTCACTTAACATGATCTTTTTTTTCAGGTATTTCCATTTCTTTACAAATGGTACAATATCATTCTTCCTAATGGATGAGTAAAAATCCATTGTATATGTACCACATTTTCTGGATCTATTCATCCATTGAGGGACATCTGAGCTGATTCTATACCATGGCTATGGTGAACAGTGCTGCAATAAACATGGCTGTATTAGTGGCTTTACTATATCCTGGTATGGAATCTTTTGGGTAAATGCCCAGGAGTGGAATTGCTGGATCAATGAGCACCTAATTTTAAAAGTGCTTCACAAAAGTTGTTGGAATTTAAATTTTATATGTACCTCATGAACACAAGAAAATTTGACATGTTTCATTATAGGTTGTCCAATGTCCCAGTGAAGAATGTAATTGTACCTAGAAAACATTAGCTACATAAATACATGCATTAAAGATACTGTGATTTTTCTTCATAGTTAATATAAAAAGGATATTTTCCATAGTAACCATATCAGGACAGCAGATACACTGTCAGGATTCTAGAATTCTATGGGAAACATTAACCACCTCAGAAAAGTATGAGCTTCTTGTTTGCCTATGCTGTTCCCTACCTTCATTATTTGATGCTTATATTACATTATCATTTTATTCAGATTACCTTGCTGGGTAAAATATTCTTGTATAGAAAATAAACTTAGGTCTGGGAACGTGGCTCAGTGGTAGAACGCTTGCTTTGCATGGTTGAGGCCCGGGGTTCGATTCCTCAGCACCACATAAGCAGAAAAAAAAAGCCAGAAGTGGTGCTGTGGCTCAAGTGGTAGAGCACTAGCCTTGAGCTGAAGAGCTGAGGGACAGCACCCAGGCCCAGAGTTCAGGCCCCCAACCGGACCTCCCCCGCAAAAATAAATAAGTAAAATAAAATAAACTTATAGGGGCTGGGAAGGTGGCTCAGTGGTAGAGTGCTTGCCACGCATGCATGAGGCCTTGGGTTCGATTCCTCAGCACCCCATAAATAGAAAAAGTCAGAAGTGGTACTGTGGCTCAAGTGGTAGAGCACTAACCTTGAGCTGAAGAGCTGAGGGACAGTGGCCAGGCCCAGAATTTAAGTAACACAACTGACGAAAAAAAATAAATAAACTTATATCCTAAATCTGGTTTAAGTAGAAATTTTCCAACCCGAAAAGAATGATTTTCAGATGTTTCTTTAATCCAAGGTAAAAATTTTCCCTTAAAGACATTATCTTTTATAAGTTAGTCTTAGTAAAAGTTGAACAACCCAGGTCGAATTAACCCAAACTAGTCATAATTCCTGTGTTGGGAGAACTATAGATCTTTTCTTCCAATCTCCTTCTGGAGATTAGACAGGTTCTCTCTAATATTCTATAGCTAGTGAGTAGCAGAGAATAAGACCCAACTATCTAGTCATGTGGAAAGATAATTAGGAAAATAACTACTCATTTAAATATTTTTTTCTTTTTTCAATTCCATAGCCTTTTCAGTTGTTAAATACAGAAAAGTTGGAATTATACAAAATTTTAATATCTTTTTCAGGCTTACTCAACTCCAGATATGGCAGAGGATGGATTGATCACAGAAGATTAGCTGTAAACAGCTTTCGCTACTTTGGATATGGTCAAAAGTCTTTTGAATCTAAGATCTTAGAAGAAACTCAGTTTTTTACTGATGCTATTGAAACTTACAAAGGCAGACCTTTTGACTTTAAACAATTAATAACAAATGCTGTTTCAAATATAACTAATCTTATCCTTTTCGGAGAACGATTTACTTATGAAGACACTGATTTTCAGCACATGATTGAGTTATTTAGTGAAAATGTAGAACTAGCTGCCAGTGCCTCAGTCTTCCTGTATAATGCCTTTCCATGGATTGGCATCTTACCTTTTGGGAAACATCAACAACTATTTAGAAATGCAGATGTGGTTTATGATTTTCTCTCCAGACTTATTGAAAAAGCGTCAGCCAACAGAAAGCCTCATTCACCTCAGCATTTTATTGATGCTTATTTAGATGAAATGGATCAGGGCAAAAGTGATCCATTATCTACTTTCTCCAAAGAAAATCTAATTTTCTCAGTCGGTGAACTGATCATTGCTGGAACTGAAACAACAACCAATGTGCTACGCTGGGCAATGCTTTTCATGGCCCTTTATCCAAACATTCAAGGTAAGGATTTTCTTGATCTCAAGGTCTGCCTATATGTATGAACCATATATTTCTACTCTGGCAGATGTACAAAGCACCTCTAGAAACTCTTGCTATGATAGTCAAGAAGAGAAATACTTAAATCTATTATCACACTAATAGTATGATAATAGTATTGCATTCATGTAAAAAAGGTCTTGAAATAGGACTTAGTGTACCGATGTTATAAGTGAGGATATAGGCTAAAGGTCTAGAAGTGTCAGCTAAAATTGAATCTCTGGTTTCTCTCAACTGAGTTTTATGTTTTACTATTTTCCTCACTGAACACAAGGACTGTTTTACAATTTTCCTCATTCAATTCTGGATTGATTTATTTATTGGTTTGGTTTTCTTTTACTTGTTTTTATGACCAAGCTGCACAGAGCATTGACTACTATTAGTAAAAGATAGATAGTATATATTTAAATAGAATTCCCAAATAATGAACAATCTAAATCTGAATGTATTCTGATGGCTTATTGTAGGATATTTAGTATTACTCCAAGTAAAATTATTTTGAATATAATATAAATATAGCCATACACACACATATATACAGTTCTACGAATTGTGTAATAACTTGATTAACTTTTTTCAGGACAAGTTTGGAAAGAGATTGATTTAATTATAGGCCCAAATAGGAAGCCTTCTTGGGATGACAAACGCAAAATGCCTTATACTGAAGCAGTTTTACATGAAGTTTTAAGATTCTGTAACATAGTTCCATTAGGGATTTTCCATGCAACCTCTGAAGATGCAGTTGTACGTGGTTATTCCATTCCAAAAGGCACAACCATAATTACAAATCTTTATTCTGTACACTTCGACGAAAAGTACTGGAGAAACCCAGAAATGTTCTATCCTGAGCGATTTTTGGACAGCAATGGATATTTTTCCAAGAAGGATGCTTTGGTACCTTTTTCCCTGGGTAAGACAATTTTCATGAGTATAAATTCAGAATATATAACATTTGAATATTAAACATCCCTCTCTGGAATTAAATACCCTGACTAAATAATATTGATTCTTCTAGGAGAGAAAGGTTTGATTAAAAGTAATTAACTGGGGGCTGGGAAAGTGGCTCAGTGGTAGAGCGCTTGCCTTGCATGCATGAGGCCCTGGGTTCGATACCTCAGCACCACATAGAGCAAAAAGAAAAAAAGCCGGAAGTAGCGCTGTGGCTCAAGTGATAGAGCGCTAGCCTTGAGCTGAAGAGCTGAGGGACAGTGCCCAGGCCCAGAGTTCAGACTCCACGACCGGACCAAAAAAAAAAAGGTAATTAACTGGGAGTAATTTACTGGTTCAAGCCTGTAAACCTAGTTGTTTATGAGTCTATGATCTAAGGATCATGATTCAAAGCCAGCCTAGGCAAGAAAGTACCTGACACTCTTATCTCCAGTTAACCAGTAAAAACCTAAAAGTGGAGCTGTAGCTCAAGTGGTAGAGTGCTATTCTTGAGCAGAACTGCTAAAGGACAGTGCCCAGGCCCTAGTTCAAGCCCTGGTATCAGCACGTACACCGTATCAGCTGCTTTTACTCAAAGTAAGTCTTAATTAACTAGAATTAAACTGCTGAAAAGCAAAGCTTCTTTAGAAACTTTTTACTCTAATCAAACTTGTAGAGCTTGAATGTAGTAACACATGTCTTGAGAAACAGACTTTGAGAAAGGAACAAGATGACAACTTAAAGTAAAACTAGAATCTAGCCTCCCAGTTTATATTACCTCGTCTCTTACTAGGAAATATCGCGGTGAAATACGACACATTTAAGAGACTCATGGACTAGATATGCATCCTCAAGAAGAATACACATTTCGTCAGTTGAAATGAGCTTCTCTTGTCTATTGAACAAAATGCCAAACCTCAAATTAGATCTCTTACAACATATCTGAAGGCGCGGTAATTTTGAAATTAAGAGAAGTAATAGAACAGATGGAACTAAAACCTTAAAAGAAACCTATGACCTAACGAAAGAACATAAAGGAATAGTTTCTAAAAGCTGAAAACTCTAGTTTGTATTTGGAAGATTTAAAAGAATCCTTTAATAAACATAACTTTGTAACATTTAAAATTCCAGATTTCATTAATTGCAACCAAACATCAGACATCAATTTTAGGAAATATAGGCCTTAAAAACTTATTGTCTCTCTCTTTTTCTTTAGGGAGAAGACATTGTCTTGGAGAACAGCTTGCTTGGATGGAAATGTTCTTGTTTTTTACAACATTGCTTCAGAGGTTTCATTTGCATTTTTCACATGACCTAGTTCCAAATCTGAAGCCCAGATTAGGTATGACATTGCAGCCTCAGCCCTACCTTATCTGTGCCAAAAGACGTTGAAAGTACGTAGGTGTTTTAGAAGATAAAGTTGTGTATTTAACTTACCTCCAAACCTTTTTAACCTAATCAGTGTAGTATCTAGAAGAAAGCCACAGTATCATAAAGTAAACACAGATGTGTTATTAAAAACAGTACTAGAGTAATAATAGGCATTAGTTATTTTACTTCTAAGGTAGAATTCTTTGTTGAGTAACAGATACAAATTGCAGGTGTTTAATAAGATGCTACGAACCAAAAAACATGGATGCCCTACTGCTTGTTCAGTACAAAGTTCCTGTCATCCCTTCCTTACTCTGTTTGTCTTATGCCTTAGGAAGCTTTGCTTCCAAGTGCTAACTCCTCTCTGATCATCTACTGTCATTAATAGACTGTAGTACTTGTCCAGCTTAGTAGAAGTTTAATGGAGAAATTAAATTCCAAATAAATGAGGAGTTTGTACTACAGAGGCATTTTAGATACAATAGTAGATAATAGTAGAAATACTTACCTAATGTAGAGCATGCCAGTCTTCTTCCCTATATCTTCATAAGATCTACGTCGTTCTTCCTAAAAATTGAGGATTGCTGGGGTTCCTAAACATCCATCCTATAGCCATTGTCTATTGAAAGTTGCAGTAAACTGTCATGGGATTATTGATTCTTTGTAGGAACAGCCATTTATCCTGCTTCACTTCTTTATAAAAGCAGTTGTATGACTTAAAAATAGAAACATTTAATCTTTTAGAGATTTCTACACATTTCAATGGATTGTTGCAGTTTGAAAGATAAAATATTCCCATCCAAAAACATGATTTAGAGACAAGTTAACTGTAAATTAGGGTACTTGAGAATGATGTAACATTGTTATTAATAATTATGAAAAGACAAAAATGGTAAATTGTGATTTCCCTGAATAAACTGGAATGCATATTCACTGTTTATAACTATCTTCACATGTCATTTTATACATTAAGTGTTACTACTTTGTAACTTAGATTATGAGCATTTATTAAGAATATGGATTTAACAATGACATTTATTAAAAATATGGATTTAATCGTAGTTTAGACTTGTACACTGAATATTTGCAAGTTTTTATGTTATGAATCAAGGGTGTTTGCATACTTAAAATATTAAGATTTTTCACGTGCAGGGAAAATATTTTATTATTTACTTAAATAATAAAATGAAACTTGAAGTTTTAGAGTTAGTATTGCCTTAACTATGTGGTAAGATCCTGTTTTTCCCATCTTTCTGATTTATCTACCAAATAATAAATATTTTTGTCTTAAGGCTGGCTTGTATACTATACTCAGCTTCGTGTAAAGACGAAAAACTTGAATGGTTTCTTGGAAAGGAAGTTTTTTTAGATACATCCAGAAAACTATTCTTTGTATCTCAGCACTCTTAAATGAATTAACTTAAAATTATGTGTTACATATGAGATTATGGTTCACTTAGACCTGAATGTATACTTGACTACTATAACTAGTGATGGTATTGGCATCCCTTAAAGTACAATGTGCCAAATATTGGTGCACCATGCTTCATTAAACACTAATAGACATTAAAGCACAGATATACTTCAACATGATAATAGTGGAAGACTTCAGCACTCCACTCTTTCCAATAGTTACGTTATGCAGACTTAATGACAAAATTGACTCTACAGACATTTACAAGTTATTTCTCCAAACAACTCACAGGACACATTCTTAGCAACTCTAGAACATTCTCTGAGATAGATACTATTTTAAAACATAAAATTAGTCTTAGCCAATACAAAAAAACAAATACCCTAGCATTCTGTCAGATCCTAGAGATGTCATATAAATAGCCTAATGAAGCACCTCAAACTTCTAGAAAAACAAGATCTTGCCAAACCCAAAATTAGCAGGCAGAAATAATAATGATTATGGAATGAGTCAATGAAATAGATGTAGAGACTTAAAAAATCTGTACAGTGAAACAAAAAGTTGGTTCTTCTAAAATATAAGATTGATAAACCCTTAGCCAATCAGACTAAAAAGAGGAGGGTAAAGACCAAATTAAAATGCAGGTGAAATTAAGGTTATCACAACAAATACCAATGAAATTCAGAAGATTGTGAAGTAATACTTTGAAAACATGCATTCAAGGTAACTGAAAAATCAAGGGATGGATGCATTTCTAGATGCACTTGACCTAGGAAAATTGAAGCAAAGCAATATGAAGTTTTTAAATGCCTTTATAACAAATAATAAGATTAAAACAGTAATAAAGAGTCTCCCATAAAAGTCCAAGACATAATTCACTGAAAAACAATACAGAATCTTCAGAGAACTAATACTAGTACTCTTCAGAATATTTCATGCAGTACAATGGAAAGGAACACTACCAAACACATCTTATGAAGCTAGTATTACAGTCATTCTAAAACTTGACAGGGACAAAAAAATTTACGGAACAATCTCTTCAGTGGAAATAGATTCAAAAGTTCTCAACAAAATACCTGCACACTGCTAAAAGATTGAGCACCATGGTCACTGGTTTCATTCCAAGTATGCAAGGTTGGATCAAGATACGTAAATTAATAAACATAATACAGCATATAAATAGAACCAAAGACAATTATATGATCATCTCGGTTGATATAGAAAGAATCTTTGATAGAATTAAATGTTTTTTGATAAAATCCCTAAAGAAACAAAAAATAGAAGCAATGTTCCTCAACATAATAAAGACGAAGTATGGGCTGGGAAGGTGGCTCAGTGGTAGAGCGCTTGCCTTGCACGCATGAGGCCCTGGGTTCAATTCCTCAGCACCACATAAGCAAAAAGAAAAAAGCCGGAAGGTGGTGCTGTGGCTCAAGTGGTAGAGTGCTAGCCTTGAGCTGAAGAGCTGAGGGACAGCACCCAGGCCCAGAGTTCAGGCCCCACAACCGGACCCAAAAAAATAAAAAAAAATAATAAAGACGAAGTATGACAAGCCTATAGCCAACATTATAATAAATAGGGGAAACAAATAATTTTCTCTAGTCAGGAATGAGACCAGGGTATCCATTTTCCCCATGCCTATTCAAAATAGTACTGAAATTCCTAGCCAGACTGAGAAGACAGCAGAAATTTCAGTGACAAAAAATTTCAGTGTGTAGAGATTTATGACCATAAAGATTCCGATCCAAAACTCCTAAATCTTATATATATGTATATGTATATATATATATATATATTAAAAAGCTTAGCAATGTAGCAGAATACAAAACCAACACAAAAATCAGCACCTTTTATGTGCACCACCAATAAACAGACTTCGAAAGATCAGGATAACAATTTCATTCCAATAGCCTTTACAGAGGAGTAAATAGCCAAGAAGGTGAAAATGAAAAATATAAAACCTTGAAAAAGGAAATTGAAGAATATATCAAAAGTTAAAAAGACCTCTCATGCTCATGGATTGGCAGAATCAATTTTGTGAAAGGATTATGCAACTGAAAGGAATCTACCAATTCAGCACAACCCAATGAAAATCCCAGTGTCAATTTTAGCAGAATAGAAAATCATTTCTAAACCTCACATGGAAGCACAATAGAGCCTGAATAGCTAAAGCATACTGAATGCATTATAATACCAAATTTCATATTATACTGAAGAACCATAATAACATAACCTGGTACTGGCACCAAAAACAGACATCAAAACCACTGGAACAAGGGCCCTGAAGCAAATCCATTCAGCTACAGCCATTGGATTTTTGACATAGGAACCCAAAACATAAGTTGGAGAAAAGATAGACTTTCAACATGGTGGCAAGAAAACTAGATATCGACATACTGAAGCTTGATACCCATCTTTTTTCCTGTATTAATATCAATTCAAAGTGGATGAAAGATCTTAGTATAAGACCTGAAACCTAGAACACATTGGCAGAGGAAGAAACTTCAATATTGAATAGGAAGAACTCCAATAGCTCAGCATGTCAGTTCAAGAATTGCTTGGCAAATGAGAAGATATCAAACTAAAAGGCTTCTGCATAACAAAGGAAATAGTCAATAAAAATATAACCTATCCATCAGAAGAAAATCTTTGCCACCTATACATCTAACAAGGGATTAATAACCAGAATACACATACATGTAGATCAAACCTCTAAAAGGATTGACCACACAATAAATCAGCAAATGATATGAACACAGTTCTTGAAAAAAGTACTACTGGTCAATAAATGTATGAAGAAATATTCAACATCCTTGGCCATAAAAGGAATACAAAACAACATTGAGATTTTACCTTCCTTGAGTGAGATAGTCATCAAGAACACATACAACAAGAAATGCTGATCAAGATTCAGGGAAAAAGGAACCCTACTACACTATTGGTAGGAATATAACTACTATATGTAACCACTATAGAAATAATATGGAGGTTTCTGAAAAAATTAGAAATAAAACTGCTGTACAACCAGGTGATACCACTCTGGGCATCTATCCAGAGGAATGTAAGAATAGGGACCTACATCACTATTGACAATAGTCAAGCTCTGGAAACAGCCCACATGCACTACAACTGGTAAATGGATCATGAAAATATATACACACATACAAAATGGAATGTTACCCAGCTGTAAAGGATGAAAGTATATTGTTTGCAGGGAAATGGATGAAAGTAATCATTATGAGAAGTAAGCCAGGTTCAGAAGGACAAAAGCTGCATGTTTTCTCATGAGGATGCTAAACCTAAAAGATAAACATATTTTTATCAGCACTCATAGGATCTCTTATTTATGTCTGTATTTACAGACATTAATGTTTGTAATTGTGGGACTATTTGAGGGGATAAAAGGAAAGAGGAAAAGGGAAATATTAGAAATAAACAACACTGAGATACCATTGAACCTTGAATGAAGATAGCAAAATCGAACTCACAGAAAGCTATATTGTATAATAGGAGTGGTGGGGATAAAGAAAGCAAGCATAAGAGGTCAATCTGATTAAAGTACTGAACATGCAAATGTGCAATAATATGTTCAAAAGATCACAATGTAACACAGGTCCTATCTCTGGTGTGGGCATTAGTGGGAAGGGAGAGCAGAGAGGTTGAAAGAGTATTGTGTATAAGAAAATATGATCACAACTCCCAAGATCTCCTGTACATTATTAAGAGGACATACTTGCAAATCTGGTATAGGAGAGGGCAACAAACTTCAGACTAAAAGCATAGAACATCTATTTAGTGAAATAGTAGCATAAAAATTTCCCAAATCTAGGGAAAGATATTGATATCCCAGGTACAGGAGACATTTAGAAACCCAAAAAAGCATGACTAGAAAAGAACCCATCTATATCATTATAATTAAAATACCTAGGGGCTGGGAAGGTGGCTCAGTGGTAGAGTGCTTGCCTTGCATGCATGAGGCCCTGGGTTCAATTCCTCAGCACCACATAAGCAAAATGAAAAAAAAAAAGCCGGAAGTGGTGCTATGGCTCAAGTGGTAGAACGCTAGCCTTGAGCTGAAAAGCTGAGGAACAGCACCCAGGCCCAGAGTTCAGGCCCCACGACTGGACCCCCCCCCAAAAAAAATTAAAATATCTAAAATCAAATGAAAACACAGCTTATCATTATGTGTGAGATACAGCAGTCAGTTCTAAGAGGGAAACTTGTAGATATGCCTGTCTATATTTTTAAAAAGTGAAATCTCAAACTCATTGATGTACCCCAAACTCATAAAAACAAAAATAAGCCAGACCCCAAATCAGTAGATGAAATGATAAAGATGAAAGCTCAAATTAATGAAATGAACTGTGAAAGAATAATACAAAACAATGAGTCATAGACTTGGCTCTTTCAAAAATGAACTTGATTCTGGGCATTTACCCAAAAGATCACAAACAAGGCTATACTAAAGCTACTAGCACAGCTATGTTTATCACAGCATTATTCACCATAGCTAAGATATGGAACCAACCCAGGTGCCCCTCAGTAGATAAATGGATCAAGAAAACGTGATATATATGGATATATATATATATATATATATATATATATATATATCAGAAAAAATTACGCTACCCCATTTGTTAGGCAATGGAAAGACTTGGGAAAAATGTTAGGTGAAGTAAGCCAAACCCAAAGAAATATAGGTCCTGTGGTTTCCCTCATTTGCAATAATTAGTATATATCTAAGATAATTTTATCAGATGAGCAGAAAAGGTCAAAGGTTATGTACATATGACCATATAAGATAATGCTAAGCAAAATGAACCCCAAGATACGGACACAAGGGTTCTTTCTTCGTTGTTTTTAATGTACTAGATGATTTTTTTGTTTCCTTTGTATGTTTTTCCTCCTATGGTAAATCCTCTTGTACTTGATTTTGATTACCCTCCATCTTGTATATACAATTATCTAATTTTGGGAAGGGAAGAGGAATAACAACACTGAAACAAGAGGAAAAATGAACTAGACAAAACTTGAGCCAAACTGACCAAGACAAAAGAAGACCTATGTTACTACAATACATACCATTGAAATCCAGAGATTTCTTAGGATTATTTCAAAACATTCCAATAAATTGGGAAAGCTAAAGTGGACAAATGTCTAGTTCTTTTAAAGAAGAACTTACACTAATCTTCATCAATGTACTCAACAAAGCAGAAAGGTGAATATTTCAATACTCACCTCTACAAAGCCAGTATTATTCCAATACGAAATAAGGGAATGATAACAAAAATAAGCCTGAAAACTAGATCATTTTCTTGATGAATATAGGTGTAAAAAACGCTTCAGTGAAATACCTGCAAATTGAATTTAACATCAGATTTAAAGGATCATACATAATCTACTGGATTTTATTCGGAGGTTCAATAATACAGTATATAAAGAGAATCAAGGACAAAAATCACATGGTTATCTTAATAGATTCAAGAAAAAGTCATTGTCTCAATTCAACATCACTTCATGTAAAAAGTCCTGAAGCTATTGAAAGATCATACTTCAACTTTAACAAAGGCTATGAATGACAAACCTCCAGCCAACATCATACTGAAATCAGAAACATGACAAAAGTGTCTCTCACTCTCACTATTTTGAGTACAAATTAAGCTCTTGCAGCACATCTGAAAATACTTCTGGTACAAGTGTAATTTCCATATTTCAGATTTCACCTAACTAAGCAATTGAGGCGTTGTCATGTAACTTTCAGTTGGAAGTGTTTAGATTGCATAAATAATGGCATTCTAAGGGGAAAAAAAATCAAGAGATTTGTTTCTTTTGTTGGTCATGGGGCTTGAACTCATTTTTGGTTTTCTGGTGGTTAGCTGTAGATAAGTCTCACAGACTTCCTGCCCGAGCTGGCTTTGAATCATAATCCTCAGATCTCTGCCTCCTGAGTACCTAGGATTACAGACATGAGCTACCAGCCCCACTCCGAAGGGACTATAGAGCACAAAAATGGAGAATAGAGCCTACCAAGGATCACCCAAAAGTTAATCTGTTTCTCTGTTTTAAAGGGTAATGAATTATTCCCTCAACATGTCAGATGTACAAAAACATGTCAGATTGTCCTTAAATGGCACCTAGAAATAAAAAGACAAGACTGACAAATTCACCAATAAATTGAAAGCACAACAGAAAAAGAAATGAAATTTCTAGAACTGAGTAATAACAATTTTATAAGCAAATGGAATTTATAGATGACAACACAGCTGAAATGTAAAGAAACCGCCTCGAACAAGGCAGAGACAAAAATATAGGAAACATGGAAGTTTAAGAGATACAGGAAAGAGATATTAAGATCTAACATTTGTGTAATTGAAAACTCAAAAAGAAAAAAAGAATGAGAAAGGCTGAGAATATTTTTGAACTGGTGAAAGCCATCAAGCCAGATACTCAATGAATGACTTACTAGATAAATAATCACTGCAAAGAGATAACATTCTGAACATAAGGACAATTTCCCAACTAAATTCATAACAAGAATTTGATGCTGTTCTATAAAGAAATTAAAATTTGAATAGTAATAATGTATATTTTCCCCTAAATTGATTAGGATTTTCTGTGATGACAGTATTGTTTTCTTCCTAATTATGGCTTTTCTTCCATTTTTTACATTCTAGTTAGAACTTCCCCTAGCACATTTAAGTGATAGCAGCAAACGTCTGTTTAAAAGAACAATTCTAACATCTCATCAGTATGACATTTGCCCTACTTTTGTTCATTTTTAGATCATTTTTTATCCCTCTAATTGGTCAATGTTGTTTATCATATCAAACTTAAATAGGACTTTTTCATTCTTGGAATAAACCCAATTTGCACATGTATTATTTAGGAATTATGCATCTGGTTTCACAACTAAATTTGCTGATAAACTTTCCTTATGATCCTAGGTTTGATGTAAAAGTTATATTCATTTGTATAATGTATCAGTGGTGTTGTTTTTTTAAAATACAATCTGGTATAGATTTTTAGTGTTCCAAATAATGCAGGGAAGGGGGGGAAGTTATAGTGAGCAAACAGTATTGGTTTATTGCAATGCAGCAAAAAATAAATTGTGGAGAAACATGTTATAGTTAAGAACAGGTGCTATATGACCAATAGAAGTTAAAGATCCCGATGTTGATATGTTTTATTTGGTGTTTACATTTATATTCCTTTGACATAAAACATTTCAATACTGTATAGTGACTATCACTAACATTCTAGCCTTAAATACATTTTAATTTATAAGGCACCCAATTTCTTTAGGAACTTGTTTCATCTTTTCTCATTGCTTTTCCTCATCTTGTTATTTTCAATAGCAGAGCACTAAAATGTTTCTGAAACAATGAAGTAAAACAGATTGTCTAAAGCCACGATTGTCCAATTTGAATTGTTTTCACTAATTTGACACACTTACTGGGTTGCTATAGACAAGTTTTTTTCTCAATTTCTTCCTCTGCAAAATAAATACGTTATACCTATAAGTTACTATATAGAAATCACAAATCACTAGAAACAATACCTAATACAGTATAAGCAATACATAGATGCCAGTTATTTTTCAGCTCCTATTTGAAAATCACCATTATTTAGCAAGAAGTCTATACATACTTATTGTAGGCACTGATATTTTACAATGTGTTCCTACCATTTTGTTTTTACTTCTGTATTGATTCCTTCTCCCATTTATTCCATCTTTATTAGTTTTTGTTTTCTTAGCTTCCCCATATAATGCTTAAGAAATTTTATGCTTTCATAGCCTTAGTAGTTTATACACAGTGGTAAAAGTAGAGTTAGTATCTTATCCTCTTTCCTATATAAAACCCTTTAAAGACTATATCTTTTAATGTACATGCTCTGGTTACCCAGGATTTTTATGGGTATTTTTTTGAGCCTCACAAAATAGTAATTATTTTTAGTTCACATAGATATTGACTGCTTAGATTTACCTTCTTGTTTACTAATTACTTCTTTCATCCCAGGCCCTCCCGTTTTAACAATTTCTTTTTTCCTATACGTTTTAGAAACTGGCTGATAAAAATGTAGTCAACGAACCAGAGGCATCAATATCATATCACCCAAGAGCTATCAAGAAATACATACTTTGGAAACTCTCTTTTTATTATTTTTACTTCTGGACTACTGGGTTTGAACTCAAGGCTTCATTTTTGAAAGAAAGGTGCTATACCACTGAAGCATGCATCTAGCTCTTTTTGCTCCAGTTATTTTTGAGATAGGGTCTTACATGAGTGTTTGTGTTTTTCCTTGACTAGGCTGAACTGTGAAAGAAGATATGAGTCTGATCTAGGTACATTGTGCATATATGGAGATGTCAAAGTGAAACCACCTTGTAAAACTAATTGATGCTAATATAAAGTATGGAATAAATTAAATCTGATTCAGGAGCAACCAAAATAAGACCCGAAATATAAGGTAAAAATAGGTTAGTGGTAGAGTACTTGCTTCTCATGCAAAAAGCCTGAGTTCAATCCTTAGCACCCAAAAGAACCCAACAAAACGAAACTAGATAATGAATTATGGCAATTTCTCAATTAAGATTCTATCTAACAATACTACATGTGTATCTATGTAGTATATTCATATTCATTTTTTACAAACATGAATTTAAAAAAATCATAAAAAATATTGAGTCTCCTTGGTCTTTTGTAGCTTTTATGTCTTTTTTTTTTCCTTTCCAGGGCTGAGGACCGAACCCAGGGCCTTGCGTGTGCCGGGCGGGCGCCCTTCCGCTGGGCTAAACCCCCAGTCCCATAAAAATATTGAGTCTCCTTGGACAAGTTATTTTATTTCTATTAAGCAAGAGCTAACTAGCTTAAGAATTCTATTATTTTTGAGTGTCCAGTAATCATATTTTAGTAGAATAAGAATATGATTCTTTCAAGAAAATAAAATTAATAATAAACAAGTCTATTTAAGTAATATAATGGTGTAGAAATTTGAAGCTGGGTGCTAGTGGCTTATGCCTGTAATCCTAGCTACTCAGAAGGCCAAGATCTGAGGATTGCAGTTCAAAGCCAGGCAGAAAGGTCCATGAGACTGTTATCTCCAATGAATCACAGAAAAAGCTGTAAGTGGAGCTGTGGCTCAAGTGATAGATTATAGATTACTAGCTTTGAACAAGTGGAGCTAGGGACAGCACCCAGGCCTGGAGTTCAAGCCTCTGGACCAGCAAAGAAAAGAAACGAGAAAAGAAAAGAAATTTGACTGAGTATGTTATGTGAGTATACACATATATGAATTAACACATATACCTGTGTATAATGTATTCTATAGGAAAGAAAATAATAGTGGAAATACATTTAGGTAGAATGCAAAATGTATTCTAGAGAAACATAGGTGATCTATCACATATATGTATATACACAGATATATACATATGCAGACATACATATAGACATATAAAAAGTGCAAGCCAATATATTATTGGTTAAAATTTTATTATTCAGTAATATATTAGTTTACAAACTGTGTGGCAATGGCAGCAAAACTAGCAGGAAAGAATTCAGCAACATTCAACACATTTAATAAATAAAGCTTAGTGATTCACTCACTTATAGAGGTTGAAGTAGCCTCAACCTTTCAATTCTTGGGCCTCTACCTCCTATGTACTAGGATTATATATATACACCACCATACCCAGCTCAAAAGAGCTTTGAGATCTTTCAGATAACCTATATATTGTAGTTAGGTTAAAAAAACTGCCAATATCACACTTTAAGTTAACTACCTTGAAAATCAACGGTTTACTGTCTTCAAAGCTGCATGATTCCAAAATATGTGGTCTTGATGGATAATGAAAAGTATTAGGTTTACCATCTTGGTATTATGTTGGTTGTTCTTTGTAACAGTAAATATTTTTTTCACAACTAGGGTACATATCACCACCTTAACAACTATATCAATATTATAAATCGATTTCTGTACAGCCATCTTAATATCATTTTTATATGCTTTTGTGTGAAATAATTTACCAAACTACTCAGATTTTATATAAAAATTAAGTATTCCCATTATTTACTTTATCTCCGAAATCAGGTTTACAATTGGGCTCCAAAATGATTAAGTACTGGTAGGTCATTTCTGTCATGTAGTTCTGAGGCATAAAAAAATCTAATAGATGAGTATAAGTTTATAGTTACCAAACACTTTACACCTAAAATATGGATATAATATTGCCACATATTCTAATTATTCAATGTATATGTCTTTCAGAGCTCATCATATTACTTTTATCTTTGATGATATTCGTTTCATTTCACTTTTTCATGAAAGCAAAAGACAGATTCCTTTTCCTTGTCTTTAATTAGTCTCACATTCATCCAAGAAGACAAAGTGATACTTATTCATAAAAAGTTAACATTAACATTAGGACAACTTTTTTCTTCTGGCAAATCTATGCCATGTTTATAACAATTCAATGTTTATAACACTAATCCTGAGCAAGAGTAAAAGAACAGTTTTGACTAAAGAACAAAATTCCTTCATTATTAAACAGATTTAAAATTCAACCATGGATCATAAAAATCAGTAACACTACAATTCTGACTTCTGATGTCCATGGCAAACCTGAATACTCTGAGCAAAAATAAACATGTAGTAGATAATACACAGCAATAAAAAGCATCAGAAATTGATGCACCTGGATTTTGTTAAATATAACAAAGGTTACTCAGTCCTTCATGGATAAACCTAGCTGGGATAACAGCACTGAGCAGTATACTGCCGTGAGCAGAAATCCCTCAAAAAGGCCACAATGGATTCATTTTTTAGATAGGTATAGACTTAAAAAAATACAAAGACATAAAAGATGCATTTGGAAATACTGTATGAATCCTGTTTTCATAAAAGCAGAAAGTTCTGGCCACTTTGGAAACTGAAATAAGTCACTTGAGAGTTTATAGTTACAGCCTCCCATCCCCTTGGAAAATGAGAGCTCACTACCCTGCAAAGCAGCATTATCACAAAGTATTTATACACCAGTGAAGACTTCAAGGGAGGACTTTGCAACAGAGGCCAAATGAAGCCTAGCTCTATGAATAATTTTGTAGTCCATTTGGTGAAAGTGCTTAGGAGTGGGAACCTGCCAGAACAGCAAGGATCCTCTCACAGTATTAAGGCTGGTCCACATGGGAATGGTCAGTTGAAAGTCAGCACAGTGAACATTAGGTAATGATTTCTGACCCTGGGAACAGCCCTCCAGGCTGCTTTAGTATGATTCTCCTTTTATTCAAACTGTGGCTCTTCCTCTTCATCTGCTTCTTCAATGACCTGAATCTCATCTGCTTGAGGTAATGTGTTCTCCACCTGTAGTTTATCCCCCTCAACTTTACATTTTTCTTCTTCCTCTATGATTTCCTTCCATATCTTGTGGTTTTCAGAGAGGTGGTGCATTAGCTGACAAAATATTCGCCGCCTGCCTTTCCTTCTTTGTGGCTCTGTGAAATTTAAAATAGACAAATTCTAATTATAGCCATATGACTCAGTCACTCATTCAACAAATAGGTTTAAGTGCCCATTATATTGTAAGTAGGCACGTAATCACGAAGGTTATAATAGTGAATAGAAAGATTAATAAAATAATCTCTGTGCTATGGCACCCAGATTCCATCTAGACTAACAATTTAAGTATGTTAGATGGTACTTAGTATTACAGATAGAAAAGAGAGAAAAGGAATGGAGGTAATTGAGTGGGTGGAAGGAGGGAAGTATTATACTGAAATTTCAGATGAAAATCAAAACAAATGAAGTTCAAAACCAAGAGAAAGAGAGGGAGAAGAAGGAGGGGGAGAGGCATGGGGACAGGAAGGGAGAAGGGGAGGGAGAGAGGAAGAAAGAAAATGAGAAAAGAGGTGGGGAGGGAAGGGATGGTAAGGGAAAAACAAAGGAGGGTAACAATGCTCCATGGGAAATGTATTCATTATCTCACTCATGTAACTGTAACCCCTCTGTACAATATCTTTACAATAAAAATATTTATTAAAATTTTTTTAAAAAGAAGACATTTAAAAGGCTTTTTGTGTTTTATAGCAAATGTAATTATCAACATTCCAGTGAAAATTAATTTTTAAAACCATGTCTTCGCAAAGTGATATTCAGGTGGCAACAGTCTAAGATTACTCATTGCTATGCTAATCCTAAATACAAAGCACATGTGTGTGAATGGGATAGGAAATATGTTCTTTGTAGTCATCTCTGTTCTGACTTATAAAGTATATAGAAAAAATAACTAGCTAGGCATAATTTATATAATAATAAAATAATTTAAGTATTTGATTTCATTCACAATTACAAAGGTAACATTTTTATTTTCTACTTATACTTGTTGTCTTATATAGGAAAACATGTCACTACTGTTTAACTCAAATTCATTCATAATACCATAAAACTTAGTTCTCCCCTGGAAACCAAGGAATGTATTTTCCTTTGCTTCTTCATTGTGTTGATGTGTCTTCCAAGACCAAATGAAAGGCAGATAGGTTGCTTTGAAAGTTGTGTTCCTCAACTTCCTGCAAAGTATTTGAGGAGGGGTAAGATAAAGGAGGCTAGCTAGGTCCCATCAACCTTATAGATGTGCAGAGATGGCCACAGCCCTAGCATGAGTACACAGGTAGAGTCTGATGAAGAGCCCTGGCTGAAGGACAGTATCTTTGAGAGACACTAGTCATTGATTAAACAAAAGTTCTTGTGTGTGACAGCATCAGCACAATACCTAGACCACAGCATTGCTCAAAACTTGACTATTGAATCTGAACATACTCAAGATGTGACTGCTGACTATGCATCTAAGAAACAAACATTTAAGCCGGGCACTGGTGGCTCACGCCTGTAATCCTAGCTACTCAGGAGGTTGAGATCTGAGGATCAAAGCCAGCCCGGGCAGAAAGTCCATGAAACTCTTATCTCCAATAAACGACCAGAAAACCAGAAGTGGCACTGTAGCTCAAGTGATAAAGCACTCGCCTTGAGCTGAAGAGCTGAGGGACAGTGCCCAAGCCCAGAGTTCAAAGCCCCACGATCGACCAAAAAAAAAAAAAAAAAAAAAAGAAACAAACATGTAATCCAAGTTAAATTTTTGGCATCAGAAGTTATTAATTTTGGGCATTTGTAGTTATTAAATAAATTGTCCTTACTAGGAATTAGATTGTCTCCCATGTCTTCATCATCTGTATCTAATTCTTCACCATCTTCATCATCACCACTTTCAGTGTCATCATCATCCTCTCCTTCTATCCACTGACCTGGTAGCAAACCAGCAGCATCATAGGAGTTGCATAGAGGACCCACAATGTGGGTGATAAAGGATTCTTGGAGTTTTGCTAGTTGAGGAGAAGAACGATCCATAAAGGGACTGATGGGTAGACCAAGATTTGCTTCTTCATCTCCCTGAGAATTTTAGAGAGAAAATACAATTTAAATTGCTGAAAATCAACTATCAAAGTTTGATACTAAAATTACCTTGAGAGCTGGTGAACTCACTAATGTGAGCCACCAGTACCTCAGGAGGCTGAGATCTGATGATCACATTTCAAAGCCAACCCAGGCAAGAAAGTCTATGAGACTCTGACCTCTAATTAAGCACCCCAAAAAGCAGAAAGTGGTGATGTAGCTCAGGTGTTAAAGCACTACTCTTAAGGGAAAATGCTCAGGGACAATATCCGGGTCCTGAATTCAAGTCCCAGGACTGGAACACACATAAAACATTATCTTGAGGTTTAAAAAAATACCCACATCAAAATAATCTTTACAAAGAAATATCAGTGAATATGTTTTTATATGTTGCTAAATGGTATAGTGTTTGCATAGCATTCATGAAGACCTCGGTTCAATCTCCAGTACCATTAAATAATGAAACCAACAAAAAAAAAAATTGCCGTCATAATTTCTCTACTTGATATATCCTAATTTTATTCTCCCATTCTGTCAACATACATCAATCAGTTTGCAAAAAAATAGAATTTTTTGGGGGGGGAGGGGACCCGGTCGTGGGGCCTGAACTCTGGGCCTGGGTGCTGTCCCTCAGCTCTTCAGCTCAAGGCTAGTGCTCTACCACTTGAGCCACAGTGCCACTGCCGGCTTCTTTCTTTTTGCTTATGTGATGCTGAGCAATCGAACCCAGGGCCTCATGCATGCAAGGCAAGCATTCTACCACTGAGCCACCTTCACAGCCCCAAAATAGAATTTTTTTCAAGTAAGTATGAGCAATTTTACTAACAACTTTCAAAATTCTATAACATTAAATATATTCTTTTAAAAAGAATGATATAATAGATAATTTTTTGTTGTTTTAATTGTGCTTCAAGTTTTTACATGGCTAAACTTTGCAAGTGCTTCTCAGCTCTTTCCTTTTTCTAATAACAGAACCCTTTGATGAATCTAAATGAGAAAGGCTAATATATAAAACGAATTAAAAATACAGGTACTGTGATTGAGGTGAGAATTTGGGCCTAAAGTCCAAATTGTCCTCTCATCGTTGCTTCTAGAAATTTAGTAAGCATACCTTGATAACAGATGTGGCTTAAAAACTTGCTTTTGTTACTTACAAGTTGTAGTATTGAGAAACTTCTATGCCCAATATTGTGTATAAATTTTAAATAAACTAACAAGGTTGCTATAAGGAATAAAAGCAATATTACTTAAAAGAGAGCATTCGACAAATGGTATTACTAAAGTCTGAGCTAGTTGGAAATTAATTACACCCTACAACATATAAAATTCTGCACTGGAGCAGTATTTACTGGTTATGAGCAAATAAAATCCTACAGAAACAACAGAAAATGTCCCTAAGAAAGAAATCTTTGAAGCCAGGTACAAGTGGCTCATACCTGTAATCCTAGCTACTCAGGAGGCTGAGATTTGAGGATGGTGGTTCAAAGCCATCCTCAGCAGGAAAGTCAGTGAGACTCTTTATCTCCAATTAACCACCAGAAAACCAGAAGTGGTGCTGTGGTTCAAGTGACAGAGTGCTCGCCTTGAGCTGAAGAGCTCAGGGACAGCACATAGGCAGAGAGAGAGAGGAGAGAGGAGAGAAGAGAGAGAGAGAGAGAGAAAACTAGGATTTTTGCCAACTGATCTGATGTTTCTAGATATTCTTTTTACAGCAGAGCTGAAAATGTGGTGATAACTTCAAGGTGATGGACCTGTCTATAATCCCAGACCTCAGGAAGCTACATGCAGGTGGATCATGAATTCAACTCTAGTTTATACTATATAGTGACACCCTGTCTCAAAAGAAAGAAAAGAGAAAAGGAAGGGAGGGAGAGAGGGAGGGAAGAAAGGAAGGAAGGAAGGAAGGAAGGAAGGAAGGAAGGAAGGAAGGAAGGAAGGGAGGGAGGGAGGGAAGGAGGGAGGGGGAGGGAGGGAGGGAAGCAGGGAGGGAAGGAGGATAAAAATTAAAAAGAAAGCAGGGTGCTAGTCTTTAAATATATAAATATATTCTGGGCAAACTTTGAAATCACTTAAAAACTGCTTCATCTAAATATCAACTGTACTATGTTGTAGATTCTCAAATTGAAAGGAACTTTACAATCACTGTCTATACGTGAGAATACATTGAATTCATCCCAGATTGTCAGTAAGCTTTTTGTTGTTCTTCTTACTTTGAATTTTGGCAGCAAAGGTAGATGTGAGAAAGACAAAAGAATCTCAGCAAATGTAACACACTCTAACCCTTTTCAAATGCAGCTCTGATTTCACTTACTGTAGATATCCAAATCTTCAAAATAATTTTACCTGGAATTTCACCTGGAACCTCTTTAAAAACATCCCACAAAACAGAAGATGCACAGAAATGGAGGGACAAAGGGTAAACAAATGCAGCAGTACTCACTAGACACTAAGTTGAACTATACAACTTGTGGGTGGGGACGGGAGGGAAAAACGGAGTGAGAGAAAGAGAGAGAGAAGTAAAGGGTGACATTGCCAAAAGGAAATGTACTCTTTACCTAACTTATGTAACAGTAACCCCTCTATACATCAACTTTATAATAACAGTGAAAATTTTTTTAAAAATCCCACAAATTCCGTGTTTCAACTTACCTGCTCATAAAATTCATTAACAATGCCTTCAGTCCATTTCAAATGCAAATCCCGAACTTTTGCTGGGCCATTTATATCTGCTAATTTGATGCACACCTGGCAGACTAAGAGGCGATCATTTTCACTGTTCCATTCTATACCATTACTATTGACATCATTAGCCTATTTTGGAAAAACAGAATTATTTTAGTCTCTGAAGTCATGAGGAGTTTTCTATTTTTTTAGCCAACCAACCTTAAAACTGTTTCCTGTTCAAATGACAGGAAGAAATTTCAGTAAATGATTCTTTTAATCAGTTTATACCAGAATATAAATCTGCATGAGTTAAACATCCCATTTAAGTATTGTGAGAATTTTGGTTCAAAAAAAGCATAGCATTCTAAAAGCAAACACCTATGGGTATTAACAGTTGAGATTATGACAATTATAATATATATATAGACATATTTTATGCATAGTAAATATATGCACATATATTAATAAAATTGTGAAAGTATAACTATTTGTATCTTTAAAAAGAACACGTAAAGAGCTAAGAATTTGGCTCTCACTATGAAAGGCAAAGTAATATAGTTTAAAGAACACAAATCCTAGAAATTTATCTTTTTAGTTTTAACTCCTAACTCAGGATGATTTACTAATTCATTGCATGACTCCAATAAAATTACATCTAACTGAAACATTCTTCATCTGTAAAGTTAGAAACACACTACCAATTTATATGTTGCCATGAGGATTAATAAATCGAAATGTCCTGTTTATAAGAAATATAAAATATTCCTTAACATTATTTAACTAGATGGGATTATCTCTTTAAGACAGACAAAGTTATTAGGCCCTTCAAGAACCCAAAGTTCCCTTAGTAAAAAATGAAGAGAACGTCCAGGCACCAATGGCTCAGGCCTGTAATACTAGTTACTAAGACTGAGATCTGAGCATCACAGTTTGAAAACAACCCCGGCAGAAAAGTCTGTGAGAGTTATCTCCAATTAACCACCAGAAAATCAGAAGTAGCACTATGAGTCAAAATGGTAGAGCACTAGCCTTGAGAGAAAAGGCTCAGGGGCAGTGCATAGGCCCTGAGTTCAAGTCCCATGACAGCCAAAAAAAAAAAAAAGAAGAAGAAAATGGGCCAATTATAGCTTTTGAACTTTAGTGTAATTATGGATTTTTTACACCAAAGCCTTTGTTAAAGGAAAAATTATGAAGACCATCACCACAGGGGGAAAAAAAATTTAAGCCAATGGGGAACATGGCTCCAGTGATACATGCATGCTTAGCAAGCATCAGGGTCTTAGTTCAATCCCAGTACCACCAAAAAGAAAAAAGAAATACTTAAAGCTGGATGTAGTAGCACACATGATGCAGTCCCAGCACTTGGGAGGTCAAAACAGGAGGACCATTATTTTTTTATTGTTGTTGCTGGTCTTGGGGCTTGCATAGTGCCCTGAGTTTTTCTGCTCAGGGATTCATGGAGCCAAAGCTCCATTTATGGCTTTTTGGTAGCTAATTGAAGATGAGGCTTATGGGCTTTCCTGCCTGGGCTGACTTCCAACTGCCACCCTCAGATCTCAGCCTCCAGAGCAGCTACAATTATAGGCCTTATAGGCACAACCAGTGCCCTGTGAAGACTGCCTGAGAATTGCCTGAGTTCCATGGCTCATTTGAGAGTAGCCTGCAGCTACATAGTGAAACACTGTTTCAAAAGAGAGAAAACTAGTAAGGAAAAGGAAAATAGGGAAATACTTTTAAAAGGAGGGCTCTTTTGAAAGGAGCCCTATTCTTGGCTGTTTTCTGAAAAATATCAGAACATTAATCCTTGCAAAATATAGATTCACACGTATTGAGTGTTGAACAGATAATCTTTCACCTGCAAAAGGTGAGTTTAGCATTTAAAATAATTTTTATTACTAAGTAAAAATAAAAATGAATATAAATATAAAGCTAAGCATCTTATTAATATTGTGATGATCTCATATAGAGGGAGTTATATCTAATACTCCCTGATTACCTTCTATTCCTGAAGGTAGAGAAAATCATTATAAAAATAATCGAGGAAAACAGCAGATTTCTGGCAGGATTCTCAGCAATCTAAAGAAAGGTTTTTAACTTTTTTCATCCCAAAATTTCTGAGAGATAGGCTATATTACCAAATACAACATTATGCTAGGCGAGCAGTTCTCTGTTCTCTAGTAAATAGTAATTCTTTCATTGGGGAGACTAGCCTGTTTTTTTCTCACTCTTCCCCAGCATAATGAATGCCCTTAGAGGGAATTTCTAATTGTTACTGAATGAGTTAATTATTCTCAAGAGGAAGAGTAGGGATTTTTCTCCTGAATATTAGCTAAAGACTCACTAATACAAACAAGGTGTAACAAGTGGGTGGCAAAGCAGGCAAAATTAGCTTCTTTTCATCTTTGGCCTAGCATTGGTAGCTCAAATCTATGATCCTAACTAATCAGGAAGCTGAGATCTAAGGATCACAGTTCAAAGCCAGACTAGGCAGGAAAGTCTGTGAGACTTTTATCTCTAATTAACTATTCCCCAAAACCAATGGAGCTGTGGCTCAAATGGTAGAATGTTAGCCTTGAGCAAAAAAGCTCAGGGACAGCACTCAGAACCTTAAGTTCAAGCCCCAGGATGGACACAAACAAAAACCACATATAATACATTACATAGCACTGTGTATGACATTCTCAAATCTGCCTATAAAATCTTTTGACATAATTGGTTCTTCATTATGTAAAAGAAAACCAATAAAATCAATAAATCAATAAATAAAATCAATAAAATAAAATAAATCAGTGAAATATATATATACCAAAAGAAAATATAACAATAGTATTTTGAATTAATTAAAAGTCATTATAAATAGATGTATTACTTGTATCAAGTGTTTATTCTTAATGAATAGTATTAATTTTAATTGAGCAAAATTAAAAGTAACTTTCATCAGTAGCACTGACAACAATGTTTTCCCTTTTGAAAATCAGGCACAAATTTGCATAACAAACCTTGGCATTGAATTCAGCAAGAAAGTCAAAATGCTTTTTAAGATCTGTGGCAAGGATTGCTTCAATGACTAAAAATCGAAAACGCTTGAATTCCACATGATCAAGATTAAGAAGGAAGTTGTATTCTGGTCGAGAAAGATATAGATTCCAAGCTGATGCAGCATGATGATTTTCTAGAACAGATCTATCATTGTACAGAACTGCCTGAAAACAAATAAAGAAAAATTAAGCAGGAATCTCAAAAGTAGGAAATAAATAGGAAGACAGTGAAAATAGAATGAGTACCTACTATCTACTAGATATTTTACCTTTTTATATCTATGAAAAAGGTGATCATTTTATAAATGTGTACACTAAACTGCAAAGAGGTTAAGATATACCTTTGCTTCCAGCACACATAGCTAGTAAATGAAAGGGTTATCTCCAAATTTCATTTTCTTTGTACATATAATATTGTGCCTCAAGTGTGGGAAAAGTAATATAATATATATATATATATATATTTTTTTTTTTTTTCTTTTGGTCTGTCATGGGGCCTGAACTCTGGGCCTAGGCACTATCCCTCAGCTATTCAGCTCAAGGCTACCGCTCTACCACTGAGCCACAGTGCTACTTCCAGCTTTTTCTTCTTATGTGGTGCTCAGGAATTGAACCCAGGGCCTCATTCATGCAAGGCAAGCACTCTACCACTGAGACACCTTCCCAGCCCCAGAAAAGTAATGTACATTTTTCTAATTTGAGGAGGGGAAGGGAAATAACAAAATGCTGATACAAGGATACAGGTTGACCCAGTTTTGTAACAATGAGATGTATAAGACACTATGTAGAAAATGAACTTTACAACTTTGGAGGGAGTGGGTAGTTGGGAAGGCAGGGAGAGAAGGAATGGTAAGGGAAAAACAAAGGAGGAGGTAACAATGCTTGATATGTGTATGTGTTGCATGCCAATCTTGGGGCTTGAACTCAGGGGCTGGGTGCTGTCTCTGAGCCTTTAGTACTCAGGGCTAGCACTCTGTTTTCTGGCTTTTAATTGGTTAATTGGAGATAAGAGTCACAGATTTTTCTGCTCACACTGGCTTTAAACCACAATCCTCATATCAGCTTCCTTATTAGAATTAAAGTCATAAGCCACCAGCATTGAACTTCATACTAATCTTAATAGACATCATAAATTCCAAAGAGAAAGGTTCACTTCAAAGACTACCTACAGGGTCAATTTCTAATAGTCTTGATAAAGTTATGCTAAAATTTGATGAAAATTTATAAACTATCTAAATAGCATTGTCTCATCAAGAAGTAAACTCAGAATAATGTGTAGATCAAACACTATTTAGACATTGTTAAATAAATGAATTTACCTTCATGGAATTTACATTCTAGTAAAGCAAGAAAAGTAATAAACAAATGTGTTTGTATGGGGTAGGAGAGAAGCTGCAGGTAGGGGAGAGAGAAAAAAGGAGAGAGAGAAAGAGAGAGAATGGAAAAGGGAGAGAGAAAAGGACGGAGAAGAGGGGAAGGAGGAGAAAGATAATTATGTTATTAGTGCTTGGACAGAGTAAACCAGGAGATAAAAGGGTATTTTTTTTTTATTTTTATTTGTCGGTCGTGGGGCTTGAACTCTGGGCCTGCGCACTGTCCCTCAGCTCTACAGCTCAAGGCCAGCGCTGTACCACTTGAGCTACAGCGCCACTTCCGGTTTTCTGGTGGTTTATTGGAGATAAGAGTTTCACAGACTTTCCTGCCCAGGCTGGCTTTGAACCGCGATCCTCAGATCTCACCCTTCTCAGCTAGGATTACAGGCGTGAGCCACCAGTACCCGGCAAGGGTGTTATTTTTAAGTCAGCATTCTAAACTAGCTACCACTGAGCATGAACCATTAAGATAAAAAACAAAGAGATTCTCACGTATCCAATAACTAAAAACAATATATCCCATCATCCTGTGAAAGTTATCTAAATGTGAGTAAAACAAGGGTGGTAACTAAGACAAAAGAAGATATGGGATTACTAGACATTTTCACACAAATACAGAACTTCATGGTAAAGGAGTGCCAAGATAACAGCTATTTTTCCAGACTATATACCTTAGTGGTACTGCTATTTGAACCAAAGCTTCACCCTTGCTAGGTAGCTGTTTTCAATATACCGTTTGTACAAATTATATTTGTATATCATTGCTTTAATTTTTTGCATGTATGAGGGTTAACAAAAAGAATTCATTATTTGTGATATCTTGAAAGAGAAGAAATATGGACATGGGGTCTCTTGAACTTTTCTGCCTGAGCTAGCCTGGAACCATGATCTTCCTACTCTCAGCCTCCAACATAGCTTGGGTTAACATGCACTATTATCAGTGATAATACAGTATAGCTGTATTGTTAGTATATCCAGCTATGGACTGAAAGGGATCTTGAGAGCTTTCCAGGTTGGGCTGTCCTCAAACTGCTATCCTCCCATTCTCAGCCTGGCAAGGTTACTTGGAATACTAGGAATACAGGTCTGAGTCACTGACATCCAATTGAGTCTCTACTTTTTCTAAGGCATGTGGCTAGAAATACATGTATAAAATTTCAGGAACCAACATAAACACCAACAACAACATTTAGTTTTTCTATAACCATATATGTAGTTCTAAGTCCTCATGTCCAATCAGATTACTAGTATGAGAATGTAATCATTGATTACATTCAATTGTTGGGAATTCCTATCACTTTATTTAAACTATGACTCTAAAGGATCAGATATATTGGATACAAAAGTAATATTATTACACAAGAAGTACAAACATATATTAATATGTTCATAATGAAAAAACATAGGGTCTGCATATTAAGGCAAATTTTAACAGAATGGGGAGAGCAACTGAAAGATTAGTATTTATCCTTTAATTTATAGCTTTTAGCCATATTATGGCTTAGATTTAGCCAGTTTTATCAGTTTGATCAAAGACAAAAATGTGTTCAGAAAGGTTTCCAAAATTTTCACAAGGCAATGATTTATATGATTTGTCATTATATATGGTTTTATATTATTTATGTCATAAACAATTTACTTTAGCTCAAGAAAAGTGATTTTTCCCCTAACTTACTATAATCATGTTTTTTTTTAAGTTCCTATTTCTTTATTGAGAACAGTAATCATTAAAACTGTTGGCAAGGATGCAGGAACAGGTATGTTGGGGAAATCTTTTTTCTTCTTTTTTAAATATTTTTTATTGTAAAGATTCTGTACAGAGGGGTTACAATTACATAGGCAAGGTAATGAGTCCATTTCCTATGGAGCATTGTTACAGCCTATAGTCATGTTTTTATTCAATTAATTACAATGTAGGGCTTTAGGGAGAGACAGAATGGCTTTTTGTGGGGGGAGGGGGAGGTCCAGTCATGGGGCCTGAACTCTGGGCCTGGGCGCTGTCCCTCAGCTCTTCACCTCAAGACTAGCGCTCTACCACTTGAGCCACAGTGCCACTTCGGGCTTTTTTCTTTTTGCTTATGTGGTGCTGGGGAATCAAACCCAGGGCCTCATGCATGCAAGGCAAGCGCTCTACCGCTGAGCCACCTTCCCAGCCCCAGAATGGCTTTAGGACTCAAATAAAGAATGGCTTATAAAGGGATGTACAAAAGAGTTATTAATATTAAAAATTACTTGTCAAACTTTCTTAAAAAGAAGTTCCTACCTGAGGTGCATTTGTAGCCACAAGAAATGCATTTGTTCTCCCTGGGTGATCATAATCATGCATGGCAGCTGCCACATACAAAGCCATCAATTCTAATGCAGGAATGTTTGAAGACAGGCAGCCATAACTCTCATCTGGAATTGAGCAGCTCTTTGAAGAAATGTAAGCAATTTGCCCACGAGTAACTCTACCATCAGAATCTGAGAAACAGTAAGTAGCAAAATAAACAAGAATTAGAAGCTATCTTCACCACAATTATGTTAAAGACAGAATTCCCATAGGTAATATGATTATTTATCTTAAAATGTATACCATGGGCTTTAAAGGAATAAACATTTTCCAACACAACTGACATAAAAATAATGCTAAATATAATCCTGGAGTTGTGAACTTTGCAGGCCATCAGAGGACTCTATTATTCCTACTCTCATAGGACATTTGATGCTTTCTTACTCAGGCTAACACTTTTTAAAAATACGACTTTCTAAATATTTGTTATTTAAAGGCTAGATAATGGCCAGGAAATTGGATCTAAGAAAAAATGAAATTTAAAATTAATTTTTATTTTTATTTTTTTAAATCCTTTTTTTGGGGGGTCCAGTCATGGGGCTTGAACTCTGGGCCTGGGCGCTGTCCCTCAGCTCTTCAGCTCAAGGCTAGGGCTCTACCACTTGAGCCCAGTGCCACTTCCGGCTTTTTGTTTGTTTGTTTGTTTATGTGGTGCTGAGGAATTGAACCCAGGGCCTCAGGTATGCAAGGCAAACGTTCTACCACTGAGCCACCTTCCCAGCCCATAATTTCTATTTTTAAAAACATGAAGATTAGGATTTTATCTTTTCATCAAACAAGGACCCTCAATACACATGCTTTTCAAATCCCATCCAGAAAGGTTAAATTTCACTTGCAACACTAACTCTATAACTCTTCTTTCCTTTCTTTTTTCCATGAAGGTTTTTATAAACTCATGGAAGCTGGGCACTGGTGGCTCACACCTGTAATCCTAGCTACTCAGGAGGCTGAGATCTGAGGATCACAGTTCAAACCAGCTGGGACAGGAAAGTCCCTGAGACCTTAATCTCCAATAAACCACCACAAAACCAGAAGTGGTGCTCTGGCTCAGTGATAGAGTGCTAGTCTTGAGCTGAAGAACTCAAGGACAGCATCCAAGCCCAGAGTTCAAGGCCCACAACTAACAACAAACAAACAAATAAGCAAACAAATAAATAAACAAATGGAATGAAGACTATACAGAGAGGAAACATGGAAAACAGGAAATATTTCAGTCAACTCTATTTTATTCCCTTGTTAGGAATAATATGTTCTCTGTATATACTATACTTTTGATTCTTTTTAAAATATTTTTATTGTAAAGATACTCTACAAAGGGGTTACAGTTACATAAGTAAGGCAATGAGTACATTTCCTGTCGAGCATTGTTACCCCTCCTTTGTTTTTCCCCTACTGTCACTTCCCTTTTTGTTATTTTGTTATTTTGTTATTTCCCTTCCCCTCCCCAAATTAGAAAAATGTATATACAAGATGCAGGGCACCAGAAACAAATACAGTGACAACAGGGTTATACCATGGAGGAAGAACATCAAAAGAAACAAAAAAAATCACTTAGTACATTAAAAACAACAGCAACAAAGAAAAAATCTCTTGTGCCCATATCTTCAGGTTCATTTTGCTTAGCATCATCTTATATGGTCATATGTACATAGCTTTTGACCTTTTCTGCTTGTCTGGTAAGATTATCCTAGACATATACTAGTTATTGCAAATGAGGGAAATCATGGGACCTATGTTTCTTTGGGCCTGGCTTACTTAATATAATTTTTTCCAAGTCTTTCCATTTCCTAACAAATGGGGCGGTGTCATTCTTTTTAATGGAGGCATAAAATTCATACATACATATACATATATATACATATATGTGTGTGTGTGTGTGTGTGTGTGTGTGTATGTGTGTGTGTGTGTGTGTGTGTGTGTATAATTTTCTTGATCCATTCATCTACTAAGGAGAATCTGAGTTGGTTCCACATCTTAGCTATGGTGAATAATGCTGTGATAAACATAGTTGTGCTGATAGCTTTAGTATGGCCTTTTGTGACCATTTGCATAAATGCCCAAAGTGGGATTGCTGGGTCATAGGGGAGCTCTATGTGGAGTCTTTTGGGGAACTTCCATACTGCTTTCCAAAGTGGTTGAACAAGTTTACATTCCCACCAACAGTGCAGTAGGGTTCCGTTTTGGCCACATTCCCTCCAGTATCTGTTGTTTTTAGATTTCTTGATTATAGCCATTCTAACTGGGGTAAGGTGGAATCTCAATGTTGTCTTGATTTGCATTCCTTTTATGGCTAGAAAAGTTGAGCATTTCTTCATGTGTCTATTGGCCATTCTTATTTCCTCTTCAGAGAGGTATCTCTTTAAGTCTTTTCCCACTTATTAATGGGGCAGTTGTTTCTTTGAGAATTTGCTTTGGGGGGATCTAATTTTTTGAGTTCTAAATATATTCTAGATTTGAGGCCCTTGTCCATTGTATAGCTAGTGAAGATCTTCTCCCAATCTGTGGGCTTTCTATCGATCTTGCTAGCTATGTCCTTTGCCAGGCAGAAGCTCTGCAGTTTCATGCAATCCCATTTGTACAACCTTGCTTTGATTTGTTGTATTTCTGGGTCTTCATTAAGAAAATTTCGGCCTGTGCCAAGGAGCCCTAGAGTTTCTCCTATTCCTCCCTGTAATGTTTTCAGGGTGTCTGCTTTTACTTCTAGGTCTTTGACTCATTTGGAGTTGATTCTGGTGCAGAATGATATATAAAGACCTAGCTTTAGTTTGCTACAGGTGAATAACCAATTTTGCCAGCACCATTTACTGAAGAGACTGTCTTTCTTCCATTCTATTTTTTTAGCTCCCTTTATCGAAGATTAGGTGGCTACAGGTCTGTGGGTTCATTTCTGAGTCTTCAGTTCTATTCCATTGGTACTTTTGGTCTTTAATAGCACTTGTATTTTTATGTACTTTGTTGGCTTTATCTAGATAGTCATGCTGTTATTTTTTGATAATGAGAGCTTATGAAATTATAAAAAAGGAACTATTTGGAATAAATAGCATATAAAACCAAAGATATAAGACATACAAAATTTCCCCTGTGTAAAACTAATTTATGCCAATAAGGAGAGAAAGAAGGGAGAGGAAGAGAAACAAAGGAAAGTAGGAGGGAGAGAGAAGGAGAGGTGGAGAAAGAAAGAGAGAATGTTTTATGGAAACTAGAGATGACTTAATTTGTTGAATACACAATGTTTTTTTAGCCTAATTTAATTGATTCTCTGTTATCACAACAATTCTGTTTAACATAGTGACTTTAATGCTCCAGAAATACAGTATTTCATTATTTTCATGCCATTTTTTATAGAAATTAACTTTTTAAAATAAATATGAAAAACCTATTTCTGAAATATTTTTAAAAAACTAAATGTATACAAAAGGATATATGAAAGCAAACTTCTAAGACAAATTATTAATATCAGTGTCAATAATTTGAATTTCATCATGTCATATCCATTCTGAATTTCACATAGAATTATAAAAACATATATTTAAAAAGAAAAATGGTAAATATATACTCAATAATTGCTTAAACTTACATATTAGGATCTGATATACACGAGTGTATATATGTAACAAAAATTAATATAAAAAAGAAACTTGGTACATATATACAATGAAATTTTACTAGAAAGAGTAATGTCATCTGTAGGAAAATGGAGAGACCTAGAAAAAAATCATGTTATGTAAGCCCGTCTCAGAGGGACAAACAGTGCATGTTTTCTCTCATATGTGGAAGCAAGATGTAAAATACAGCTACATATGATAACATAACAGGGCTCTATATGTTTTCATACAAACAAACTGATTAAAAGATGCTATATTTATGGGAGGAATCCAAAGTTGTGACTTCTCTGAGTAACTAATGTAGTTTACCAAAATGAATACCAGAAAGTGGAAAACATGCCTTTGGGGGAAGGATAAAAGTAGGTGAACATGAATGAAAGGAAAAAGGGTAGGCCAATTTAATCATTATAGTCAATGTACATTATGTAAAAGTTGAACTATGTAACTTGAAGGTAGGGCAAGGAGGAGGAAAATGGGGGAGAATGATAGAAGGGTAACACTGATCAAGAAGCACTGTTCTGATAACCCAACTTATGGAATTGTAATGTCTTTGTACAACTACTTAATAATAAAGAAAGATGGTAAGAATGATTAACAAAGAGGACACGTACAAACACCTCAATGAATTAAAAGAGAATATAATCATTTGTAAGAATTCTATTCTGATATATGTATATTATTGGAGTAGCCCCTCCTCCCCTTTATATCCCAAAATACAAGAATTGTGTTATAATTAATTATAGTTACTGAAATAATTATATTTATAATTTGGACTATTATTTACTTTTGGAAGCAGATTTGATTGATCACAAAGTTTTTTAATAGTTATGTGAAACTTTTAAATAAATTCTTTTTAGGTTGGTAATTCTATATATCTTATACATAATACACCCATGGAATGCACCAAAAACTGAAAAAAAATCAAAGAAATAATTATTGCAATGTTCAGAATAATGGCTACCTCTGCGAGGAGAGCAACAGGATGGGAAAGAGATGGGAAAGAGACAGCAACAAGGTAAACCCAGAACTACTAGACCTAAATCTAGCTTTTAAGTGGATTAATAGGTTTAAAATTTTTTTGTCAGTATTAGGTATCATAGTTTATGTAATTCTTTTATGTACCAGAGGTTAAAGAAAAATATTGAAGAGGCAATAAAATTAGACAGCTTGATTATATTTAATCAAATAATTAAAATAAAAACTTATAGGAAGACATACCTGTTTCATTTCCTGTTTCATGATTGTTATGGATCTGTTGTAAGCCTGGAATTGGCCGTGTTGTCAGATACCAAACTGCATGTAGGACATCTGTGGCATGTATACGATTATGATCTAAAGTCATTAAAATATTTTATTAAAATAATCATTATTTAAGCTTGACCTAAGACATTTATAAAGTATAATCATTTTCTGGTCATATCACATCCCCACAAATAAACATGTATGAGTTAGTATATGTTCCCATAATTGTGTTTTATCTTATCTATTTCTAATATATCTTGATATATTAAAAAGTTCTCTTGGACAGGTATGGGTACATGGCTGTAATCCCAGTTACAGGGGTTCAAGGAATGGAAATAGCCTCAGGCAAAAGCAAGACTCTCCTTCATTTATTTTTCAGGTAATGTGCCCATATGAAAGGCAACTACAGAATATTCCAACACATACAGTAAGTTGTATCTTTGTCTAATATGAAATTTAAATTCACTAAAAACCAAAGTTAAAAGTTATTCCATGGGGGGGGCTGGGATGTAGCTCAGTGGCAAAGCGCTTGCCTAGCAAGTACGACTTCCTGGGTTTGATCCTCAGTACCAAAAAAAGAAAAGACAAAAAAAAAAAAAAGGAAAAGTTATTCCATAAATCAGAACATGTTTTAAAACACAAGTTCTATGGATAAATTTAAAACATTTTAAAAATACAAATATTGTTGAAATTCTTGACTTAATATATTTAGAAAGATAAAGTACTCTGATGAATATTAGTATATTAGAATATTAGTATAGATGTATGCTTTATAACAAGGCAAAAAGTATATAATAAGCATTGTTATGATTCACTTCACAAAAATAAGTTTATGTAAGGAGAAAGTCTTGGAGGGTATATATCAAAATTTAACTCTAGATAATGGTGATACAGATTTTATATTTAAATCTTTACTTAAAAATTTCTCAAACATGTACTTTAAAAAATTCTTAAGGGGACTGGGGTGTAGCTCAAGTGGTAGAGTGCTTGCCAAACAAGCACAAGGCCTTGAGTTCAAATTCCAGTAAAAAAAATTTAAGGAACCATGTGAAGAGAAAAATGTATTATTGAGGAAAGATCTTGCATTATTTGAATTTATGTATAAGATAGGTTAATACTTACATGGAATGTCACGATAGCCATTTTCTAATGCACGAAAATAGTTCATGAATTCTTGAGTGGGAATCTTAAATATTTCCAATAGACTAGTGTCTTGAAATAAGGTATACATAGCCTAAATGTAAATTAAATTAAGTTCACTTTAAAAATCAACAAATTTCTATCTACAGATGAATAAGGTATTTTTTTATTTTCATTTAGGATGGTTAATCATGTATTTATCATTAAATTATTAAAAGCTTCTTTACAATTTATTTCTTCAAAAATAAAACTGAGCCAGACACTGGTGGCTCATACCTGTAATCCTAGCTCTCAGGAGGATGAGATCTGAGGACCACAGTTAAAAGCCAACAGGGAAGGAAAATCCATGTGACTCTTATCTCCAATTAACCACCAGAAAACCAGAAGGTGGAGCTGTGGCTCAAAGTGGTAGAGCACTAGCTTTGAGCAAAAAGAGCTCAGGGACAGCGACCAGGCCCTGAGATCAAGACTCATGACAAAAATAGGAAGAGAGAGAGAGAGAGAGAGAGAAAAAAAAAAAAGACATAAATCTATAGGCCATGTAACCAAAAGAAACCAAACATATCATGTTTCAATTTTTTAAATTTCCCATTCTTAAGTGGAAAATATTGTTAATCTTCCTACTTTAAAGTATTTTTGAAAGTCAGAAAATCACATTTGTCCCCTAAAGAACCTAAAGAGATGAACATTGATGTCTGCAATATAATTTGTCCTTAGGGTTTTGCATTTTGTAAATAAGGTATTTAAGGAATTAATTAGAGTCATATTTTGATGAAGGTGAGACTGACATTGTTATATAGATTGATCAAGTAGACCCTGAGTCTAGGTTCTAGCATGAAATGAACCATTTGGCCTTACAGAGAGATAGGTGAAAAAAATAAAGCTTCAGTTACAGTAGTGGAACTAAAATATTATTTATGTCCTTTTATACCTCAAGATTCAAAGGAAGGTAAGTCATTATTACTTCTCTGACTAAACTAAATTCCATTAATATAATCAAATAAACTACATATATTTACGTATAAAATATGCATACTACATGTAATATAATTGTTTTATATATTTGGGTTTTTTTGAAAAAAATAAGTACTTCAATAAATAATGCAAATGCTAAACTAATATCTAAAGCACTAGTATATTTAGGTTTTGCTTTTATAAACATTAGAGAAAAATTAATGTATAGAAAAATATAGTGATATTTGAAAACAAACCTGACTGAGAATCCTTCCTGATTTTTCCCCCATCTTTTCTGCAAGCTCAAAAATTTGAAAATTCCAATTACTCATCTTTTCTATTAATGAGTCATAATCTTCTACTAACATCAGGTCCAGTGATGCATCTTGTTCAATCTGTACGTATATTAGGGGGAAAAAACCAAGATATTGTGAAATCCACATGTAAATGAGAACAGCTAAAATTGAATATTAAAGACTGAGAGTGTCAGAAGAAATGGTTCACACCTGTAATCCCCGGGATAGAGACTTGAGAATCATTAGCCTGGGAAAAGATTAGCAAGATCTTATCTCAAAGCACAAGCCAGGTATGGTGATTTGGACCAATCTCAGGTATATAGGAGTTATAAAAAGGTTGGAGGAAGGGCTGGGAAGGTGGCTCAGTGGTAGAGCGCTTGCCTTGCATGCATGAGGCCCTGGGTTCGATTCCTCAGTACCACATAAGCAAAAAGAAAAAAGCCGGAAGTGGCGCTGTGGCTCAAGTGGTAGAGCGCTAGCCTTGAGCTGAAGAGCTGAGGGACAGCGCCCAGGCTCAGAGTTCAGGCCCCACAACCGGACCCAAAAAAAAAAAAAAGGTTGGAGGAAAATTAACTAAAAATGAAAAGGCCTAGGAGCATGACCCAATTGGTAGACTGTTACAAGACCTTGAGTTCAAATCTTATCACTTCCAAAATTAAAAAGATCATTAGTGTTTTCTATTGTATTATATATCCTATATGTTATTTACTTTTATCTGCATTTGCAGATTTTCATTGTAGAATGATATACAAATATAAACATTTCTTCTATCAGAAAATTAATTAACCTAAAGTCCATTGTTTTCACTTTAAAAGTTACAGCTATCAAGAGGTAAGAGTCTGGTGCTTGTGAGTCACATCTGTAATCCTAGCTACTCAAGAGGCTGAGCTCTGAAGATTCTGATTCAAAGCTAGTTCAGACACAGTAAGTCGATGAGACTCCTATCTCCAATTATCTGCCAAAAAGCTGGAACTGATACTGTGGCTCAAGTGGTAGCGAATCAGCCTTGAGTGGAAAAACTAAGAGACAATGCCCAGGTTCTGAGTTCAAGCCACAGTGTCTGCATTAAAAAAAAAAAAAAAGGCGGGGCGGGGGGGGGGGGGGCTGGGGAGAGATGCTCATTTCAGTATATTGACATTTATTACTAAGACAGACTCCCCAAATAATGGATAAGATTGTTTCCTAAAAGCTCACATTTTGAATTTCAAGAAAAACACGGCTTTTCTAGGTATACTGTTCTCTTTGTGTTTTTAAATGATTACACAACTTCTCTCTATATTTTAAAATATACATCAAAGAAATAGACTAACCTATATCTACTATAAAATTAAATAAATGTATTCATTTTAAAATAAATGCAGGGCTGGGAAGGTGGCTCAGTGGTAGAGCGCTTGCCTTGCATGCATGAGGGCCTGGGTTCAATTCCCCAGCACCACATAAGCAAAAAAAAAAGATGGAAGTGGTGCTGTGGCTCAAGTGGTAGGGTGCTAGCCTTGAGCTGAAGAGCTGAGGGACAGCACCCAGACCCAGAGTTCAGGCCCCACGACTGGACCCAAAAAAAATAAAAAATAAAAAAATAAAATAAATGCAGCTTATTGCTTTCTGATGATAGGTTTAGAACTATTTATTCTATGTAGCCAAAGCACTATTTCAGTTATTGTAACTTCTCAATAAAAATAAGTAAATGAAAATATCATTACATTAATTAATTTCATTCTGAGTAAAACTGTATTTTATACTTTAACATAATCGTATTGAAATTTATCTTTTACATTTGGTTGCTGTGCCTCTTCCGTTAGGCGATTATCACCTTCCAAAAATAATTTTCTGCAATCTCTCTTCTCTGTTTCCTCTTCCTGCTGAATTTCTGTAAGGTTGAATGGTTCTTTCAAAAAAACACGGTTGTCTTCTGCACCTTTCAAAAAGCACATATAGCAATAAAGAAAAATATGGTTGCCATAAATGTACAGCTTTGCAAGAAAAATGGTTATTGCTTTAATACCCAGAGTGAACCATAATAGAATTCTGCTTAAAGTATACCATTGAGTTGTATCTAGTCAGACTATTCTGCACAAGTGCCTTGTGCTTAGGTAACTCAGATATTTCACATATTAAGTACATTATATATCTACTCAAGGATGAAAGAAAAGGATGGGTATTCTTTATACAAGTGGGAAATAGAAAAAGCCAATCCCTAGCAGCACAAACTTTCTTTCCAATTTGATATCAACATTCATAATTATAAGTGAATACAACTAGGCCACTTGTAAATTTTAAAGCAAAATATCATGAATTTTGAGATATTTCTCCGACCATGTAATTAATAATATTCTTTCTCAACTCACATGGAAAAGTGGAGTAGTAACCAAATAATACTCAGTCACATGTTTAAAAATAGTCCTATTTATTCTGTCTTTATTACCTTAAACAGAAAATGTTTTCTAAACCCATAGAATAATAAACAAATTAAGTCCTTTAAGATCATTAATTTTAGTTATAAACAATTATTCTATCAACAACAATATTTTTGTTTGATGATAAAACATGTTTCAGAATGATATAATTAACTATACTTTTCTATGACATGCATAATTACATGTATGACAGCATGCTAACACTTTGGAGCTTAGGCTGTGTTTAGTACAAGTCTTACTATCTATCAAAACTAGCCAAAACCAAAAATATTTATCTGCATATTTTTTAATCTTCAAAGTACTTTCATCATCAACTATTTATAATTTGGTCTTTTAAAATTATTCTTTCTTTTTTGTTGTAATTTGTTCTTACTAATTCTTCTATAAAATCATTTAAAATCATTATCTTCACTTTAAAGATGAATAAATGAGAATTAAGGATTTAGCTCAGCAGTTATGCTCTTGCCTAGACTATACAAGTTCTTTATTTAGGTTCCAGGCATTGCAAAAAACAAAACATAAAAACTTACAGATGGATAAATGGAAGTTAAACTTATTTATTCATACATTCAGGACAAATACCATAAGAAATTACTCTTAAACTCAAATGCACACTCAAATCTTACCTGATTTTCCACTATAGTGGTCTGTACCATCCAATTCACATGTTGAAACATATTTTAGTATTTGATGTCCGCAGCTTATAGAATACAATAGATAAATATATTTATATTGTGAGGCTTAAAAGCTCTTAACCTAAATATGATTACAAAATCTGTTTAATTTTTAACTAAGACTCCAAATACAATACATCCTAATATTCCAATCTATGGTAAATATAAGTCTTTAGGTGGAGTCCAGTGCTGTGGCTCACCTCTGTAATACTAGCTACCCAGGAGGTTGAGATCTGAGGATTGCATTTCAAAGCCAGCCTGGGCAGGAAAATCTGTAGGACTCTCTTCTCCAACTAACCACACAAAAAAGGCCAGAAGTAGAACTGTGGCTCAGGTGATAGAGCACTAGGCTCAGGGATAGTGCCCAGGCCAGGCCCTCTTCAAACTCTAAAACTGATACCCTCCCTCAAAAAACCTTTACATATTAGAAACTGTCTGTTCTTGAAGGAAATAAAATATTTTTGAAAGTCACCATTGGAATCTGAGGTAAAATACATATTCCTATCAAAACAGAAATGAGACTTAACACACTGGATACTACAAACAGGCACTAATGTTATGCATGTTAAAATTACTATTATTCATAAGTAACTTCAATGGAGATATTTAATTAGAAAATTAGCAGTATCACTGAAATGGGAAAACATTTATTTTGAATAAAAACTAATAAAGAGGATAGGATTAATTTATCATCTAGTTTTTGCTAGAAGTAGAAAATTGGTAACACTATTAATATAAAGTTAAGAAACATACCTGTTACACAGATTGCTATCAGAATTTCTACAGTACTGATTAAAATCTGGTGTACTGGGTACATTACCCAGAGATCTATGTAAAACAACACTTGGCTTAGAAAGGAAATCAGCTGTATCAGGAAATTCTATGGGTGATCGATTAGTTAGAGAGCCAGAAGACACTGGACCATAGCTGGGAGAATTCATAGGACTCAAGCTGGGCAAAGCACCTTAAAAATTTAAAAGAAAGGAATATATGTTAACAAATATATAGATATATATATATATGTTTTCATTGTATTTATGTTTATATAAAAAGCATTTTCCTTCTCCAAAAAAAGCATTTGTAATTAAAAAGTTAAAATTTTGAAGGGGGTCACAAGACATTCTAGGAATTTAGTAATTGTTATATCTGTCATCATCAGTCACTATTGCGTAAAGAGCCTTTGACAGAATACTATATAAAAAATAGCACATATTGAGAATGTGACTTTAATTATATTGCGTAGGATAAATTTTCCTAATGCATATTTGTTTTAATTATATTTAAATAGTTGTACAAAGGAGCTGCCATTTAATAAACTAGTTTATGAATAAAACATATCTTGATCAATCTCACCCTATTCAACTAATCCATGTTCTTTACCTTTCACAATTTGTAAAAAAGATATCACAGTGATTATCTACATGAACAGGGTCTCAGGTTTTACTGAATTTTTATTCCATAACATTATATTTTATTCTATTTTACTTATTTATATAACTTCCAATTTATTTAAGAACTAATGTTCTTAACAACAAAACACAAGTTGAGGATGTAATAAGGTTATCCACTAATACAATAGCATGTCCCTCTTTAAAATATCCTAAATATTTTCAGCTCATCCATCCATTTAACAAATATTTGGCAACCTAGTATATATATTGAAAATGTCTACGGCTTTACAATGTAGGGGAAAATACTATCCCTGAAACTCAAGAAACCTAGAATATAGCAGAAAAGCAAACTAGTATTAAATGCTAAAATAAAGAGTACTAAAAACAAAACAAAAACAACAACAACAGAAACCCAAACACTAGAGATGTTGCTTCAATCCTGTTGGTTGGTGACTACCTTAACTAAGGCAATGTAGCCTTACCAGAGAAATGTAGGAAGGTTGAAGACTTTAGTTGAAATACAAATCCAAGTAAAATGTAATTCAGAGGAAAGAAATAACAATAAAGACCTACAATGTTAAAGGCATAAAACATATATAGATAGGTGTGATGCTATCACCTTGGCTAGGTTATGAGTGCCTGGTTATTCAATCAAAACACTAGATGTTGCTATTAATATTTCTTCTAGATACAATAAACATGTAAACTAGTAGACTGAATAAAGCAGGTTAAATTTCATAATGTAAAAACATAAATACAAATTGTATACTTTTAAAATATACAACCCAAATGCTGATTTACATACACTATACATGTGAAATAGTTATCACAATGAAATTAATTAGTGTATTCACTTATGTGTATTTGTGTTTGTTGAAGACAGTGAACAAAAGTTTGTACATCACTTTAATCTTTCAAGTTGTTTCATAGACAGAGAACTGTAGGTAATAATTTTTCTCTTTCAATGTTTTAAAAACAATATTCTATTGGCTTTGGTTTCCATAGTTTCTGTTAAAAAGTCATTATCAACATTATTCTTGGAAAGTAATCTGAATTTTTCTGGTCACTTTTGAGACTTTTCTCTTTATCTTCATAATCCAGAGATTTGATTGCTTTGTCTGTGATTTTTTTCCTCTGCATTTAGTTTGCTTAGAGTTCACAAAGCTTTATGAATCTGATGTTTTCTTTTTTTCATTTTGAAAAACTGTTCCCTCTGATTATCTTTCTCCTTTGTAACTTTTTCACATATACAGTAGAACTTTGGGAGCATGTCATATGTCTCTTACATAGGACATATGTTAATTGCAAAATTTTCCCTCTTTTTTGTTTCTGTTTTTTATTTATCTTAGTGTTCAGTGTTGTTTGCTGTTGCATTCAATCTACTCCTAACCCAACAACAAGATTTTGATTTAATCAAACACTTTCTCACTTCTAGCTGCCCATTTTTTCTCTAGTCAAAATATCCACATTTTGCCCATTTCTTGTTTTCTTTAAGAAATCATTGTTGTTTTAAAATACTGCCAAATCAGAACAAATGTCATATATAAATTTCCTTTAGTGCTTGATCATCAATAATATATTACTATTTCTTCACGTTTCATATTTCATATATGAAATATATATATAAGTATATATATAATATGTATATAAAAGTATTTAGGGAGCCAGACACTGGTGGCTCACGCCTATAATCCTAGCTATTCAGGAGGCTGATATCTGAGGATTGCGGTTCAAAGCCAGCCTGGGCAGGAAAGTCCTTGAGACTCTTATCTCCAATAAACCGCTAGAAAACTGGAAGTGGTGCTGTGGCTCAAGGGGTAGAGCACTCGCCTTGAGCTGAAAAGTGCAGGGACAGCGCCCAAGCCCAGAGTTCAAGTCCTACTACTGTCCAAAAAAAAAAAAGTATTTGGGGGACCAAGCAAAGTTCACATCTATAATGCTAACTACTTGAAAGGCAGACATTAGGAAGACCAGTTCCAGACCAGGCAAAAAATTAGCAAGATCAATTTCAATGAAAACAATCTAGAAGCTGCAGTGTATGCCTATCATCCCAGCTACATGAGAGGTCATAAGTAGAAGGATCTTCTGTTCAAGGTCAACCCAAACAAAAAAGGATATAGGTGTATCTCAAATACTAAACCACTTGCCTAGCAAACACAAGGCCCTGAGCTCAAACCTCAGAACTCCCACAAAAGATATACTGGTTATATGTTTCAGTCATTACCTGACTGCGAATATCCATATTCTCTGTTATTACTGTTATATTTGGAAAATATCTTTCACCTAAGAAGTTTTAAAGCATTCTCTAATCTTAATTTATCATATTTTATAATCCAATTAGGAATGACTTGCTAGGATGTAGCCAATGTCTTTTGACATACTCCTGTTTTTGCTCCAGAATTACCACTTTACAAAAAAAAGCACCTTTCTTCAAGATTTTTCCCTTATTCTAGATTTGCAAATATTTAAGCTAGTAATATAATTCTATATTTTCTCTTTGAAATCCTAATACCTATCAAAATGCCTCATACACAGTAAATGTTCAAAATGTGTTTGTTAAGTAAATTAATGGTCAAAGAGTAGCCAATCAAAATAGATTTAGTCATGTTAATTTAAATATAATATGTAGTATTCAAACTTAGATATTTGCAAAAATTGTACTACCATAATCTTTGAAAGAAGTCTTTCTAAGGCAGGCAAGATGGTATGTATCTGTAGTAACAGTTAGCTACTCGAGAGGCTGATACAGAAAGATCCTTTAGATCCAGTATGGACAAATCATTAAGATCTTGTCTCTTAACAATATACATATAATTTAAAAAAGAATTTCTTACCAGCTCTTCTCAGACCTACATGGTGAGACAGTGATATAGAAGATGACCTTTGCTTTGGCACTGTCAAGAAACTGGAACTAAAAGGCCCATTCAGATAGCATCCTTGACTGAAAAGGAAAGGTAACAAGTTAAGAACTTCTAAATTACAAAAAAAATTTTATTTCCTTTTTTATCTTCATTTCAATTAGCAAATATCTGCTTCTTCATTCTAAAGTAATAATCAGCAAAGTTAATAAAGACTTTAGACTCTGAAGCAGTCTTGTAACAGCTCTATTGTAACAGATGTTGACTCTGTCACAGTAGTACAAAAGCATTCATAACAATAACAAACAAATTGGTATAGCTGTGTTTCTATAAAAGGGCTAGGAGCATGCTTCAAGTGGTAAAGCACTTGCATAGCAAGCATATACCTTAAGTTCAAACTCTGGTACTAAACAAAAACAAAAACACAGCTTATGGACCAGAGGACCACAGGTTTCAGTTTTCTGGTTCCCTGGCCTAATGCAAGTTTCTATTAACACGTGGAAGTCATCTTTAAACACAGATTACTCATTCCATCTTCAGGGATTCTGATTCAGTGTCTAGGATAAGGCCAAAGAATTTCATATTCAATTAAGTTCTTATATAAGGCAAGTGTGGCTGATCAATGAGAAATGCTATAAGTGGTTTTTCATCATTTTCTTTTCCTGTTTCCTCACAAATATTGATTATCATTATAGTTAATATAGAGTTGAGGGCTTTTATAAAGAAATTACATATAGACATATAATCATAGTACAATAATATGATCAGTAAGACAATTTGCTATAGTTACAAAGTAAATGCATTAATAATTTGTACAAAAGTTTTGGACTCGAGGCATGTGTATATGAAACACACCATGAATATTACCTTCCTTTTTTGGATATTCATGGGCCTGTTTTCTTCTACGAGGGCATTCTGTTATAGGTTCAAGGACAAATCTAGATTCTGTATCTAGTTTCATTCGACTTTTCTTTGCTTAGTTCTCAGTTAGCCCTTCCCCACTTCCTTCTGTGTGTCCTATACTTTCATACTCCATTTACTCAAGGAAGATTATCTTACCTTGGAAAATAAGGGAAGATTACCCTTGAGAGGTGGTACCATTTGCTTGCAGTTCAATTAATTTTAAAATAAAATCAAACCTAATTTTCAAGTAAGTTCAACTGTAAACAAAATTATTAGAAAACTTAAAGGAAGTCTAAAACAGCCTCATATGGCTATTTGCGAGGGGTTGGGGAGTGTGCAGCTGCTGGTATGTATGGGAGCTTGAACTCAGGACTTGAACACTTTTTTTTGCTTACAGTTAGAGGTCTACCACTTGAGCCATAGTTCCATTTCTGGCTTTTTGGTGGTTAATTGAGAAAAGAGTCTCACAGACTTTCCTATCCAAGCTGGCTTCAAACCACAATCCTCAGAGCTCAGTCTCCAGGGTAGCTAGGATTACATGCATGAGCCACTGCTGCCCAGCCCATGGATTTTTTTCCCCAAAATTATTCTTCTACTCTCATTTTATATTTAACTGATTTTTCAGTGCTGGGGATCAAACCCAGAGCCTCATACTACTCTCATTCTTTAAGACTACTCAACTCTGTTGATTTATTTGCTTTCTAAGTTAGGATATAGTTTTGTCATGAGGTTTTAACTGTATTTCAAGCTCCAGGCTTATTATTAATAAGCACTGATAATGAGTCCAAAAATTTAATAAGTAGAAAAATCATAAAATTAAAGTTTTCTTTAAGGAAGACTGCTAGTAGTAATCAGAGAATGGACATAGTGGGTGAAATTGGAAGTCCAATTAAGATACTGACTTAATAGCCTATGTACTGTAATTAAAGTATGAAATAATGTAGACAAAATGACAAAGGAGAATAGAGAGGGCAAGTCATTTCAGAAATACACATGACAATTGTTATCTGTGGAATCAGGTATAGGATACAAAGATAACAAGTTTTCTAGGTAAATCCATTTTATAAGCAACCATTAAACCATAGAACAATAATGTTGTACTAGGAAATAAAAGCAGAACAAGTTATCTGATACAACAATGAAAAAGCATCTGGAGGGATAAGAAGTTTGGTTTTAGGAATACATTCAGAGTATGAGAGGCTTACTAATGGAATCATGTCAAAATCACAGTGTGAGAAGCTATGACCAGAATCCAAAGATGAGTTCAAATCAAGTCTCAAAAACTTAGGCTATGAGAAATCAGTACTGAAGTATTCTAATAAAATCAAGATTAATCCAGAGTCATGAATTTATCAGATTTTGTTATAAGCCTAAACCTTCTTGAGCAAAAATACACTAAGCATTTAACATCTACAGCTGTCCAATGCTGGTGACATACATTGTCTACATGTTACATGTTGCTCTTTGTATTTAAATCTAATTAATTAAAATTAATTTATTTTAAAATTCAATTCTTTAGTCACACTAGATATATAGTTACATATAGTTAAAGATTACTATATATATTGGACAGAGCAGATGAACAACATTTTGTTAAAACTATCACTAAGAGGTTCCAGCTTCTGAACACCAGCAAAATCGCATTTAGCCTGTTCCCTTTAAAGAAGATAGATATTATACCACCAAATTACTCTTCAAATTTCTAAATCTTTTATGAAGCATCAGATTTTGTTTTACTTAATGGTAAGTAAATATAGCCTATGCTTATGTTACATGAACATTTCTCAAGAGTTAAAAGATAAAGGTGTTCAGGTGTGACTCAAGTGACAGAAAGCAGGCTTAGCAAGCCCTGGGTTCAGTCCCCAGTATCACAAAAGAAACAACAATGAAAAAATTAAATATTACTTTGCTCCAGGATGTGTTTCTATTTTAATATCAGTCATCTGAGGCAGCTGAATACAAATTGCCTTAACTCTATGTATCAATTGTTTCTTTAACTGCAAATTCATTGCTATTATGTACTATAAACCATTGCTCAAGAATAATTTTTATCCTTCTTTTAATGCAGCAGTATTTCAAAATAAACCTTCCTGTTATATAGTCAGTTCACTTCCTCATATCCTACTTTCCATTTCCCCATTACATACATCCATTTAAAAGGGAAAAAAAAGACATACGGTTAGGCTCTAGCCAAAATTTGAGCCCAATTCATTTTTCTGTACTGTATTCTAAATGCTTTAATCTACTTCTGTTTTATATATCTTTTCACTCCATTTTTCTTTTGTTTAAAAAAAGAAAAAGTTGTTCAAGTTCAAAAGGAGTTCAAGAATAGAATTGTGACTGGTAAAGCACCAGCCATGAGTGAAAAAGCCAGGCAAGAGCACAAGACTCTGAGTTCAAGCTCAAATACTGGCTCAAAAATACACACAAATTAAATAAAATGAAGTACTAATAAAATAAAACAAAACAAAGAAGAAGTCAATCTACTTGAATGTACTATAAAAATTCAAATGTAAAAAACACCAAAGAATTTGGAAAATTATAATTATCTGAGTATATTTCACATATAAACCTTAACATGAATTTTAACGGTTATGTTCTAATCTTGCCATCTACTGTTTCAAATAAGAATCAATACAATTCAAACTAAATGAAGCATAACATGACCACTAATAACAGAAGGTGCTTTAACATGGAATGTCCCTTAATTCCAATTCTATTATCACAGACAACTGACAAAGGAGTAGTTTTAACCACACAAGAAATCAGCATATTTCCTTTCAAATGACAAACACTGAATCATAGCCGGGTGCCGGTGGCTCACACCTGTAATCTTAACTACTCAGGAGGATGAGATCTGAGGATCACGGTTCAAGGCCAGCCCAGGCAAGAAAGTCTGTGAGACTCTTATCTCCAATAAAAACCACCAGAAAACTGGAAGTGGCATTGTAGCTCAAGTGGTAGAGCACTCACCTTGAGCTGAAGAGCTGAGGAACAGCACCCAGGCCCAGAGATCAAGCCCCACGACCGACCAAAACAACAACAACAACAACAACAAATATTGAATCATCTATCAACAGAGTAGATGATACTTTATTTATATTCAGATTTTAGTTCCTGCATCTTCCTAGCCTATTTACTGGTACTGTTTAGTTTCAAGTAAATTCTCACAGATTATAGAATATATTAGTCCTCTCAGTCTCTAATTAGAATAGATTTTGACAGAGTCTTGCAACCCTAAACACAATAACTGTGATGGGCCCTAGAAATGTGCTCTTCCTTTCACAAGTCAGTAACTGCTGACCTAACTTTGTACACCATACATTGGTGACTGCCTCAGTAAAGGTAACTTCAGTAAAGGTAAAAGCAGTACCACTATCCTATCCTCAAATGACAACAGTTTCCCTAAACTATTATCTCACTGACAAAATATTAAGGTCCATCATGCTTTGTACTCAACCTTAATTTTGAGAGAAGTCATAGTTTCTTTGTAAGAATTTTTTTGGGAGTGAGAGTGAACTAGTACAGAAACTTGAATTCAGGGTTTCAAGTTCTTGCTTGGCTTTTTTTTTTTTTTTTGCTCACAGCTGGCACTCCTACCATTTGAGCCACAATCTCCAGTTCTTTTGCTGGTTAACTGGAGTAAGAGTCTCGAGGATTTTTTCTCCCTGAACTGGCTTCAAATCTCTATCCTCAGATCTTGGCCTTCTTAGTCGCTAGGATTATAGGCATGAGCAACTGGTACCTAGCATTTCTTGATTATGCCTATTATTACTAATTATATTACCCTATATCTAACTTCAAACATTCCTTTCTGCTTTTAAAACTACTTCAAATTTTATTTGCAGAAATAAAGGCATGCTTTAATTCCTTTAAAGGCTCTGGGAATTTTACCTTGGAATATTAAATTCTTGGTGAGGCTTTTTGCCATTACTCCGTTCCCACCTTGAAGATTGTTCAGTAGGTAGCAATCCTGAAGTTCCAGAGCTTCTTCTCATCTGTGGAGTTGGTAAACTATTTCTACTACTTATTCCCTGTAAAATAATTTAACAATGGTTACAATTGTTACCCTTTAATATGACACATACATAATTATTATAATAGAACATGAAAATATAAACAAAAAGTATATTTTTAACATATACAGGTGAAAAAAATTCATTCTGAAAATCTGCTAATTTGCTCCAAGTCTCATACTCCACTCTGTTGTTCTAGTTATTTCTCTCCTATAAAAAATTATTTCTGCTGGAGGTGTGGTTCAGTGGCAGAGTGTAAAGATAGCAGTGCAAGGTTCTGAGTTCAGACCTCAGTATTACCAAAAACAATTTATGAACTCTATAATTTCAGCTAGATTTTTTCATTTGTAAATTTTATTTCTAGTTTCAAGATAAGTAAATAGAAATTTTTAAAGTGTATCTAACAATCTATTTCAAAGGACAAGTTTGGAATTAGGAATCATCAGCTCTGTAGGTTAGTGATTTTTTATATTTTTAGTACAAGGAAATCTAACATAGCAACTGCCAGGATTATGTTACCTTCCAAATTAATGATTAAATTAAATACAGAACAAATTAAGCATTGCTATAACCAAACTTTTGAAGATATTCTCTATTATTCCAAATGTTAAATTAAGGGGAATATTACATTTTTTACTATTGTGAAAAGTTCTTGAACTGAGGTTTACAGTTTTTGTTTCTTACTAATTTCTCTTATTTATCTCAAAGATATTAGATTTACATTTTCCCAATGACATTGATTTTGTAAAGGCTCATGGTGAGATATACAGTGAAAATTCTTTATTATAACATTTGCTGATTTTAATTTCATCTAGTCTTAATCACATAGTTGATATTGCCTACTAACCATTTTTTATAAATGCTGTTTCTCTTTCTGAAATAACATTATTTTAATACATCTTTCCAAAATCATAGATGAAGTGGATGAATTATAGGGAATTCCAATAAAGAATTTAAAGTATACAAAAAGGAATGAAAGCTATTTCATTACTTTTATATGGCTTTACTCCTATCAGTAGATTCCAGCATCCAAAATAGGCCTAATTTATAAACAATCCTCAGAATATGAGGTGTTTAGTTACTCTGCTAAATGTTCTGCATGTTTAAAAATCTTTCTGGGAAGGTGGCTGGGGATGTGGCTTAGTGGTAGAGTGCCTGCCTAGCATGCAAGAAGCCCACGGTTCCTCAGTACCACATAAACAGAAAAGGCCGGAAGTGATGCTGTGGCTTAAGTGGTAGTGAGCTAGCCTTAAGCACTGAGAGGCTCAGGGACAGTGCCCAGGCCCTAAGTTCAAGCCCCAGGACTGGCAAAAAAAAATTTTTTTCTAAAATGTACCAGTAAGCATAGTAACAAATATAATACTGATATTAATATGACTTTCATGGTTAAGTGTATTTTGGTTATTTTTAGAGTTTTGAGTCAGGGTCTTACCCTGGACTGGCCAGCCCAGGCTGGCCCAGAACTTGAGATACTCCTGTCTCCACCCAAATTATAGAAGTGCACTGTCATCCTTGGTTTATTAAGATTTTTAACAATTATTATTTTTAAAAATGACTATTTCAAGTAACAAATATCAATGGAAAATATAAAGGAATAGCAACAATTTGGGTGAAAACTAATTCTTAGAATATACTAAAGTTATTTTACTGAAGATTATTGCTATCATTTTTGAATTCTTCTAACTAATCTCCTTCTTATAAGATAAAGGGCTAAAAAATAATGGCATATGTAAGGCACATTATTAAGTGGATTTGGATTAACATAGGCACAAATAAAAAATTTTTAATAAATAAAAATAAATTTAAAACGTTTTTAAAATGAAAGCATCATCTAACCACTCATAATCCAGATTATTATCAGTAATTTTTAGATATTTTGGCCTTGATTTTGCTTTAATTTTTCAATATATCTTAAACCCTACTGCTGAGATCTGTCAATATTCAATTAAAACTGATCAAAAATCCATCCCGAAGCTAAATTTACCTTTTTTTTCTAGATTCTATATAACTACTATAATTAACAAAATTAACTGAAAAGAATTTCATTTCTTTTGGTTAGTTTTCTTACCTATACAATAAATTTATTGAACTAAAATATTAATAGTTTTAAAGTTTTATTATTTTAACTATTTATGGGCATGATAAAAAAAACAGAAATAACTAAAAGTCTTCTGAGTAAAAGAGTTAGCATTGAGCTGCTAGCATTTATAACTTCCAATTACAGCAATGTTATTTAAAATTAAAATTGCTGGGGATGTAGTGTTTGCCTGACATGTTTAAGGTCTTGAATTTGATCACTGGTACTAGAAAAAAATTAATAAAATTAATAAAATAAAAACTGGAGTACTGATCTAGAACTACTTGAGTCATAACTGCCTCAACAGTTCCAAGGACCATGATACAAAATAAATGCAGTTCATTCTTAGAAAAGAAGTTGTATGTTATATAATATTCAAAGGAGCAGTTTTCATTGGAATATAATATTAAAGTAGTGTTGGATGATTATTGTATTTTAACCTTGTGAATTTTTCGATCTCCTTTCTCGGGTGGATCCTCTATTTCAGAGTATGGGTAAAATCCAGGAAATGGTGTAAGAGGATTAATCTTTGGCCTACAGGAACCTGAGAAAGCGCCCATCAAGCTACTGATACTCCGTAGAGAAGAAATAACTTGTGGGGGAAGGCTTGGGTCAACCAGAAGATCTGACACCATATTTCGCGCCTCATTTAGCACTGATAGATCAATTCCATTTCCACCTCCAGAATTCTAGAAAAGATAAAAGGAAAATTATGTATTGTTACATTAAACACAACACTTTTTACAAAACTTCCCTTAATTTAAAATCAATCTCACAATACATAACTAATTTATCTATTAAATATAATTTCTATTCACTTGACCCTGACATAGATACTCTAACAAACAATATAATTCTAATTTAAAATTGTTGAAATATATTTAGTATATACTGTAAGGATTTTTTTCTTTATTTTTGTTACCTTATCTCCTACTTAATGGTATTTAGGGGACATCTTTATATCTCTCATTACTAAATAGTATCATTCTTGTGTGTGCTTCACTCTGGATTTCATCTTGTAACATTAATGTTGCTATTCCTGCTTTTTGGGTTAAATATGCATTTGCTTGACTGTGCTTGCATTTCACTTTCTTTGCATCATTTTGTGTTAAGCTTTTGTAAGCAATATATAATGTAATGTTTAAAATTAAATCTGGGCTGGGCACCAATTGCACACACCTGTAATCCTAGCTACTCAGGTGGCTGCAATCTGAAGATCAAATTCCAAGCCAGTGTAGGCAGGAAACTCCATGACACTCTTATCTCCAAATAAGCACCAATAAAGCCACAAAAAAAAAAAAAAAAAAGCTCAGGGACAGCACTCAAATCCTGAGTTTAAGCCCCAGGACTGGCACACACATACACAAAAAGAAATGAACCCAACATTCTGTGCTAATTTCTTCCCCTCATAGAATTTTAGTTCATCACTTGTAGCCAAGTTTGTTACACAGGGCAAAGAGAATGGAACAATTTCAGAGTCTGGGAAACAGTGAAGCTCCCCATAGTCTCCAAGGGCTGGGACAACCAATTGGAAGCTCAAGTCTACTAAGAAGATATGAGAGTTTAAAAGGTCAGCAGGGATGGAAAGTAAAACAACAAAATATCTATAATGTAACATACAAGAAAATCTTCTTGGGGGCAGAGAATTTAAATAAAATACAAAAAGAGCCAAGGCATGGTGATATATACCTATTGTTCCAGCTACCTGAAGGCTGATAGAGGAAAAATAACAAGAGACCACTGCTCTTAAAAAACACAAACCTAGGAGTGGTGGCTCACAAGGCTGAGATTGGGAGTATAATAATTCAAAGCCATCCCAAACCAAAGTTTCCAAGAACTTATCTCACCTAATGAGAAGCTGGACATAGAGGAACATGCCAGCCATCCCAGCTATGAAGGAAGTATAAATAGGAAGACTACAATCCAGGCCAGCCAGGGCAAAAAACAAGTCTTACTCAAAATATAGCTCAAGTGGTAAGAGTGCCTGGCTCACGCGGGCAAGGCTCTGAGATCAAACATTGGTACCACCAAAAAGAAGTGGAGGTTATAATTTTTGTTTTTGTTTTTTGTTTGGTTGTGGGCCTGAACTCTGGGCCTGAGCACTGTCCCTTAGCTCTTCAGCTCAAGGCAAGCGCTCTACCACTTGAGCCATAGCTCCACTTCTGGCTTTTTCTGTTTATGTGGCGCTGAAGAATCGAACCCAGGGCCTCATGCATGCGAGGCAAGCACTCTACCACTGAGCTACCCTCCCAGCCCCAAAGATATAAATTTTAAAAACAAACTAATAAAAAGGAGATGATTGATGAATTGGCTATGCAATATTTTCATCAAAAGAAAACCCACATTAATTAACAGGCTGAGGTAAAAGTTCTCACTAGAGATTATATACATGCATAATATACATATATATATGTGTCACATATATATGAATACCTAAACATACATAAATGTCCAGAATACATATACAACTCCTAGTTATTACAAAAATAAAAAATAAAGAGGGACAAAAAGACTTGACCAGGGATATCTGGTTAGCCAACTCACATATGAAAAAAACCTTAAACCTATGAGTCACCAGCAAAATGCAAATTTTCAAGCTATAAGATAACTAACAGCTACCAGAATTATTTAAAAGAGATACTACCAAGTATTGGTGAAGATGTAGAGCAGCTAAATATTGGATAAAGATGAATACAAACTCTGGAAATTATCTGGCATTGACTATCAAAAGTGAATGTATGCATGTATATGGTAACAATCCATACCAAGATATATACCTAACAAAAAGTCATCCCAGCAGTATTACCAGAAATCAAACAAATATTTATCTACCTGTGCAATGGTTAAATACATGGTGGTATTCTCATTCAATGAAATATTAAATAGAATGAAGATTGAATAGATTAGTGCTATGTAATATTAATCTCACAGGGTTTTGTTTTGTTTTGTTTTTGGTGACAGTTCTGGGGCTTGAATTCAGGGCCTACATTCTGTCCCTGAGCTCTTTTTTTGCCCAAGGCTAGCACTCTACCATTGAGAACCACAGCTCTACTTCCAGCTTTTTGTTAGTTAATTGGAGATAAGATTCTTGCAGAGTTTCCTGTCTAGGCTGGCTTCAAACCATGATCCTTGGATCTCAGCCTCCTCAGCATCTAGGATTACAGGCTTGAGGCACCAGAGCCTGGCTCTCATCAACAGTTTTTTAAAAGAAGCACAAGAGAAAATACACTAACTCATTATCTTGCCCATGTAATTGTAACCCCTCTGTATGATATTTTCACAATAAAAAAAATTTTTTTAAAGAGAAAATACATTAAATTCCTTCTATTTATATAAAGTCCAAATACAGCATAACTAAATTGAAACTTCAAAGTTAAAGATAAATTCAATGCATGTTCTACAAAATTAAGAAAATTGAGATGAGGAGAATTGGAAGGGATGGAGGAAAATCGTTAAGGTGGTGACATCATTCAAGATGCATTATATTCATAAACTGCTCTGTTGAATAACAACTCTTTTGTACAACTATTTAAGATTTAGTATATAATCATATATCTACATCTACATATATGTAAACAAGATTGATTATAACCCTTAAAATAAAGAAGGGAAGTTGATAATGACCTGAAGGAGAGCATAAGAAGGTTTTACAGGTGCTGATTTTTTTTTTGGTCGGTCTTGGTACCTGAACTCAGTCTAGGCACTGTCCCTCAGCTCTTCAGCTCAAGGCTAGCGCTCTACCATTGAGCCACAGCTCTACTTCTGGTTTTTTCTGCTTATGTGGTGCTGAGGAATCGAACCCAGGGCCTCATGCATGCAAGGCAAGCATTCTACCACTGAGCCACCTTCCCAGTCCCTGATTCAGTCTGAGAAAATTCATTGAACTGTACATTTATATACTTTTACAGACAATTGTTACACTTCATTTTTTAAGTCCAAAGTAGAAAAAGAAAGAGAAAAAAAAACTAAAAAGGATAGAGATGCCTACAATAATTCACCAGTGTGACTGACAAGTCCACAGTTGGAGCCATAATAGATTATTTACTTTTAGATTTTGCCAATAGCTTAGATACTCTAACAGGAAATAGGAATCTGAAAATCTTTGTGAATATGAATGGTAATGAAGCCCACTATGAAATAAGCTCAAAGAACCACATCCTTTTAGTCAGTTATGGCTTTCTCCTTAATTTTATTGGACTGCAATGGTTATATTATTTTGCTGATCAAAGCCCAACAATATTTTATTCTTATGGGTTATTTTACCTATTGCATAGAAAATTTTAAAATAAGTCATTAAAATATGTAAAGTAAGCTGAGCACTGATGGCTCATGCCTGTAATACTAGCTAACTGGGATGCTGATACTAGGAAGATGGTTTAAGCTATTTAAAAAAAATAAAAACAAGAGTAAAGAATGGCTCAGTGGTAAGAGCACCTGACTAGAAAGTGTTGAGTCTTCTATTTCTAACTCCAATACCACTAAAAAGCAAAAAATTGAAAGTCAGTCATTAACAGGGATATTCATTTTTCAAAACTTCGTGTGAAGACAACTAGAGAAATAATTCAATAACATTTATACAATATTAGTGAATGTATATTTACAAATGTTATCCATTATTGTGAAAAACATCATTTCAAAACAGCATATAGAAACATTATGCAATTTTGTAGAAAAGAATACAAAAACACATTTATACTGGGAATATATCTATAAAGCAAAACATTTAATCCAATTAAGAACATCATACTTATTGAATAGAAAACATTTGCCAGTGATTGTTTTTTGATACTTCTAATTCATTTAATATGATATTGATATGTATTTCCTAAGTGGTCAAACAAATCATCTTAAAATATGTACTATGTTATTTGATATGTGTACTAAATAAGCAAAAATAATCACTTTAAATCAGGATAGAGGTTATGTCTGTGAATATAGGCTATAACTGAATTAAAGCATGTGAGGTCACTAGTAAAGTTCTCTTTCTTCCTATACATAGTAGATACTTAAGATTTTAACTTGTGAAAATTCACTGAAAAGTAGTCTCATCTTTAATATAAAACTTTCAGTTTGAAAAACAAAAAACAAAAAACTTTCAGTTTGTTCTGAGCCCAGGTTGTAATTAGCAACACTTCAAAAATAAATTTGTAAGTTTATTTCTCTTAACACTTACAAATGTTCTTTTTTTTTAATATAGCTCAGTTAAAGGTTCTTGTAAACTTAGTTTAGCTAAAGAAAATTTTCTGACAAGGAAATCTTGCGAATTTAACTTTAATTTGAGATCAAAAGTTTCATTACAGATATTAATTAATAACACTGCTATTTCATTTATATTTACCTGGTAATGAGGTTTATGCCACTGCTTTAAGTCCCAATCCCATAGGATCATCTGAAAAAAAAAAATCACTTGGTTATAAATCATAAATAAATAAGCATATGTTAAGACAAATCATAGCCTCTTTAATTATAGATGCCTAAAATAGCTTAAATATGGGAAGGGAATTGGGAAGGTTAAAATAAAAATAATCTCTTGACAGAATATTTCATTATTTCAGACATATTGTCCTTTTGAGAAATCAAAAAGATAAAAAGGATATATAATATTCAGAATAAAGTCACTAAAATAAGCTACAATAATCTTTAATATTAATTAATACAAAAAGGAAAACATAAACCCAAAATCACAACTAGTTACTAAAAGTCTAAGAAAAACTAAATATTACCAGACATGCTTCTTCCCTGTCCCTGTGCTCTTCAAAGGCTCATCATTCATCAACTTAAAACCAGTGTCAATGGGTGGAGCTATTTCCTCACCAATAAAGCACTTCTGTGAAAGGTACTTAAAAAAGCTTGTTGTCCTTGGGTTAGATCACACATAAAGAAATAGATTTATTTTTTTTTTAAATCAGAAAAACAAAAATACAGAGATACCCCTTTGAATAGGCAGATAATTTGTAAGTATTTGCCTGCCTGTTCAGTTTATAGGATATCAATGGTAACTTCTTAGCCTTAGACAAGTTGGTTTTTTTCCCCCTCCTAGCAAGCTTTCTGGTTACTTCCTTATCCAATATAGTAGTTGCTATGCTCTAAGAAGTAAAATTAACTTTGGCAAGCTTTCATTACCATGATCATGAATCCTATATTTCTTTCAATTATATTGAATTCATGATTAGATTTTCTACTATCTTGATCCAGTATATACATTCCTACATTCTGCATTATTTGTTGTTTCTTGTCCTTGGTCTTAAATCTTCTGGTTGCAAAAAAGTATTGTCTATTCAGTCACTTTTCTAATATCACAAGTTGACAAAACTATTTCTGTAAAGGGACAAAGTATTTTAGGTGTTAAAAGCCACATAAAGTATCTATAACATACTGTTTGTCTCTTTTTTTCCTTTTACAACCTTTTAAAATGTAAAAAAATAAAATAAAAATCAAACAAAAACACCTTAGCTCAAGGGTCATGCAAAAAAAAAAGCTACTGTCAAGATTTTGTCAATAGGCTCACTTTCTGAATCCTATTTTAGTTAATAAACTCACCTTAATCATTTCAAAAATTTATCAATTGTTATCATTACCATCTCCTTGTCAACACTCTGTACAAAGCAATCTTTTTCTTTCCAGCTCAAGGAAACTTATTTCTTCTTAAAGAAAATCCATACATACTACACCCACTTAGGAAATTCATGAGTCAGTGCCAAAAATGGATATGGTATACTTACCTATAAATATATCATTTATTTTAGTAGACTCACTACATTATATTTAAATGGATATGGTATACTTACCAATAAATATTCATATATTTTAGCAGACTCACTACATTATATTTACACAGTATTTTATATGTCCCTAAGGGTACCTAGTATAATTATTCTAGGTTGTGAATTAACCAGCATGCATGCTACATTGTAGAGACTCTAATTAATGTACTTTAAGATCTTAACAGTGCCTCCCCCCAAAGAAAAGATTAACAACCAGTGAGGCCCTTATTGCTCATGCCTGTAATCCTAAGTACTTGGAAGAAGAAAATCAGGAGAATTATGGTTCGAGGAAAACAGAGTAAGAAAAGTTTTCAAGGCTCCATCTCAACCTAAAGGTAAATGTGTGATGCCTGTCATTCCAAACATGCATGAGATTGAGATTAGGACAATTTCAGGTGCCTGGCATCCCTACTACAGCGAGAAATGTAAAATACAAGGATCATGATCCAAGCAAAAGGAGACAGATCCTATCCCCAAAACTAATTAGGCCAAAAAGAACTGGAGGCATGATTCAAGCAGTACAGTGCCCACCTAGGAATTGCAAAGGCCTGAGTGAAAATGCCAGTATTATTTTTTTAATATATTAACCAAAAATTCTTGACTCTGTTATCCTTTGACATTGTAATAGTTCAGATTTTTCCATGATGTTCATGTACAACTGGCTTTTTAGATCAACTTGTTTGCTTTTTAACCTATCAAAGTTTCTTTGGAGATTGGGGATGTTAATCTCCATACCTCTTATCACATTTTGTAAATTTGTTATTTTTTCAAATTCACCAATGAAAGTCCAGAACAGAAAAAATAAAACTGAAGCACATGATATAGTACTGCAAGTTACCTAACTAGCATCAATTCACTTATATTCTGAATCTATAAATTTGCGTAACTGTATAATCATCACAGTATAACAAGTATGATCCACACTGTATTTGTTCAACAAGATTCTAGTAACCAGAGATAAATGACCTACTCATTTTCCTGATTTGTTAGCCTGAATAAAAATTTTGCTAAGAAAAGCATACTTAGGATAGTTTAACACTCAGCTGCCTTCTTTCCTCCCAACTTCATTGACCCATAAATGATTTTAAAAACATGACCCTTCAAACTTTTAGCATTCTTACAGCCAAGATGCATATTTGTATTCACATCTAGTAATCTTAATTGAGGGGGTAGGAGTCAATCCCAAGCACGTGAAATGTTGTTCTTAGGACCAAAAATCTTAAAATAATTTTAGTCTTCCAAAGGCCATAATAAACAGATTTAACATACATAGAGATGCCACACACTGGTGGTTTCCTAATGCATTTAGACAAATCCAAGCTGCCTACTCTGAAACTGCTGCCAACAGAAGTAGTGTACACTCCATTTTAATTGTACTCTTAGAGGTCTATAAAACCTTACAAAGTGTAATGCATTTTCTTTCTGCTACCTCTTTTTAGTTCCTTTCTTTTGTAGTATTTTCTACTACAGACAATTTCACTTAATAAACTGTCCTCCTGCTAGATTAGCTTGGAATCAACACTTCAGCAGGAACTTACTCTTTTCTTTTAGGGCTGGGAAGGTGGCTCAGTGGTAGAGTGCTTGCCTTGCTTGCATGAGGCCCTGAGTTCGATTCCTCAGCACCACATAAACAGAAAAAGCCGGTAGTGGCACTGTGGCTAAAGTGGTAGAGTGCAAGCCTTGAGCTGAAATGCTGAGGGACAGTGCTCAGGCCCAGAGTTCAGGCCCCACGACCAACAAAAACAAACAAAAAAACTCTTATTTTCTTTTGTTGTCTCTAGGATATAAATTATAGTCTCAAAAAGCTGTTAAGTCTTAGGCTGAAATACTCTTCATATTACAACCTAAAAAATGATACAGTGAAAGTCATAGTTGGCAGACTGCCTTCTGTGTAATCTGAATAACTAGAATATGTAGAAACTTCAAGAAAACAAAATTTTCTGTATAATTAGCAGAAGATGAATGACCCAGGAACTCCAAAGTTAGGCATATATCTTAGAGCAGTGTTATTCAAAGTGTGACTCATAAAATAACAAATACAGAAATTAAGAGTACAAGTTATATCACATATCGCCGAGATGGCTGCCAAAAGCTATTTGCTGAAATTTCCTTTACAAAAATAAATAGAGTTAAGAAAGTAAAACAAACTCCTCTTCCCCTAAATTGTTTGAATATATGTGTATTGTATTGTATATGGGTATTGTAGATGGGTACTGTAAAAACTGTGCAGAGCACAGACTCAAGATGATTTTATACAGAAGGTAATAAAGTGCACAGCATCTACTACTAGCCCTGCTCCAGCTAAGATCAGGCTAAACTATAAATATCTTCACACTGTGGGAAAAGCAAAGCCCCAAAAAAACTAATAATGCCATAGTCGTTTGAAGTATTTGCTGTTAGGGAAGCCTAAATTCAGTTTGAGGAGCTGTTGAAGAATCTTTGCAAACAGTTGCATTATCCTGAGTAAAAATACCATCTTGAGACCTCACCCATCTAGGATCTGGAAAAGCCCAATGGGCAGCCACCCAAACAGGTCAACCAGTCCTGTGAACTTGCTCGGAGCCCCTACACACATCTGAGGAGGAAGCAGCTGCTTAGTAGTCCCATCCACTACTTTCACTACTCTGACACAATATAGTATTATATGACTTAACCAGAGCAATAAAGCAAGGAAAAGCAGTGAAGATGCGCCAAATAGGAAAGTAGGAAGTCAAGTTTATCCCTATTAGCAAAAAGCGATTAAATATTTAAACATATATGCATATATGGAATCTACATATATATAAATTAAAAAATTGTTGGTACCAATAAATAAATTCAGTAAATTTGTAAAAACATAAAAATCAGTAACATTTTATCACCAATAATGAAACTGATGAGAAATCAAGAAAGTAATAACATTCATAATAGCTACAATAATTCAAGTATGTAGCAATAAATTTAGGTGGCTAATTTCTAGAATAGAAATTATAAAACATTGTTAAAAGAAATTGGAGATACAAAAAAATGAAAATGTATCCTATGTTCACAGATTGAAAGAATTAATATTGTTCAAATGCTTATAATTACCCCAAAGTAATTTATAGATGCAATGCAGTCTCCTCCAAATCACCAATGACATTCTTTAGAAAGAGAAAAAAAATCCTAAAATTTGTTTGGTGCTAAAATAGCCCTGAAGAGTGAATGATATCTATTTTTTTCTTTTGTATTAGGGTTTGAACTTAGAGTATTGTCCTTGTTAGTCGAGCACCCTACGACTTAAGCCCCTTTTACTTTTGATAGTTTTCAAACAGGTCTCACTTATTCTCACGACACTACACCTAACTTTAAAGATGTCTTAAGGAAAACAACAAGCAGGAAACACCATGATACCATATGTATATATACACACATACACACACAAACTAAAAACTCTATTCACACACATACAAATCTGTTGGTATCAGACTTCAAAACTATTGCTATAATATAACAACATGTTAAAAGCATGAAAAACAACACACAAACTAATAGATAAAATAGTAAACCCAGAAATGTAACCAGAAATGTAATCCACAGCCAACTAATCTCCAACGAAGTGTGAAAAACATAAAAGAGAATGGGTAGGATTTTTTTATTTCAATAAATGGTACTGAAAAAAATGGATATCCATAGGGGAGTTAAAAATAGACTGCTATCTTTCATGACACACAAAAACCCTCAATATATATATATAAAAGAGCTAAAAATTTTTTTAAAAATGCTAGAAGGAAACAGGAGAAACACTACAGCAAAATGGCTTAAACAATGGTTTTTTGAAAAAATAAATTGCCAAAGCACAGACAATGGAAGGAAAAATAGACAAAAGTTCCAAACAGCAAAGGATATGGTGAATAGAGTGAAGAGACAAACTGAGAAATGAGAGAAAAAAATTATGCTGGCTTGCCCCTGTGGCACAGAGTTAATATTTACAACAGACAAAGAATTCACCAAAAGTCAATGGCAAAAAGAAAAGTCCAATGAGAAAATATCTGAACAGATGTTTCTTTTAGAAAAAAATGTGTAAAACCTAACAAAAATATGAAAAAACCCCAAAAGCTAAATATCACTAATTATTAGGAAAATTCAAATGGAAACTAAAATGAGAGCCAGACACTGGTGGCTCACGCCTGTAATCCTAGCTACTCAAGAGGCTGAGATCTGAGGATCACAGTTCAAAGCCATCCCAGCAGGAAAGTCCATGCGAATCTTATCTCCAATTAACCACCAGAAAACCGGAAGTAGTGCTGTGGTTCCAAGAGATAAGGTACCTTCAGCTAAAAAGCTTAGGGATAGCATTCAGGCCCTGAGTTCAAGTCCTACCACTGACCAAAAAAAAAAGTTTCAATGAGAATAGAATCACAATGAGCTACTATCTTACCTTATTCAGAATGCTATTATTAAAAAAAAAAAAAAAAAAACCAATCATTAAGATTCAGAGAAAGGGAAATTATTGGTGGGAAGATAAACTAATACAGGTATTAAATGGAACTACTACATGATCCAGCAACAACTTTTAATGTGTTGTCACAATTAAGTGCCATACTTCTACATGTCACTTACGTGTAGAACTAAAAGGAACTTTGTTAAGTAATGATAACTACACTAATCTAAGGCTACACACTGCTTGCACAGAAAGCAGATGCTTCAAACAGATGTGTTGGGTCAGTCTTACTGAAAAAAATAGTATAAATGTAAATGCACTCAACTTTTGTCTGCAAAGTGTAAATATTTTCAATGCAATGGAAATTAATACAATATGCTAAATTAATAAAACAAACAATACATATCTTAATTAAGTACAAAGAATTTCTATTTTTCTACTAAATGAAAAGTTGCTAAGACTATCAACAATTAACATACCCTGAAGCAATCTTCAGCAAAAGAATCTTTTTAATTTCAGAATCCACATTTAATTTTAATAAACAAAACTACCAGCTAATAAACACTTGTAGCCTTTCCTCATAAATTATCATTTTGGCTGGATTTTACAAATTTGAAAAGAAGGAAGAGAATACGACTGCATATAGAAGGTACCCTAAGACATACCACCTGTTTACTCATTATTGAGCTGAATATAGACACCATTAATAGTATAATCAACAGATACTAATATAAAAATAGTTTTGTTTTTAATATTTGTAATGAATTGTTTTATACATTTACTTAAAATAGGTCACTACCATCACCCACAAATTGAGAGTTATGCATACTGAGCACATAGTAGGTAGTACATGTGTATCAAAAATTCTTTTAATATCAAAATATTCATTCCTCTTAAATAATATGTAACTCATTTAAAATCTTACTTCAAAGTAGACAGTAATAGACACTGATTCCATGTCAGCAAAATTTTAGGCATCTAAACTTCAACCTCAATAACATAGCAGATTCTATAAAACATGAATAAATAAAATTGCCAAATGCCAGTGGCTCATGCCTGTAATCCTAGCTACTCAGAAGACTGAGATCTGAGGATCACAGTTTACAGTCATGAGTCAGGAAACTCTGTGAGACCCTTTGCTCCAATTAAGCAGCAAAAAGCTACAAGTGGAACTGTGGCTCAAGTGGCAGAGTGCTAGTCTTGAGACAAAAAGCTCAGGGATAGCAGCCTAGTCCTGAGTTCAAGCCCCAGAACTGAGGACAAAAAACAAAAAAGTAAATAAAATTAACTTTTAAATCATAGTAAAAAATTTAAAAAGTTACAGTGATTTTATGTTTTCAAAACATGATTCCATTTTACTCTAAAATATCATTTAATGTAGAAATAAAAAACTTAACTTCCTATTTTTATGAGTGTCCATTGTTATTATTTCCTTTTTAGCTTAGTTACAATATATTATCAGAAATTTCTGTATCTTTTCCCCTACTGTCATTCAATGTTTCAAACTAATTTCCTCTAAGTAAATTATGAGGTATATACCATTTTAAATTTTAGTTGATTTGATAGTTGTACCCAAACCTGTACATTTATTTAAACTTTTTTCTTTGTGGCTAAAAAAGTTAAATCCTCATAAAAGTTTCTGTTTGAATATGTTTATAAGTCTAACATGCTTTATGGAGCTCTACAAAACCACCAAAACCACAGTTGAGTCATCAGCAGTACAGCCAGGAGATGTTATCAGGCTCAACTACGTCAATGAGGTTTTATTTCATTGTTCCCTATGTAGCCAAAAAGAAAAACATATATGTGCCCTCAAATCAAACTTACACAATGGTTACATTTATATGAATTACAAAAGGCTACTTACTGTGGCACACATTCTGAATTAATATTGCAACAGTCTGTACAGTATTCTATTTCTATTAGCCTGTAGTACTATTCTATCTCTTAATAACATTTCACTTGAACTTCAGGGACAAATCTATATTAGTCAAACTGATTTTCAGTTCTCCCAATTTTTTTTTTCTATTTCTATGACTTCCATTTTAGGCCCAGTGAAGACAGCAATTGAACTTCTGAACACCATCAACCATTTAATCATTGAATGTGAATCAAAAATATAACAGGATAATCAAAGTTCAATTAACCAAAACCTGCACTTCTTAAGAGTCTGAAGTGCAAAAAAGGAATAAAATTAGAAACACTGAGCAGGTGTATGTGAGGCTTAAGGGTAGGAAAAGGAGAAACACTAATACGCGAAAACTAATCTAATTTACTATTGTTACTAATAAAATAATATGATGGTCATGATGAACTTGACTATATGCTATGTGTACCTGCAATATGTTAAGCACTTTATAGTCTCCTTTAATCTTTACCAGAACTTTATTTCTAATTATATCTAGAAATATCTTCTTGGGAAGGTATACATCACTTAACAGATTGCCACTTAAACATGCATCTGCCCATCCTTCCCCTTACTGTTTCAGGGTTCTCGAGGTCAGTACAGTGCACGCCTGGATTGACAATGCAGCCTGGATATGAAGGACAAGTTAACTTCCCAGGGAAGGACAGCCATCTGCCTATTTTTAAAAAAGAGATAAAGATAAATGTTCTAGTCACTTATCCTTCAGACAGAAAGTCTAGGAGGCAATCTGAATACATTTCATGATATCTCAGAACAAATTAGCCCGTGATACCAGAACAAGCACTGCAATAATGCAAATAGCTTTCCTAGTATCCCTTTCTACTTTTCACTTCTCCAATTCATACTCTACTTGATATGAGCACCCCCTAAATAAAACTACCTACATACACCATGTTTCAGTCTTAAGCTTTACTTTTAGGGAAACCCAAAGCAAAACAATAAGGCTGATACATACTGCTTATAAACAATATTTAAGAAATGCTTTATCAGGTGAAAGGAAGCTGGTAGAAAGAAAAAAAAAAGAATTAGTGATTTTTTTTTTTATTGTGAAAATACCTTACAGAGGAGTTACAATTACATGAGCAAGATAACGAGTTCATTTCTTATCAAGCATTGTTGCCTGCTCTTTGTTTCCCCTTCCCATCCCTTCCCACACTCCCCCACCTCTCCCCACTAGATCCTCCCTCCCACCACCAAAGTTGTAAAGTTCGTTTTTTGGCATAACGACTTGTACATCTCATGGTTGCAATGGGTCCACCTGTATTCCTAGTTAAACGATTAGTTTTTGCCCTTCCCCTACACAAATTATACCAACATCAAATACAGTGAAAGCAGGGGTTATACCGTGGGGGAGGGACAAACAAAGCAACAAAGAAATATCTTATAAATATGTTAGACACAATAGCAAGAAAGAAAAAACATTTGAATACTTATCTTAGGGTTCATTCCCCTAACATCAACTTATCTGACCTTTTCTGCTTGACTCAGACATATACTAGTTATTTCAAATAAGGGAAACCATGGGACCTATGTTTCTTTGGGTCTGGCTTACTTCACTTAATATAATTTTTTCCAAGTCTTTCCATTTCCTAACAAATGGGGCAATGTCATTCTTTTTTACAAAATGATAATTGCCTTTTTCCAGATTTATTATTAGCTATCAAATCAAAGAAATGAAATCTTTTTTTTTTTTGGTCGGTCGTGGGCCTTAACTCTGGGCTTAGGCACTGTCCCGGTGCTCTTCAGCTCAAGGCTAACGCTCTACGGCTTGAGCCACAGCGCCACTTCCGGTTTTCTAGTGGTTTATTGGAGATAAGAGTCTCATGGACTTTCCTGCCCGGGCTGGCTTTGAACCACAGTCTTCAGATCTCAGCTTCCTGAGTAGCTAGGATTACAGGAGTGAGCCACCGGCGCCCGGCAGAAATAAAATCTTAATTTTCTCAACATATACTTGTTCAGATCAAGAGGGATAAAGTATATCACAACATTGATACAAATCAATAATCACTTTTAACTAAAGACTTGTGTTTCTTCAGATCAATTTGCAGAAACATAGCAAGTGTAACACTTCATAATTCTAATTTATATAAAATGCTAATGAACAATATTATATAATGAATAATATATCACATGAATGATATGAAGTTATGGGGTTTCCATTATTTCTCATTTACATAAGTATTAACAAGTAGAATACACAGGGTAGTGCTATCATTTTTGTGAAAACATTTTAAACAGTTAAGAGAAAAATCACTGCCTTTTTACTTGAACTATCATGTAGTTAATAAAAGTAGCTGTCTTCAAAACTACCCCAAATAATAATAGATGATTTTTAATTAAAAGTTAGATGACTCTAAATATTAATATTATCTCTTGTTAATTTTCAGTGACACACATTATTTCAAGGTTTCTATTTGTTATTTAATCTTAGCCTATAAAGGATCAGTGGGAAAATATCCATCTTATATCATTGAGTTAAAGATGACATAAAAATGTAGAGTATGCCCCTATTATGTATTTGGTATAATTGGTCAGATTTACTTAGTTCAGTTGAACACCTGCAAGCTGATATAATCCTAGCTACAATGACATTAAACAAGCTCTACAAACTTCTAAAGTTGGCTTTTGCTTTCCAAAAAAAAGTTAGATGATGAGATTTCACTGGAAAAATATTTCCTATTTTGAAAAGAATTTCCAAATAAGTGTCAACATTCTATTTAAATCAGATGGGAAGGGGAAACAACGAGGGGCAACAATGATTGATAAGAAATGTACTCGTTATCTTGCCCATGTAATTATAACTCCTCTGTACAGTATTCTCACAATAAAAAAATTTAATTATTTCATAAAAAGTAATATAAAAATATAATTAGTACCTTTTAGCATCTTTTTTAATAGTACCTTTTTAAAGACTAAGTCATTACATCTATTTCACAAAACTGAAAAGAGTATTGTATTAAAAAAGCAAGTTATAGGGGAAAAACAAAAGAATACATTTACTATACTCGATAGTAAATGTATTCATTACCTTACTCATGTAACTGTAACCCCTGTGTGCAGTATCTTTACAATAAAAAATGTTTTTACAAAAGCAAGTTAATGCTTATTATGTGTGAATACTCAAGGAATATTATGACTTCGAAATTACATCTGTACTGAAAAGCCTTTGGTTTCTCAGAAAAAGTTTAAAATACATAAAAATAGAATTCATGAACTAAGTGAAGTAAATGTGTCTGCTAGGATAAATGCTGAATGCATTTTATGGGGAAACATAAATCTTTTAAAACAATGGTTTATATGGCATGTAATTTGTAATTATTGTTCTTTGGTTATTGAGCATAATATTTAATACAGGCAATTGTAAAGTAACTGAGTGGCAGCTGTTGGCTGGGAAAATGGGAGAAAGACTAATGTCATCTTATCTTGCAGTCTTCTGTAAAAGAAGACATTCTTCGGTCGAAGTTGACATTCAATACCATCTGGTATGACTGTTACAAAACTGTTGGGCTTTCCATCTAAGATTGATAGTTCAGATTATTAATGAGCCCCACATTGTAAAGTACTCAAAAGCCAATGCACTTTTCCATTGAGAAAACAAAATTGTATTTTGGTTTTTTGCTGAAGTGTCTTTGTTAGCAAAAGCCTAGTATAAAACAATTTAGTACAAATTGTGGCTAACCTCGTTTTTGTTATTTATCCTTTGGGTGCGGGTGATTGTATAATATTTGATTACTTTCATATTAAAAATGAATTTGTCACTCTAAAAAAATGGAATTCATGTTTTAATTTATGGATGCTGCCTCTTCAGCCACCTGCATCAAAACAGTAGCCACTCTAAAACATAAACATATATATCCATGAGAATAATTCATAAGTCACAGAACTTATTGGTTACCCATTCAGTAACCAATTTCAAGTTTGGAGTCTCAATGTGGAATTATGATACTATATTGTAAAGTTAATCATCAATATTTTTAAACTTAATTTTAAATTATATGATTTTTGATGAGCTGTTGATGTCGACTGGCCAAAATTTTGTTGAGAAGTTTTGTATCGACATTCATCAAAGAAATAGGTCTATAGTTCTTTCTTTGATGAGTCCCTGCCTGGTTTGGGGATGAGGGTTATGATAGCTTCATAGAAACAATTCGGTAGTGAATTTGCGCTTTCAATATCATTGAAGAGTTGGGGGAGTATTGTTGTGAGTTTTGCTTTGAAGGCCTTATAGAATTCAGCTGTAAATCTATCCAGTCCTGGGCTTTTCTTGGGTGGGAGGTCTCTTATTGCTGTTTCTATTTCAATGCTTGATATGGGTCTGCTAAGTTGGTTTAAATCATCTTGGTTTAGTTTGGGCATATCAATATTTGCTAGAAACTCGTCCATATCTTTCAGATTCTCAAACTTATTAGCATAAAGGTGAAGTAAGCCAGGCCCAAAGAAACATAGGTCTCATGGTTTCATTTATTTGCAACAACTAGTACATGTCTAGGACAAGCAAAAAAGGTCAAAAGCTATGTACATATGACCATATAAGATGATGTTAGGCAAAATGAACCCCAAGACAGAGACACAAGTGTTTTTTTTCTTTCTTGCTATTGTTTTTAGCGCATTTATAATGCACTATGTGATTCTCTTGTTTCTTTTGTATGTTCTCTCCCACAGTATAACCTGTTTTCACTGTATCTGATTCCAGTGTCCTGTATCTTGTATATACATTTTTATAATTTTGGGAGGGGAAGGGATATAACAAAATGTTTAAATAATGATACAGGTTGACCCATTGTAACAATGAGATGTACAAGACACTATGTGGGTACATGTCATAAAATTATTAAATATTTAACCACTAAGTCAATTATATATTTTTTATTTTCATTCTATATCCAGTGTCCAGAGGATATTATTTTAAAAGGGTTTTCAAATTCTGGAGCACAAGATTTAGCATACTTCTATTCAAATGTATTATGAAATATCTGTGACTTTAATGTTTTACCCATATATATAAAACCATTTATTTTTAAAGTCATTTTATTCAAAATGTGAAAGATCAAAATCAAGAAAGACTCTAAAGGAAGTTTCTTTTAAAAGTCATTTTCCCTTACTCCCTGCCCTTTGACAACACACACACACACACGCGCGCGCGCATGTGTGTGTGTGTATATATATACCACCACCACTAAATTCTGATTATTTTATAGAAATTATGCATTCAATGTTTCTCTAAAAAAGTTATACAGTACATAAAAGATTTATAATGAAAATCTTCCCTTTCATTCCTCTACCATGATGTCAACCACAGGCAACACTGCCTGCTGACTATCCTTCAGTATAGGAAAATATCTGACCCACTAGCTAGAGAGAGCCCATGAAATCACCTAAAACATGATAGATAGACAGACAGACAGACAGACAGACAGACAGAGAGAGAAGAGAGATACTTCTCATTTTTCTTTATTGATAATTTTTATGACCTGTAATGGTATTATGCTTTTTGGAGCACAGGGCCTGAGCAGTCTGTAGGCTTTTTTTTTTTTTCTCAAGACTAGTACTCACTGTGATTGGTTAAGAGTGTTGTTTAATTAATCAGGTCCAAGTGTTATTATTTGTTCTTTACTATCCATTGGGTTTACTTGTAGATTTATAGACACATTCTAAATGAACCTACGTTTCTTTGGGTCTGACTTGCTTCACTTAATATACTTTTTTCCAAGTCTTTCCATTTCCTTACGAATGGGGCAATGTCATTCTTTCTGATGGAAGCACAGAATACCACTGAGGATTATATACCACATTTTCTTGATCTATCCATCCATTGAGGGGCATCTAGGTTGATTCCATATCTTAGATATGGTAAACAATGCTGCAATGAACATGGTTGTGCTAGTGGCTTTAGTGCAGGCTAGTTTGTAGTCATTGGTCAATGTTCAGGAGTGAGACTGCTGAGTCATAGGGAAGCTCTATGTTTAGTCTTTTGAGGAACCTCATACTGCTTTCCAGAGTGGCTAAACAAGCTTACATTTCCACCAACAGTATAGTAGCATTCTCTTTTGGCCACATCCCCACCAACATCTGTTATTGTTAGTTTTCTGGATAATGGCTATTGTAACTAGGGTGACAAAAAATCTCAATGTTGATTTGCAATTATTTTATGGAAAGAGATATTGGCCATTCTTATTTCTTCTTCGGGAAGTCTCTAAGTCTTCAGCTACCTTATTAATTGTGGTGTTGTTTCTTTTGAGGATGTTTGGGGAGGTTAATTTTTTTAGCTCTAAGCTAGTTAATTTATGTATGTATGTAGGTAGGTATATATGTCAGATGTGGGGCTTTAACTCAGGGCCTCAGTGCTGTCCCTGAGCTTCTTTGTGCTCAAGGCCTCTGTCTAATGCATAGCTAGTAAAGATCTTTCCCCATTCTGTGGGCTTTCAATTTATCTTGCTAGCTATTTCCTTTGCCATGTGGAAATTCTTCAGTTTGATACAATCCCATTTCTCCAGTCTTCCTTTGATTTGTTGTATTTTTGGATCTTTACTTAGGAAGTTTCAACTAGGGCCAAGGAGTCCTAGTGTTTCCCCTATCTCTTCCTGTAATATTTTCAGTGTATCTGGTCTTATATTGGGGTCTTTGATCCATTTGTAATTCACTGTGGTGCAGAGTGATATGTAAGGATCTAATTTCAGTTTTTTGCATGTGTATAGCCAATTCTGCCAGCACCATTTGTTGAAGAGGTTGTCTTTCTTCCATCCTGTCTCTCTAAACATTCACACAGTGAGAACAAAGAAGGATAGTCTCAGGAGAGGATCACAATGGCTCAATAGCTATGTGCATATGATCATATAATGATGATTTTCAAAATGAACTCCAAGAAATGGAAACAAGAGGTTTTTTATTGCACTGTTTGCAGTTCATTTCTTTTTTTCCCCCTTGTTCATTCCTCTGTGTTTGATTTCTGTACCCTTTATCTTATATATAATTCTATCTAATATATGGAGTAGGGAGGAGGAAGCACAGAAATGGTGAGACAAAGGGTGAACCAATTCAGCAGTGACAGTCACTAGACACTATGTTGGAAATGAACTATACAACTTGGGGAGTAATAGAAGTTGGGAGGGGAAAAACTGGGAGATAATGAGGGAGGAGGTGACACTGTTCAAAAAGAAACAGACTCACTACCTGCCTTAGGTAACAGTAGCCCTTCTATATATTTTACAATTAAAAACAAAAAAGACTACTGCTCTACCACTTGAGCCACACATCCAAATTCAGCTTTCTGGGCTAATATTCTTTTTAATCTCATTCATGTCTCCTAGGTCATATGACTTTTTTAAAAGCCTGTGAATAGCAAGGCTCCTGTAGCTCATGCTTGTAATCCTAGCTACTCAATAGGCTAAAATCTAAGGATTGTGGTTTGAAGCCAAACTGGGTAGGAAAGAGTCCATGAGACTCTTATCTCCAATTAACTTTCCAAAAAGCAAAAGTGGAGCTGTGGCTCAAGTAGTAAAGTGCTAGCCCGGAGCAAAAAAGCTCAGACAGCACCTAAGCCCTCAGTTAAGAAGTGGAAAGGCATGTGTGTGCGTGCACACGCACACACACTCATACAGGCATACATACTCACACACAATTCCTACTTATAAAATTCCCATGGATGATTAATACTTTAAACAAATGCAATGATTTATGGTTTTGTTCTCTTTGTTGTTGTTCTTTTTTGAGGTAATGGGGTTTATCTCAAGACTTTTCATCTGTAGGCAGGCATTCTACTACTTGAGTCATATCTCCACTACATTTTTCTCTGGTTATTTCTGAGACCAGGCTTCACTCTTTGCCCTGAGCACCTACACCATGATCCCCATATTTATACTTTCCACTGTAGTTAACATTACAGCCAGCTTTTCTGTTGAGATGGTAGTGTCACAAACTTTTTTTTCAAATGCCATATAGGACAAAAATTGTTCTACTAAACAACCAACAGAGAAAGGGTTTGATGAAGAAAGAAGCAGCTGCTTGGAAGAAAGAGAGCTTTGATATTTTTGTCTGTCCACCATCCACCTCACTTCAACATTGGAACCATCTGTGAAAAAATAAACCCATCCTCCTAAGGTAGTCTGTGTATATCTCTACAGCTACTTATCACTGGTACTGGCTTATTTTACCATGGTCTGTACTAAATGCATTAAGGTATAAATTAATATACTACTCATTACACTGCTAAAAAATAGGGGTTTTTCCATTTTAAAAATGAGTAAGCTAAGAACCTGAGAAATAAAGCAAATACCCCACTGCTACACAGCTAGTATATGGAAGAGTTGAGGAGTAAATCAATTTAAACTATTTACCATGAAACCCATATAGATTCCTAGTGACCACTGCCTCTCTCTCTCTCTTTTTTTTGGGGGGGGGGGGGAGGGTCCAGTCATGGGGCCTGAACTCTGGGCCTGGGCGCTGTCCCTCAGCTCTTCAGCTCAAGGCTAGCGCTCTACCACTTGAGCCACAGTGCCACTTCTGGCTTTTTTCTTTTTGCTTTTGTGGTGCTGAGGAATCGAACCCAGGGCCTCAGGCATGCAAGGCAAGCGCTCTACCACTGAGCCACCTTCTCAGCCCTGACTACCTCTCTTAAGGCATCCAAAACTCATCTCTTTAATCTTTCTTGAGATCAAAGTCAAACCAATCATTTACTGTTTATGGACACATCATTTTTCTTTCTGAAAATCAGAGCATCATGTACCTACCTCCAGGATTCAACAACCTCTCATTCGTTGTAGTACCTTAAAGAAAACTGTAGTCAGTTCCCAATTGTTCTATAAATATTGTCCATAATTTCTAACATAATTCATTTGTAATAGAATATCTGAATATGTTTATAAGCAACAGGTACATTTGTATGATTTTCATTAATCTTGGATTTCACTTATGATAACTGTTTTCATTCTCTTGCAGAAATTTTAGTTCTACACTTTTCAGTTAAAGATTTATCAGTCTCCTTGTCCCAAAATATATGCAACTGATGTCACCTTTAATTTATAATCTCTAAGCATTAAAAAAAAACTTGATTAAGTAACAGAGCTCTTTCCTCTTTAAAATGATTAATTCACAGAAACAATTCTCACCTCCATCCTCAAAAAAGAAAACTATGCTGAAACCAGCTACAAACTTTTTTTAGGAACATTAAACTTCACCTATAGTTTATTTGTTCTTGATCAGATATCCTTTTCTAATCTTGTTTTTCAGGTTGTTTTCTATTCTTTTCTTTAAAGTCACCCTCACCCCAAGCTTCAGTTCATGGACTATACCTAGTCTCAGGAAATTCAGGCCAAATAAAAGGCTTAGACCCTACCTTACAAGGGAGGAAAGCACAGATACTTGCTTTCTACTATCTACCTTCTTAGTTCCAAGATTTTATTCAACAATAAGAATGATATATACACATTAAAAAGTGTATAAAATTCATTATTCCCAACATGTTAGGTGCTTTCTGAAAATTCTAAAAATGTTCCTCTTTTTTCTTCCTGTCATTATCCTTACATAATTTTTCCTGACCGGATAATAATCAAGGACTTTGACCCATCTGCAGTCTCCCAACCAAATTTTGAATTTACACCATAAAAAAAGCACACTTTAATTTATGAAGAACACAAATGTATACCTCACAGCTCTAGAGGTTAAGAAGTCCAAGTTCATTTGTCTAGTGAGGACTGCATTTCACAAGAGAAGGAATGCTATGTGCTCATGTGATTTAAAGGCAAGAGAACCAGTAAAACCAGCATACTTTTATATTGAGTATCTATTGAGTGCTGTCCAAATGAACTTGCATTGATGTTGGAAATATTCTAATATGGTATCCATTAGTCATATGTGGCTACTAAGCACTTAAAATGTGGTCAGTCTGACTAAGGAACTAGATTTTTAATTTTATGTAATTATAGTTAAAGTTTAAACAGCCATTTGTGGCAATCAGGTACAGTAACCAATAATTACAACCTATCTCTTCTACACAACTACTAAAATGTTTACTATCTCATATCGGTTCTAGACAATATTGCTTTTCTTCCACACTCTGCAGCAAACGTCTAATATTGTATGTAAGTATATCTTATAATTATTCTGAAATACCTATTATACAATTTCTTCACTATTTCTCACTATTGTCCTGCTTTGCAACCTCATTAACATTATATAGCTATTTATATTTTATATATTACCATTTATTATATAGCTACAAATTTCAGGATTTTTACTTTCTTCTTATATAATAAATACTAATATATTAGCTTTGTACCATCTGGACCTCCCTATATTTTATTTCCTCTCTTTCTTAAAATTTTATTTTATTGTGAAGATGCTGAATTGTGGCGTTACAGTTACATAAGTAAGGCAATGAGTACATTACTTGTCCAGCATTGTTACCCCTTCCCTTGTTGTTCTCCCATTATCCCTTCCCTCCTCCACCCTCCCACACTCCTCCTCACCCCTTGTACTTAGGAACTTTGCATCTTCTTTCAGAGTACAGAGAGGTCTGAGTTTCAGTGCCTTCACCTTCTACAGCACTTTGTCAGGTTCACACTTAGCATACATTTATGAATGTTTTTCCTTTAGAAAAACACATGCCACTGAAGAGTCTGAAAATTGATCTAAAGGTCTAACAGGCCACCACACAATTTGAATAGGGTTAGAAAAACAACTAGAACTTCTTCTTGCTGACTAGTGACTTCTGAGTTACTACCTGTGTTCATCTCAGAGGCAGACTACCGAGGTAATTGTGGCCTTCTAAGAGATGCATTATGTCAGGCACAGCATAGGAAATCTGTAAATGTTTGCTTAATACAAACTACATAGTGATTTAAAACACAGGATTTGGACTGAGAGATGAGCTGCTCTGATCCAGACCTGGTACTTACATTATAAGAATGTAAAGATCAAGTTATTTGTACATTCTGATTTTATTTCCCCTAATCTAAAAGCTGGTAGTAATAATGGTAAATCAAAAAGATCTAGCATAATTCATTTATGAACTGTACTTTTTGGAGTGGGTATTAGCCACAGGGTGGCTATCTCACCTTATTATCATAAAGGATTCAAATGAGGTAATGTCTTCAAAGCACTTAGCATACAGTGTTAGCTCAACAGTATCTATTTTAATTATTAGTCTACTTCTAATTCTGGCCAGACATAATAACTTGGCTTTAGTCAATAATTCAATAACAATTATTACCAACTGATACATTCTCTCTAAATACAGTTACTGACTGCAAAATGCCCAATTACAGAAAAGTTTCCCACATGTCTATTGTTTAACTTTTCCTTCTTCTAAAGACTGTGATATGGTGCAGACTTTATGGATGTATGGATTATATCTCAAAGAAGCCAATTTTGATGTGGGGTCAAAACTACTATAACAATTTGTTAAGAAATGGAAAGACTTGGAAAAAATTATATTGTGAAGTAAGCCAGGCCCAAAGAAACGTAAGTCCCATGGTCTCCCTTATTTGCAATAACTAGTATATGTCTGGGACAAGTAGAAAAGATCAACAGCTATGTACCTATGACCAGATAAGATGAACCTAAGCGAAATGAACCCCAAGATAGGGACACAAGTGTTTTTTTTCTTTCTTGCTATTGCTTCTAATGTATTTATAAGGTACCATGTGATTTTTTTTTTTGTTGCTTTGTATGTTCCTCCTCCACGGAACAACCCGTTTCCACTGTATTTGATGTTGGTATAATTTGGGGAGGGGAAGGGAAAAAACAAATTGTTTAAATAGGGATACAGGTGGACCCATTGTAACAATGAGATATACAAGACATCATGTTGAAAACAAACTTTACAATTTAGCGGGGGGGGGGGGGGGGGGGGGGGGGGGGGGGTTAGTGCAATTAGAAAAAAACTACTATAACAAATTACTGCCAAATTAGTATTTTAAATATATGGCTGCATTTTCTTTATTTTTATGAAAATGAACCTAAGTGGTCAAAATGCGATGATACACATTGACCATCCCAGTTATTCAGAAAGTAGAGAATGATGCTAGATTAAAACAAGAATATTGTGCTAGCAAAGTATTTATATAGATAACATTTAAATATTTAGAGTATTAGTAGTCAAAGCCCTTTATTATCAAGGAAAATTAAATACTGTAGAGTACATTGTGATTAATCTAAGGTATATATGGAACACACTTCCTAAAAATTTTTTGAGTTATTAAAAATAATTTGCAATGCTTAATTATTCAGGAATTATAACCCATTAATTATGTGAAAGTCTAAAATATTTAATTATAAGATTAAATCAACTTATGACATTAATTTAAGAGTTCAAAAATTTAAGAATCCAACTAGTTTAAAACAGTAGTGGATTTTAAAATCCAATCAAAGGAACCCTATACCATAGCATATAAAAAAATAAAAATTCTGACCCCCAATGAGAAATTCTAGAAAAACTACTGTCACAAACTCATGAGACAAAATATAATAATATACAGTTAGTTACAGATGGGTAAAACTAGATTTACAGTACAAGAAAAATATAGATTTTTATTTTTTTAGTATAAAATCCACTGTACTAGTCTGTCATAATATTCTGATGTTAGGGCTGGGAGGGAAGAGTGCTTGCCTTGCAACCATGAGGCCCTGGGTTCGATTCCTCAGCACCACATAAGAAGAAAAAGCCAGAAGTGGTGCTGTGGCTCAAGTGGTAGAACACTAGCCTTGAGTTGAAGAGCTGAGGGACAGCGACCAGGTCCAGAATTCAGGGCCCACAACCGACGCCCCCCCAAAAAATCCACACTAAAATATTCTGATATAAAATATAATTAAAGAAGAAGAAAGGAGGCTGGGAAGGTGGCTCAGTAGTAGAGTGCTTGCCTTGCATGCATGAGGCCCTGGGTTCCATTCCTCAGCACCACGTACACAGAAAAAGCCAGAAATGGCCGGCTCAAATGGTAGAGCGCTAGCTAGCGTAGAGTTGAAGAGCTGAGGGACAGTACGGAGGGGCAGTATGGAGGTTCCTGAAAAGACTTCACATAGAGCTCCCCTATGACCCAGCAATCCCACTTTTGGGTATTTACCCAAATGTTTACAAACAAGACCACACTAAAGCTACTAGCACAACTATGTTTATTGCAGCATTATTTACCATAGCTAAGATATGGAACCAACCCAGATGCCCCTTAGTAGATGAATGGATCATGAAAATGTGGTATATATACACAATGGAATTCTATGCCTCCATCAGAAAGAATGACATTGCCCCATTTGTTAGGAAATGGAAAAACTTGGAAAAAATTATATTAAGTGAAGTAAGCCAGGCCCAAAGAAACATAGGACCCATGGTTTCCCTTATTTGCAATATCTAGTATATGTACGAGTCAAGCGGAAAAGGTCAGATAATGTGATGTTAGGAAAATGAATCCTTAGATATGTATTTTAATGGTTTTTTTCCTTTCATGCATTTGTTTCTAACGCATTTATAAGATTATCTCTTTGTAGCTTTGTATGTCCCTCCCCCACAGTATAACCCATGCTTTCACTATATTTGATGTCAGTATAACTTGTAGAGGAGATGGGGAAAAACAAGTCGTTTAAGGATACAGGTGGACCACAATAAGAAGTACAAGTTGTCATGTCGAAAACGAGCGTTACAATGTTGGGGGGGGGGAGTGGGGAGGATTGGGGGGGGGAGGCTGGGAAGGGATGTGAAGGGTAAACAAAGGAGGAGGCTGCAATGCTTGGTAAGAAATGTACGCATTAACCTGCCCATGTAATTGTAACCCCTCTGTACAGTGTGTTCACAAAAATAAAAAAATAATAAAAAAAAGGAGGAGGAGGGGGGGAGGGGGAGGAGGGAGAGGAGAAGGAGGGGGAGGGGGACTGGGAGGGGAAAAACTGGGAGAAAATGAACAAGGGAGTGACACTGTTCAAAAGGAAATGTACTCATTGCCTAACTTACATAACCTGTAACCCGTCTGTATATCACCTTTATAATAAAATTTAAATTAAAGGGCTGGGAAGGTGGCTCAGTAGTAAAGCGCTTGCCTTGCATGCCTGAGGCCCTGGGTTCGATTCCTCAGCACCACATAAGCAAAAAGAAAAAAGCCGGAAGTGGCACTGTGGCTCAAGTGGTAGAACGCTAGCCTTGAGCTGAAGAGCTGAGGGACAGTGCCCAGGCCCAGAGTTCAGGCCCCACGACCGGACCCAAAAAAAAAAAAAAAAAAGATTTAAATTAAAAAAGAAAGGCAATTACAATTACAGGGTGTGGTTACAAACATAAATACTTTTCTTCCTAGACAATAATATAGATTCATTTGGTTGCTGTTAGTTTCTTTTCCTGGATGAATGGCTATGAACTTTCTAAAAGACAGAATAATGACAAACACGTGTTTCAAGAAAACAAAAATGCCACAAGCTGTGGAAGGTCACATATATTACGTCAGATATGAACTTTATTCAACAATGGTATGTTTCAAACATGAACATGTATGGCAGAAAACAATAGATTTGTCAGCCCATTTTTCAAAGAAGGAAGTTAAAACAATGCTTGACTTGGTTTCCAAAAATTTACAATTTTTCATGCCTAACAGCATTTAAAGATGTTTTCTTGGTAATATACTGTATTGTCAAATTATTTTTTTCAATCCTTTCTTCCCCTCCACATTTCTTTCTTACATTTCATTATTATTATTTTCCCTTGATATGTAGAACCCTAGCCTATTCCGCAGACCACTCAGTGATATCCTTGGGTCACTGCTGTATTCAGCCAGTGCACTTAAGTCCAAACACATGCTAATTTCTTTTTTGTTCAGTTTCTCCTAATTATATATTAAATTCTTCCCACAATTACCATGAGTATAAGTATAATTATAAGGAATGGAAAGAGAAAAAGGGTTGAAAGGAATTGGATTACTCAGTTAACTTATCTAGGCCCTAGCCTGAAAGACAAAGAAAATATGCCAAGGACAAATTCTAATTTTTAGAAAGCTAAAAAGTGAATGAATAAATATCTAAATTCTACATTTAAAATATGCTTCTTTATTTTAAGAAAGATGATCATTGTAGCAAGTATGTCATTGATCAATACTACTAAAACCAAGACTGATCAAAATTATGTAGGATTTTAAAAAATGAGATAATCCAAGATTTTCTAATCTTATTTGTACTTTCTTCTTTCTCACTCTTCTGCAATGATTATCACAGTTTTGTTTTTTCTAACAAACCTCTCTATTCTAAAGGATTTAAAAAGTATTAATGTTGTGGTTCATTCCTATAATCCTAGCATCAGGAAGGCAAAGGCAGGAAGACAGTTGAGTTCAAGGCCATTATAAGCTATAAGAAAACCCTGTCTTCAATTCCTTTCAAGAAAGAAGGGAATAATTATTGACCAATCCCTCTAATTTCAGAGAATAAACATGTTGTCCACCATGAATCAGCATTTGATTTCAGCCGATACCAAATCAGAAAAGACAAGACAGCTTTCACATTTTTGAGGAAAAATAATTTTAACAAACTTAGGAACTACAATGTAGATTGTATATTCAAGTCTGAGAATGAATATTGTTCAAGTATGTAGGAATTCAGAAAATAGGTTCCACTTACTCTTTGTTTAAATGGTACCTGTACATGTGCTTTAGCAAAATGAAAAGAATATACCAACAATCTTGAATTATTAGGGAAGTTCAGAGGACTAATTTCTGAGGGAAATGTAAATAGGATCTGATTATCCAAAAATACATGGGGAAAAGAGAACTTATAATAGAAGAGATAACATCATAGAAGACTCAGTCTAGGCAAAGAGAACTATTTAAGCAATGACTACCTTTTGAGTTATGCTTGGATATTGCTCTGTGGTATAAAGGGCAAGATTAATTTGTAAGCTGTGCCAGTTTGGATTCTTATATCTCCATAATTTAACATGCTATATTTACTTTTATATGTAAAATATAATAAACTAACCTAATTTTGTTAACAGCTATCACTGTAACAGAATTATACTTTAATGTTTTTTTTTTACTCTGGTGATTCCTACACATATCCTCACACTACATGGCAACATATCATTTTTTAATTTTTTTTTTTTGGTCGGTCGTGGGGCTTGAACTCTGGGCCTGGGCGCTGTCCCTCAGCTCTTCAGCTCAAGGCGAGTACTCTACCACTTGAGCTACAGCACCACTTCTGTTTTTCTGGTGGTTTATTGGAGATAGGAGTCTCACAGTCTTTCCTGCCTGGGCTGGCTTTGAACCGCGATCCTCAGATCTCAGCCTCCTGAGTAGCTAGGATTACAGGCGTAAGCCACCTGCGCCCAGCTTCATTTTTTAATTTTTTGTAATGTGTTCTCATTTTCAGAGTACAAAATATAGCAAGAACAAATTGAGTAAAATTCATTAAAAGTATGAACAGTAAATTTCATTAAAACTTTAAAATAGTAAACAAATGTAAAATGATTGTGAATGGGGATAACCAACAGTTATTAGGATATGGATAAGATTTCCTCAAAATTCTACATATAAAACGCATGGAACTGAGACATACTAACCAAGTATGATTGACCATTCCTATAATTAAGGCAAAAATCAGATGCATAACTGGAACATAGGCAGCAGCTAGCTGTAAGGACACACACCTGTAATCTCAGCACTATGGAGGCTGAGGCAGGAAATATGATTGAAGCCAGCATGGCAGAGACATTATACCACTAAGAAAGAGAAAGAAGGGGTGGGGAGAAAGGGGAGTGGGAGAGAGGAAGGGAAAATTAGGAAGAAAGAAGGGAGAGCTGGAGGGAGGAAAGGAGGAAGGGAAGGGACGAAAAGTTTCTTTTTCTGATTACTTTTGATGTTTTTTATGTTTATTAATATTTAATCAAATTTTTTTAGTTACTTAACCTCTCTAAGGTCTGATTTTCTTGTATATAAATTTAATGTGGATTCTAGTAAGTATCATATACCTAATGATAACAGGAACAAGGGTCATATTAATATGTAATCTCAAATATAGCCCAAACATTTTTGTTCCTTCTATTAGACTTTCAAAGCAAAATAACCAAACTGAATTTATAAAGTAGTAAAAGTCTATGTGGTCAAACAGCACTGTCAGTATGTTATCTGTACTACCTTTATTTCACAGAACCTGCTTTTAAAAAATAGCTAAAAATAACATCAAAAGACTGTAGTTATAGCTCAGAAGCATGCATGAGGGCCTACATTCTATCTCCAGTACCACAAATAAATAAAAATGCAAAGGTTGGGAAATTGTCCTCTTTATAAATAAGAACAGCTAAATATATGACCAGCCAAGTCTCTCAATACACAATTTTTAATTTATGAATTTTTTCTTTTTGCAATCATAAAGTTGAAAAATTCATAAAACAAGGAAACAGAAAGAAATCAGATGCAGTATCAACAGATGCAATGGACTGTCAATATAGTGGCTATCTGTCAGTTTCTGGCCAATTAAAAGCTGAGCTTATTCCAACATTTGAGAAATTCTTTACCTGATGAGTATTAATAGACCACAGAGCTCAGTTTCTACTACACAATCTGAAAGTGTTTCTCAACTCACCTTCTTAAATATTTTTGAGGTTACAGCCTTAGTACATTAGACTGTAGTTCAGCAATTCAGGAACATTCATCTAGGCCTTTAAGCTGAAAGAAAATGGTTCAATACAGGAAAGAACAGAGGATCCACACTGCTTCCACAAATGGGAAATTATGGCAGCAACTTCAAGGTAATGGTAAAATGAGGTAATGGTGACACAGTGCATTCAAAGGTGACAGTATTCAATACTGAAATTGAATGAGAAAATATTCAATACTGAATACTAAGAAATTAAGTACTCAATTATCCGCGACAGCTATATATTAATTCATACATGTTGTGCTGTCATTCTGGCCATGGTTCTGTTAGATGCCTATCTTCTACCTTTACCCTATGTTTTGAGCCTAATTCTTCTGACTTCTCAGTGATTTTGTAAATTCATCAATTTTTTAGTTCTTAAAAATAGTCAGTTAATTTCTATTATTTGCAGCTTAAGAACCCTAACCTATATTGCACTATTTCATCATTTTCAATCATTTCAGTCATGTGTTGTTTTTATTAAAAGCATTTTAATAAAATTATAAGTATAAAGAATAAAAAGTATTTGAACACTAATCAATGTAAAAAGCCTAGTTGAATACTAAAACATGATTAATGATAATCCTATCATTGGTATAATACTGAAAATTACATAAGCCAACTTCTAAATATCAATCATTTACTTCAGACGAATTTGACCATAAAAAAATTTCAGCAAACTTTTGGCTTAGAAATTAAAATACATGCAATTACAAAAATAGCCATTTTATTATATAGGCGTTGATTTTGCAACCAGGAGGGTAATAAATGAAAAAGTGAACAAAGGAATAGTGGGAAATATGAATTATTTTCACTAATGCAAAATATTTCATTATGGAAACTTGAGAGACTACAGCTAATGTAGTTCTGCCTATGACAGACATTATTTCTTGGCCAGAGGTCACTAGGAAAGTATGCCAGTAATCTTTGAATTGATATGTTTTTAAAGAAAGAGTTAAAATAAGTCAATTTATTGAATTAAATCAAATTGATTTTGAATTTAATTCAATAAGTTGACCAGTTTTTACTTAAAATGTCTTAAACAAGTAAACTATGAAGCTGATGAATAAAAGGATTAATATATTTTCTTATTTGTTCATATTCATCAATAGGTCTTTATTTCTAACATTTGGAGGTAAATGCCTAGGAAAATATCTCCAAGAAACATTTGACCTTGTCCAACAATAACAGGGATTAAAGGGTAGGTTCTCTAACCTACGGATTTCTATAAAGACAGGCCAACTAGTAAGTAATATGCTTAAGTATCAAACAAGAATTATGGTAGTTTAAGTTTTAAAGTAATTTTAAGTTTAAAATTTAATTATCAAACATTAACACAAGAGAGCACTGTACACTCATTTAATAATTTACATATGTATGCTTATTTACTAAATTGTTATTAGCATGTTACTAATAACAAACTATAAAAATCCTACACATACAGCATAAGCCCTATAGTAAGTAATATTGATAGACTTTTCAATAATAGATAAATATAAAAAAACTTGTGGGACTAAAATATAAGCATCCCTTTTCAATGACAGCTATGAGCATGTTATTCATGACTGTCAAAATAGAATATCATGAAACCAAAAGAGTATATTTAAGAATTATAAATCTGCCGGGCATCGCAGATTATAGGCTCACACCTATAATCCTAGCTGCTCTGGAAGTTGAGATCTGAGAATCACAGTTCAAAGCCAGCCCGGTCAAGGAAAGTCTGTGAGACTCTTATCTCCAATAAACCATTAGAAAACTGGAAGTGGTGCTGTGGCTCAAGCAGTAGATGCTCACCTTGAGCTGAAGAGCTGAAGCACAGCACCCAAGCCCAGAGTTCAAGCCCCATGACAAAAAAAAAAAAAAGAATTATAAATCTGATATGGTTAGTCTGTCACTCTACATGTAGTAGGCCTTCTAAGGTGGCAAAGTGAATGAAGGAATAAATACTGATTATTGTTATAAACACAAATAAATCTGAAATTATAAAGTTCACACCCAAAAGAAAAGGCAAAAAAATGGGAGAGAAGAATTAATTTGGAAAACGGGTCTACCTGATTAGAATTTTTTCATCATTATTTAATTAAATGTCCCATCTAGCTCTAAAACTTGATTATTATAAAAAGAATAGTTACCCACACTCTAGCCCTACATATACATTTATATAATAGATATAAGTGAAGGAAAAAGAATTCCTGACTTTACCAAATGACTCACCAAAGGCATGTATATTTAACAGAATTAGAAGATGAAACACTTGCTTTCTTAATGTAGGGACAGGATAGCACAGCGGATAACAGCAAAAGCTCTACCATACACAGATATAATCTTAAGAAAATTACTAAACCATCTACACCTCAGATCTCGGGATAGAACTTCTGTTGAAGTTAATAATACTACATGTTTATCAGGATGATTGTGAATATCAAACAAAATTGGCACTTGAAATTATCTATGAAATCAGCAAAAAATCATAAATTTGATTTACTAAAGAGTTATCATTCAAGGAAATAGGAATCATTTGCCAAGGATTAAAATGCAATTCTCTATTTTACTATCCTTCACAGCAAAATTTCTCAAAGTTCCCTACATTCTTCTATCATATACACTCAATCTGAAACCCATCAAAACTATCCCAGTAAAATAACTCAAGGATAATCTTTACCTTTCCATATCCAATGGTAAAATTACAAAGCATCTCTCACAAATCTCACCATTGTTCAATCCAGTTGTATCCTGAGAACATTTATTTTCTTAGTTTCAATGACATATCTCGCCTGGTCTTCCTTCAATCTGTCTAGGTCTTCTTACATTGGTTTATAAATGGAATTTGAGTCCTATTTTATGCTCTAGCTACACTCTGTCTCTTAGTAATCTCATCCATTCCTACGGTTTTAAGTTCTATCTACATGTTTATTGACTACCAAATTTATAGTTCATCACTGAAATCTTTTCTGAAACACAGACTTACTTAACACACATACTATGCACCAATATTTATTATAGGCTTCTCAACAAGTATTATGCATCAGGCAATTTATTCTAGGCTTCTAGGATACAGAAATATAGAAGACAAAAATCTTTGTATTCTAGAAAGGAAGAAAAATAAATATATAGAAGCTGATAAAGTAAAATGCAAAATAAAATAGTTTAAAATATGTAATGTTAGGCAGATATATAGAAGATTATTTAGAGAGGATACTTAGGAAACACTTCTCTTACACAGTCACATCTGAACAGAAGTTGGTGTTCAATGAGAAAGCAAGTTAAGTCTCATAAAATTTTTTGCTTAGAACAGGTACCAGTGGCTCAAGCCTGTAATCCTAGCTACTCAGGAGGCTGAGATCTGAGGATCAAGGTTCAAAGCCTGCCTGGGCAGAAAAGTCCATGAAACTCTCACATTAACCACCAGAAAATCAGAAGTGGCACTGTGGCTCAAGTAGAGTGCTAGCCTTGAGCTGAAGAGCTGAGGGACAGTGCCCAGGCCCAGAGTTCAAGCCCCACAACCAACATTTTTTTTTTTTGCTTAGGCTGGCCTCAAACCGCATGAAAGTTTGTGAGACTCCATCTCAACAAATGGCTGGACACAGTGGGATGTATCATTTATTCAAATATATGGGAAGCACAAATGCTGAGCTCTATGGCATACACCTGTCATTTCCAGTGAAGAATGGAAGTCCAAGTATAAGGATTTCAGGCCAAGTTAGGATCTACCTCAAAAAGGGTCTGGAGGCATATGTCCAGTGGCAAAACACCTTTCTAGCTAGTGTAAGGCCACAAGTTCAATCCCCTGTACCTATAGTAAAAATAAATAAATAAATAACTTAATACAACATCTGTTACATGAAAATTTTTCACCAGCTTTCCTTACTTTTTAGAGAGAATAAAATGTTACCCTTCAAGTCACTGCAAGCATAGCCTATATGTATTTTTCCAACGTAAGTTCACATGACCCTTCCTCTCAACTTCACTCTTGTGGGTTTTTTTGTTGCCTTTCTTTCAGTTCCCAGATTAACTCTCCTGTAATAGAATCTTTCTTTAATCAAAGTCTCACAGAATTCATCTTCATATTACTCATTAAGTTTGTAACCAGGCATTTATTTTATAGATGCTTCTTCTTTTACAAGATAAAACGGCATCACATCAGTTTGTATCATCCTTTACACTGGATCTTCACTGTCCTCAAAATTTAAGAACTTCCTCAATGTTTGCTATATGGATTTCTGAACCTGAGAAGTTATACAGTAGCCATATGATTCATGGGGTGAAACTAGTACATTATTAGTACATTATTGGATAACTTTTGTGTAAAAAAAAAAAAAAACCAACAGTCTAAGCACTTTTTATCATAGCACGTCTTTGGGTCAAGAAACTGGTGGTTCATACCTGTAATCCTAAACTGAGATCTAAGGATCACAGTTCAAAGCCAGCCCAGGCAGGAAAGTCTGTGTGTCTCTTATTTCCAATTAATCACCAGGGAAAAGAAAGTGGAGCTGTGGCCCAAAGTGGTAGAGTACTAGCTCTGAGTGAAAGAGCACAGCAACAGCGCTCAGGCCCTGAGTTCAATCCTCATGATAGACAAAAAAAAAAAAAACAAAACTGAAAATGACTCAGCTAAGTGCCTCTGGCTCAAAGTTTGCTTTATCAGCCAGGGCTCCCATCATCTCATGCAGAACCATCTGTTCCTACTTTGCTAACATGATTACTGAAAGACTCCAGGCCTTCATATATTTTTCACCAAGTATGATGTAAATATGATGAAAATATCTCCATCATTTTATGAAATTGCTTTGAAATTATGCCATCCATTATGTGATTTGATACCCCTTATAAGATACAATGAATTCCTCTTGTGTTCAATCTTTGGACAAAAATTTGCTCTTGAAAAAATGGCATGTCTTTTTTTATACCTTTTTTTTTTTTTTACTAAATTTCTATTATAATTTGACCAACCAGTTGGGACAGACATGTTTCACTTTTTTAAAAAGTGAATCTTTACCTAGACTTTTTTCTCTTCTTATTCCTTTATTTTCTTTATTAAAAGTATGTTTCTTTTATGACTAATAATCCTACTAACATTGTATCATTTCCTAACATTTACATATCATCTTAATTTGGAATTAGGCAGAATATAAACAGTCAATCAACAAGTCAATACCTAATTTTACAATATAATTCACAATATCAGAACATTTAAACCTATTAAATAAATTTAAAATAATACTATATTTTTACTATGCTCTCTTTGCTAAGGGATGTTAAGTCAGACCTTCACAATACCATCAAGCTACAAAGAAGCTAAAACCACAGTAGCTTTAGCACTATGTTATTATATGTAACAGTCACTAGTATCAAGCGACAATTAAAAAAAATTAAATAGAACTTAAATTATGCTAGGTGTGTGCTGCCACGTCTGTTATCCTAGCTACTCAGGAGGCTGAGATCTGAGATCATGGCTCAAAGCCAACCAGGACAGGAAAGTCTGTAAAATACTTATCTCTGTTAACCATCAGTATAAGATGGAAGTGGAGCCATGACTCAAATGGCTGTACTAGCCTTGAGCAAAAAAGCTAAGGGACCCAGTGCATAAACTTAAGCCCTGTACCAGCCAAAACTGAACAAACAAACAAAACACCTTACTTCCATTTCTCAGCTACTCTTGCCCTATTTTAAAGGTTCAACAAGTGCGAAGTAGTTACCATGATGAACAGTGCAGAATGTCCTAGTGAACAGTGCAACACTGAGCCACCCTACATGGTCAGTATCTTTGACCATCAAATACATCAAGAAATGAATAATCATGTCTGCACAATAAGAAAGTAAATGAATTTAAGATATAAATTTTGCTATTCTATAAATTCGATCTATAAATAGAAAAAACAAAATAGGGCCAAGAGAAGAGTCATGAGTGGGAGACCAGAATGAACTAAAATAGTGAGTATGCCTCCTTAGGAATTTTTCTGAATGTTTTCATAACAAGATTCAGATTATACAGTACTGGTTAACACAATAATCCTGCTCATAATATCATCTAAAGACACTAATGACCACCTAGCCAATGCTGTTGATAAAAATATTGGCCAAGATGAACTCTAATTTTTCTGTGTAGCTACTATTTTTTGCCTTCCAACTAATAAGTCATTTTTAAGAAAATTCTTTAAATTCATGTAACATGTTCCTTACTAAAGCTCCCCTGAATCTTGCATTAATATGAATCTTGCCTGATCTAATCCATATTGAGATGGCTAAAACTTTTTAATCATTCATTCTAAACTCCTATTAACTACTGTTTAATAATAGTCTACCAGGAAGTCAAATGATACAGTTATTATATGAAGTCTATTAAGTTCAGCTTGCATATAATAAATGTTAAAAATAATTATCATTAACTGTAATCACTATAGATCATATATAGCTGTCTGAATTAATTTTCTAATAAGAATGTTAGGCACAGTACTGCTATCTTTGGGATAATTCAATTTTGACATGGAAAATTGTATTTGGAACACATTTTAAAACAATAGAAAATTCTTTTAAAAAATGAAAATAACTGACACCTTTATTATAATAGAAAATGCTATTTGTTCAAAAGTAAAACTTATCTACCTAATGTCAACTATTTGTTTTTGTTCATACCTAATGTCAACTATTTGTTTTTATGCATTAGCCAGAATATAAAGGAAAAATACTTGAAGAGAAACCATTGCTATTACTTTGAAAGACAATCTGGTAACTCCTTTTAAACTCTTATTAACAATTTAACAAGTTTATGTTCAATATACTATAATATGTAGTATATATGTACTATATTTAATAAATTTAATAATTTTTATTCAAAAAAGCACTACAATCCATAAAGAACAAGATGGATTTGTAAAAGGTAAATATAGTATCAATAAGTAAAAAATACTGTAGTATAATACTGTAAAATATATGTGCGTAATATATACATATATATATATACTAAATGCATCCATTTATGCACAAACTTGTCCTTACATACTTTTTCATAGGCACAAAAATTGTCTGGAAAGAAAAATAAGAAAGTACTAATAATGCTTATTTCCCGAGAATAAGAGTCAAGATCTTTTACTTGCCATTTCAAATCTCACTACATTATGTGAATTATTAACAACAAGCATGAATTGTTTATAATATTTAAAATCTGGAGAATTTGTAAATACTAGAAGTAAATTAGCTGTCACAAATGAAAATGAAATAAAAAGAATCATTATCTGCTAGCAACAACATAAAACTATGTTCTTTCTATTATGTCATCTGGAAAGATAAATTGAGGGTTAATGTGCACATACACATAGTAGGCTTTAGCTAAATGTTTTCCTTAATAAAATCTGTTGATAGTCAAAACCACAAAATTTCCAGATGGCTGACTACAGCAAAAAGTACTTAAGGTCTCTGACCCTTAAGCAAAAAAAAAAAAAAAAAGAGGAAAAACATCTACCAACATGGCACGAGTAAATTATTAAATGAATAAAGCAAGGAGTCAATATTCCAGTAATAAAATGATTAATCCAAAATAGAAAATTATGTACTAGATATATAGCTCAATAATAGAGCACTTGCTAACATAGGATAGGCCTTCAGGGCTTGTAAGAAAAGGAGACAGGAGAGGAAAGGGAAAGGAGGAATGGAGGGAAAAAGAAAAGAAGAGGGAGGGAGTGAAAGAGAGGGACAGAGGGAAAGAGGGATGGAGGAAATTCAACTGCATAGCTTGCCTATTCTACATAAACTCATATGATAGTTTCATATTTTGCAAAAGTATTAGTCAAAACTAAATTAAAAATTAGTAATAAGCAAATATATCTCTGGCAAGCCCTATATACGTAAGTACAATAATCATACAAACTTAATTCTACAACAAATCGTATTTTGGTTTCTACATCCCATAAGAGCTATTGCTTCTCTCAACTTTTTAACTTTTTATTTAGATGTAACATATTCATTGTAGAAGATTTTAAAACTGATTATTTTATTTTGTACTATTATGTACAGAGTGGTTATAGTTACATAAGTCAGGTAATAACTACATTTCCTTTGGACAATGGCACTCTTTCCCTTGTTCTTTCCCAGTTTTTCCCTCCTGTACCAAACCACAAGTTGCATAGTTCATTTTCCACATAGTGTCTAGTGTAAAACCTATTTTTTATTTCAATTGTATTGTACAAGTGATGTACAGAGGGGTTAGTTACATAAGTAAGGTAATGAGTAATTTCTTTTTGAAGTGTCATCCTCTCCTTCATTTTCTTCTACTTTATCCCTTCCTCGCCTCCCTCCCCCTATCTAAGTTGTAAAGTTCATTTCCAACACAGTGTCTAGGGAGTGTCACTGTTGAGTTGGTTCACCCTTCATCCCACTGTTTCTATGATTCCCCATCCCTTCCCCAAAGCAGATAGACTTATATACAAGACAAAGAATACAGAAATCAAAAACAGGGAATAAACCAAAGGAGAAAAATAAATAACAAAAAAAAGAAAGAACTGCAAACAGTACAATAAAAATACTTTTGTTTCCCTTTCTTGGAGTTCATTTCAATAAGCATCATTTTATATGATGCTTATATACACATAGCTATTGAGCCATTGTTATCCTCTCCTAAGAATATCCTTCTTTGTTCTCAGTGTGTGAATGCCTAAAGTACTATTTAATTAATCAGGTCCAAATGTAGTTATTTGTCTTTTACTATCCATTGCATTAAGTTGTAGATATACAGACATATTCTAGTTATTACAAACGAGGGGAACCATAGCCACCTAATCTTTGATAAGAGAGCCAAAAACACAGGAAGGAAGAAATATCCCTCCACACCATATGTGCTAGCAAAATTGGCTATACACATGCAAAAAAAAATGAATTAAGATCCTTTTTTTTTTTTTGATTTTCTTTTTTTTTTTTTAAATTTAATTTAATTTTATTTGTGAACATACTGTACAGAGGAGTTACAGTTACATGGGCAGGATAATGCGTACATTTCTTACCAAGCATTGCAGCCTCCTCCTTTGTTTATCCTTCACATCCCTTCCCAGCCTCCCCCCCTCCCCCCAATCCTTCTCCCCCCCCCCCCCCCCCCCCGCACCAACGTTGTAAAGCTCGTTTTGGACATGACAACTTGTACTTCTCATTGTTGCAACAGGTCCACCTGTATCCTGAAACAACTGGTTTTTCCCCATCTCCTCCACAAGTTATACTGACATCAAATATAGTGAAAGCAGGGGTTATACTGTGGAGGAGGGACATACAAAGCAACAAAGAGATAATCTTATAAATGTGTTAGAAACAAATGCAGGAAAGAAAAAAACATTAAAATACACATCTAAGGGTTCATTTTCGTGACATCACATTATCTGACCTTTTCCGCTTGACTCATACATATACTAGATATTACAAATAAGGGAAACCATGGGACCTACGTTTCTTTGGGCCTGGCTTACTTCACTTAATATAATTTTTTCCAAGTTTTTCCATTTCCTAACAAATGGGGCAATGTCATTCTTTCTGATGGAGGCATAGAATTCCATTGTGTATATATATGAATTTAGATCCTTATATATCACTCTGCACCATAATAAATTCCAAATGGATCAAAAACCTCAATATAAGAACAGATACCCTGAAAATATTACAGAAGAGATAGGGGAAACACTAGGGCTCCTTGGCACGGGTTGATACTTCCTAAGTAAAGATCCAGAAACAAAACAAATCAAAGAAAGACTGGATAAATGGAACTTCATCAAACTGAAGAGTTTTCACATGGCAAAGGACATAGCTAGCAAGATAAACACAAAGCCCACAGAATGGGGAAAGATTTTTACTAGCTAAGCATCAGACCAGGGCCTCTTATCTAAAATATTTAGAGCTCAAAAAATTAAATCTTCCTAAAACAAATTCTTAAAGAAAAACAACCCTATTAATAAGTGGACTGAAGACTTTTTAATAAGTTTTTTTATTGTGAGAATACTGTACAGAGGAGGGTTTATAGTTACATGAGCAAGGTAAGGAGTACATTTCTTATCAAGCATTCTTGTCGCTTCCTTTGTTTTTCCCCTACCATCCCTTCCCTCTCATCTCCACAACTTGGACTGAAGACTTAAAGAGAGACTTCTCCAAAGAAATAAGAATGGCCAGTAGACACATGAAGAGATGTTCAACATCTCTGGACATAAATGCAAATCAAAACAGCAATGCAATTCCACCTCACCCCAGTCAGAATGGACATTAGCAAGAAAACTAATAATAACAGATGCTGGCAGGAATGTGACCAAAAGGTAACGCCACTCCATTGTTGGTGGGAATGTAAGCTTGTTCAGCCACTCTGGAAAACAGTTTGGAGGCTCCCCAAAAGACTAAACATAGAGCGTCCCTAAGACCCAGCAATCCCACTCCTGGGCATTTACCCAAATGACCACAAACCAGCCTACACTAAAGCCACTAGCACAACCATGTTCATTACAGCATTATTTACCATAGCCAAGATACATAATCAAAACAGATTTTCAAAGCAAGAAAAAAGTCCAAATTACTAATTAATAGCTATGTCACAGATAATACCACTCAGTTTTGGCATATACGCAAATACTAAATACAGCTGTGCTTTTTAAACAAAAATATATACATTCATACCAATAAACATACAATTTTATAACCTATTTTTACTTCATATTATTTTTTAAATCTAACATTTATTACATAATAAATTAAATCAGTAGCTTTTTAAGTCGTGCTCTAGAGTGGTTGAAAGTCCCCAATGGTCTTTAGAAGAGAGTGTGTTGGATGCCTGTTCCTCATTCCATGTGTTATTAAACATGTTTTCTATGTAAAACCGTAACACATATGACATCTATTTCAATATTTTAATGGAAAACTCTGACTAAAGACAATTTTTCTCCCACATGTAGCAAATAAAACTTCTGAAAAGCTGTTACTTCATCTCAAAATGAAATTTTTGTTGTTGTTGTTTTGTTTTGTTTTTTGGTCATGGGGTTTGAACTATGGGCCAGGGAACTGTCCCTGAATTCTTCAGCTCAAGGCTAGCACTCTACCACTTGAGCCACAACAACACTTCTGGTTTTCTGGTGGTTGACTGAAGATAAGAGTCTCACAGATGTTCCTGTCCTGGCTGGTTTTGAACCATGATCCTCAGATCTCAGCATCCTGAGTAGGTAGGATTACTGGTGTGAGCTACCAGCACCTGGCTCAAAATGAAACTTTAATTCTCTCTATATACCAATTTTATCAATCACTACCATCTTGAGATTTATTATTTTCCCAAAGTCATTAGTATTTTTAAAGCATCAAACCTGTTACATTATTTGTACTTAATAACCTTTTATTAGCATTGTTCCAGAACTGAATTCCCTCATTTAAGGGGTCATTGCAAAGATTATGAGTTTTTTAAGACAAGATTTCACTATGTAGCTCCCATTGGCCTTGAACTTGTATGTAGCCTAGGCTGTCTCCAAAAGGGCTGGATTACAGACAAAGATTAAGTTTAGTCATAGAATTTTGGGATATAAGAAAATTATTCAAAGCAAAGGTTTTGATCTACATTATGTACTAATTCTCTGAAAGCTAATAAATCTATATAAAGTAGTATATTAGCTAAAATATGTAATAAAAAATAACTATACAGCATATGTAATTTAACTGTAACTAGAGAGGTAATGAGTTTTGAAGAAGGCATGAAATTAAAATTTTTGAAGATCGAAAATATTCAAAATCAAATTTTAACTATTTTCACTGAAAAAACTTCCAAGTAACAAACACTGTTGTAGGGCTTTAAATGCTCTAATTGCAGGGCATCAATGGCTCATGCCTATAATCTTAGCTACTCAGGAGGCTTAGTTTTGAGAATGGTGATTCACAGCCAATCCAGGCAGACAAATGTGGACTCTTATCCTTAATTCATCAGGGAAAGTTTTAACGGAGGTATGGCTCAAGTGGTAGCAACAAACTTAAGTGAAAACACCAAGCAAGCATTTCAAGCCCAGAGTTCAAGCCCCAATTGGCATATATACAAATTTTAATGTACATAATCCTCATAACCACATAATAAGATGAGTATTATTTTCATATTCAAATTATGGATGAAATTGGGGAATGGATGATAGAGGAAAATCAAAGGAGGGGGTAGCAATGCTCAAGAGGAAATGTACTCATTATCTTACTCATGCAACTGTAACCCCTCTGTACAGTATCTTTATAATATGGCTGAAGAAGCAAAGGTAAATGGCTTGCCCAATTTCACCAGGTAATAAGTGAAATCAATGTAGGCAGTCTGGCTTCAAGCTGAAACATGTCAAAAATATTAGAAAACAGATCATAAACAATGCTAAGATTTTTCTCCCCAATGGTTCCAGCCACACAAATATAAGAAATTTTAGAAGACCAACAACTCCTTGTGACCCTCCCAATACAACCCCCTATCTCCAAACTGCCCCTCCTTCAGTACCTGAAGTAGTTCTCAGGACTATTTGAGATGTTTTCATGATAATGTATGTAAAACAATGAACACAAAGCCTGGCCAAAGTACTTAATATAATTCATGATAATCATCATGGGTGTTACTTTTAATAAACCAATCAAAACTAGAAAGACTGAAAGTATACAAAGAAAGTAAGCCAGCAAATTTCATGGAAACAAATAGGATTGAACAAGAAAATATATTTTCAAGAAATAATGTAAGATGTTGAATTCACACTGTATAGATAGATCAATTCTAAATAATAGTTAAATAGTATAAAAAGGTCCATTTGTAATTTTAAAGTTGAAATGTTTAGAGTATCCAATTTTAGGTCTGCATCTGAGGAAAATTTAAATATTATCTTTTTTCTATTTTATTGTAAAGATACTGTACAGAGGGGTTACAGTTACATGAGTAAGGCAATGAGTACATTACTTGTAGATCATTGTTACCCCTTCCCTTCCCAGTTGTTGTCCCATTATCCCTTTCCTCCCCTACCCCTCACACTCCTTCCTTCCCCCCCACCCCCACCTGAAGTTGTAAAGTTCATTTCCAATATATTGTCCTGTTAAAAACAGGTCATCCTGTGTCCTTGTTTCAGCGTTTTGTAATTCCCCTTCCCCTCTCTAGATTAGACATGTATATACAAGATGCAGGGTACCAAAATCAAGTACAGTGACAACAGGGGATATGCCATAGGGGAAAGAACTTACAAAGGAAACAACAACAAATAAAATCACATGGTAATTTAAAACAATAACAATAAAGACAGACCTCTTGTGTCCATAACTTGGGGTTCATTTCACTTAGCATCATCTTATATGGTCATTTGTACAGGGTTTTTGAGCTTTTCAGCTCATCTGATAAGATTATCCTATATGTATACTAATTGTTGAAAATAAGGGAAACTAATTGTTGAAAATAAGGGAAACTATGGGACCTAAATTTCTTTGGGACTGGGTTACTTCACTTAATATGATTTTTTCCAAGTCTTTCTATTTCCTAACAAATGGGGCAGTGTCTTTCTTTCTGGTGGAAGCATAGAATTCCACCAACACACACACACACACACACACACACACACACACACACACACACACACACACACACACACACACACACACACACAATTTTCTTTATCCACACATCTACTGAGGGGCATCTGGGTTGGTTCCATATCTTAGCTATGGTAAATAATGCTGCGATAAACATAGTTGTGCTGGTCACTTTAGTATGGCCTTGTTAGTGATCAATTGGGTAAATGTCCAGAAGTGGGATTGCTGGGTCATAAGGGAGCTCTATGTATAGTCTTTTGAAGAACCTCCATGCTGATTTCCAGAGTGATTGGACAAGTTTACACTTGTGGCCTTTTGGCCACATCCCCTACAGCATCTGTCATTATTAGATGTTTTTATTATAGCCATTCTAACCAGGGTGAGGTAGAATTTCAATCTCAATGTTGTTTTGATTTTTCATATCTTTTATGGCCAGAGAAGTTGAGCATTTCTTCATGTGTCTACAACCAAAAGTCAATAAGTCATCAAATAAAACCATACATCATGATCAAACAGGATTCATTCCAGGGATGCAAAGCTGGTTCGATATACACAAACCAATTAATGTAATACATTACATCAACAAGAGCAAGGATAAGAACCACATGATTATCTCAATAGAAGCAAAAAAAGCATTTGACAAGCTCCAATACCCCTTTATAATGAAAGCTCTGGAGAACCTATGAATCCAGGGAACATTTCTCAATACAATAAAGGCCGTATATGACAAACCTACAGCCAACATTATACTTAATGGCAAAAGCTAAAGCCATTTCCTCTAAACTCAGGAACAAGACAAAGATGTCTACTCTCTCCACTCCTCTTCAATTTAGTATTAGAATGCCTAGCTAGAGCAATGAGATGCAAACATAAAGAGGATCCAAATGAAAGATGAAGTGAAACTCTCCCTTTTTGCAGATGACATGATCTTGTATTTAAGATGGACTCCACTCCCAAGTTATAAGAGCTGATTCGAAACTTTGACAAAGTAGCAGAGTATAAAACTAACCCTCAAAAATCAATGGCTTTCCAGTATTCCAATAATGAGAAGAGTGAAGCTGAAATCAGGAAAGCAGCTCCTTTTGTAATAGCTCCACAAAAAAATTACATACCTAGGAATTAACTTAAGAAGTGAAAGGGGCTGGGAAGGTGGCTCAGTGGTAGAGCGCTTGCCTTGTATGCATAAGGCCCTAGGTTTGATTCCTCAGCACCACATTAGCAAAGCCAGAAGTGGCGCTGTGGCTCAAGTGGTAGAGCGCTAGTCTTGAGCTGAAGAGCTGAGGGACAGCGCCAGGCCCAAAGTTCAGGCCCCACGACCGGACCCAAAAAGAAAAAAAAAAAAAAAAAAAAAGAAGTGAAGGAACTCTATGATGAACACTTTAAAAACCTGAAAAAGGAAATTAAAGCAGAATCCATGCTCCTGGATTCAGAGGATTAATATCATGAAAATGGCAATACTGCCAAAGGCTATATACAAATTCAATGCAATACCTATCAATATCCCAGCCTCATTCTTCAATGAAATAGAAGGAGCAATCCAAAAATTCATATGGAACAAAAAAAGACCCCGAATAGCAAAAGTAATCATTAGCAGAAAGAACAGTGATGGAGGAATAACAATACCAGATTTCAAACTCTACTACAAAGCCATAGTGTAATCAAAACAGTTTGATACTGGCACAGAATAGACCTGAAGGTCAATGAAATAGAACCAAAGACCCAAAAATGGACCCACAGACATAGCCACCTAATCTTCAATAAAGGGAGCTAAAAAAAAAAAAAAATCGAATAGAAGAAAGACAGTCTCTTCAGTAAATGGTGCTGGGAAAAATGGTTAAACACCTGTAGAAAACTAAAATTAGATCCTTACACATCACCCTGCATCAGAATCAACTCCAAATGGATCAAAGATGTCAAAGTCAAAGCAGATACCCTGAAAACATTACAGGAAGGAATAGGAGAAACTCTAGGGCTCCTTGGCACAGGCCAAAATTTTCTTAATAAAGACCCAGAAACACAACAAATCAAAGAAAGGTTGGACAAATGGGATTGCATGAAACTGCAGAGCTTCTGCATGGCAAAGGACACAGCTAGTAAGATCAATAGCCCACAGACTGGAAGAAGATCTTCACTAGTTATAAAACAGACAAGGCCTCATATCTAAAATATACTTAGAACTCAAAAAAATTAAATCCTCCAAAAACAAATCTTCAAAGAAACAACTGCCCCATCAAAAAGTGGACTAAAGACTTAAAGAGAGACTTCTCTGAAGAGGAAATAATATCTTTAAATACATATTTTAAAGATCATTTCCTCCTTGGGCTAGAAAGGTGGCTCAGTGGTAGAGTGCTTGCCTTGCATGCCTGAGGCCCTGGGTTCGATTCCTCAGCACCACATAAGAAAAAGAAAAAAAGCCAGAAGTGGCGCTGTGGCTCAAGTGGTAGAGCGCTAGCCTTGAGCTGAAGAGCTGAGGGACAGCGCCCAGGCCCAGAGTTCAGGCCCCACAACTGGACCAAAAAAAAAAAAGATCATTTCCTCAATTATTTGTGTTGAGCATTATGATAAAGGCATCTAAGCACATCTACCACAGCTGGAAATGCAAAGTTTGAAGTAGTTCACTATAGAACAGTGTTCCTGCTGGTTATAGTTAGAAAATAATCATAATTTAAAGATATATAGAAGTAGCTGAGAATCAGATTAAATTGGATTAAGATTCTAGGAAGAAGATGATTATATAAAAAATGAACTAAAGAAAAAAAATGAACTAAAGATAAGCAATTATTATTTCTGGGGCATATTTGCCAATAGAAATATATAGTCATCATCTGGGTGACTCTCAGCTTTGGGCTATTGTGAATAATACTGTGAAAAACATGTATGAACAAATTTCTATGTGAATATATGTTTTCATCTTCAATATCTACAAGAAGATTTTAACATCATATTCTAAACTAAATTATTTTCCAAAGAAATACACTATTTTATATTTCTACCAGCAGTGTTCAAATCTTCTGCCTATTTTTAGTCGGGCCATTTGTTTTCTGTTTATTTAGTAATTATTGCATATGTTGTTTTACATATGTAGGATGTTATCTATCATATATGCATTATAAATGCTCTTTTCTTATGCTTTAGCTTACCTTTTCATTTTTTACTAATAACTTTAAATAATGTAAGTTTTTAGTTAAAATACAAATCAGTTTAATAATTTCTTTCCAATGTTGCTGGTATCCTACTGCCTGTATTTTCTTCCAGATTCATATATAATTTTTTAGGCTTTCAATTTAGAACTATAACCCATTTTGAGTTCACTTTTTATACAGCTTTTAGAGTAACAAGCACAGTATACAGTATAGGATAATAACAAGTGAGAATTAGTCCTCATTTTTTTCTACATAGATCATCCAAATGTTTCACTAGTTACTTTCTCCTCTGAGTTGCTCTGACATTTATGCCTAAAATCAACTGATTATACCTACATGTGTCTGTGTTCAGACATTCAGTCTTAGTCTACTGATCAATTATGTTTACCTTATCAGTAAGCAACTCACTTTTTTTAAGTCAATCTTGAATATAAGTAGAACTTTTATTATTATGTATTATTTTATTATGTACTTTTATTATTGTGGTTCTTTTTCTTTGCATGTAAATTTTTAAATTAAATTTTATGTTTTCTTAAGAAGGAAAGAGAAAAAGAAAAAAGGTATTCAGATTTGTACTAGAATTTTACTATTAACTTCAGATCCATTTTTATCTGTATTTTAAATCTCTGAATTGACAATAAAATTATCTAGGTACATAGAAAGCCTGGGAATGAATTCCCATTCCAAACCAATTATTAGGCATGATTCAGAAAAGCTGGTTTAAACTTTTTAAATAATTCTAGCTATTAAAACTCAAGATCTGGGACTGTATGGTACTTTTGTCATAAACACTGCTAGAAAATTAGAAGACCTGTTACAAAGATTAGTGTCCACTTAGGCCACATGTTGAAGTATGATTAATCCAATTGTTCATCTTGCCAAACTTAAAATAACAAATTCAATTTTTTTTCAAAAGACGTTTTAGAGGAAGGAAGGAAGGAAGGAAGGAAAGAAGGAAGGAAGGAAGATTAGCTCATAAGGAACAAAATTGTAAATCTAAAATTCTATACCCAGTGAAACTATCACTCAAAAATGAGTTAAAGAGCTAACAGAGAGAGAGAGAGAGAGAGAGAGAGAGAGAGAGAGAGAGAAAGAGAAAGGAAAAAAATCCTGACCACTAGCAGATCTTTTTTTTTTTTTTTTGTCGGTCATGGGGCTTGAACTCAGGGCCTGAGCACTGTCCCTCAGCTCAGCTCAGCTCAGCTCAAGGCTAGTGCTCTACCACTTGAGCCATAGCACCACTTCCAGTTTTCTGGTGGTTTATTGGAGGTAAAGAATTCCATGGCTTTTTCTGCCTGGGCTGGCTTTGAACCGGGATCCTCAGATCTCAGCCTTCTGAGTAGCTAGGATTACAGACGTGAGCCACCAGTGCCTGGCTCACTAGCAAAACTAGAAGTACTATTTTTTAATGTATTTTATGAAGAAAAATATCAAGGTCATAAAGAAGGGATGGGGCACACAAAAAGCAACAGACTCAAACTATGCTAAATCAAGCACTTAAGAAACAATTCCAATTTTATGTATTATTTTAGGTAACAGAAAAGGAGTCACATTCACTGACTTCTTCCATAAATCGAATATGGTCTTGAATCAAAACCAAGTGAGGATAAATGTTACAAGAACAGTATTAGACCAATGCCACTTACACAAATAGATGAATCTCAACAATATTAGAAAGCTAGGCCAACCTCAGTCTTACAAACCCAGGCCACAGCAGGCTGCAATAATGAGGATCACAGTTCGATACCAACCTGGGTAATATGCCATAACTCAATCAATAAGCAGATATAGAGGCACAGCTACATATGAAGCAAAAAGTATCACAGTCCAGACTATCCTAGGCAGAAACAAGAAATCCTCATCAGGCAATAATGGCTTGTAATCCTAGCTATTCAGGAGGCTGAGATCTGAGGAACTCAGTTCCAAGCCACCCCCAGGCAGAAGAGTCCATCAGATTCTGATCTCCAACTAATCCACAAAAAGCTGGAAGTGGAGCTGAGGTAGAACACCAGGCAAACAAGAGCACAAGGCTCTTGAGTTTAAGCCCCAGAAAAAGATCTTATTTAAAAAACAACTAAAGTTCTTTGTTTTTTGTTTTTTTTTTAAAGGAAGGGGTAGAATGCCTACCTAGTAAGTTCAGGACCCTCAGTTCAAATCCTAATACTATATTAGAGACAGACAGACAGATAGACAGACAGACAGACAGACAGAATGCAATCTTAATACCTAAAAAAAAAAAATTTACGACAAAATATTGGGGCCTACTTGGATTTATCCTAGCAGCATGATTTAGAGAATCCTACAAGTATGCTCTTCTTTATGCTTTTCTATATGTTTGAAACATTATCTATTACAATTTTCCTCTCAGATTAACAGGAGACCAGAATTTTGGTCTCTGGAAAAAAAAATAAACTAGAGGATTAGAGATGTGCTCAGTAGTATGGCACTTGCCTAGCATGCTTGAGGCCCTGGGTTCCATCCCTAGAACCACAAAAACAAACACAATGGGAACAGAATTGGCAGTTCTCTGAAAAAATAAAAATCATGTAGCAAAAATTTTCTAATTCAATAAGATAGAAAAATTTAATGAGGAATAACTAGAAAAATAAAATGCCTAACACAGATTGGGAAAAAATACTTTAAAATTAAGTAAGTAATCTAGGAAATGCAATGTCCAACTAATATAAAGCTCAGAAATAATCAAAAAGAAAAGAAAAAAGAATTTTTTAAAACAGAAAATTCTCCTAAAATTAAAAGATACTAATCTCCTAAGTAAAAAGTCCCAGCAACTAACAGCACAAAAAGTTATAGGTACAGGATCTAGGTATAAGATCACACTATCTACGTAGGTACATGATCACAGAATCTGGAAACACTGGCGTAAAGAAAATCTTAAAATCTGGTAGAGAAAAATCAGAATAGCTTCTGACTTGGTAATGGCAGTGGATCTAGGGGAAAAAAAGTGGACTACTTATTTCAAAACATTATTTCTACAATCAAACAATATAGAAAGTGTTTTAATTAAATTTGTATTATCTTTAAGTAGTTGTACAGAGGAGTTACCATTCAATAAATCAATGTAATGAATGTAATCAATAATTTAATGTATCTTGATCAATGTTATTCCCTTGTTTTTAACTGGAAAAAAGTAGTAAGAAAATGGAAGAAGAGTAGAGAATGAAAACTAAATCCACATTTTCATGGAAGATTTACATAAACCAGAAAATTGGCAGAAGAGCCGCATTATTGTAAATTATGTTGATTTAAGAAGAAAAAGAAATAGAACTAGGAGAGAGTGCCTTTGGGGAACAGGACCAAAGAGTGGTAAAGAGTCAGCAAAGGAAGTTCTACTTTTATCTTAAGTCATTTAGTATTATTTGATTTTAAATTAAGTACATATATTGCTTTGAAATAATTCTTTAACTGAGCAGAAATGTTGTTAAAAATGTTCAGACTTTTTAAACTATTTTGATTGCTTGTTATAAGGAGATCAAGTTAAAATCTAAAGATAAACACAATATATACTATCTACTACTCCTTTTACCCATGTTTACACAAGAATGTAAAACTCAAGAAAATGCTAAAAAAAAAAAAAAAAAGTTACAGAAAATGCTAAAGAAAAACTTAGTTAAACCTATTAATTCATGTCAATGGCAGGAAGCTACATTAGAAACAAATACACTTATTTTGCCATTAAACTACATAAAATAAAATATTAGGAAGATAAAGCTCTATATGTTTTACAACATTAAGGTTAAAAATACTTATAACTTAGGCACCATCAATGATCACAGAAATGTTGTGTGCATAACAGACATTCAGATCTGTTATGTAAGTGGTAAAAAGTGATAATCCAATCAGAGATCCTAGATGACAAAAAAAGTACGAATTTAAATTCTACCATGCATAACATACAAGTAAATGGGAACTAATAACTGACTATTGTATTTAACCACTTTTAGTTTCAGTGTCATCTCATTTCTCTAACAAACTGACCTTCTGCCCTTTCACTGTCAGGTTCCCATAAAATAAATAAGCCAGGATAAAATACAGAAAAAGGAAAGCTAGACACTAGACATCCTCAAAAGCAGAATCAACTCATTCTTAGAGATCTTGCCAGCAACAGCTTCCCACACTTACTGTCTGAATGTGAGATGTGAAGACACAAAAGAGAAAAAACAGTGAAAATTCCATTTTGATTTTTTTTTCAAATTCAGTAAATGTTTTGAGAAGTAATACTCCACGTCTGGGAAAAACTGGAAAGCCTTTTCTATGCTAGTTTTTAAAATACTATATGTTATTCTTAAGTAAATAAGAGTTGTCAGCCCATAAATGACTTAACATCCAATTTTTCCTTTCCCATACTATTTTTAACAGTTTATGTTGGTAGTTTATTTTCCAATTTCATAGCATTAACATAATAAAACCAATCAACTTATTTTTGTGTCTCAGAATTTTAAAACAACTTTTAGAGAAAAAGTTTTCCAATTCCATCAATGTACTGAACCTACAAAAACTAAACTTCAATTAACAAAACTAAATCCTTAATTCTCATACTAATCAATCTTACTATATTTAGAGTCCACATAGTGACCTAGCAGAACTATTGAACATAAAGAAAAAAGGATTTGGGGTTCCTGACAGAAAGATCAGTAAGCCAATATTTTAATGTCAGTCTTTAACATGACTCCAAGTAAAATAAATACCTATTCCTTTCAAGAAAACTACATCTCCCTTGTTGAAAATATACATAATTAATAAGGATATTTAAGCATCAAACTTTGGAGGTGGGAGGGAAGGGATGGTAGGGGAAAAACAAAGGAGGAGGCAACAATGCTTGATAAGAAATGTATGTACTCATTACCTTGCTCATGTAACTATAACCTCTCTATACAATATTCTCACAATAAAAACTTATCAAAAAAATCTCAAATTCTACATATGTCAAGAAAATAATCCTACTGAGATAATCATATTACAAATATCACGAAGATTAAGTGAACTCGAAGTTTCTCCCTCTAAAATCCTGAGATTATAACACAACATTTTTCAGCTAAAAAGCATTACTTTTACTAACATTATTTTCTTATTGGTTTCATCAAATAACACTTCATGATTTAAAAATGAGAAGCTGTTACAAAGGGAGCCAGACTTCATAATTAAGTTAACTGGAAATGAGAATAACTTATTGAGGTTTTTATATTAAACAAATAAAATAATATCATTGGCACAGTATAAATATTAGTGACTAAATAACATTAAAACCTGCTGGAAATTCTCAAAATAGTAAAGCATTTCCAATACAACCCTGAAGAAAAAAATCATTTAAGTGGCTACAGAATAAAAAGTTATCAGTAAATAATTGTTTGAAACTCTGAATTTCTTAGTAATCAACAAACAAGGAACAGCTTTGTAATTTGTACCCCTTAAAAGAAAAAGATGCATCCACATGAAAATTTAAAAAGTTCTCTGATGAGACTGTTTCTAATTGGGAGAAAATAAGGTATTAGGATGTCTTGAAAATCACCTTAGATTTCACTTATATAAAGCTTTTTCCTATATCCTTGGGCCTGTCAGTTTAGGATTAACCAACTTTAACCTATCATATGTGTATTTGAAAAAATAGTAAGCCCAGTAAATTCCAAGTAACCATTTCTTTCCAAAAAGAAATAAAACTAACTTGTTTAGTTTTGGATGGATTGACTTTTCATTTCACTGAGCCAACAGAATCATAAAACTTAGCTATATTAAGCCACAAATAACTATGAAAATTTGTCAAGACTTTTGCTCTTAAGATAGGCAGAAAGTAAATCTTCAAAAGAAGTTTTCATTCTCAAAAGAAAACTTCTAGCATTTCTTAACACATGCATAACACCTGGCCAATCATTTTCCTCCATGTACACTATGCAACAAGGACTTTGAAGTAAAATAAAATTCATATTTAATTCAGATCAGTAACTGCCAGCTGACTAATGGTGCTTAACTTTTTAAGCTTGAGTTTCCTTAACTGCAAAAGAAGACAAGTATAAATATTTTGATAGCTACTTTTAAAAAGAAGAAAAAAAGATAAACAAAAATTAGAAGTAGCAAAGCTCAATCTTAACACAGTTTTGTGAGCAAATAGTGAAAAAGGAAACACTTCTTAAGATGCCAGCATAACCAAAATAGCAACACTAGACTGGAATACAACCAGAAAAGAAAAACTTACAACCCAACATCTCTCATAAACACAGATAAATTAGATAAAAATTTTTAGTCTGCAGGTACTTTTGGCTTTGAACTGCGGGTCTTGTGCTCTCGCTTGGCTTTTTTCCTCAAAGTGGTGTTCTACCATTTGGGCTATGCCTCCACTTTGAACTTTTTGATAGTTAACTAAAGTTAACAGTCTCACGAACTTTTCTCCCAAGAATGGCCTGGAACCAAACTCCTCAGATCTCAGCCTCCTGAGTAGCTAGGATTACAAGTATGAGCCACCAGCATCTGGCTACCAATGTAATTTTCTAAAAATAAACGTAATCTTTTAACAAAGAAAATCTAGCAATATGTAAAAAAGAATCAATCAACTGAAGGTTAGATTTTAAAAAAAAAAAAACATTAGTTCAACAAAATTAGCTAGGCATTGGTGGCTCACACCTATAATCCTAACTACTCAGGAGGCTAAGATCTGAGGATTGGGGGTCAAAAGCGGCCCAGGAAGAAAAGTCCCCATGAAACTCTCATCTCCAATTAACACTCAAAAACCAAAGTGGAGCTATGGCTCAAAGTTGTAGTGCACTAACTGAGCAAAAAAGAGCTCAGGGACAGTGCTCAGGCCCTGAGTTCAAACCCAAAAATAGCCAGGAAAAAAAAAAAAGTAACTCAACATGGTAACAAAATAGAGAAATAGAGAAATCCTAGGATTGTCTCACTATATGAAAACATCATTCCCATCAACAGTGCAATAGGATTCCTTTTTCCCAACACCCGCACCAACATGGAATCTCAGAGTTGTTCTGATTTGCATATCCTTTGATGGGCAGGGATGATGAGCATTTCCTCATGTGTTTCTTTGCTATTCTTACCTCTTCTGAGAAGTCTCTCTCAGCACCCTTGCCCATTTATTGATTAGCTTATTAGGTTTGGGAGGGGTTAGTTTGCACTGAGATATGATAAATTATACTGGATTCTGGATACTCACACACAGTGAGACCAAAAGAGGATACTCTTTGGAAAGGTTGGAGGGTAGAGTATATAACTCAAGGAAAAAGGGTGAAAAGGTGCAGCAGTGGAACTCACTGGACACTGCTGTAAGTGAATTATACAACTTATGTGTGGAAACAGGAGGGAGGGTCTTAGAGAGAATGAGAGAACAAAGACACTGTATGAAAGGAAATGTACTCATTACCTGAATCATGCAATCTCTGTACATCACCTCTATAATAACAATAAAGGAAATTAATTTTTAAAAAATTTAGTTTCAGTCTAGAATTTGAAGGTATATATGTTTTTTTAAGACGTTAGTCACTTCCTTATCTATTTGGTTTGCATAAAGGTACATGCATAGAAAATAATAGGAAATACAAGCTGGGCACCAGTGGTTCATGCCTATAATCTTAGTTACTCAGAAGACTGATATCTAAGGACTGCAGTTCAAGGCCAGCTGGGGCAGAAAAGTCTGAGACGCTTATTCTCCTATTAACTACCAAAAAAGCCTGGAGTGGAGCTGTGGCTCAAGTGCTAGAGCTAGCCTTGTGCAAAAAATGCTTAAGGACAATACCCAGGACCTGAGTTCAAGCTCCAGGACTAGCATCAAAAAAGAAAGAAGGAAAGGAGAGGAGAGGGGAGGGGAGGGGAGAGGAGAGGACAGGAGAGGAGAGAAGAGGAGAGAAGAGGGGATGGGAAAGGAGGGTAGAAGGAAATACAGTCAAGCTTCAAAAAAGGTACCACTTAGTGTTGATACTATTTCAAGAATGATGCCAAGCATTCACAGCCAGTATAACCTTATTTAAACTGTGCAACAAAGGTATAGAGTAGGTATTACTATTATAGTTTTAGAGATGAGAAAATCGGGGTAAGTAGATATTGCACAAATTAAATCAAAATAAAATGATTTTAGTTAGTAGGCACATTTTAATCTTCTAAATATACAGACAAAAAGTAGTAGGATGCTTTCCTCAGCCCCTTATCTTTCTTCATAATTAATATTATGTGAGATATACTTAAGTGCTCATTGCAGAGTGCAGAATATAAGGTTCAGGGATGCAGAGACTTGGTCCTTGTTCAGTGCTCTACTCCAGGTTCCTAGACTCATGCCTGGCAGACAATAACTCTCAATAAATACTGATGAATGGGATGGAATAAAGTAAAAAATTTAAAAAGTCTTATACCTGATACTTTGTTCTGCACCCTTTTCTATACCATCTATAAAACTAAGAGAAAATAAATGTAATTTCATGTTTCTTGTTATCCAAATTATATACCCTTGTCAGGAAAAAAAAACATGATATATTTAAATTGATTTGGGGCAACTGCCTCATACTGTCAAAGAAAAATTGAAGGATGATCGGGTTTAACAAATTCATGCAAATAATTATCTTCCACTAATAAAAACACTTAATTTTAACTATCCAAATGCAAGCCTATTAAAATTGTACTATGTTAAATCCAGCTTTATGTAAAATATATTAAGTTTAAAAGAATTGTTCGGGCCATTCAACAAATAAAATAATAAATGAAAAGCAATTATAGTACTCAGTGTTAACATAGTCCTAAGACAGTGATAGCTCTCTAAGTCACTGTCACTGAATTCCATTGTCTACTTAACTTTTTTGTCTTCTTTTCTCCTATGTCTTAATCCATTTACCTCCCTTCTCTAGCTATCTCTACATTGGTTTAACCACCCTACTATTTTTCCTTCTGTGCTACTTTACTTGAAACTTTTCCCTTAAAGTAGCATATTCCTATGTCCATCCATCTTTGAAGCTTAAACACACAAAGAAAAATTCTCTAGACTATTTTCCCAAAAATCTATTGTTCTACTTTCCATGAAAAGTACTTAACCTCCACTTCACATTCAAAAATTCATGTTTGTTCCTGAAGGTCATTAGTACTCCCTAATAACAAAATTCAATTGTTTTCCTTAGCTGCTTCTATCTATCATTTAAAACAAGAAGACATTTTTTATTTGTAAATTGTCTGCTCTTAATCACAATTCTTTCTCAGGTTTTGTTGGGCATAAGCTTCATACAACTTTGGGGCTCTCGTTAGAGTGGAAAAAAGGAAAAATTATAAATACAAATTAAGTACATATATACACTGAGGGAAAAAGTCACAGAATTTTTAAAAACTTCAGTTTTATCAATGAACTCTCTGGCACACTTCTAGAACAATTTTTCTATAGTTTTTTGTTTTTTTATATAGTTTTGTTACATACCTTCTGCAATTCTGTCTTCATACTACAAGGATATAAAAGAATTTTTAAAATACTAAATTGTTTATATTTTTGAAAATATACTTTGAACAGGGTGCTACACCTATAATCCTAGTTACTCAAGAAATTGAAGCAAAAGGATCAATATTAGAAGCCAGCCCAGGCAGAAAAAGTCAAACTGACAAAATACCAGACTGGAGGTATAACCCAAGTTGTACAGGCACAGCTGTGAGCAAAAAAAAGTAGAGCACAAGAACAAGGTTCTGACTTCAAGCCCCTGTCTCCCACAAGAAGGGGAGGGGAGAAGGCAGGGGAGGGACATTCTTTGTTATCACAAACTTACTGATAATTTCATGTAAATGTTTAGTATTATAAAATTTTGGGAAACTTGGGCTATTTCTTTCATTTATAAGGTATCAGATTTAGAGGAAATTTTCCTAGACTAGACTTTTCTGATTCTATGTATTTCAAAGTTCGTTTCTCTTACCCTATTACATTCTTCTAGTATCAGGCCGTATAGGACATGCTCAATCACCTTATGATCTCTGGCCTTGCATCACTGTGTCATAACTGAGTCAGCACAGTAAATAACAAGAGTATTTCCAGATGTCTACAAAGAACAGCTACCAAAATCTTAACTGTACGGATAGTCTCCAATTTACCATAGTTTTGTGTATAATTTTTCAATTTTTCAATAGTGTGAAAGCATTAACACATTCAATAGAAACCACACCTTGACACCTGTATTTGATCTTTGCCTGATCTAGCAAGAGACAATTCATGGCAGCAGCTACACACCACTGGTCCCCAACAGCCACAGGATCACAAGCATAGTAAACAGTACTGTACTGTGCATGTTAGTATATTTTTAATATTGTGCTTTTTGTTTTTTATTTATTTCATGTCTAGAAAATGCCCAGGTCTGTTCTTCGCCTTCAGTATAATACTGAATAAATTACATACGCTATTCAATACTTTACTATAAAATGGGTTTTTCCCAACTGTAGGCTAGTATAACAAGCTATACATGTTCAAGGTATGAGAGGCTAAGATATAGTTTATGGCAGATTAAGTGTATTAAGTTCATTTTTAACTTAGTAGGGACATATTAGGGTATAACTCCATGGTAAATACAAAGGTATCTGTGTTGATAAGTAATATGAACTGAATGTATGCCATCCATACTAAATGAAAACCCTAAATTCAACTTCCCCTTATCTGAATCCAAAACTGTCTACAGCCACTCCAATGCCAATGACATGAAGTAAGTTAGGAATGAACAATCTTATGGGTTAGGAGCAATAGGTAACAATGTTGTCGGACACCTTGTATTCATATACTGTTTTGTAGAATGGGAACTTCTTTGTACAACTACTTAAAGGTAATAATAATAATAAAATGAAAAAAAAGAATGAATAATCTTAAATACCTTGTTACAGAAGCATATGGCCATATGAATACCTTCTTCTTCACAAATGAGAGACCTTCAAGCTTACATTTAATTAGATCTATGGGTCAGACTTGGTGGATTATACTGATAATATCAGCACTTGGAGCAGATGCAGGAGGGTCACAAATTTGAGGCCAGAATGGTCTATATAGTGATTTCTAGACCAACCTGGGCTATACAGCAAGATCTGACTTTAAAAAAATTTAATTAAAATAGGTTCATGGCAAATCCTCACATCCTACCACTCCTGACTGTTGGCTTTTTTTTTGTCACATCACATTAACCACTAAATGCAGATAACTTCCCACACTGCTCACTCTCCTAAAAACCTATACAATATAGGATTTCTCTACATCACATTCTTTTATTTTTTTATCTATACTCTATTGTTTTTCAATAGCATCCATTCTCAAGCTTCAACTACGCCTTCTAAGCAAATAACCTTACTACTAGGACCTGGAAAGATATGTTCATAAACACAAAGGAAAGGCCTATCATGTGTACTGCATGAATTTCAGGGCCTGAATCCTCAGGGACAGAATATCTTTAATAAAGCATACTGAATAATTTCTTTTTGTTGTTGTTTTTTGTTGGTCATGGGGTTTGAACTCTGGGCTTGGGCTCTATCCCTCAGCTCTTCAGCTCAAGGAAAGTGCTCTATGGCTTGAGCCACAGCGCCACTTCCGGTTTTCTGGTGGTTTATTGGGAATAAGAGTCTCATGGACTTTCCTTGCCTGGGCTAGCTTTGAACCATGATCTTCTGATCTCAGCCTCCTCAGTAGCTAGGATTATAGGCGTGAGCCACCAGTGCCCGGTTCATATACTGAATAATTCCGAAGGCATAGCTACTGCTTCATTCTCTCTTTCAAAGATCCAAACCTGCCATTTCTAATTGCTCAGTGTCCTTTTCCACCTAGATAACAAAAACAAACCCCCACCAAAAAGAAATCCCATAAACTTTGAAATACTCTAAACTTAATTTTAATGCTTAATGTTTTAAATGCTTAGTAATAATTTTCATAGCAACTGTTAAGAAAATTAAGATACAATGAGATTATAAACCTTAGTACAGATTATTTCACCTCTAATAGTTTAAACTTCCCTCTTTAAAGCAACCTATATGGCTCATCAGCCATGTAAATCTAAAGTAATAACTTATCTGGAATCACATTCAATGCCCTACATGAAGCCAGCATAATTAAAATACAAAGTTTTCTACTTCTAGCTAACAAAAAGGAACAAAAACAATACTTTAGAGAAAGAAAGAAAATAAAATAAACATAATAAATAAAACTAATTGTCACTAATAAGTACAATAAAAATGCCTATACACATATTTTAAAGTTTGTATACAGAATGTACTTAGACAATACAGAGTACATATTCAATAATGTAGCCTTGCTCCACTGAAAGACCTCATTGTAAACACACTACTGAACAAGAGTTCCCAAGCAAATAGAACAAATTGCTGACATATTGTCAGCACTTACACACAGATAGTGACGTATCTATTTGCTTTCAGTTGCTAGGATTCAGTGTCCATTTTTCTCTGTGCTTGAAAACATGCAATTTTTTGATGATCTGAAGATCCCGTTTTTAAACAGGAGATTGGTGGATTGCTTGATGAATTTTAAAAATCTCGAATTCTAATTCTAATTCTAATCTCTAATTCCTTGAAAAACACATTTTCCCTGTGGTAATAAAAATAAAGGTGAAGATTTTAATTTCGTGTGTGTGTGTGTGTGTGTGTGTGTGTGCGTGTGTGTGTGTGTGTGTGCGCGCGTGCGCGCACCAGTCCTGGGGCTTGAATTCAGGGATGGGGCACTCACTATTCCTGAGCTGCTTTTGCCTAAGGATAGAGCTCTACCACGTGAGCCACAGAACCACTTCCAGCTTTCTTGTGGTAATTTGGTAGAGATAAGAGTCTCATGGCCTTTGCTATCAGGACTGGCTTCAAACCTCAATGCTTAGATCTCAGCCTTCTGGTAAGCTAGGATTACAGGCATAGGCTGTAATAGCACCCAGTAACATTAATTTCTCTACCAAAACAACACCTTAACACAATTTCAATAAAATGAAATGAAACTACTTTCTCAAGCCACTAGCATAGAAATAAAATTCTAAGTGCAGATAGTGGAAAAAATGTTTATATATTCAGAATTTTTAATATATATTCACAAATAATTAAAATTATATATTATCCAAAAATAAAATATGCCTAATAGTAGTTCTAGTTAGCATCCATCTCATCTTTTGAATTATAATTTAAGATTAATTTCAATCAAATACTAATAAACTGCATATTATTCATCTGATCTGTGAAACTAGCTTTCAACCATTCAAATAGTTCAACTTTTATATACTTCAAGATTCAAATAATCCAAATCAACATAAAATATAAATTTATTGTAAATTTACTATTTAAATAAGCCTTGAGGAAGTCACAAAATAGTAATTCTACCTATAAAGTTTTATATTTCCATTATATGACAATATGCTTCACAAATCAGAACTATACTTAGTAGGAAGTTATTATTATCTTAATTTTTTTCAGTGCTTATCTTATTCATCCTCATATCTAGTAGTAAAATAAGAATATTTAGAAGAAAATTTGAAAGACCTTAACAAAATCATCATGAAGCCAAAAGGATTGAAATAAGCTAGTATTTACAATTAAAACACCTGTATACATAAAGTTTATTTATAGGCTATATAAACTCAGACAATACAGAGTATATATTCAGTCATGTGGACTTACTCCACTGTTATTTTTAAAACCACATTAATAAAAGAAGGATACCTTTAGTTACCAAATAAAATTGGTTTGTCTTAAATAGATGTTATTTTATAGCATAAAATAAATATAATTGTAATTTAGTCTTTACCATCCTCATTAAATTTTAGTCACTGATAAAGAAGGATATTTCCTATCACTTAAAATTGAAAATACCATACTTAAATTATTTCAAAGACAGAGGCTTCCTTCTTCATCTTCAAAACTAACCATTATTTCAAGTCTCCAATTAATTCTTAAGTTTAACCAATTTCTACTATCATTGACATTATTTTCTTAGTTTCAACAGCCTTTAAAGGTAAGACCTTAAAAGATGGCAAAACACATGAAGAAACCTATGAAAGAATCACTAGCCTGAATGTGTGTTCCTGTTGTTATGTGCAAAATAAACTTCAACCTGGTTAATCTTCATCCTAACAAATAGAGCACTGAAACTAGTTCTTTGTTTTATTTTCCTAATCTTTCTGATTTGTTTTTATTGCTACAAAAAAAAACTGCAGGCTTTCTCTTCTTACTAGGTTTTACTTAACTAGATATTGACTGTGTATACTGGCTCTCCGAAAAGTATGGAGAAGTATTTTTATTTCCTCTCAAATATAGGTTGCTCTCGTCATATAATTGACTGGTGCCACTTTTAATAGCTTTAGAAAGTCCTGAAAAAAGTAAGTTCCATGAATAGGATTTCTACTTAATAGGAATTTATTAAGTACTAAATTGATAACTAAGTGCTTCTTGTAAAGGGTTCAAAAATGCAGAAGATAAGACATTATCCCTATGACAACAACAAAAAACCCCTCTGATTCTGTGTTGGGCATCAATAACTCTTACTTGTAATCATAGCTACTTAGGAGGCTGAGATTGGAAGGATCACAGTTCAAGGTCAGTTAAGGCAGAAAAGTTCCCAAGACCCCTTTTCTCAATTCAATTGATAACTGGGTACAATGATGTGTACCTGTTATCTCAGCTACTACAGGAAGCTTAAAACAAGCAGGTCATAGTCCAGGCCTGTGACTAGTCAGGAAGCAAGATCTTATTTCAAGAATAACTAGTGCAAAAATAGTCTGAGGTTATGGCTCAGCAGTAGAATGCCTGCATAGCCAAGTGTGAGGTCCTAAATTCCAACTAAGTACCACCGAAGAAAAAGAGAAAAAGAGACTCATACCTAGCTAAAATACAATATGAAGGTTTTACAACAATAATATTCATTCTACAAACTACTTTTTAATAGCCATCCAGTTATTAATAAGTGGTGGAGGTGGAATAGAGGGGAAAAGCCGCTTGAGATCATTCAAGCTACTATTATCTCCCACTTGACAACAGTAACAGCCTCCTATCTTCCTGCTTCTACTCTAGCTACTCTGCCAACAGCTGATAAACAGGTCTGAATAGTCTTTTTAAAAATACAAACTGTATCATAAAATTGTCTCATGACTTCCCATTAGAATGTAATTAGAAAGAAATGCAAACAGCAGAGTCTCTAAGGCCATATGTGACCCACATTTTTCTTTCTTCTACCATTCTCCAACCAGTTTTCTTTCTCACCCCAAGCACACCAACCTCTTTCCTACAATAGGGTCTTGAGCTTGATAATTCTTTTGTTTAATGTTTTCCCCAACATGACCAGCTCCTTTCCAACCTACATGTGCGAGTTAAACTGTCACCTTATCAGAGGGGCCTTCTCTGATAATTACACACCTCTACTTCTACAAGCCCAAGCTTTAGTATCCCTTCATTTATTATTTTGTTTTACATCCTTCATGCATCACAGTATTTAAACTACCTTAATTTATTTCACTGTTTTTATTTTCTATTTCCCTCTGTTAGAAATTTTCAAAGCACTATTAAGACAGAATCTTAGGTTTCTCACAGTACTAATGGCAACATCTACAACTCTGGCACATTTATTAAATAAAGATGATATTTAAACTATATTGTTAGGAGGCAATTAGAAACAAAAAATTTGTCAAGTAGCACAAAGATACATAGCTAAAAAGAAACTAAACATGAGCTTCAGTTTTTACAGATTTGGAGGACAAAGTAATAGACTACTACATTTGGAAGGTATCCTGAAGATTTCATCTAATTTTGATCAATATGAAGCATGAATTCACTCCAAAAAATCCCCAGTCTGTTCCTGTACACTTCCTTTGGCATGTATATTGTTATCTCATGAGCTAACCCAACCTATTCTGAGTTAAACAACTTGAAATGATGAAACTTTTTCATATTAATTCCAAATCTGTTATTTAAACATACCAGTCTTAATTCCATTAATAGAGGTTCACACGAAAATAGAAAGCTTAATCCCTTCTTCAGGCGGCAGCCTTTCAAATATTTGAACACATTTATAATATCCTCCTAAAATAAAAACAAGTAACCTTTATTGATAGAACTTTTAAGGCCCTGGGTAAGTATTTTGTAGGAATCACTCATTTAATTCTCATAAAGTTACTATCACTATCATAAAGTTATTATCAGTGCACCTACTGTGCAAACAAGAAAACTGAACTTACAAAATGTCAAACTGGAAAGGAATGGATCAAGAATTCCAAAGCCTAGCACCAGAAGCTATCTCCTTAAATGTAAGCCTCACTTGGGCTGGGAAGGTGGCTTAGTAGTAGAGTGCTTGTCTTGCATGCATAAGGCCCTAGGTTTGAGGCCCTAGGTTTGATTCCTCAGCACCACAGAAGCAGAAAAAGCAAGAAGTGACCCAAGTGGTAGAGCGCTAGCCTTGAGCTGAAGAGCTGAGGGACAGCGCCCAGGCCCAGAGTTCAGGCCCCATGACCAGCCAAAAAACAAAAAAAAAAGTAAGTTTCACTTAAAAACTTTTTCTCTTAGTCCTATTTTTCCTAGGACACTATGTCAAAACAACTCAGGTAATGATGTTAAGGTACAGAACTTGACCCACTATCTTCTACCTACTGATGAAGGCACCATTGACTTTCATGAATTTATAAAAAGCCACAGACTTAAGACCTAATAATAAGAGAATAAGCAATGCAAAGTTAGTATTTCTCTATAAATTCTAAGCTATGTTTTAATTTTTATGACCTATTATTCCTTTTTTCAGCTTACACTCCAAACTATCTGAAATAATTTCCACTTTCTGAACATACTCTTTATTCTAATACTTTTCCATTTCTCTTCCTAAAAGGCTCTCTCTCCACTGCTGCAGAGATTATCTTCTATGTCCATAAAAAGCCAATTTCATTTGTCCTTCAAGATCCATTTTTCTACTCTGTTGTTCGTTTTCCCAAGAGGCTTTGCCTGTATCAACAGCTCCCATTGCCCTCTGTCTTCTAAGTGGATTCAACCACGGAAAATAGAAAGAAACTAGAAAACTGACAGAGAGTTAGTGAGCTAGAAGTATTTACCTAGATCTCATGTAAAATCACCTCTAATTAGCAATATTGCTTTTACTAAAGGCCATAGCTTCTGTAAAATGGTCTTATATACAATCAATCTGAGTGTTGGTAATAATTCCTTATTCTGCCCTTGTAAGTTTAAGGGTGATAAAGGCTTCCCATTGTTGCTCACCGAACACTTCACACTATGCTGGTTTCCCTTAACCTTCCACACTTATAAATCAACTCTTCCCTATGTTCTCCCAAGACACTCATAACACAGCAATACCCTTTCCCATAAGCCTTTTCTAGGTTTTATTAATACTTTATTTATGGTCCTTTTTTTCTTTTACTAGACAACATAGAGTTTCTTGAAGGTAAGATATATTTTATTCATCTTTGAATCTCCAAAATCATTTATTTATTGCCCATAATAGGCACTACACGAATGTTTCAAGAATGAGTGAAAAATAACATTTCCAAAATAATAACACTTTGTTCAATAAGAAAATGACATAAAACTCAAATATCAATTTCCAATAAGTATTCAAAATAGACAAAATATCTGGACACCAGTGGCTCCTGTCTATAATTATAGCTACTAAGGAATTTGAGCTCTGAGAATCATAGTTCAAAGCCAGCCCAATCCATGATATTCTTATCTCCCATTAACCAGTACAAATCTAGAAATGAAGCTATGGCTCAAGTGATGGAGTGCTAGTCTTGAGCAAAAAAAAAAAAAAAAAAGGCTAAGGAATAGTGTCCAGGCCCTGGGTTCAAGCCCCAGTACTGGGCAAAAAAAAAAAAAAAATTATTGACAAAATTAAATCAGATAAATTTCAGAACTGTAGACATCTTAGGTTACTGTGAGAACACAAGAAGCCAAATAGGGTACTAGAAATATTCTGGTTTTGTCTGAGTAAGAAATACATAGGCAAAAACACATGTAAAGATTCAAATTCATTAAGCAATTAATTCACCTCATTGGGGGGTGGGGAAGTCTGGTCCACATAAGGCTCTTGAAATCATCTGGTCTAGTTTTTGCCAAGGAACTCAGAATTCAAAAAATCCAGTAGCTGTACTCATAGCAATATAAATTATAATTAAGCGACTGATAGTAAAACATAAATTTTGAAGGACAAGCAAAGAACATCCATGATGGGATAGATAGAACACATTATACACATGACAGAACATACATGTATGCTTCTCACTGGCTACCCAGACTCCATCTGGTACACAAATGATGTCATAAATATTTAAATGGCCCTTGACAAAAAAAAAAAAGCTCTCCATCCCTGCTTTACAGTACACATGGTAAATGAGGAAAGAGGTGACACTATTCAAAAAGAAATGTCCTCATTACCTGACCTATGTAACTATAACCCCTCTGTACTTCACCTTTACAAGAAAAATAAATTTGAAAAAGGGAAGGAACGAAAAGAAAAAATACTTTAGGCTTGTATTGTTGTAGCTAATTACCCAAAGGCTCTTGACCAAAATAAGCAAAAAAGATCTTTACACAGTCAAAACAGATGTTGCAAAGACTATATACTACATTCATGAGAAAGATTTTCAGGCATTTTTTTTCCTCTTATTTTTATAGCCAATTCCAATTTGCTAGGTTAATAGTTTTCTGACTTACTGATAGTAATCAGTAACAAACTTAGAAAGGGGGTGTATTTTAAAGATAACAAAAAGATGTAACAACTAACAGGGAAGAGCAACAAAATAAACATTAAAAACAGGTAAAACTTGAAATACATTATTTAATATATGACAAAGAGCCTTTTAACTCACTTTACACATCTTTGTATCATAGGCACAATAAATGGTATTAAAATGTCAACCCTTACTTATCAGGAAATAAGTTTTCATTAGATTTGTTCTTAAACAGAAGTAGGGGAAACCTGAGAAAGAGTAACAACAAAATTTTATTTAAAATAAAAATGTATTATGTCTAGTTCTTGCTAGTTGCCTGATAAGAATGTGTTTAATTTAAAATAACCCCATTTCTAGCAACTGCTAAATAATTACAACTAATTTACTATTATTTTCCTCCTTAGTAAACTATAAGAATCAGTACATTTTCATTAAGAGTGCGTATATCTCCCTCGAAAGAAAAACAAAAAACAAAAACCGGCCAGGCACCAGTGGCTCACATCTGTAATCATTGACATTCAGGAGGCTGAGATCTGAGAACTGCAGTTTGAAACCAGCCCAGACAGAAAAGTCCACAAGGCTCTTCAATTAATCACCAAAAGCCAAAAGTGGGGCTGTGGTGGCTAAAGTGCTAGAATGCCGCCCTTTAACAAAAAAGTTAAAGAACAGTGCCCAGGCCCTGAGTTCAAGCACCAATACAGACATAAAACAAAATAAAAATGATGCAATCTAATTACTGAAAATATCCTATCAACACTTAATAACTATTCAAACACTTGGGAAATGTAACCAATTCTTAAGTGTTTTCTTTTCAAGTATATCTAGAGGCAGCACCATAATTGTTTATAACACTGCATAACTGTGGACTTGTCCAAAATCCACACTTGGTACTTCTTCCTTTTTTTAAGAGGTCATGTCCTACATCAGGTACAGTTTCTCTTCTCTCAACTTTAACCTTTCCCTAGGTTTCACTTATAAAGTTGGGCATTCATGCAAAGGAAGCTTCCCCTGTAAATTATTGCTGGGATTTGTGATTTTCCTTAGGCATCTTCTTCCCCAAGTTAGTGTCAAGTACAAAGTTATGAATATTATAGAGCATCTAGGGGAAAATGTCATTTACAGTGACAAAGATAATTAATGGAATAAGCCATTCAATATGCTATTTATTTGGTGCATGGGCAAGTTCCAGAAACACAAAGTAAATAAGGTACTGTCCTCCATTTAACAAACATAAAATACAGAGACGTTAGAGAACAATAAAAGCACAAATGCTAAGTACAACAATATATGCATGCAGGGGCTGGGAAGGTGGCTCAGTGGTAGAGTGCATGCCTTGCATGCCTGAGGCCCTGGGTTCCATTCCTCAGCACCACATAAGCAAAAAGAAAAAAGCCAGAAGTGGCGCTGTGGCTCAAGTGGTAGAGCGCTAGCCTTGAGCTGAAGAGCTGAGGGACAGCGCCCAGGCCCAGAATTCAGGCCCCACAACCAGACCCCCCCCCTCCCCCCGCCAAAAAAACCAATATATGCATGTAAACAGAAGTAACTTATTTTTTTCAAGAAAGAAAGAGCAGAAAACAGAAAGGATCTAGGCTTGGGGAGGTTGTTTTAGTTTGGGGGTTTTTGGGTTTTGAAAACAACCAATTTTTTAGAGTTTAATTTTTTATATATTTTTTATTGTAAAGATACTGTACAGAGGGGTTACAGTTGCATGAATAAGGTAATGAGTATATTTCCTACTGAGCATTGTTACTCCCTCCTTTGTTTTTCCCCTACCACCCCTTCCTTTCCTCTCCACCTCCCCAAATCTCCGCCCCCCCCCCCCCCCACTACCGAAGTTGTAAAGTTTGTTTTCAACATAGTGTCTTATATAACTCATTGTTACAATGGGTCAACTTGTATCCTTGTTTGAGCATTTTATTATTTCCCTTCCCCTCCCCAAATTAGAAAAATGTATATACAAGATTCAGAGCACCAGAATCAAATACAGTGAAAACAGGGGTAGAAAAATGTATATACTAGATTCTGGACACCAGAATCAAATACAGTGAAAACAGGGGTTATACCATGAGGAAAGAACATACAAAAAAATAAAACCACATAGTACATTAAAAACAACAGCAACAAAGATAAAACCTCTTGTGTCCCTATCTTGGGATTCATTTTACTTAGTATCATCTTATATGATCAGATGTACATAGCTTTTAACCTTTTCTGCTTGTCTGGTAAGTATCCCATACACATAAAAACTAAAAGACACTTTCTTGATATAGTTTTGTTTTTTTTCCTTTAGAGACTTGTTCCCAAGTTAATATACTACCCTTCCATCAGTGACAGAGTTCATTATTACTATTATTATTATCATTATTAATTGTATGAAGAGGTTACAATTTCAAATTAGGTTATAAATACAATACTTCTTGATCAATGTTATTTGCCCTCATTTTCCCCCTCCCATCCCTACATTCAAGTTATATAGTTGTTTTTACTATAAAGTGCATTTTAGGCTCAGTTTTTAAATCATGTAAACTCCACAAAACTGTGCAAACTATGGTTGCAAAAAAGAGGAGGCATAAAAATTAAATAAATGTGTAGAAAGTGTTAGTATTAGTATCAGTGGCTTTTTCTGAGTACTCTAGGATTTGAAGTCAAGAGCATCACATTTGATAGGCATGTGCTCAACTGCTAAGCCATGCCTCCAGCCCTTTTCTACACTTGTTATTTTTGATATAGGATCACATTTCCCATCCAGACATGCATCTGGACCATAATCCTCACTTCACACCTTATTGGAACTAACAGGCACATGCCATTGCACCCAGCTGTTGGTTAAGAAGGTAGTCTCGTGAACTTTTCTGCCCAAGATTGCCTTGACCCATGATGACCTGATCTCAGTCTATTCACCAAATAGCTAGTATTATAGGCATGAGCCACCGGTGACCAGCTACAAATGACTTCTGTTTTCATGAAAGGCAAGCTTTTTCCTCAATCCTAATACTTCTATAAAGAAGACTTTTCCTAGCCAAGCAGAGGTGACTCATGCCTGTAATCCTAGCTACTCAGGAGTTTGAGATCTGAGATCCCAGTTCAAAACCAGCCCAGGGAAGAAAAGTCTCCAATTACCCACTTAAAAACCAGAAGTGGAGCTGTGGCTCAAAGTGATAGAATGCTAGCCTTAAAGCAAAAGAGCTCAGGGACAGCGCCCAGGCCCTGAGTTCAAGCTGTACAACCAAAAAAAAAAAAAAAAAACTGAGAGAAATACTGACTTGCTTGTTTATTAGACTAAAGAATTACATAAGTATATCTCTCCCCTTGCCTTTGTTCTTAGAGGCTTACAGACTAATTGGAAGCAGAAGAGCTCTAATTCTCCTCCTAGGATATGTTCTCCCACAAAGTAAGAAAAATGTTCCTGGCTCTAACTTATATTCAGGTTAAGTCTACCTAATTCAACATTCAGTTTTAGAAGTCAAAAATAACTCCATAAATAAGCCACGTCCTCTAATGTCACCTTTATCAGGAATAAAGAATGGTATGTAAATCTCAAATCCATCACTTTTTTCTCCATTTACGCAGGAAATGAGTGTTATTTAAGACCTCTGACAGTATGATACAGTCTTCTATCTTAAACACATGAGTACAGAAGTATAGAATCTTTGCACAATTCTTCAGAGCTCTTATAGCTCCAAAAGAATGTCCTAGTAATAATTTGCAAAGAAATAAACTTTCAGATATTAAAGCTGCTTGGCACTTCAGGGTTTGGGTCGTTTTTGTTTCCTTTTTTTATAAGGTTTGTTTGCTTTGCTTGTTTCTGAGAGAAACTCTCTATTTTGGCCAAAGTGGCCTTGAACTCCTAGATTCAAATGATCCTCCAACCTCAGCCTCTGGAGTATCTCAGACTATAGGATGCATCACTGAACCTGGCTTTATGTGTTGCCGGGTATTTTTTACAATAAAAAAAAAAAACTAACATAAACATAGCTCAGTGGAATTGTCAAGTACCAGATATCCTTCAAATGCTTCTTTTACTAGACAAGACTTCCAATACAACTCTATCGATACTTCTGCTTTCCACAAGGTACTCAGACTGGAAATACAGCATTAATGTAATACTGTCTCAAAGTCAGCTCGTTTTCACATCTTCTACTACATAAAAATTTCCTAAGGATAAAACTGTCTCTTATCTAGCTATATGTTTTCCCCATAGCACCTAGCACATTGCAATGCTCAAAAAAAGAATTAAGCTGGGCACTGGTGGCTCAGGTCTATAATCCTAGCTACTCAGGAGGCTGAGATCTGAGAATCATGAGTTAAAGCCAGCCTAGGCCTGAAAGTCCAATTAACTACCAGAAAACCAGAAGTAGAGCTGTGGCTCAAAGTGGTAGAATACTAGCCTTGAGCAAAAGACACTCAGAAATAGTACCCTGAGTTCAAGCTCCATGATTGACAAAAAATATATATATGTAATTACAGAATGCTTATGATAGTATAAATAGGTATAATATAGTAGTCTCTTCTTACCCAAAGAAAAAATTTTCCAAGTCCCTACTGCATGCCTGATATTATATATAGTACCCAAAATATAGTAAGCTTTTTCCCCACGAATAACTATAATAAATTTATAAATTTGGCATATTAAGAGATTCCTCAATAATTATAATAATAGTAATATGGCAACACTGTCCTATAATAAAGTTACATAAATACGGTGTTTCATTCTCTCTTAAAATACCATATTGTATTATGGCACCTCATTGTGACAATAAGACACAACACATATATAATGAGATAAAACAAATGAAGTAAATAATGTAGGCATTATGATGCAGCATTAGACTACTACCTGTTACCTGAACACAATCATGGGAATACCATATTAGTCAACCTGATAGTCAATACAACTGCTGAGTGAGAGTAGTGTGTACAGCATGAAGATGCCAGCTGAGTGCTCAAGACTCATGTCTGTAATCCTAAGTACTCAGGAGGCTGAGATCTGAAGATCAAGGCTAGAAGCCAGCCCAGACAGGAAAGCCTGTGAGAGATTCTTATCTCCAATGAATTACCAAAAAACCTGAAAGTCAAGCTGTGGCTCAAGTGGTAGAGTGTTACCTTGAGCAAAAAAGCTCAGGGACAGTGACAACAACTAGGACCTGAATTCAAGCCCTAGGACTGGCATACACACAAGAAAACAACAACAACAAAAACCATGAAGAAGACACTGGACAAAGAAAAATTGAAATCCTGAGTGGAATGGAGCAAGACAGCACAAGATTTCATCACATTACACAGAACAGTGTACAATTTAAAACTTAATCAATTATCCATCCTGGAATTTTCCATTTAGTGTTTTTGGACCATGAATAACCAAAAACGTATGTGATGGTTTAAATATGAAACAACCATCACATACGTTTTTAGTATGGGTCCTCAGGTGTTGGCACTATCTTAGGAAATTATGAAAAGTTTAGAAGGCAGACATAGTGGGAAGAAGCATCACTCAGGGCATGTTTTCTAAAGTTATACCTGCTCTCTTGTCTCCTCCTTCCTCTCTGCTTGAAGTAAAGTCCCTTTCTCTACTGAATCATGGATCCAGAATCAATACAGCAAAGATTGTGAGCATTCTTGTGCAGTGTTTGTTAGAATGTAAAATAAAGCAGCATCTGAAGAAAATAGGACAGCAGCTCCCCAAAATATCAAAAATAAAATTATCATGCTATTCAACAAGTCCACATATGGGTACATTCCCTGACAAACTGAAGGCAGGGATTCAAACATCCATGTTTGTCACAGAAAGTTATCATTCACAACAGCCAATAAGGAAATGAAACCCAAGTGTACATCAATAGATGAACAGGTAAAATATATATACACATGCACATGTATACATACATCTACATGTTACATATAATTTGTGTATATTCTGTATACATGTGAAAGCCCTCTTGTGATTACATAGTCTTGGGAGAGGTTTATTTAATCCCTCCTCATTGGCTTGTATCAAAGTCACACTTACCACATACCCTTACATCATAGGAAGTAGCCCTTTATACATTACTGGATTCTTCACTTTAGGCTTTGTCTTTTAAACACAGACACACATAACAGAAGTAAATTATCAAGATCTCTAAAGATGGTTAAAACTCTTCAAATTACAGTTGACTTTAATGTCTACTAATCTCTCAGACTTCCTACTTGCACCTTTTGGGGGCATACTAAGATGTGTGCTGCCTGCATAAATTCCACTGAACACAAGTATCATACACATAGCCAAATATTCTATCTGAAGCACTACATATTCAGGCTTAAGATTTTCTCTTTTTTTGTCAATTCTGCAATTCCTCTCAATTAATTTTTCAATTTTTTGACAAACTGCTCCGTTTGAAGATTTATTGGATTACTCTATACGGAAAATTGAACTTAGTGTATTGTGTTATTTTCTAAAAACTAGCTAAGTGCTTTTGAATGTATTCATCTTAGTGTCTAGGTACAAAATAAGACCCAATACGTAGCTTACAGGATGACTAACACAATGAGAACTCCACACTTATTATATCACATTATAAAAATGTCTCTTTTCTGTCTGGGCATCAGTGGCTCATATTTTTAATCCTAGCTACTCAGGAGGTTAAGATCTGAGGATTGTGGTTCAAAAACATCCCAGGCAGGAAAGTCCAATTAAACACCACAAAGCTGGAAGTGGAGCTCTGGCTGAAGTGGTAGAACGCTAGCCTTGAGGTGGAAAGCTCAGGGACAGAGCCTAATCCCTGAATTCAAGCCCCAGGGCTGGCACACACACCTGCCCTCCCCACACACACATATCACTGTATATATTTTAACCTACAATACATTGCTTTTATTACCTGTATTAATTTTACTATGGATAGAGACATTTCTGGTGGAGAATAAAAGCATTTTGTTCTGTTGTTTATACTGATCAGTGACTGGTGGAATGTGCTTAATCTGTTAAGTATTTACCTACATACATATGTATAGTAAAGTGAAAATGATACTGAAATATCTTTGGATACTTGTTTGTAAAGTCATAAAAGTAAATATTTTATTTTTATTATCATATATTAACTTACAGAGGTGAGACATTTCCATACAAGTGTATAATGTACTTTTGATCCTATTTACTCTATTATTCTCTTATTCACCTTTTCTATACTCCCCCTTCTTTGTGTGCCTGCACTGGGTTTTTTGTTTGTTTGTTTTTGTTTGTGTTTTTTTGCACTGGGTCTTAAACTAAGGGCCTCGGGCTCTCACTTGGCTTTTTCTCTCAAGTTTCATCCTCACCCTTATCAGATAATTTTAATAGGTTTCATTATGCTATTTTCATACATAAATGTAACGTACTTAAAAGACATTCACCTCATCATCATCCTTTTCCCCCCTCTCCCACTCCTACCAGTTTCTCCCATAAAATGATTGCCCTTTTACATTCATGTCAAGTATTCTTTAGGACTAGATTACATATATGACACAAAACAGGGTATTTGTCTTTATGAATCTAACTTAATTTGCTTAACATGATAGCTTTCAGTTCCATTCATTCTCCTTTAAAGGAAGGGCCATACTGATTTCCATAGACTAATTTACATTCTCATCAATATGCTATAGTAGTTAGTTCCCTACCTTCTTACCCTCTCTCTGGCTCATCCTCACCATTATCTTTGTTGTTTGTTTCCATTCTGACTAAAGTGAGGTGGAATCTCAATCTCATTTTTTTGTTTCACCACAGTAAGAACTTTCTTTGAAAAGTAAAGCTCAATAGTCTCTTATTTTTGAAGGCTTTTTGACTGTCCTCCTGTTCTTTTCATAATGCTGTCATGACACATGGTTTATTCCTATGTACTATATCATTTACCATACTGAATTTGTAATCATTTACATTTTTGTCTCTATTAGAGTGTGTTCTTCTTGATATAGACTATATATAATTTTAATATCTCCAAGGTAAAGCATATTAAAATAAGTTTGTAAAGTATGTGTCAAATCTGACCATACTAATTCTTATTACTTTCCTACATTTGATCTCTAGATACTCCCATGTACTATCTCATGCATGCTTTTTGTTCTTATAAATCATTTCATCTAACTTGAAAATTTTATTCTCCATATTTATGTACAAAAAAGTTTAAGAAGTCAATTACAACAATAGGGTGAAACTGGTTAAGTCCACCAGAAAAGTAAAACTATTAACATCCTCCCTAGTTACTGATGAGTTAGGAAGATTTTTTAAAAACTAAGGAAGGCCAGATGTGGGATCACAATCTTCAATCCCAGCTACTTTGGATGTAGAGATAGGAAGATCTCAGTTCAAAGTGCCAAAATGCAAGAGATCCTACCTGAATTATAAACTAAAGCAAAAAAGGGATGGAGGTATAATTCAAGTAGTAGAGAGCTAGCTAGGCAGTCTCTATTAAATAAATAAATAAATAGGTCTCACCAAACTTAATCCAGTTATTGTCAGCAAGGACTCACTAATTTCTGAGAAGAAAATCTGTCTGCTTGCCTCTTCCAAATTTCTACTGACTACTTACTTTCCTTGGCCCATGGACACCTTACAATGTCAAGCAAAGAAAAACAGGTTAAGTGAGCCTTTCTCACACTGCATAACTCCCATCTCACTTTCACTATCGCATCTCCTTCTCTGGCCTCCCACTTTTTTAAGAACCTTTGTGATTATATTGGGTTCACTTAGGTAATTAAGGATAATCCTTAACTTAATCCCATCTGTGAATCCCTATAAGGTAATATAGTCACAAATATAAGAATTAGAACATAGACATCTTAGGATGTCACTACTCTGCCTGTAATACATAGTAAAGTTTAATATGAGCACAACTTGCAACCTAGTAATCCTACTTCTACACAGATGTATTCATTAGAGGACATTTATAAATTTTATTATAAGAGGCATTATACATAATAGCAAACACCTGAAAAACATCTCAAGTCCATCGCAATGAGGAAAAATAAGTTTAATACAATGTTCATACAATAAAATATTATCCAGCACTGAAAAATAAAATATGACTATCCATATCAACATGAATTTCAGTCTAGCAAATGGAGAAAAATAGTTACATAAGAATGTGTGTAGGGGGGGGTGGGAAGGTGGCTCAATGGTAGAGCACTTGCGCTGCATGCATGAGGCCCTGGGGTCCATTCCTCAGCACCACATAAGCAAAAAGAAAAAAGCCGGAAGTGGTGCTGTGGCTCAAGTGGTAGAGCGCTAGCCTTGAGCTGAAGAGCTGAGGGACAGCGCCCAGGCCCAGAGTTCAGGCCCCCACAACCGGACCCCCCCCAAAAAAAAAAAGAATGTGTGCAGTGTATTTCTATTTAGCTTTAGTTCAAAATCAGGTAGCACTAATAACATTTTTTAGGGATACATTCATAAAGAGTTATAGAAAAATAAATGATCAAAAACTCAAGAGCTGTTACCTTGGTGCAGTAAAGGATGCAAGAGAGACTGATGCAAGCCTTCAAAGGAAAATAAGTAGTGAGCATGTGACTTTTTTTACTTTTTTCCCTTAAATCATATAAAATAGTACATGTGGCCAAGATCTGGAGGCTCACATCTGTAATCCTAATCCAGTCGAATCTCCATAAACTTAGATGAGGAAATTAAGGTTTGGAGCCAGCCTGAGCAGAAAAGTTCATGAGACTTTCCTCCAAAGAACCAGCAAAAAGACAGGCTGGAAGTGTGGCTCAAGTGGTAGAGCACCAGTTGAGCAAGCAAGTCACCAAACTCAAGGCCCTGAGTTCAAAACTCCAAGCAGGCATGAAACCCTGGGTTTGATTCCTCAGTACCATGGACACAGAAAAAGCCAGAAGTGGTGTTGTGGCTCAAGTCATAGCATGCTAGCCTTGAGCAAAAAGAAGCTCAGGGACAGTGACGAGGTCCTGAGTTCAAGCTCCAAGGCTGGCAAAAACAAAACAAAACAAAACTCCAATATGCCTAAATAATGAATAATGGATAAAGATAGATATAATATAAAGCATATAACTAGATAAATACATATGTATACATACATAAACACACAAGTGTAAACAATCTTTTATGCTGTATGCTCAGTCAAAATTTAAATTCTAATTATATACATTTAATATATGCTCAATGCATATGTGTGAAATATAAAGAAGGAGCAGTCAAACAGTAAACTGCAGCCGCTGGAGGAGAAAAAGTCTATAAAGAGAAAATATCTCCAAGAAAAATCAATGCTAGAGAAAAAGTTCTAGATTGGAAAAGAAAAATATGCTGAATGTACATTCTTCTGCTTCAAATTCTAAAAGCAAGCTCCTAACAACCACCTAAATAAACATGGATCAGTTTAGTTTCTAAATAAGAATATGAATATGAAGTCAATGTTAAAAAGTCAAGAAATACCTTCTAGACAAAAACCAGCCCTCTTCAATCTTTGGATAACACAGTTGTTCAGTTTGTTTTGTTTGAACAGAATACTTTCAGGAAAAGAAGGCTTTGTTTAGGTTCATTTCTGTTTTTCCTGTTGGTTCTACTCTCTCCTCCTTCCTCAATGTACATTATGTAGTTGGTCCCAGATGGCATGTAATTTTGAGTCCAGTAGAATCCTGACAAACCATCCTGAATTAATCGTATTAGATATAAAATTTTTCTTCAAGGTCATTATTAAGAACTATACTGAGCCAGGTACAGATGGCTCATGCCTGTAATCCTAGCTACTTAGGAGGCTAAGATCTGAGGATGACACTTTGAAGCTAACTTTGGCAGTAAAGTCCAAGAGACTCTTATTTCCAGTTAAACACCTAAGAGCTTAAAGTGGAGCTGTGGCTCAAGTGGTAGAGTACTAGCTTTGAACTTTCAAAAAAGCACAGCACTCAGACCATGAGTTCAAGTCCTAGGATCAGCAGACAAGCATACACACACATACATAACAAACACACACACACACACACACACACACACACACACACACACACATCTGTGTGAAGTCTCTCCTGGCTCTCTGTCCACTCTCTCTCAAATCACCACCCCACCTCCTTTATCCAAGGACATTGCCTTTGATCACCTAAGTAGAGATTCTTGGAAAATATAAGCATAGTTTCAAAAAAACTACGACTGTAGATATCTATGCTCTTTATGGAAAATACAAGTGGACTATAAGTCAGGACCTAGATTCTAGAACTTTTTTTTTACATTATAGCATAACTGTGAACCAATTTTCTTATTTCTCTGGGATTCAATTTTTTTAAGCAAGTTTCAATACTTTCCATATAAATATTCAATTAAAATAAGGCTTGTAGAATATATAGATCCTACCAGCTTTAGATGGGATATAGAAAGACAGGAAAATAGTTTGACTTGTAATTAAAAGAGAAAAGGGAAAAAGAATGACAGAAGAGCTAAGAGGCTGAAGACAAAGAAAACTGCCTTACTATTAGCATGAAAGCAAAGTAAATAAAAGTTACTAATTGGTGTGATATAATTAAAAGTTTCATACCACACATTGCCTTTACTTCACAAGATTTGTCAATTTTTAATCTTAAACATGGCAGCCCTGTTACTACAGAATTTTGTGTTCACTTATATATTAGTTTGAATATTAGTTAACTATCCAGACTTGTAACTTTATTTGTTCCTTGAAGGAGATTTTCAACCAGTAGGTATGGAAAAAGTAAAAGAAAAAAGCAATAGTAAGTTCAATAACAATAAGCAACTCTCAAATGGCTGGAACCAATGATAGATGCAGGAAGCAGGGATCTATAGTCCTAAAATGCTTCTTAAAAAAAAAAAAAAAAAACTAAAGGATTCAGGCATCAATGGCTCACACCTGTTATCCTAGCTACTCAAGACATCGAGATCTGAGGATCTGTGGTTTAAAGCTAGTGCAGGCAGAACCCATCCCTAAGCGAAAAAGCTAAAGGAGAACAGTACCCCAGGTTTAAGCCTCAGTATTGGTGCAGAAAATAAAAGAAAACAAAAACAAAACTAAGAACCGGTTATAAAGCACTTTGAAAGCAATATTCAAAGGCATGAACTTTATCCTGTGGTCAATAAAAGCTATGAAAATGTTTAAAATAAGACACTGACAATTAAATCTATGTTTTTGAAAAGTAACTGACAGCAGAGTACATACAACAGTTATGAAACAAGAGTATAAATTGTTACATAAGACTACCATTACCAGAAAAAAAAAAAGTATCATGAGCCAGGCACCAGTGGTTCACATTACATCTGCAATCCTAGCTACTTAGGAGGCTGAGATCTGAGAAAGTCTGTGAAATTCCTCTCTCCAATTAACAACCAAAAAGCTGAAAGTGGAGCTGTGCCTCAAAACTGACAGAGAATGCCTTCAGCAAAAAAAGCTGAGGGACAGCACCCAGGCCAAGTTCAACCCCCAGGACTGGCACAAAAATAAATAAATAAATAAATACAATTTAGGCTAACACACTCACTGAAGCCATAAAACTCAAAAAAATTCTACAATATTATTAAAGTAATTCAGTGCGGTTGCCTTGGAATTTGCTTGGGGGAGGGGAGTATAAATCATCACATTTTAAGATCTCCTTTTTTAAAGTCATCACACTGCAAATGTATACTTTTTTCAAATAAAATTAACACTTTAATATTTATGGGCCTGAAGGCCACAGAATTTTTAAATATTTACCTAACCATTTAGAAAGTACTTGGCATTTCAGGTATAGAAAAATATGTCATACACCAACTTACACCTTTCTAAAGCTCATATTTACCTAATCACACACAAAATGATGTGGTTGAAAACTACCTATAGAATATACACTTAAAATGGCACAGAAAGGTAGCTACTTCAGTTTCGACCAAAGCTTTCACATAGACAACAGATGTTTTTAACTTCCTCTTAGTTCCAGCTGACCCCTAGCAGACAGATTTCAAATTCAAACTTAGTGCTTCTTTCTATTAGCCCACCAAAAAACAGTCCGCAGTAATCAAATTTAAACTTTAAATCTCTAAGTGTTTTTTAAAGCTTCTTAGTTAAAAACTGACATATAGGTAATAGTTAAGTCAAATATTATATAAACAAGTGTTAAATCAAATGTTTTTTAAATATGCCTAATTACTTTTCAAAGCAGTATGTAACATACTAAAAGTTGAAAGTTACTTTAAGTCCATTCTTGCATAATTAAAAACATGTCATTGATAGGAATTTTCAACTGGTTTTCAAAGATGCTACTAAAAACATTTAGATTCTAAAATAAGTTGAAATAAAATAATTACCACAAAAATGAGTCCCTATTTCTCAAAGATTTGACTATGCAAAAATTACAGAATACTTTATTAATCATTATATCCTGAAAAATATTGGTCAGGAGTATCAACTTTCATATTAAAATAAAATTTAAATTTGTGACCCCACTGGCTTTTATTTACACCTTATAAAAAGTATAAACTAACTGAAATTAATTTTAGAATTAGAAAGTGCTATCGAATTCTTCTACTGGTATCCCCCAGTTAACAAGAGACTATCGAATATTCACGGACATTTCTAAGGTTAAATAAGACTTGTCCCACAATTCTTTGCCCATGAATCCAGGACATTTCCACCTAGGACAGATTCCACTCCAATTCTTTTTTATTTCTTTTTGTAATAAGAAAATGTTTTCACTCCTGGTTTAACATTTTCTTTTTGAAAAAAAATCCCAATGGTGGCATTTTGTGGTGCTAGGCATTTAATAACCAAACATATACCCCCAAACAATAATACTTCCGTATATTTTAAAACCACCAAGCTGTTTCTCCTCGGGGAAGAAAAGTGAATAATGGTTTTCTACAATAAGAAAATATGCTCTCTTTAAAAGCACAAATTTTATTTTCCATTAGTATAGATAATAAGAATGCACCTCGTTAAAGGTTGATAAAGGTTGCTATAATGGAAAGAGAACCAATGAAAAGGTTAAAGACAAGAAGTTGTTAAACAAGTCTTAGTGGTCTAGGCTTGTGATCCTAATCACTCAGGAGGTAGATGTAGGAAGATCACCATTCAAGGCCAGACCTGGCAAAGTTAGCTCAAGACTCTGAAAAACTAAGTTCAAGTGGTAGCCTTGCTTAGCCAGCATGGGGCCCTTGGTTGAATCCTTGACTCCATAGTTGAAATCAGGGAGGAATCTAGAAGTTTTCAATTTAAAAAGAACACACCTATATAGCTATATCAATATATTACAACTAAAATGTGTTAAAAACTAATACGGTTACATTTAGGAAAACTGTTTACAAATGTGATTAAACTGTGCTTAAAGACTATCTCAGTGTTAATGCAATCTATTCACATATACTTGAGTCAAATATTATTTGATTCTTTGAAAATAATTGCTACTATTTTACTGTACAGTGACTTTTCAAAAAACTTTTTACTTGATACCCATTTTCCTATCCATTATTACTGGTAGTAAGCCTAAAGAACAAAAGTTGTAACTTTTTTCTCAAATACTTGGCCAAAACAATTATAGAAATGAGGGTCTTGGATGTAGTAAAGAAACTTTTGTTTCCAGTATTTGGGGTATTGGTGTAAAAGATGTGATGAATCTATAAAATCTAAAAACCAAGGATATAAACTACTGTTTAGAACTTCTACACTTATTCAATAAGCAGTGCAAAACACAGCACTGAGAACTAAGAAAATTAATCAAACCCTAACACTACCACATTCTATACCTAACAAAGTTGGATCATCTCAAAAAAAAAAAAAAACTCAATTCCCTCAATTCTAAACTGAGGGTAATGTCACCTACCAAACAGAAATCTTTGTGAGGACTTGAGACAATATATGTAAAGTCTTTTGCATGTTTCAATAAACAGTAATGACAGTCTCTCAATGATGCAAAACAGGTAGGCTTCCTAATGCTATCTTCCTGTAAGTTGATTACCTGATGATTCCAACTTCTCTTAAAAAAAAAAAAAAACTATGACAGCCTACAAGGAAAAATTGAAAATGTTTTGGGCATCTTTCCAGGCAATTCTAAGTTTAAAGGTTGAATTGCTAAAACCTTCTCCTAATTATGCAACAACTACACAAAACCATTTAAGAAATTGTATTCGCCAATAGCTCTCTTTTCCCCTAGATAAGTCTCAGCTCCAAAGCTCATTTCTGTTCTTGATCTTCTCAATTTTTTTATCATCAGTAATATGGAAACCTCCCTACTCAAAATCCATAAATATTTTCTTGTTTAAAAGGCAAGAGGTCTTTTTTAGGCAGACATCATCATCTCCTTAACCACAGATTGATAAACAGCACCAGAAAGTTCCACATCAGACAATGCCCAAGTGGAAGCAGTCAAACTAACAAAGCGCCAATAATTCATCTCATTTTTCTGAGAACTCACCTACAGCAAAAAGCAATACTTTAAAAAGTGAAGCAAGATTACAGTAGGCTATTTCATTTCAGCTTAGATTTAAAAAAATTGTTTTTGCCTTTTTCACAAGCTTCTAGTATTTCCCAAAACCTTCCTAGAACATGGTTTCCTCCCCTGCAAGTTGGGCAGCCTTCAAATGCTCTGATGCACCTGGGGGACGCGGGAGGGAGAGAGGCGGGGGGGGGGGGGGGGGGAATGAACCCAGATCCTCCTCTCCCTCCTTCCCCACCCCACTCACGTCCTCCCAGACCCAACATGAGGGGGTCACCCTACCTGTTCTCTCGAGATACAAGGCAGAGAAGGTCTCCTGAACATTTTGCCACTGCCATAGTAAGTGGCCGCGCTTTCTCCCAGGGACACGCAGCTGGACCTCCGGCGGGGTCTGATCACAGGCACTTTATCATCCGCAGCACTAGACAGGCGGGGATGCTGCGGGGCTTCCCTGATGTGAAAGAAGTGATCCAAGCCAAGAGCTAACAGGCAGCCGATGGCCCCGACCAGGCCGGAGAGCAGCGGCCTGAGCCCGACAGGCAGCGCCCCGAGGCTGGCGAACGACACCCACCAGACGCAGCAGGCGAAGAGCAGCACCAGGATGCTGTGTCCGAGCCTCCCGGGGTGCGCGAGCGTCAGCAGACCCACGCAACTCAGCACCAGGACCAACCTGCCCGCCGGGGGCGTGTGCGGGGCCGCAGCCGCGTCCCCCCACGGCCAAGCCCCCCACTGCCAAGCCAGGAAGTCCCCCAGGTAACAGCAGGCGGGCAGGGCCAGCAGCCACCAGGAGCCGCCGCCGCCGCGGCCCGGCGCCCGCTGGGTCCGCGTCAGGAAGCAGGTGAGGAAGAAGAAGGCACAGGCGATGCTGAAGAGCGGGCTGAGGCAGAGCGAGCACACGCTCAGCAGCGTCCGCAGCCTCGCCGCCCCGGCCGCCCAGCTCTGGGGCCCCGCGTCCAGCAGCAGCAGCAGCAGCAGCAGCAGCACGAGGACAAAGGCGGCCAGGGCGCCCAGCGAGAGGCGCGCCGGGGCCGAGGGGGAGCCGCGCCGCGGCGGCGGCGGCGGGCGGGAGGTCGGCGGCAGCGGCGGCGGCGGCTCCACGTTGCAGAAGCGGCAGAGGTGGAAAAAGAAGCCGCGCGGAGGGTCCTGGCGCAGCGGGCTCACGCAGCCTTTCACGTAGCCGTTCCGCAGGCTCTCGGGGGGCGAGGCGGCCCCGTCCGGCGGCGGGCACCGCATGGCTCTCCCGTCTCGTTCGTCCTTCTTCATGGCCCCGGGTCCGGGCAGAGAGGCCTCGGGGCGGCCGCGGGGCTCCGGGAGCCCCGTTTCAGACCTCAGGCGACTTTCCCCCCGCCCCTCACACCGCGTCCCCGCGTTCAAGGTTCCGAGCGCGCGTCAGGGCTGCGCCCGCCACCGCCGCCCGGGATCCCCACCGCCGCGCGGGCTGCGGAGCGGCGGCGTCCGCGGCATGCTGCTGAAGAAAGGGACCGAAGGGGCTTCGCTCCCGGAGGGCGGAGGCCGCCTCCTCCTCCTCCTCCTCCTGTTCCTGCGGGCACCTCTAGGGACTGGAGGCTCCGGTCGCCTCCCAGCTCCCGCGCGGGCTGCAACAGTTAGCTCACCGCCCCAGCCTGGTCCGTTGGGCGCGCGAGCGCGCGAGCGGGCGGGCGGGCGGCGCGCGCTCCTCCCCCGCCCCTCGGGGACTCCGCGCGGGAGCGCGCCCCGCCCGCCGCCTGCGCGTGCTCGAGCTCCATCCCGCGGCCCATCCGCGCCTTGGCTAGCGCCCGACTGGGGGCTGCCAATCCCAGACCCCGCAGTCTGAGCGCGCCCAGGTTAAGAAGAGCGCGGGCACAGCAGTCGGAAGACCGGGCAGTGATTGGCAGAGACGGACCCTGTCATCTGCGGGTGCAAGGGCGAGCCCGCCATCCTGGATCCCCGAGCGCACAGTTTCCCTTTGACGGTAAGTGACAGACATCCGAGCCCAGCCAAGGCTCCAACAGGTCCACTACTGACGTCTCAGGCGAGAAGGTGTTTGTGCCCCCCAGCCACACCTACACACACACACACACACACACACACACACACACCAGGGAAGAGCCGAGGAGGGAGGAGTAGTGGCTGGGCTCACAGTGGGCACTGGGACTGTGAGCTCAGCTATGACCCATTGAAGGGGCAGCCACCACCAAGCGGGAACTGGAGAAACCCCAATCACGATCCTCAACAGCAATTTGGATTCTTGGGCCCGGACCCTCACAGGGATGCATGAGAAAGTGTGTCCCTGGACTGCGTTATGGCAGCAGCATCTATATTTTGAAGACCGTTTTCTTCATCTAATCAAGCCTCAGTTTTACACCCTTGCCACATAATGCACTGATTCACATCCTGTATCTCCAACTCAGCATTCATTTGCTATCACAAATGTTCTTTCCACATAGGATCTTTTTGGGTTTTTTTGGCACTTACAGGGTATTCTAGAGAGAATGCATGGGAGGGGGTCCTCTTCAGTGGTCCCTCCCTCTCCAAAACCACACCCAAGTTTGGATCCATTGATCTTGAAAGAAGCCTCCCCCCCCAAAAGATGCTGTCTGTGAAAGCTTGGTGAAACTAGCAACATTAGAAAACATGGACTTAAAAGTAGGAAGAAAAGAACTTTGCTGTTCCAAAGGGACTGTTCTGGAATCTAACCAATCATAACTGCCTTAGAGGGAGAACTGTGTTTCCCTCCACAGAAACTCTCCCTTCAACTTCATGACAAGCCTGCATTTCTCAAAGAGCTAATTCCACATTTTTCCAGGGAGATGAGAAACATTACTGTGTGGTAAATCCCACAAACAGGCCTATTTTTCACCAATTAATCTCTGCCCACAGCCATGAACTAAAGCAGACCATTTTCATGTATGGTCATAGTTCACATACATAATAGAAATCATTGAGAAATTAGCTCAAGAATTTGGCCAAGGCGAAAAAAGACCAAAATCCCCTTTCCTTTTCTGTACATTAAAGAGAAAATAAAGAGTTTTCTAATTGGTTAGCCAAATGCTTGTCCTGAAATATAGAAGTCCATTGGGTCTTTTCTTCCATCAACTGAAAGAAAAAAAATTACTCATGTCAGCAAAACTGGGGAAAGACATTTTTTTAACCTTGTGCATAGAACTCATAAGATTTAAATAGGAACTCAATAGAAAACATTCAAAGCTTCTACAGAACAGCACCAACATTATGGAAATGCCCATTATAAATTATCCTACAAATCTAAACATTCACACAGTGAGAACAAAGGAGGGTATTCTTAGGAGAGGATCCCAAGGGCTCAATAGCTATGTATATACGATCATATAAAATGATACCTATCAAAATGAACTCCAAGAAATGGAAGAGATTTGTTTTATATACTGTTTGAGGTTCTGTTCTTCTTTCCTTTTTTCTTTGGTTAATTCCTTCCAGTCACTGTTTTTGATTTTTGTACTCTTTGTCTTGTGTATAATAAGTTTATCTAATTTGGGGCAGGAAAGGGGAATCACAGAAATAATGAGATACAGGGTGAACCAATTCACCAGTAAAATCCATTAGACATTATGTTGGAAATAAACCATAAAATTTTGGGGGGAAGGAAGCTGGGAGGGGATGATACTGTTCAAAAGGAAATATACTCATTACCTGAATCATGTAACTGTAACCCCACCTTACATCACCTTTACAATAAAATATTTTTAAAATAAAAAATTTTTCATGTAAAAGAACAAATGGATTAGAAAGTTAGAATAAATTTAGATTAAAATTCTTGTTATTATTTTTAAACCTGATAATTAAACACTTTTAAACTTGAGGTTGTTGTCTGAGATAAGATAAATATGGCAATGGAAACAGTAGTAAGCTAGAAATTCAGCTTCTTGAGTTTTGGTTTCAACCCAGCCATTCAAACTCTGGAATTAAGCAAGTCATATAACTTTTACAGGCCTCATTCTTCTCAAATGTAAAATGAGCACATTTAATTTAAATGTCTTTTGAATTCCCCTTGGTCTTAAAAAGCTATAATACCTGTGTGCCAAAAAACATAGACAGTCTTAAGATTCACTTTTCAGAATGCCAAAAGCAGTTTTTGAATTATTTATACCATCCAACTAAACCAAACTTTTAGTGTTGACAAGTAAAATGTAAAGGAGTTCAAACAAAGAATTGTTGTCTAAAACTGAAATTAAAAGTTACCTTCATAAAACTAACTTCCTTACTCTTACAAGTTCTTTCAACTATTATTAAGATCTTTATGGGGCTGAAAACTCAACTCTGCCAATAGCCTATATTATTGGAGCATATCCCTCCAGCCCAGCATCTGACATAATTCTAAAATTAAATTTTAAAATGTGACCAAAGACCACTGGAAATTTTGCTTAGGTAAAAATATGCACAAAAAGAATGTTTATAGCAATTCCTTTCTCTGTTTACAGTCTTTATCAATGATTATTACCAGGCTGCATTTCTTAGAGGTCAAGTTATTTAATTGTTCTTCTGCGAAACTTAAACAACAAATAGATTCACTTAGCTTTTGTAATTTAGATTTTAAAAATCTAGGACTACTATCTGTTGTAATAAAGGACTTAATATAACTGATTACCTTTGATTTATTTTAGCACTCTGTACCCAGCCTCATTTTACTTCACTTTGATCTCTCTGATAATCTCCACTGGTAATCTTTCCACTTTCAGAAGCTTTCTTTACCAGTTTGATGGTCCATGAAACAGAATCCTGGTACTCACCATCCATCTCTCAAGTTATTTTGAGTTGGTTGTCATTGTTTTTTAAACAGGTCCTTGTCCTCATGCTCCAAAGTTCTATGTGAGCCAGTTTGAATATAAAACAATAAGTCACTAATGTTCCAATTAACTATGGATGAACCCTGCCTAAATCTTTTCATTATCAGAGCTTAACACTGTTCCTAAACACTACTGTTCAGCAATTATAGACCCTATTGTCACTGACAGAACTTTTAGATGTCATCCCATTATGGGGCTCAGCCTAGCTGTTAAAAACGTTCTTCATCTGAAACCTTTGGTGCTAGTCAACATTTCTTATGACAGGACAATCCCTGTCTGTAAACTCCTAGTCCTAGTTTTAACTTGAAGCCACAAAGAAGCCAAAAACAATTGGATCTCACATTAGGTCTCAGCCCCTTTCCCCTTCCTATCCTATCTTCTAGTATGCATGCTTCCATACCCCTAAACCTTTATTTCAATCTTTGTTTTAAGACAGGGTTATTTCCTAACTCTAAAATCCAGATGTTAAAAAAAATTCATGTCTACAGCAATATTTCCAGAAATTAATTTCCAAGACAAATATTTTAAAATGGATCTTATCACTTACACCTTTGGTGACTTTATTATAATTACTATAATGGAATATGAGTAAGAAGGAATTGGACTGAAAAAGTGGGATAACGTTTTGGACTCTTGTCATTAATGCTTCTTAGACAAAAATACAAAAATCTCAGGATTTGAATTCTCAGGAAGGTATAGAGAGTAGCCTCTGAAGTTTTATTAAGAGCAACTATAAAAAGAATAATAGCAATTCTTTAAGCACTTTTATTATGTATTATTATTTGTTGTTCTAATTCTACATTGTCACCTTTTAGCCATGGGTTTTTGAACATTTTTTTGAAGAGAAATATAAGCCAAGAGCTGGTGGCTCATGTCTATAATCCTAACTACTTAGAAGGCTAAAATCAGAATTGAGGTTCAAAGACAACCCAGGCAGAAAAATCAGTGAGACTCTTTATCTCTATTAAACAAAAAAAGCCAGCTGGAGGTATGGCTCAAGTTGTAGAGTGAAAGGTGTGAGCAAGCAAGCCAAATACAGTATGAGGCCTTATGTTCAAGCCGTAGTAATATTATTAGTAATACTAGTAATAATGTTATTAGTATTATTAGGAGAATAGTTGTATTCTTATACTATTAATAATAGAATCATATAACTTTCAATTAAGTTAAATGAAAACCTTGTAAAGTCTAATAAGGATGAAAGAACTGGCATTTGATTGGAAAATAAAGTCTAGTTTTCTCTAGTATACAAAGAATCCTCCTGTTTAAAATGTACAGTGGTAACTCTGGTACTTATGTATGTTAAAAATATCTATTTTTCTTCTAGTTAATTCCCATCTCAGAGTCTGCATCTCACTTTTGTGTGTGTGTGTGTGTGAGAGAGAGAGAGAGAGAGAGAGTGTCCATCCTAGGGGCTTGAATTAAGGGCACTGTCCCTGAGCTTTTTTGCTCAAAGTTGGCACTCTACCACCTGAACCACAGCTCCACTTCCAGCTTTTTGATAGTTAATTAGACATAAGAGTCTCAGACTTCTCTGCCTGGGCTGACTTCAAACCTCAATCCTCAGATCTCAGCTTCCTGAGTAGCTAGGATTACAGGAATGAGCCACAGACACTCAGTTACTTAATCTTTTAGTTTGAGTATTTATGTTCACTAATTAAAGATGCTAGATTCTATTTAGCATATTTTTAACTTCCTCTGAACTGCTGCTTTAAGAGATAGGACATATACACCATAAAATATTGAAGAGGCACAAAAGAATACCAAAAACAAAAACAAAAAACAAAACCATTTGCTACAAGTCCTTCAACAATACTAAAGAAAATAATTTTCTTCCAGACTGTCTTCACTATCTGGCTGTCTCATTTTATTCTATTTGCTCCTCCTCTATAAGTTCTCTCCCTTATTATCCTCTCTTTGTGTCCCCTACACTCTCTATTTTTGTCTCTAAATTTCATTCTCTAGCTTCTTTTACTTCTGTTCTCCTCTATGCCATGCTCCTCCATAAATATTAACCTTTCATCCTTAATGAATGCATTAATTTATTCAACCTTTATTAAATGCATGGACTTGTACTGGACACTGTGCTAGATGAAGGTGTGGTTGGTTCTATAGTCTAGTGGAGAGTGAGACATAGAAGAAACACTGAAGTCTAGTAATGGGAGCTGTGATAGAGAAGTAAGTGGGCTCAGTATACTCTGAGAGCTCAGAGGTAGGAGCACCTACCTACACCCTGGTGGGATCGTCAGGTAAGGAGTAATGTACTGGGAAACACGGAGTACATTGTATGTGGGGTTAGTCCCGAAAGATAAACAGAAGTTACGTAAATGCAGTAGGTAGTAAAGTTAAGCTGGGCAAAGGAAACAAGCACATGCAAAGCTCTAGAGGAATGTAATCCCAGTATATTTGGTTAACTAAGCATCCTGTGGCTCTAAAAAATAAGAAAGAGAAAAACAAAGGCAAATAGTAGAAAAGAGGGAACTAGAGAAATATTAAACAGGAGTCTATTTTTACTATTTGTAATATATAAAAGATTGTGTTGTTATGTTTACATGGCTACCTGTGCAATATAGTCTTCTACATTAAAAATTCTGTATTATTTCACCTTAGCTCAATCTCCCTGCCTACCCCAGTACTCTGCCTGTGGCAAGAGCTCAAAACTTTCTCATGTATATTTGTATTTCTCCAAACAATTTAAGTAAATCTAACTTGTATGTCCTCCTTTTGCTTTATCAGCCAATGAATTTTAACAGAAAACCTTAAACTGTGATTTAATAAAAAGTTTTTATATTGTAGTTAAGAATTTTCTAGCTGGGCGCTGGTGGCTCACGCCTGTAATCCTAGCTACTCAGGAGGCTGAGATCTGAGGATCGCGGTTCAAAGCCAGCCCGGGCAGGAAAGACCGTGAGACTCCTATCTCCAATAAACCACCAGAAAACCAGAAGTGGCACTGTAGCTCAAGTGGTAGAGCGCTCGCCTTGAGCTGAAGAGCTGAGGGACAGCACCCAGGCCCAGAGTTCAAGCCCCACAACTGACAAAAAAAAAAAAAAAAGGATTTTTTGTTACTCATGGGGTTTGAACTCAGGGCCTGGACACTGTCCCTGAGCTTTTTTGCACAAGGCTAGCACTATTCTAGATTTCTGGTGGTTTATGGAGATAAGAGTCTCACAGACTTTCCTACCCAGGCTGGCTTGGAACCATTACCCTCAGATCAGAGCGTCCTGAGTATTTAGGATTATAGGTATGAGCCACTGGCACCCAGAAAGACATATTTTAATATCTATTTTCACAAAATCAGTAAAAGAGTTACAAATATATATATATGTGTATATATATATATATATACACATATATATAGTATATATACACAAGTGTTTATGTTTTATTTGATTTCAAGTAGAAAATACGTGTTTAAGACATGTATAGGTGGGTTTGTTTTTGTTTAAATTAGAGTAATGATAACTGAATTTCTTTGCTATGAAAGAGTATATTCTAGTATATTAATCCCTTTTTTCATTTTCTAGTCTTCAAGGAGCAACAGTTATATGTGACAAATTCACTACTATATTTTTAAAATATAACAACCGGTATTTTCAAGTTGTCTTAAATACCTGACTATTAATCTGAAATTACCTAGAATTTTTTTTTTGTTTTAAGCCTAAAACTTGAACCTTGAACAATAAACAGCAATGTAGACGCTTTCCAAGTTTTCCTGCTCCCTCCTTAGACAAGCAGTAGTTTCTTCAGCTCTGGCTATCCCAGCAGATCTGAAGGATCACAGCCACGACGGTGGCAGCCTACCGTTGACACTGAACTTGTGGTTAATTGTGGAGTTCTGCCACAAAACCACCTCACTACCACAAGCTGGATACTTGCCCGGGAGAGTGACAAACTGCCAGGCTGAGCAATCTACAGGAGGCAGCAAGAGCATTTTATCCCAGGCAGTAGTCATTTCTAGATTCTAAATGTAACTAGCAATGGAACACACCACAGAAAAATTTAGAAGTCTGCTTTCTCCACTAAACCTACTTGAAATTGTAGTCATTCCTTTTTTGCAAGAGAAGCTCAAGAGGATTGATCCAATTTATTGTCTAACATTATCAACAAAAGTAAACTATTCATTATTTTAATATGATACAATTGGAATAAAATTATAGTTGTATTATTCTCAACTACTGCATGAGCCACCTACATCTGATCATTGCAATAGAAGCAAATAATGTAACTTTGTGTGTGTGTTCCTAAGCTGCACACAGCAGCATGGAAGCTCTGGGAAATTTATTGAAAAGGCAAAGCAGCATGAAGTGAAGGAAAGAAACTGATCTGGTTACTACTTTGTAGTTACTTGACCTTCCAGGTTATTGATGTCTCACATTACCTACCTCCTCTATAAAATGAAGATAACATTGTCCAGCTCTTAGAGTTATTATTATGGCTTAAATAAAGTGGCATATGATACAGGGGCTTTAATGGCTCTAATTACTATTACACGGAATTGCTTTATTTTTTAAATGGCTACATATTATTATCTTTGTAGGTCTGCATACCTCAGAACTTACTCAGCCCAAAAATTGATTTAGAAACTGTAACCTCTGTGTACATCACCTTTATAGCAACAATTAAATTTTTTAAATTGATTTAGGGCCTCTACATAATAAAAAGGAAGAAATAGGAAAAATTCAAACCTCAAAATCAATAATCACCCATAATAGCATTAAACACTGAAAAGGCAAGGTAACATTTATGTTTTGAAAAAAATTCATTTAGCATGTACCAGGCCCCAGTTAGATACTAAAGCTACAGATATGAATAAGGTATAACCATTGCCTTCTGTTTGATAGAAAATACGTAAACAAGTACAGTACACTGTGTATTAGTAAGCTGCACACAGCAGGATAGAAACTCTGGGAATTTTCACTAAGTGTGAAATGCTCAGAGATCTCAGTAAGGACATTGGTAGGACATACAAGAGGTAACGAAGAAGTGAGCCTGGAATTGGCACTGTGGCCAATTGTGGCTAGTGGTAGAGCACTAGCTTTGAGCTGAAGAGCACAGAGACAGCTCCCAAGCCCAGAGTTCAAGCCCCGCAACCAAAAAGAAGAAGAAGAAAAAGAAAAAGGAGGAGGAGGAAGAGGAGGGGGAGGAGGAGGAGGAGGAGGAGGAGGAGGCGGTGGCCTGGCCTGAGTATAGATGAATAAATAGGGGTTTCCCAGGTGGACAACAAGAAGGTAAAGCTTCCGGAAAGCAATATGTGCAGAGCCACAAAAGCATCAGCATCATGGGCATTTCTGGTACTGTAATTGATATGGTTTGGGATGGAGGGATAATGGTTGTGACAACATGAGGCCATATATACATGTAATGGGAAGCCTTATAAATCATTCTAGGAAGTATGGACAGTTAGATTCTGTGAGCAATAAGGAACTATAAAATGATTTTAAAGCTGAGCAGAGTCATGGTTGATTTTTAACTGCATTTCAAAAATTAGTGCTCTGTCAGCTGCCAGTGACTCATAATCCTAGCTATTTAAGAGGCTGAAATCTGAGGAGGATGGCAGTTTAAAGCCAGCCCAGGAAAGAAAGTTCATGAGACTCAATAACTCAAAAAGTCATAAATGGAGGTGTGGCTCAAGTGGTAGATGAGGGCCTTGAGTGAAGAAGCTAGGAGATAACGCCCAGGCCCTGAGTTCAGACCCCTATCAAAAAAAAGCACGAGACAAAAGCTTGGAAAATTATTTAAGAAACCATTATAAGCCTAATGAAAGATAACATTGTGTAATATAATGACAGTAGATTTGGAAAGGAAGTATTGAATTAATAGATAGCTACAGAACTTTCTAAATACAAAAGATTGACATGGGATTGTGAATAAGTTCTTCTGCTCTAACTTATGTGACTAAATATCTTGAAATTATCAAAGAGTATGAAAGTACTAGAGGAGTAGTTGAGAATGAAGATTATGGTTTCATTTTGAATAGTTGATTCTAAGTAGAGATGTTTCCTGCTGTTAAAGATACATGAATATGAAGCTCAAGAGGGCAATTTGGGTAGGAGTTAGATATTGGAAGTCTGGAGTATATAAAAAGTGGAGCCAATGGAGACGAGGAGATACCTTCTACGAGAGTATATAATATGAGAAGCAAAGGGGAACAGTTTTGGAACTTAAAGACCAGCATGTAAGGGACAGTGAGTGAAAGAATTCTCAAGATGACTACAAAGGAAGTAGCAAAGCAAGAAGAGAGAACGGGCAAGCATGATGTCACAAACCAAAAATGAGGGAAGTTTCAAGGAAGACAAAAACACAAAATGCAATGTTCTACAAAGATGAAGACTGGAGCATATTCGCAGGAAGTCTTTGACCTTGTATGGAATTGCTCCCATACCAGAGGCAGAAGCCAAATTGCAGTACATTGACATCAACTGCCAAAAGAAGGTTTAATTCTGGAAAGTTAGCCAAGAGAAAGCATTACCTTTAGTTTAATCAGTATTTTATTAGTTTTAACTTTGAAAAAGCATCATTTAAGTGTCTTACTGATACAGCCCTAAGTGTGCACACACACACGCAAAACACACCCACCCACATATACACACAAATATATTTGTTCGGCATGATGGTGCATGTTTATAATCCCAGCTACTCAGGAAGCTGAAGCAGGAAGATAAAAAAATCTAGACTAACTTGGGCAACTTAGGAAGCCTGTCAAAAAAATAAGGGCTGGAGATGTAGCTCAATAGCAGAGCCCTTGCCTAGTATGTATGAGGCCTTGTAAAAAATAAAATAAGTGGCAGCCGGGTGCTGGTGGCTCACACCTGTAATCCTAGCTACTCAGGAGGCTGAGATCTGAGGATCGCGGTTCAAAGCCAGCCCGGGCAGGAAAGACCGTGAGACTCCTATCTCCAATAAACCACCAGAAAACCAGAAGTGGCGCTGTAGCTCAAGTGGTAGAGCGCTCGCCTTGAGCTGAAGAGCTGAGGGACAGCGCCCAGGCCCAGAGTTCAAGCCCCACGACAGACAAAAAAAAAAAAAAATAATAATAATAATAATAAAATAAGTTTAAAATAACAGATTTTCCTTAATGATATAGCTACAGTCTTTTCTACATTTTTTTTATAAATCAATTGTAGGAACTACTATTTACTTTGTGTTTATACTGACTCCACAACCAGATCCAAAAAAAAAAAAGAAAGAAAGAGAAAATATATGAGGCACTTGTGCCTCACACCTGTAATCCTAGGAGGCTGAGATCTGAGGATTGCAGTTAGAAGCCAGCCCAGGCAGGAAAAGTCTGTGAGACTCTTATTTCTAATTATCCACAAAAGCTGAAAGTTGAACTATGTCTCAGATGGTAGAATGCTAGCTTTGAGCAAAAAAAATCTCAGGGATGGTGCCCAGGCCCTGAGTTCACACACACAGACACACAGACACACACATACACACACACAATCTACAAAATATGGCAGTGATACTGTGGATTCTCTATATTATATATAAAAATAGATGTGTGCTTCCTGGTTCTGAGCATTCTTTTAGCTGGACAGTTTTCCAGCTTCAAAGAATACTGCAATCTAAATCTGATTTTTCGATTACCCATTTGAAGTCAATGAAAAGTCTCTCTTAAAAAAAGAAAGTTCAGGGCTGGGAAGGTGGCTCAGTGGTAGAATGCTTGTCTTGCATGCCAGAGGCCCTGGGTTCGATTCCTCAGCACCACATAAGCAAAAAGAAAAAAGCCGGAAGTGGCTCTGTGGCTCAAGTGGTAGAGTGCTAGCCTTGAACTGAAGAGCTGAGGGACAGCGCCCAGGCCCAGAGTTCAGACCCCACGACTGGACCCAAAAAAAAAAAAAAAAAAGAAAGAAAGTTCACATAAAATCATTTAAGTGGACATGTTGATAGTCTTTGCTTAACAATACTGTTTTCACTAGGTTTAGAGTTAGTAAACAACCAACTGCATCTACTAAGTTAAAAGCAAAATATTTATACAAACAGAAAAATTTTTAATGTTTTGTTCAGATAATTCAGATGAAACCAAGATTCTTTTATGTCATTTTCCTACTAAATAACCAAGATTAGGTGCAATGCTTCAGTTTTAACCTAACATCAATCTTCACTAGAATTATGCTTGGACTGTTCCCAGTGACAACTCTAGCAAGGTTTGGTACTTTGGTAACTATATTAAATGTAAGTGCAAACTGTGAAAAATAACAAGAACCCTTATATAAATTTAAGGTTTTCAGACTATATTTGGGGGATGTGTAATCATATTTGAAAGGATCATCTACTCTAATATGAACAAGACTTCAAACAAATCTAAACTTTTTAACCAACAAACCTCTTGGGCATGGCTGATTTTATTCCTTTACGAAACTCCTTTTTACAGGTGAAAAGGTTTACATCAGATTTCCCCTCATTATAACCTCTCAAATGTTGTCAAGACCAACAACCCACTCTCTTTAAACAAATACCAGCCAACCAGGAAACCATGAGTTTTTATTGTGCTATAAAATAGACCAGACATTTCCAAACCTTCATAGGAATGAACCTGACTAAATCTTTACTAAAAATAGTTTCAAAATAAACTGTGGGCTCCAAGTTTCTCTAACAATCAAAATTCCTTCATCAGTCTCTCTCAAGCGCTTTATTCTTTAAGAGTTGTATTGCAGGCAGTTTTTCCAGCCGTATGTTCATAATAAGAACTAAAGACCATTTTATTTACTGAAATGTAAGAATGGAGAAAATTGTTACCTTCATACTCTTCATGCATTCACATTGGTCAAAAATTCTGCTTCCAATTTCTCTGTACCCTACTGGTCCTTAATAGTCTTTGGCACAGAAAACGTGAAGTATGCAAAGAGAATCTTCTCTTTGATAAAACAGATTAGGGAATAAAAGAAGATTCTACTGAAAGAAAGAAAAATGCACAAAAGTGACCATGGAACCATTGTTCCATCATAACAAAGTTGAAGAATGGTGAAAATAAAATATTATAAAGAAATCACAGCATATTGGGTTTTCTAATCCTCCAACTCTTAATTTGCATGCCACTATGCTAATAATAATAATAATAATATTCACTTTCTAAATGGGAAGTTGAGGCCAAGATTTCACATCTAATAATAGAGGGATCCAATATTTGAACCCAGATTCTATGACTTCAGAGTTCCTAGGTGGTTTTCATTGTATCATTATTGCTAATTTTAGCACACAATAATCATCCAGATAACTTTCACCCAGATTGTAAAAATATAGTTTACTAAACTCCAACCCCAAAGATTCTGATTTAGTCAACTCAAGATTGGACTGAGGAACCTTTATTTGTACCAAGCGTTTCAACTAAGCGTTTCAACTATCCCTGATATAAGGAGTCTAGGAACTATGGAACATAAAGTATATCATAAGTTTTGACTTGAACCAAGAATGTGAACATACTTAATGATGAGTGTTATGGACTGAATTGTTCCTCAAAAAATTATACATTGAAATTGTTTCCTTCAATGTGAATGTATTTTGAAATAATAAAGTTTTTAAAGAGGTGATTAAGGTTAAATGAGATCATTAGGGTGGTACCCTATCCAATGTGACTGATATCTTTATAAGAGGAAGAGACACCAGAGCTGCACACACCCAGAGAAAAGGCCATGTGAGGACATAGGGAAAAGACAGCCATGTTCAAACTACGGAAGCCTCAAGCTTCAGAAAAGCCAACCCTGTGAACACCTTGATCTTGGACTTCCAGCCTACAGAACTGTAAGAAGCATAATTTGTGTTACTTAAGTCACCCTTCTGTAAAGTTTGTTATGGCAACCCTACAGGACTAATACAATGAACTAAATTAACTTCCTGATCCTTCTTAACTATACATTTCTGTCATATATAAGAAGATGTTCAAAAGAAGATCTCTAATTATCACTATCATAAAAATTCCCACCTATATGATTTTGTAATTTATAAAGCCTTTTCACATGTTCTGCTGCACCTTGACTTTGTAACAGACAATGAAATAACCAAAACTCAGTAAGGCAGTAGGAGTCATTGAGGTTTGTTATACATGATAGAGCTGAATTAAGAAGTTCTGAACCCAAATCTTAAGGTAATATTTCACACTAGAAGTGTGAATAACAAACAAAAGACTTGTCATGAGAAAAATGCCTTTCTAGAGATTAAATACTTTTATGCCAATTGTCTAGTTGAGTAGGTAAAGAAACTCCAGGCATGCTCAAACATCAATAGCAAAGATGACATCAGAACACTAAATGGTATTTCTAGTGTTTGGCTCACACAATTGATGAGGCAGTAACAAGATGCTTTATTTACATGGATTAACATTATGGTTTTTATCCCTTAGGGCATACACTTTTGAGCAGTTTTCTTTTTTTATTATTTTTTTAAATTTTTTTGTGAACATATTGTACAGAGGGGTTACAGTTACATGGGCAGGATAATGCGTACATTTCTTATCAAGCATTGCAGCCTCCTCCTTTGTTTACCCTTCACATTCCTTCCCTACCTCCCCCCTACCCTCCCACCCAATCCTCCCCCCCCACTTTTGAGCAGTTTTCTAATAGTCAAAATAGCTTTACTTAAATGCTAAGTAGGAAATTTGTAGAATGCCTGTTTGTACAATGGTGTACAGCCCAAGTAATGATGACTGTAAATAGAAAAAAAAGTGAAGAGCAGTTAAAGATAGAGGAAATGATTCCTTTGCTTTTTTTTTCTTTTCTAGGATTTTCTTTCTGTTTAGGTTAGAAAAACTAACAGAAAGTTTTATTTGGTATTCGTAGAAAACCATGCACAAGAAATTTCTAGAGATCCAGTACAGCAAGACAGAATCTAAGTCTATCTTCACATTCTGACCATTTTTTGTTAGCTGAAGTCTCATTTCCCCAGTGGCATTAAGAAATGCCTGTGTCCTCTGAGGAACAGATTTAGAGGCAGAATTAGACATGCAAGAGATTGATTGGGGGAAATGCTGTGAAGGATAAAAGAAAGGATAAAGTGGGAAAAGGCTTCAGACTATGATGCAAGTCTAACACTAGTGAAAGAAAGGGAAGAATTAGATAGGAAGGATCTTAGACTACAAAACAGTTCTAAAGAAGTTTCAATCAGGCCACTTCAGAGTCCTTAGGTCAGAGGCATCTGTTACAGGAGTTTTTGTTGAATAGTAATAGGCCTATATTGGTATTTCTGCTGTCATAGAATAAGAATAGCTAAAAATAATGCAGAAACAGGTAGAAGGACAGGGCACCAGTTACTCACACCTGTAATCCTAGCAACTCAGGAGGCTAAGATCTGAAAGTTGTAGTTCAGAGCCAGCCCAGAAAGAAAAATCTGTGAGGCTCTTATCTCCAATTAACCAGCAAAAAAAGCCACAAGTGGAGGTATGGCTAAAGTGGTGCAGCACCAAACTTGAGCAAAAAAGGTAAGGGACATCACCCCGGCCCTGAGTTCAAGACCCAATACTGATTCAAAAAAGAAAACTAGGAAAGCAGGTAGAAGGCAAGGGTCCAATGGTCAGTTAGGATCCCAAAGCAGAAATTTTAGCAGCACATTTTCATGGTTGCCATAGACTTCCCCTTGTTCTAAATGTGATCTAGATGGTCTTCTATGCAGATTGAGGATATAGATCATCCTATGGGCCTTTCCTCCTGAGAGAAAACTTAGAAGAGAGGTTAATGAGATGAACAGAGGCCATAATGCCAAAGTGTGCTTGGAAATATGACTAGTGTTCATCCTCTCACATTTCTGTTTTCCATTCTAATTACTCTAAAACCTCACCTGTCTCCTTAACAAGTCTTTATGGCTTACCTTGCTGTGTGATATAAATCTTCATTCCTATGGGCCTTCACCCTTAGCAATCATACCCTTTTAAAGTCAAGAAGTTTTGCATGTGCTTATGCACAGTTACAGTAGTTCTTTTAGGTGAGTTACCATCAAGTGGCTGTTGATCTCAGTATGAAATAGTGACAGCTGGGTGCTGATGGCTTATGCCTGTAAACCTAGCTACTCAGGAGGCTGAGATCTGAGGATCGAGGTTCAAAGCCAGCCCGGGCAGGAGAGACCGTGAGACTCCTATCTCCAATAAACCACCAGGAAACCAGAAGTGGCACTGTAGCTCAAGCGGTAGAGCGCTCACCTTGAGCTGAAGAGCTGAGGGACAGCGCCCAGGCCCAGAGTTCAAGCCCCACAACCGACAAAAAAAAAAGAAAAAGAAAAAGCAAGAAGTAGAGCTGTGGCTTAAGTGGTAGAGTGCTGACCTTGCACCAAAAAAGCTCAGGGACAGTGTTCAGACCCTGAGTTCAAGCCCCAGGAACAGCATACACACACACACACACACACACACACACACACACACACAAAGTGATAGCATTGACCTCTGTTGGACAGGTTGCACGTTCAGAATCATCAAAAGCTAGCAGCTCAGTCATTGTGATGAAAAGTCCGTACTACTGGGTTCTGGCATAGTCTGTCTCTGCCAAAATACCACTATGTTAATGCATCCATTATAGAAGTTGCAGGATGGCCAATGACAAATGCTGGCATATATCTGTTATTTAAATTATTCTATATACTTGATTGTTCATTCCTCTTTTGTGACAGATGGTTTTTGTTGGGCCATAATATGTAACAAAAAATTATTCCATTCATCTTTGCTTCTACCAAAGAACTTCTTGTCTCCAGCCTTCCAATTCTTTTCATTATACATCCTTAAGAAGATTCCAGACAACTGCCCATTTCTCATGTATGAATGCTCTTTCCATAAAAAGTTGATGACTAGGTACCTTGTTTACATCTCAACTCATTGGGAAAAACTCCACTCTTAAGTGGAGCCACAGCCCATTTTCAGCCTGTATCTTTATAAAACAGACCCACTCAAAGACCAAAAGTAGATTTTCCTTTTCCACTTGGTCATGCAGGGTGCCCCATATGGCCATAGTACCAAGAGTGTGAAAAGTGCTTGATAATTGTTGTCAGGGACATGCCAGTCTAGGCTATTTGTTCATATAATTTACTACATTCTGTGCCCTACTCATGTCCAATCCCAGACATATTGTTTTCATATTATAATTGACTAGTGCTGAGTCTATACAACTTTGTGATTTGACATATCCAATAGATCTGTTTGTAATTTGCAGTTCTAGACCCATGCTCATCTGGTACCCCATGGAAAAATATTCTGCATCTACTAGTCCTAATAACTCACCAAGAGCCTTTTCTCAAAAGACAATTCTGAGACAAATGACAAGACTTTGATCCAGAATCACAGGGGTCTATATTGTTAGCCTTCCAGTGGAATTTGTCCTACAACACTGCATTTTTTTTCCTACCTACAACAACGTAAGATCTGCTGGATTGTATGGCCTGAGTAACAGAGCTGTGACCTAGCAAGCCTGGACCTTCTTACTCAAAGATAGCAGCCTTCCTTGTCACTCTGTTTGTTGAACAGTGCTGCTTCAAGAACCCAAAGAGGACTACCAGGTATTTTACTCTCTGTAATAGTAAATGGAAATTGCATCCATTTTATTTTACTTTGGAGGGGATATCTTATGCCTTTGACCACTGGATCCAGAAAAAATTCATAGTGTTAAATTCCCTAATCTTCGTAAGATTTCTCACCAACTCTGTGGCTCACCATGCTAACCACACCCATTACCATACTAGCCTTTTCTTGCTTATCTTGAACAATCTGATGCCATCAGTGTAATCTACCAGTTGGCTGTCCAAAAAGTACAAATCTTTTTAGAGTATATTATGACAGAGGGCAGGAGAGTTAATATAGCCTTAAGGTAAAAGTATAAGTGAATATTATTGCCTAGCTCACAGGAATGTAAACTGTTTCTGAACTTTTTATTAGAATAGAAAAAAATAACAAAAAAGAAAAGTCTTAATACCAAATTCCACATTAATATGTGTGTCTGAGGCCTTATTAATCTGTTCTATCAACTACATAATGTCCAGCAAAACAACTGCAATTGGACTATCAACTGCTTGACCCTGAACTCAAAGTCAAGGAAAGTACCCACTCTTAATATCTTTATACCTAGTGTATCTACTACTTAGCAGACATTCTGTACATATTTTATAAATAACTTTATAAATTAAGTATGAATTTCAAGAGGATGTCTACCAAATTAGGTTGACTTGGATGACCCGACTCTACTTCATAGGGTTAATATGATTATTAGACAGTTACTAAATAGAAAGTGTTTACAATGGTAGCACATAAAAAGTACTTAGTAAACTTATCTATTCTGTTTTCCATGTCGTAGAGAACCAGAACCATCATGTATGATAGAGAAATGTGACATTAGGGTAACTCCTTAACCAGACGTCTAAATGAAATGTGAGAGATGTATGTTTCCCTTCAAAGTAGAAGCACTTGAATAGTTTGCCTATGATATGGAATTGTCAAAGAAAATTCAAAAGAAAAATGAGGGTAAAATAAGAAAAAAAACTACTTATAGAAACAGATATATCATCTAAAGATGGGAAAAGGTGTCTTCCAAGAGAAAAGTCATTACCAACATTTCTATTTTTAAGTTAATTTTATGAGATCTTAAAGTCGAAATTAATGGGTTTTTCCTAATACTAAAGTGAAATACAATTTTGAAATAAAATGAATGAATTCATAAATGCCCACTAGCCATCCACAAACATATTTCCATTACCTAGTTCTGTATAGAAATAAATCGGTACTTGAAAGATTAAAGCAGGAGGATCAAAAAAATCAACTAACCTGGATTTAATGTCTCAGATAAATGAACAAATAGTACACTCACATTTTTCACCCTGAAAATGTCAATGTAAGAGCAAGTACAGGAAAATTAAAAGGAATACTAACAGGGCACATACACAGTCCTAGTCTTCATAAAGACAAATATCATTTTCTGGTATACTGTCATTTGAAAAGACTAAATGCTGCTGTCCTCTGACGTTAGCCTGGTAATCAAATTTTAAATGATCTTGGTAACACTCAGGGAACTGCCATATCTCATAAAACTTTCCCAGTAATTGTCACAGTGAGAGTCATGAAATGCTTACAAAGTCTCTAAAAAAGAATTCATACTTGTTTTTTAGGGTCTGAGACCAGGACTCAATCTTATGCTTTTATTCATTGGCAGGAGCTATACCACTTGAGCCATGCCTCTAACTTCTACACTTGCTACTTTTTAAAAGAGATCTAGCAAGATGTTATTGTACAAAGTCTACATGTGGATTCTTTCATCTTATAAAAAATTTTTTTAACTAAGCCACTTTGACAAATTTCCTGCATTTATTCTGCCATCAATATGGCTTTTAAAACTAGACTTAGATTATCTCAAAACTTAAGAAATTTCTTATTTGCATTGTTGCCAATATCTCTTTCATTGCAGAGCCCTCCAGAACAGAATCAGCAGATTGAATTTATTCCACCAGTGAGTCAGTTGCTTATTAGCACTTTTGACATCCAGATGGTCTGAGACAAAGACAATGCTATGGATAAATTCCCAAGTGTAACCAGTGGAAACTCTTTTGCTGACAGACTCTAGTCTACTGGGCTGTGGGCCAGGACATGGGTTTCTTTCGTAACATTCCTGCACTGCTGTAGCCTTTTCTATTACACTTGTAAGTCAAGTCACCTGAGAGGCCAAAAGTTAAACTGGCTGTACAGTCTGAACTGTGAAGATTGGAAGTAAATCCAAATGAACCAATAGCCTGGATCTATTTCATGAATAAACAGAGGTGTTCAGACATGGGACCCTATAAAATTGAGTCAATATTAGTTATAGAGGAAGTCCTGTTGGCTCTTTTTTCTATTTTTTTTAGCTTTTTTTAAATTTTATTTTATTTTTTTTATTGTGAGAATACCGTACAGAGGAGTTACAATTACATGGGCAAGATAACAAGTACATAGTACATTTCTTATCAAGCATTGTTGCCTCCTCTTTGTTTCCCCTTCCCATCCCTTCCCATACTCCTCCCCTCCCCCATCCAATCCTCCTCCCCCCACCAAAGTTGTAAAGTTCGTTTTCCGACATAACGACTTTTACATCTCTTGTTTTTTTATAAAGAATTTGAATAGAGCTATTTAATGTGTTATAATGCTTTAAAATACCTTTTAAAATATACACAAAATATTTGAAACCAAATAGAAAATCACTATTGCTTTTACTGCAAGGTATGTGAAAATTAAAAGTGTTTTCCAATATCATCCAAGTATAAAACTTAAAATGTCACTATTTTTGGAAGGGAGATAGACATGTATGGTCTGATGCCATGTAGTCATCATGATTACTAAGATAAGTAACTGGTTGTGATTCTGTGGTGTAAGTTTCTGCCAGTCTTCGTTGCCTAGAAATTACATGTAGCAAGGTCTGAGAAGTCCAGTGTTTAGACTTGTAGGGTACTAGGACAGTGTTCTCCAATCTCTTTGAAGTTGTGACACTCTATTTTGTTTGTTAGATTTCACAACTGCCCCTCCTGTCATATCATTCCCATGTACCCAAGGGAAAAAAAAATCTATTATAAGGTATACTAAAAAACTATTTAAATGAACTTAATCATAGTTTGCTTCAGAGCCTTGCTTATTCATTCATTTGTTTGTTTGGGGTATGGCTTTTTGTGGGGTATTTTTGCCCATCTTGGGTCTTTAACTCTGGGCCTGGCTACTGTCCTGAGCTCCTTTTACACAAGGCTAGCACCCTACCACTTGAGCCACAGTGCCATTTCCAGCTTTTTTTCTGTGATTAATTGGGTCTGAGAGTCTTAAGGACTTTCCTGTTTGGGCTGATTTTGAAACATGATCCTCAGATTGCTGCCTATTGAGTAGCCAGTATTAGAGGTGCGAGCTATCAGTCTGGGCTGGTTTTTTTTTTTTTTTTTTTTTTTTTGTATTATTACCTTTTGATGTCTGAGTCATCATAAAGCCTAAGCTAAAATTAACCTCACCTAATGTATTCTATTAGCTCTTTATATAAATCTATATTAGGGCAGGTAATGTTGGCTAATGCCTGTAATCCTAGCTACTCAGGAGGCTGAGATCTGAGGATCATCATTCTAAGCCAGCCCAAATAGGAAAGTTGTGAGACTCTTATCTCCAGTGAACACCAAAAAACTGGAAGTGGAACTGTGGCTCAAGTGATAGAGTGCTAGTCTTGATCACAAAAGCTCAGGGACAGTACCCAGGGTCTAAGTTCAAGCCCCAGGACTGGCCAAAAAAATCTATATTACAGTAAAAGGAATGTTTTCTGGTTTAAACTTTTCCACTGATTTCCATGCAAGAAATATATATGTTATATATATTCATATTTTTAGAATTTCTAGCATATGCTAGAAGAGTCAACAAATATTAGTTGAATCAATGATTAATGAATTGAATGAATGAATGAAATAAATTAATGCCTTAGAAGAAGCATATCAAGATGACACAAATTATCGGCTAGAGAATTGTTATTCTCGTGGGATTCTTTGTTCTAGAAGTCAATCTAGTGAAAGAATCAAGAATTTATAAAATCACTTTATAAACTGTGAAATCCTGCATACATATGCAAATGTCATTGTTGATTATTAGTAGACTTTAAGAAATAGTTTCTGAACGATCTTTATAACTTGGGGGGGAGAGGGAGGCGTTGGGGAGGTGGGAAGGGAGAGGATGTTAGGGGAAAAACAAAGGAGGAAGTAACAATGCTCATGGGAAATGTACTGATTACCTTACTCATATAACTGTAACCCCTCTGTACAGTATTTATACAATAAAAAACATATAAAAAAGAAAAAAAGAAAGAAATAGTTTCTGCATTTTTGAATTAACAGTGTATGAACATAAGAATGAACTTGGCTCTCTGGAAGGAACTTAGAGAACCATGGAAAGATTTGTAAGCCAAAAAAAATATTAACAAGAAGTTGTCTTGTAATATGGTAGAATTCTATCATTGGAAAAACTAGAATTGGCCTTATGAAGGTCTTTCTCAAGTACCTATTTCTGTGTCTTGTGCGTGTCTTTATAGAAATGGACGTTTTTCAAGGCCACACTAAAGCTACCAGCACAACTATGTTTATTGCAGCATTATTTACCATAGCTAAGACATGGAACCAACCCAGATGCCCCTCAGTAGATGAATGGATCAAGAAGATGTGGTATATATACACAATGGAATTCTATGCCTCCATCAGAAAGAATGACATTTCCCCATTTGTTAGGAAATGGAAAGGCTTGGAAAAAATTATATTAAGTGAAGTAAGCCAGGCCCAAAGAAACATAGGTCCCATGGTTTCCCTTATTTGCAATATCTAGTATAGGTATGAGTCAAGCGGAAAAAGTCAGATAATGTGATGTTAGGAAAACGAAACCTCAAATATGTATTTTAATGTTTTTGTTTCTTTCATGCATGTGTTTCTAACGCATTTATAATATTATCTCTTTGTTGCTTTGTATGTCCCTCCCCCACAGTGTAACCCCCGCTTTCACTATATTTGATGTCAGTATAACATGTGGAGGAGATGGGGACAAACAAGTCGTTTAAGGATTCAGGTGGACCTGTTGCAACAATGAGAAGTACAAAATGTCATGTCAAAACCAGCTTTACAATGTCGGGGGGGGGGGCAGGGGGGGTATGATTGGGTGGGAGGGAGGGGGGAGGCTGGGAAGGGAGGTGAAGGGTAAACAAAGGAGGAGGCTGCAATGCTTGGTAAGAAATGTATGCATTATCCTGCCCATGTAATTGTAACCCCTCTGTACAGTATGTTCTCAAATAAAATAAAATTAAATTTAAAAAAAAAAAAAAAAAAAAGAAATGGACGTTTTTTAGATGTTTATGATTTGGACAATTCTATGTAGCATTCCATAAATATATGTTGCCAGGTACAAATGGCTCAGGCTTGACTGGTCAAGGAAATATGAGTTACATTTGAGTAACTACTGGGAGACTAAAATAGCTGATGCATTTTTGAAGTGACCATTGGTTGTAAGCTTCATTGGTTCTAGAAGAGGCAATAAAAATATCAGGGCAATTTGACAAGCTACTGTGGTCCAAATAGACATTAGAGGTAGCCAAAATTCACAAATTATTTCAATGAAGCCAGATTCCATTAAGTAAATCAGTAACTAAGGAAATAGTTAATTGAGATACAATCTCAAACTAGAAAAACAGGATAAATTAAAGAAGTAGGATGAATAATCACATTTCTCGATAGTCACATGCTATCAGATGGCAGAATCTGATGTCTGAAGATAAAGCAGGCACATTTCAAAAATGGAAAAGGAGGCTATGGGCTAGTGCATGAGTAATTCCATTAAAGCAGTCAAATGGGAATCTTTCTGAGAAGCAGATGACGTCCTCACAGAAGGTAATTGCCCAAGAGCAACTAGAATATAGTTGCTATGTTACAAACTTAATCTGCTCAATGTTGCATAGCTAGTAAGTTACAAAGTAGGTTTCTAAAACCAGGTTAACATCAAAGCCCATATTCTATGTACACCGTGCTTTTTTCTGCCAGATAGTGTACTCGTCAACCTTCAGGCTGTGTTATTCCATATACCTTTCCTGAGTCCACTTTCAGGAAACTCATGTGTCAGAGCAGCAGTAACAAGAATCTTCTTTCTACTTGTCCAGTTTGCTCTGTGTGTGTGTGTGTGTGTGTGTGTGTGTGTGTGTGTGTGTCTATATTAAAGCCAGACAATGCAGAGACTAAAGATAAAGTCAAACTAAGTTCCTGGGATTCTAAACATAAACCAAATGGATGAAGTATGCATCAATTAATTTATCTCTGAGCTAACAATCTTGAGGTGGGGGGTATTATGGAGTCTGAACACAGAGCCTTTCACTTCAGCCCTGCTTTTTGCTTGTTATTTTGGAGATACAGTTAAGTGAACTTTTCTGCCTAGCCTAGCCTCAAACCACAGTTTATGGGATCTCAGCCTCCTGAGTAGTTGAGGATTATAGGGGTGAGCCACTGGTGCCTGACTGAACAATTATGAATTCTAAACAGAAAACTGAAATGTATTTTTTAACAGTACTAGAATTTGAACTTGGTCTTACATTTTCTAGGTTGATAGAGTACTGCTAAGCCAGACTCTAACTCTTTTTTTGTCAGTCATGGGGCTTGAACTCTGGGCCTGGGCGCTGTCCCTCAGCAATTCAGCTCAAGGCAGCGCTCTACCGCTTGAGCCACAGCGCCACTTCCGGTTTTCTAGTGGTTTATTGGAGATAAGAGTCTCACAGACTTTGCTGCCCAGGCTGGCTTTGAACCCCGATCCTCAGATCTCAGTCTCCTGAGTAGCTAGGATTACAGGTGTGAGCCACCAGTGCACAGCATCAGACTCTTAACTCTTATATTAAATTATTTTTTAATTTTTTAAAAGCTAGGTAGAAACATCTAGTCATTTATTCTTTTGACAAGTAAGTATTGAGCCTCTTGAAATGGAGATTAACAGAAAAAGATTTCTGTTGTTAAAAGGCACATACTTGAAAAAAAAAGGAAATAGAGACATATAAGCAAATAATTACAGTATCAATGTGGCATTGATACTGGGAAACATAATTGTAATAAATATAGAGATGCTACACTGGGAAAAACAATCTCTACTGAATTCCTGATGTTCCCTTCTATCTAGGCGGAAGGTATTTCTACCCTGCTTAGGGTTCTGAAACTTCCTCTACCTCTCAACAATTTTCTTCCTAGGAATGGAGAGATTCCTTAATCTTATTGATGATTATTTTTAAAAAGTGAGGGGTGGGGATCCAGGCACTGGTGGCTCATGCCTGTAATCCTAGCTATTCAGGTGGCTGTGATCTGAGAGTCATGGTTCAAAGCCAGTCAATGGAAAAATCCCCATGAGACTCATATCTCCAATTAACCACTCAAAAACCAGAAGTGGTACTGTAGATCAAGTGGTAGAGTGCTAGCCTTGAATACAAAGAGCCTCAGGGACAATGCCTAGGCCCTGAATTCAAGACCCACAACTGACAAAAAAAAAATGGGGCTGGTATTTGGCTCAAATATCAGAGCACCTGTCTAGCAGGTGCAACATCCTGAGTTTAAGCCCCAGTCCTGCCAAAAAAGAAGTAAGTAAGCATACTACATCAAGGCCATTCTCCTCTCCTCTTTTCTTTTCTCCTCTCCACTCCTTTCCTCTCTCAGAAACAAGTCTTTCACCAAAGAAGAGAACTTCTGTTCTGTTTTTTCATGCCCTAAGTTTCATAGAGGCAGATCTCATGTAAGCAAGCCTATATAAACTCAGCATTGTCTGTGACTAAAACTAATAGTATCTGTGCATGGAATTGTTGAGAAGAGTCAGTTGATACATATAAGGTACTCAATGCTTGTCATAAAATAAGTACTTCAGAAGTTTGAGCTATCATGACTATTATCATAATTTTAGCCTTTGTAAGTCCTAATCCTTTTTCTCAATTTGTTGAAAATTAAGGCAAAAAAATTACAGAGAAGAAGTACTGTTCATTGTGATCCTCCAACTCTCAGCTCCTAACAGTTATGGAAGTTTAAGAAATCTTACATAAATACTAAACTCGTTACCCCTTCACTTATAGTTTTTAGTTTCTTACTAGATGAAATTAAGAAGTCTGTCAGCCAAGTGGCAACTGCTAGGACAAATATCTCAGACTTTAGATCTCTATGGGCAAGACTGACATGGAGATCTTTACCTGATAAATGTCCATTAGATTTAACTGCATTTTACAGAGGTTGCTCTTCCATCTAGCCTTTGAATATGCTACCCTGTTTTCAAAACCCTTGTAAGAAAGAAAGACTCTTTCTTATCCAGCCACAATAGTCCCTAACCTGGATTCAGACTTGCCCTTAAGGAATATAATGGGAGAAACAAGCAGGTAAGCCACTATATCTGGAATGCAATGTATGTTAAATGAATGTCTTCAACTAAAGACATTTCCAGGGCCAGGCACTAGGGGCTCATGCCTGTAATCCTAGCTAATCAGAAGGCTGAAATCTGAGGATTGCAGTTCAAAAGGAGCTGGGATAGGAAAGCCCACGAGACCCTTATCTGCAATTAACTTGAGCTGTCAGTAGCCTTGAGCAATAGCACAGGGACAGCGCCCAAGCCCTGAATTTAAGCCCCAGAGGATATGTCTAGGATAATTTTATCAGGTGAGCAGAAAAGCTCAAAAGCTATGTACATATGACCATATAAATGATGCTACGCAAAATGAACCCCAAGACATGGACACAAGAGGACTTTCTCTGTTGTTGTTTTTAATGTATTATGTGATTGTTTTTTGTTTCCTTTGTATGTTCTTCCCCCTATGGTATATCCCGTTGTCACTGTACATGATTTTGGTACCCTCCATCTTGTATATACATTTGTCTAATTTGGGGAGGGGAAGGGTAATAACAAAATGCTGAAACAAGGACACAGGATGACCCATTGCAACAATAATACCCAAAAGACACTATATTGGAAATTAACTTTACAACTTTGGGGCGGGGGAGTGAGGAAGGTGGGTGAGGGAAGGGACAGTAGGAGAACAACAAAGGAGACAAGGGAGTGACAACACCTGACAAAAAACGTACTCATTACCTTACTCAGGTAATTGTAACCCCTTTGCACAGCATCTTTACAATAAAATACAATTTTTAAAAAGGAAGAGACAGGGGATGGGAAGGTGGTTCAGTGGTAGAGCGCTTGCCTTGCATGCCTGAGACCCTGGGTTCAATTCCTCAGCACCACATAAGCAAAAAGAAAAAAGCCGGAAATGGCTCTGTGGCTCAAGTGGTAGAGCACTAGCCTTGAGCTGAAGAGCTGAGGGACAGCGCCCAGGCCCAGAGTTCAGGCCCCATGACCGGACCCCCCCCCCCAAAAGAAAAGGAAGAGACATTTCTAAGTGGCCACACAAGAGAGGGCCCTTCAGGATAGGAAACAGATGACATATTCAAGAGGAGTGATTAAAGAAAGTCTAATAAAAGATGTATTTATAAAGTATAGGCAGAGTTAAAGATAAGGAAGCATTAACGCTGAAAAAAAATGCTGCTTCCCCTAAGCCTGGTGGGGCAAAGAGGTCTTATTACCAAAATCCAGAAACAAAATTTACAGAAGAAAGCTAGGTGATGGGAATTTTGTTTGGGTATTTTAATGCAACCGCTTAAATTCAAGGCCAGGAGGAAAGAAAGTGAGGGAAATATTGCTTTACTATCATGATCACTCTTCCTCAGAGCTTCCTCTAAATCTTCTCAGTATTCCAATGCACCAGAAAGAGTAACTACTGCTATGTAAAGAGGTCAATTTCTGAGGACACAGAGAAAGTAGAAAAAAAAGGAGAGAAGGAATTTCAAAATATACCAACAACACAGCCAAAAACAGAAACCAAAAGAATTAAATCTGCCTAACGATTGAAGAAGACCTTTTAGAGGAGATAGTAGCTGAATTAGGCACTGGAGAGAAAAGGGATTTACTAAGTAGAGAAGTGAATAACAATATTCCAACCAATGGGATAGCATGTACAATAGTTCATAGACATTAAAAGAGCGTGCCTGGTTTATTTAGACTAGCAATCGCATTTAGCAGAAACATGTGATAATTGCAGAGATGAGCCTGAAAAAGAAAAAAAAAACAGCTAAGACCAGATTATAAAGGCTCTTAAATACCATGCTAAAGCAATTGGAATAAATCCTGTAGTGAATGAGAAATTCACTCAAAGATTTTTTCAAAGAGAGAGCAACAAGAACATAGTTAAGTTAAAAGATTATACTAGTGGCAGTGTACAGGCTGGCCTGGAGCAGTTTTGAACACTGAGGGCTGTTTGCTCTTTAACTTTAAACTCGTTCATTTTGTAAATAAAATCAAAGTTTCCCATAGCAGTTTCATTTTGTTACATAAACCTTGGTGACATATCGTAGTGACAATTTCAAGTGAGCCATGTGCTAATACTGTGAGCAGCAAAGTTCTTTCCCTCATAATAGATACATAATAGGTGTTTACTGGAGGAACATAAGAATGGATACGCAGGCTGTTAAGTGAAAGCAATAGATTGTAGTAGAGGAATGTTGATTTTGTTAATATGAAATTCATATTAAAAGCGTGTAGATAAGGACACAAGAGGTCTTTCTTTGTTGTTTTTAATGCACTAGGTGATTTTTTTGTTTTCTCTATATGTTCTTCCCCCTGTCACTGTACTTGATTTTGGTACCCTGCATCTTGTATATACATTTATCTAATTTGGGGAGGGGAAGGGGAATAACAAAACGCTGAAACAAGGACAGAGAATGACCCATTGCAACAAGGATACCCACAAGACAGTGTATTGAAAATGAACTTTACAACTTTGGGGGGGGGGGTGTGAAGCGAAGGGGGAGGGGGAGGGAAGGGATAGTGGGAGAACAACAAGGAAAGGGGTAACAATGCTCGACAAGAATGTACTCATTTTCGGGCTGGGAAGGTGGCTCAGTGGTAGAGTGCTTGCCTTGCATGCCTGAGGCCCTGGGTTCAATTCCTCAGCACCACATAAGCAAAAAGAAAAAAGCCGGAAGTGGCTCTGTGGCTCAAGTGGTAGAGCACTAGCCTTGAGCTGAAGAGCTGAGGGACAGCGCCCAGGCCCAGAGTTCAGGCCCCATGACCGGACGCCCCCCCCCCCCAAAAAAAAAAGAATGTACTCCTTTTCTTACTCATGTAACTGTAACCCCTCTGAACAGCATTTTTATAATAAAATAAAATTTTTAAAAAGTTTGTAGAAAACAATCAAAAAATAATTATTAGCTGTGGAAGAGAGCTAGGATTAGACAGCTATGTTTCTCCTTTGTGTCCAGCTGCCTCAACATTTTTATATAAAACATACCAAAATATTTTTCTTCCAGCTTACCACTGGGTTAAATTACACTAGGTATAGGTTCTCATAACTTTGCTTATTTTGTGTATTCCAGTATAATTGTTTTGAAATCTGAGAAATGTGGTACTGATTACCCAAAAACTCTGGAAGTCTGCATAAGACACATATAGAACCCATTGACTTTTGACTCCTAACTTTATTTATGACCACCATGTGAGTTAATATACCTATTAAAAACTGTGTGAGACTGGAGGTATGACTTAGCAGTAGAGCACCTGCATAGCATTCACAAGACTGTGGACAATTCTAGCTTGCAATAAATAAATAAATAGTAAAATTACAGGCTAGACTCTAAGCTCTATTTTGTCAAGTCTTCTTTTCAAAATCCTATTTACATTAACTTGTTAAAATTCAGTTTTGTGTGCTTGTATATTTTGTGACATTGAGAATGAGTCATTAGTACCCTACATTCTTTCCCTACCTCCATCTATCTTGATGGAGTTTATCTTCCATGGGTAATATCAGCCCCATGCCTTTTATCAACAACAAAAATGAAAGTGGAGCTATGGCCCAGGCAGTAGATCACTGGCTTTGAGCAGAAAAGGTTCAGGGACATTGCTCCAGCCCTAAATTCAAGCCCGGGGACCAGCACCAAAAATAATAGTAATACTGATTCAAAGTCCTAATATTTTATTTGTATTTTAACATAAATATTTTCTGTAGATGTATGGTATTGTATGTAGAACAGTCAGCCTTCCATATCTTGGATTCAACCAACTACAGATCAAAATATTTGAAAAAAAATTGTATTTGTATTGAATATGGACAGACTTTTTTTCTTGTCACTATGCCCTAAATAATATAGTATAACTATTTGTGTAACATTTACTTCGTATTAAGTTGTATAAGTAATCAAGAGATTATTTAAAATGTATGGAAGGATGAACATAGGTTTTTTTGCAAATGCTTCACCATTTTATACAAGACCATCTCCAGATTTTTTTCCCAACCTCCAGGATAGGTCCTGGAACAAATGTTCCATAGATTACAAAGGACGACTATATGGATGGATGGATGGATGAATGGATGGATGGATGGATGGATGGATGTAGTATATATGAATATAGGTACAAACACACACATAGTCGTAGCTAATGGAAAAGAATGAAATAGTTTTAAGCTGACTTATGAGTAAGTATACAGCATCAACATTCTTAGATAAATTACTTATTGCAATATAGAATACTTAAATGCTAATTGTGTGTCTCCGTTATTACAAGCAAAGGTTAGAAGAAACTGAAATGAATGTTTTGGTTGTTTTCCTATGACACAACTGGGTGAAAAGCAGAACTACACAGAAGTTTCATAATGAAACTTCAAACCACATCAGACTTGTCTACTGTCAGACTCCCTGAGGTTGACTAATAGGGCAAAGTTTGAGTCAAAAACCACTCCCTTTCTTTGAGCTTTGGAGATACACTTAGACTTCTAGGGGAAATTGAAAGAAATATCAGGGGTTTTTTTCTTCCCCCCTCAAGACATGGCAAGTCTGTCACATTCGTATTCCAAATCCAGCACAACAAATAAAGAAATTCCTGGTTAAGTTCTAGAGAATCCTAAAGTTCTACTCTACTCAAAAATATGGTACTGAAATTTAAGTCTTCCTAAGAGAGGGAGCAAGTTAGGAAGGAGGCAGAGAAAGAGGAGGAGGAGACAGGGAAAGAGGAGGAAGGAAAGAAGGAACAAAAGAATAAATCACTGAGGAAAGAGTGTTATACCAAAGATTAAGATTATTACAATATGTGATCCTCATAACCAAGAACAAAATTTCATACCTGATGTAATCATGTTCATTTGTCTGAGTACTTCATGTCTGACGCAGACTGTACTCATAAATGGTCATTTAAAGGAAAATTTAAGGCATAGTGTTTAACTATAAAAGAAAAAATACAAAACACACAAAAAATACAAAACAGAAAAATCCAATGTTGCCAATGGTTTTCCTTTTTTACCGTTTATGGTTTCTACTAAAGCAATGCCTATATACAACAAACTGGAAAATATTTTTTTCATTTCAATTTCACAATTATTTTGCTATATAATCAACACTTATTGAATACCAACTTTATTTTAGGTACTATGCTAAATATTTTGCATATTTTATGGAAAAACACTTATGCCTCAGTCCTAATATTTCTTTCTATATGGGATAGCATTCATGAGAGCGACTTCCTGGTCAGTATTTTTTGTTTGGGTTTTTTTTTAACTGTATTTTTTTTTTTTTTTGTCTTTTCTTTTTTGGTACTGGGGATCGAACCCAGGACGTTGCACTTGCTAGGTAAGCACTTTGTTCCTGGTCAGTATTTACACGATACTTATAAAGAGAGGCGGGATTTTCAATAGTTTAATATGAAAAACCTGGTATATGATGAAAATATAAATATTACAATAGGTACTTGGCAACTGTTTTTGCTAAAAAGCACTGACTCCTTACTTTGGCCTACAGATTCCTAAAAGCCAGATAAATAGTTGGCATCCTTGCCTCTATTTCACATATTCTGAGTCCCTTTCTTCCAGGAATAAGGAGGCTAAAACTATCCCCAAGGAAATATACTGCTGAATCTTACAGGACAGCCCACCTACTCCTAAGTCAGTAACTTTCTTGATCAAACTGCTTCAGGTCAAGTGATGACACTGATAACTTCTCTAGAACCCTATGATAACGATTTATCAGGCTATACTTTACCTGGACTGTTTAATAACTATGTATACATCTTGTCCCTTGCCCCAATTCCTTTTTTAAACCTAAATTCATGTTTGTACCTGAAAGATGTATTGATCTAACTGTGCCTCTTCTCATGGTATGACCATGTAATAAATCTCTATTCTCTGTCCTTCACCATTACTTGTCTCATTATTTGGCATATTGGGTGAGTGGCCAGGCCTAACTTATGGAACCCCTGTTCTAGGAGTCTAGCTTAGAACTCCTTGTTATAATCTGTTCCTTTCCCCTCTTTCACTTTCTTTAAGATACTTAAGCCTGCACAAGTACTGATCATTGGCATGATCAGTAGTAATCAAGGTCCTGGACACACAAGGATGAGAAAAGACAATGGTAAGTCAAGTCTAGACCTGGATTGGGTGTTGGTCTACAAGGACACTTTCTTGTGGAAACATTATGAGGCTCAGAAAGGTGAAGGTGAGAATTTTATTTGCTCTTAGTAAACACAAAATTCACATGTTTCATATGTGTGATGGTTAATCTTGATTTCCAACTTGACCAGATTGAGAAGCACCTAGGAAATTAGTAAAGCCTGTCTTTGATGTGCTTATGATGGTATCTACAGAGAGGATTCTCTAAGGAGGAGATAAGACCTGCCCTGAATGTGGGCAGTATCATCCCATAGGCTGGACACACAGATGGAATTAAAAAGGGATAAGGAGGAAGCAAGCTCGCATGATCTCTCTCTCTCTCTGCTTCCTGGCCAACATGATGTGAGTTGCTCTGATTCACCACACCCTCCCTGCCATGGTAAACTAAAACCTCGAACTAGGAGCCCAAATAAGTAATTCTTCCTTTTTTTGTTGTTTTTCTGCCAGTCCTGGGACTAGAACTCAGGGCCTACGCAGTGTCCCCGGCCTTTTTTGCTCAAGGCTATCACTCTACCTCTTGGCAATAACTCCACTTCTGGATGTTTGGTGATTAATTGGAGATGAGTCTGTGGACTTTCCTGCCCCAGATGGATTCAGACCCCAATCCCCAGATCTCAACCTCCTGAGCAGCTAAGATTAAAGGCATGAGCCACCAGTGCTTGAGACTAATTCTTCCTTTTTGTTTTACTTGGGTATTTATCATAGCAACAACGTCTAGCTAATATGATGTGTCTCCATAAAGCAAAATCTAGAGAAATACATAAGGAAAAATGTGTATATAAGAAAAAGGGAAAAAAAATCTGAGTCAAAAACCAACAGAAAAAGTTGATGTTAGATGAAATGAACCCCAAGATAAGGATTCAAATGGTTCTTCTCTCTTGTGATTGTTTCTAACATATTTATAAGACTTTTTGTTGTTGTTGTTGCTTTGTATGTCCCTCCCCCACGGTATAACCCCTGCTTTCACTGTATTTGATGTTGGTATAATTTGTGGAGGGGAAGGGAAAAAAAACAAATTGTTTAAATAGGGATACAAGTGGACCCATTGCAACAATGAGATGTACAAGTCGTTATGTCGAAAAACGAACTTTACAACTTTGGAGGAGGGGAGGAGGATGGGAACAAATGGGAAGGGGGAACGAATGGGAAGGGGAAACAAAGGAGGAGGCAACAATGCTTGATAAGAAATGTACTCATTACCTTGCCTGTGTAATTGTAACCCATCTTACGGTATTTTCACAATAAAAAAAAACAGGTATTTAAAAAAAAATATTCAAGTCCAGCAAACAATACTAGTTTTACCAGAAGTACAGCTGTGGATGTGCATGCATGAGCATAGTTCTTCCACCTATCACATGCCATACATTTAGCCTGAATTCTCCTTCCCCTCTTTGGTTAATGAAAATTTTCTCTTAAAGTCAGCAAGAGTTCCCTCTCCTCTCTGCTGTTGTACCTTATGTTCCCAGGCAGTCTCTTCCCCTGTAAGCTCATCAGTGTCACTGGTGCCTCAATTTGGTGTGTTTATCAAAATGTCTTTCCACAGACTTGGCTGTCACTTCTCTCATTCCCATTAGATTGTTAGCACAGTGAAGGAAATGGCTGTATTTCCATCATGCTTTCTAGAACATTTGCTAACCTAATCGTTCTCACATAATAGGAACACATAGTAGGACTCTGTAAGTTATTTATGAAATTTGAGGAAGTAGTGCACAAAACAAAGCAATAATGTATTAAACAACTACGTCACAAAGGAAACACTATGATATGTTAGCCAGGTGAGGTGGTATCCATGGGTAATTCCAATGTCTGGAAAGCTGAGTCGAGGATGTTTGGGCTACCAAAGAAAGTTCATAGACAGAATAAATAACAGCATCCAAACTTAGGTCCCTCTTTCTTCCAAGCCTCTGTTCTTTCCACTATTTATGGTATCAGCTGAGATCTAGCTAGGAAAAGAAAATCTATCGGAGGAAGATGAATTGTTTATAACAGATGAGTAAGAAAGTGAAGAAGCCAAACAGAATGGTGAAGCAATCACAGATTAAAAAAAAAAATCACTGTTTCCTAATTGCATGGGTGATACTGGAAGTAGGGAGTATTACCACACCCCAGAAGTCTAGGTTGGTGAGCAGATGAAGCAAAAACCAACAGGGGAACTGCTCAAGTAGAACTGGGACCAGGAAGGGAGAGGTTGCCCAGTGGGAGACTGCCAGACTCCACAGGAAGCAGGAAAACAACAAGTAAGAAATACCCTGCCTTCTCCCTGGCCCTGATGCCAGGTTTCTTAAGGTGTTTCTCTTTCCCTGTTAAATAGGATAAAAACAAGAAGGCCTTAAGAGGCATCAAAAGAGGAGTGCAGGGAAGGGTGGTAATGAATCTGAAATTCATGCTTCCTCTCTTCCTTAAGTGAAAAGATTATGAAATTAAATAGTATTTAATCTGGGGTTGGATGCATGGCCATGATATTAAGCAAAACTTAAAAGAAGGGAATATTGATGATGGCTGCAGCAGCAAAGAGAAGATTCTTCAGAAGAAGAAAGTTAATAGCTGGGATTCTGGGATTCTTCAGAAGAAGAAAGTTAATAGCTGGGATTCTGGTTCAAGTGGTAAAGCACCTGTTCCTAAAATAAAGATAAAAATAAAAAGTTACACCAGTTCCTACAGGAAGGAAGATCTTCTGAAGGTGAAGACAAGTAAGCAAGTGTTCTTGACAGGAATACAGGAATCTCCTAAGTATTTTCCTGTGGAAAAAAGGCTGTTCCTTCTGTGTGTGTGTGTGTGTGTGTGTGTGTGTGTGTGTGTGTGTGTGTGTGTGTGTGTGTGTGTGTGTTTGTATGCACATGTGCTGATACTAGGGCTTGAACTCAGGACCTCAAACTCTTACTTGGCTTTTTCTCTAGAGACTAGTGCCCTACCACTTGAGCCACACCTCTACTTCTGGATTTTTGATAGTTAACTGGAAACAAAAGTCTCTGGGGCTAGAAGCCAGTAGCTCCAGCCTATAAACCTAGCTACTTAGGAGGCTGAGATCTGAGAATCATAGCTCAAAGCCAGCCTGGGCAGGAAACACTGTGAGACTCTTATCTCCAAGTAAGTACCCAAAAATCCAGAAATGGAACTGAGGACCAAGTGGTAAAATGCTAGCCTTGAGAAAAAAAACAAAAAAAAAACTCAGGCACAGTACCCTGAGTTCAAGCCCCAGGACTGGCACTAAAAAAAATTAAAATGTTTCCCAGATTTAACTTCTCCAGCTTTGTACCTTGATCCTCAAATTTCACCCTTCTGAATAGTTAGGATTACAAGCATGAGCCACTAGTTCCAGCTATTTGTTCATCTTAAAAGTCTTTTTACTCAGTAGATAAAATAAAGTGTCTATAAAATGTATGCAGTATAAAAGTAATAAAACAAACATACCATACAGGATCAGAGAATAACACATTATCTTTATTTACTTTATAGAAATAAACTGTGGATATAATATACATAGAAGAAATTTGCCATTATAACTATTTTAAATAGAATCCATTGGTATTAGTTATATTCACAGCATAAAGCAACCACTACTTCTGAACTTTTCATAGATTTGTTACATTAAAATAAATCCTTTCAAAAACTTCCAAAAAATCTGTAATGAACACTAATTTGTCATTCCTTTTCCCCACCCCCATAATCAATTTACTATTAAATCTATCATAATATAAGATGTTTGGCAGATTTCCTCTTAACTCAGGAACAAGACAAGGATGTCCACTCTCGCCACTTCTCTTCAATCTAGTATTAGAATGCCTAGCTACAGCAATAAGACAAGATGCAAACATAAAGGGGATCCAAATAGGGAAAGAAGAAGTAAAACTCTCCTTCTTTGCAGATGACATGATCTTGTATTTAAAGAATCCCATAGACTCCACTCCCAAATTACTCAAGCTGATTCAAAACTTTGGCAAAGTAGCAGGGTATAAAATCAATGGCTTTTCTGTATGCCAACAATGAGAAAAGTGTGGCTGAAATTAGGAAAGCAACTCCATTCGTAATAGCCCCGCAAAAAATAAAATAGCTAGGAATTAACCAAAGAAGTGAAGGACCTCTATGATGAAAACTTTAAAAACTTGAAAAAGGAAATCAAAACAGAACTTGGAAAGTGCCAAAAACTACCATGCTCCTAGATTGGAAAGATCAACATCGTGAAAATGGCAATACTTCCCAAGGCTATCCACAAATTCAATGCGATACCTATCAAAATTCCAACCTCATTCTTCAAGGAAATAGAAGAGGCAATCCAAAAATTCATATGGAACAATAAAAGACCCCAAATAGCAAAAACGATCCTTAAAAGAAAGAACAGTGCTAGAGGAATATCAATACCAAATTTCAAACTCTACTATAAAGCCATAGTAATCAAAACAGCTTGGTACTGGCACAAGAACAGACCTCAGGACCAATGGAAAAGAATTGAAAACCCAGAAATGAACCTACAGACCTATAGCCATCTAATCTTCAATAAGGGAGCTAAAAAAATAGAATGGAAGAAAGACAGCCTCTTCAGTAAATGGTGCTGGCAAAATTGGTTAACTACTTGTAGAAAACTAAAGCTAGATCCTTATATATCACCCTTCACCAGAATCAACTCCAAATGGATCAAAGACCTCGGAGTCAAAGCAGACACTCTGAAAACGTTACAGGATGGAATAGGAGAAACCCTAGGTCTTGTTGGCACAGGCCGCAATTTTCTTAATAGAGACCCAGAAACACAACAAATCAAAGAAAGATTGGACAAATGGGATTGCATGAAATTGCAGAGCTTCTGCATGGCAAAGGACATAGCTAGCAAGATCAATAGAAAACCCATGAATTGGGAGAAGATCTTTACTAGCCATATAACGGACAAGGGTCTCATATCTAAAATATACTTGGAACTCAAAAAATTAAATCACCCAACAACAAATCTTCAAAGAAACAACTGCCCAATAAATAAGTGGGCTAAAGACTTAAAGAGAAACTTCTCTGAAGAGGAAAGAAGAATGGCCAATAGACATATGAAGAAATGCTCAACCTCCCTGGCCATAAAAGAAATGCAAATCAAAACAACACTTAGATACCACCTCACTCCAGTTAGAATGGCTAAAATCAAGAACTCTAATAACAACAGATGCTGGAGGGGATGTGGACAGAAGGGAACTTTACTGCATTGTTGGTGGGAGTGTAAACTTGTTCAACCACTTTGGAAAGTAGTATGGAGGTTCCTCAAAAGACTCCACATAGAGCTCCCCTATGACCCAGCAATCCTACTTTTGGGCATTTACCCAAATGTTTACAAACAAGACCACACTAAAGCTATCAGAACGACTATGTTTAATGCAGCATTATTTACTATAGCTAAGATATGGAACCAACCCAGATGCCCCTCAGTAGATGAATGGATCAAGAAAATGTGGTATATGTGGTATATATACACAACGGAATTCTATGCCTCCATCAGAAAGAATGACATTGCCCCATTTGTTAGGAAATGGAAAGGCTTGGAAAAAATTATATTAAGTGAAGTAAGCCAGGCCCAGAGAAACATAGGTCCCATGGTTTCCCTTATTTGCAATATCTAGAGTATGTCTGAGTCAAGCAGAAAAGGTCAGATAAGGTGATGTTAGGGAAATGAACCCTAAGATATGTATTCAAATGTTTTTTTTTTCTTTCTTGCGATTGTTTCTAACACATTTATAAGATTATTTCTTTGTTGCTTTGTATGTCCCTCCCCCACAGTATAACCCCTGCTTTCACTGTATTTGATGTCAGTATAATTTGTGGAGGGGAAGGGGAAAAACAAATCGTTTAAATAGGGATACAGGTGGACCCATTGCAACAATGAGATGTACAAGTCGTTATGTCGAAAATGAACTTTACAACTTTGGTGGCAGGAGGGCGGGGAGGTCTGGGTGGGGGGACATGGGGAGGATGGGAAGGGATGGGGAGGGGAAACAAAGCAGGAGACTACAATGCTTGATAAGAAATGTACTCCCTATCTTGCCCATGTAATTGTAACCCTTCTGTACAGTATTTTCACAATAAAAATAAAAAAAAAAATAAGATGTTTGGCAGCTAGTTAGAAGGCTGTAGATAGATCGATAGATAGATATAAAATTTTTACTAGATGATAAGGATATATAATGGAATGCTATTGGTAGAATCCACAGAGTATCCTGCTCTGTGAAATTTTTCAATTTTTTTGTGTCCTTGAATTTTTTAAATAAAATATTGGGGGAAGGGAAGTCTAATTCTGATTTAATTGCTTTTGTTTGTACCTGGACATCAATATTTTGGTTTTGGTTTTTGGTTTGTTTTTTTTTATTGTGAAAATACTGTACAGAGGGGTTACAATTACATGGGCAAGATAATGAGTACATTTCTTATCAAGCATTGTAGCCTCCTCCTTTGTTTCCCTTTCCCATCCCTTCCCATCCTCCCCCCACCCCACCCCCACCCAATTGGTTTGGTTTTTTGAGACAAGGTCTCATTATGTAGCCCAAAAAGACCTTCAGTTCACTTTGTAGCGCATGCTAGCTTAAATTAGTATTCTTCCTGTTAGTGAAATGAGCTCCCTTCCCATAGCTTAGCCCACTCCTTCCCTTCTCCACAGTTTAGCATGCTCCCTTCCTAGGCAATACTAGGTCCATGTAGTAAAGGCAGTAAATAATCAGCCTCCAACCCCGCTTTACCTTGGGATGGCAATTCTCTGGGGCAAATACCACCATCTAAGGCAACAAGAACCCCTTAGAGTGAACTTCAGGTCTGGGCACCGGCAGGACCCCTTATCTACTATTTGGACAGCAGCCATAAATCCTAGTCCACCATGATGAAGCCCCTGGCCCACACATCCACACCAGGGTCTCTGCCTCCTAGCCCCATCTAGGCCCTCCTAAACCTCCTAGGTTATATAGGTCACCTCAGACAATAGCTGGTGCTTTTTCTCACTTCTCCCTTGTGAGAAGGGGTTTTGCTGGCCCCTTTCCCGGCAATAAACCTTTCTTTGTTCTCTGTACCTGGATGTCTGCGTGGTTCTCTGGCAAAGTCTAATAATCTTTCACTTCCTGCTTTGGACTCCTGCATGCTGATATTACAAGAGTAGGCCTCCATACCTGGCTCTGATTTTTTTGTTATCTGGAGTGATTCCACTGAGTAGCTAGGGTTGAGAACCATTATACTAAAATACATCATGGGATCACAGGGTCAGGACATGGAGTATGCAAGAGGGGTAGCAAAGAGCCAAATTTCTATGTGGTTATCAGAAATGGGGCCTCCAGGCTGGGCTTCTGTGTATGTTCACTTAGGGTTAATGGGCTGCATCTAACAGAAGAAAGAGGAAACAACTACTCTGTACATTGTTAAAAACATCATATTGACTAGGTTTCTCTAAAGTTCTCAAAACAAGGCTGAAATTTTCATACTAAATTCAAGCTTCCCATTTGATGTGATTCACTCTTGCAATGTTTCCTATAGGTTAAAACAAAAGCATCTATTCATTCACAATGACTAAAACTTTTAGCATATCTGTATTTGTTCCTCTTAACCACTGAAAAGTGCAAGAGCCAGCGGGATGCCAGTGGCTCACGCCTGTAATCCTAGCTACTCAGGAGGCTGAGATCTGAGGATCGCAGTTCAAAGCCAGCCTGGGCAGGAAAGGCCATGAGACTCTTATCTCCAGTAAACCACCCGAAAACAGGAAGTGGAGCTGTGGCTCAAGTGGTAGAGAGCTAGCCTTGAGCTGAAAAGCTGAGGGACAGTGCCCAGGCCCAGAGCTCAAGCCCCACAACTGAAGAAGAAAAAAAAAAAAGTTATCTCCTTACAAGCCTTGGGTTCATGGGTCAGCAGGGGAGCAACAAGAGAAAGTGAGGCCTGGGGACAATATTAGCTAACAGTCAGCTATCTGTGTAGCTTGAAAATTTCACAATTCCTGAGATGTATTTGTAACTTAATTAATCAATAAAAAAAAAATGTAACTGATACTCCCTAGGAAACTGAGCTCCATGCTGCCTCATTAAAATATTCCTACCGAAGTAGGGTTACTACTACTTTCTATAATCCTTCCGCTATCTCCAGCTATTTTAAACGTTACCCTAGGGGTTTCTGTAGTATGAACAAGGTTGTTTGTCCCTGTAATAAATGATCCTACTCCATTTAACCATGTGAAAGGAGAAACACTAACATCTGATCCCTTGTCATGAGACCCCATCTTGGCTCAACATTATTGCCAGCTGGAAGCAAAACAGGGCCCAAGGGCAAAGGCAGAATGGCAGATGAGGAAAAGGACCAAAGGTCAGTCTTTGAGCAGCTCTATCTCAGGTGAGATCTAAAGGGAAACTGCTGGGTTAAAAGCAGGAATCAAGCAGAAGTTCAGGAGCCAACAGAGTTCAAGAACACACCAGAAAGGGGGAATATAAGACAGAGTGCTATGAGGGTTGACTATGAATAAGGTCAGAATACCTTAAGTTTGTTTTTGTTGAAAGCTTGCCCTGTGATGCCTTGGGTAAGCAGACAAAAATCTAAGAAGTGCATGCTGGAACAGAGTCCTAAACTATAGGATTGCACAGCATATTAATTGACCCTTGCTTTAAAGACCCTGCGCCATCCAGAAGAGGTTAAATGTGGCATCTTCTATTTTCCAAGTGAGAAGTATGTGAAATATTTTAGAAGAGTTTGCAAATAACATGTTTTGTTTGGGGGTTTTTGAAAAAAGAGGTCCTTTTACCCTTTGGAAAACAACACAGTTCAGCTGCAAGGAAATTTCATGTATGTATAACCCCACACTGCCTCCATAAATCTAGGTAGTTGTGGCAGTGATTCAGAAAAGCAGAGGCCTAGCTTTTGACTTTGGATGTCACCTTTCTTCCAGCTACTATGACAGATATTTTCCTTTCTTATTTTGTCATTGGTAAGATATATTAACATTCTTATATAGCATTGATATCATTCCAAAATTTATGGAACTTTCAAGGAAGGGCTGTAATAATTTACATACACCCTGAGTTTTATTCACTATCTCCAGGTATGGAACACTGTAATTGACCTTCTTGGATTTTGTCACTGAGGACAGGAAAGAGAGGGGTTGGGGTACAAGGACAGAGCCTTGAGCCCAAATGGGGCAGAAAAGAAATGCCCTCAAAGGAAAGAGGCTGGGAAAGTAAGGGGGGTAGGAAGAATGTCCCAGCAGATAGCTACCACTACCCATCAAGTTCACATACATTGTGAGTAACAGAGCAGGGTCCCATGTTTTCTATCTTAAAACATTTTGTATTTTTCTCCTACTGTTGTGCCTCCTTTGCTGGGGAAAGCACTTACAATTACTGCCAAACTCCTGGTGTTCCACTGTCTGCCTTCTCTCTTACTCTGCTTTACCCTCAGCCTGGAGTCCACTTGGGTGGAAATACAGCTTATAATGGACTCAGAGTTAATCATCTGCAGGCTTCCTCTGATAAGTCACAGTATGTTTGCTGCGCTCCTTCCAAGAGTCAACAGCAGCTGTGGGGATGTGCCGACAGTGGCCTGTGGCATTCCGGGCGCTGGCCCAGATGGGAGGCAGTGTTGCTGGGGAGTCTCTCTGCACACCACCATCTGGAATGCCTCTGTTGCCCTGAAGGCACTTGTCTGCATCTGAAAAGGACACAGCTTAGAGATGCCAAAAATTGCGCCAAGTTCACTGGATGTACATGTCCTGACGTCAATGGAATTTGCTCATAATTTAGGCCTCATGTGTGATGTGCTGTCTGAACTCAGTGATCTGTCAAAACAATCAAAGAGGAAAAGAAGAAGGAAGGAGAAGGCAGGAGTGGGGAGAGGAAGGCAAACAGGAGAAAGAAGAGAAGGTAGAGGTAGAGGAAAAGGGTGAGGAGAAAAAGGAGGAGGAAATCGACATGGCCAGAAGCTGTGGCAGGACAGGTTCAGCTTTTGGCTCCCAGGTCCAATAGTCCCTGTAAGTTTGTTGAAAGCATCAGTGCCAAATAAAACATGGCCTTTTAAAGCACTGAATTACGTGAGTGCAGAGCTGTTAAAGTCAGTGTAGCAAAAATCCAGCTGGGTTTGGCCAGTGCCACAAAGTACAAAATGATGACCACTTGTACTGCCAAGACCCAAGTTCCCCAGATGTGGTGGCCTGAGCAGAGTTACTTGGATGTATGTCCAGCCCTCCATTCTTTAAAATGAGGAATCTGCCTTTAAGAAATGGACATCTGCTGTTTTCACTTGCTCTATGTCCAGAGGGGAATTTATTGTGACGCTAACAATCCTTAAGCTTCAGAGATTTTCACTTACATGGGTCTCTGTAAGTGCTGGAATTATGGGGTCTTGTAGGTGGGGAAAAGAAGCCAGATTACAGTCAGCAAGTATTGATGTATTAGCATCTCTTGTAAACTGCCTTAAATAGATCTTAAATAGAAAATAACTTATATTTCCAAGATTTTGTTGTGATTTGTTTTCTCATTCAAATTAAACTTGCTCTTCAAACCTATTTCAAAATTATCTGATTAGAGTGAGACCCAAAATTAAAAGTTGCAAAGCCTAGCAATACTCCTACCAGCGTCCATTGCTTTTCTTCTGATTTCCCCTTTGGGAAAGGCAGATAACTAAGAAAGTAATAGACTTCACTGATATGTAAGTGCAGGCCCAGCATTAAATACCTCTTCTCTCATCTGCCACATATGCTTCCCTTTGTCCACTTTCCCTCCAGTCATCCATCAGTTGTATAATTTCCCCATGTCAGAGTTGGTACTTTCTAGTTGTAGCACATCTGTCATCCCTACCATTTCTGATGAGTTGTCACTGATACTGATACTCCAGTAGTTTTCATGCCAAAGATGGGAGAATGAACTGAGGGGTTTCAATCTGTTTCAAACCACTGCATACTATTTCTCCAAACTGAAAACCTCTGTTCGTTTCCTCCCATTCCCTTTTCTTACGCATCTGCCAAGATTTCCAATGCTCTACTCAAGTATGGAGGCTTTACAAGGATTCAAAGCCTGGATCCCATTGTTGCCAAACAAAGCATTTCAGATTTGAAGCCATCTTTTCATGTTTTGACAAACATTTATTGAGTATCTGTGAGGCACTGGAGATGAATTTGAGGCATTGGGGTGAGTTTGACAAAGTTCTATAATTAGATAGAACACAAGGCAAACAGCCCCCATGAATAGAGTATTTGAAATCATAGCAGAGGGAGATGGTAGGTGGAAAGAGATTTGCTAATGTATGTTCAGGAAAAGTAGTCTTTACGTGTGTTTCAATGGGAATTTCTAGGCAGAAAGGGGGACAGAGCATTCCAAGCATACGGAACAACTTGATCAAGGCTAGAAAAAGCAATAGAAGACATGAGTTGTTTGGGAAATAGCAAGAATTTGATCAGTAAAAGAAAACAGTCTTTGAAAGTGGTAAAAAGTAATCTAGAAAGGTAAGACTCAGGCTAGCTTTCAGACTTCTTGTATGCTGTGTTAAGGCATCTGAAATTCTCTCCGTATTGAGAAGAAGCCAGTGAGAAATCTCAAGCAGAGAATGCCATGAGTATATTTGTGTTTCAGACAGATCTCCCAAGAACAATAGTGATATTCTCTTATAGTAATAAGACCCTTTGTTCTGAACCTGCTCTTTGGATTTGAGATTCTTCATATTAATCCAACTTTTAGTCTCTATCTTCACTACTAATCTAAAAAGCTCTTCCCTAAACGCATAATACTATTGGCTTTACCCATCAGCCAGTGTCATAGCATTCCCTCCCAGAAGCAATTCTCAACCATGTGTGAATGTGTTTATTAGAGGAGAGATATAACATTTCCCCATAGAGGACAGTTTCAAAAACCCATATGGCTTTGTGCCACACTCTAGGAAATCAGAGACAGTGGGATAGACTGGCATTTTGGAGACGTTTATGCTTTTAAATATCTGGAGATAAGAGTTATAACCAAGATAGCATCCCTCTTGATTCCATGGTTGTTTTGAAAATGCTATAAAATCTGGTTTATACCTTAATAATGATACCCTTTAAAGTTGATTAAATGTTGGTTCCAAAAAAGATATGTCTATGCCCTAATACAAAACCTCCAAAATTTTTGGCCTTATTTGGACAACAGGTCTTTGCAGATGTAATTAAATTAAGTATCTTGAGATGAGATCATTCGGGTGGGCCTTAAATCCAACAGCAAGCATCCTTATAAGAGAGAAGAGGAGAAGACAGGATAAAAAGGAAAAGGTCATGTGAAGATGGAAACAGAGATGGGTTATATCGCCACAAGACAAAAAACCTGGAGTCACTAGAAGCTGAACAAAACAAGGAAGTGTTCTCTGTTAGAGCCCTCAAGAGCATAGCAACTTGATTTTAAATTTCTGATCTAAAAAACAGATAACACACACACACACACACACACACACATACACACACACAGTTTTGATTGATTTTCTATGGCATCCTTAGAGAGCAAATGCATCTTTTCTTTCTTTCTTTTTTTTTTTTTTGGTCAGTCATGGGGCCTGGACTCTGGGCCTGGGCGCTGTCCCTCAGCTCTTCAGCTCAAAGCTAGTGCTCTACCACTTGAGCCACAGTGCCACTTCCAGCTTTTTCTGCTTATGTGGTTCTGAGGAATCGAACCCAGGGCCTCATGCATGCAAGGCAAGCACTCTGCCACTCAGCCACCATCTTTTTTTATTCTTATTGATATGTATTAATTATACAGAGTAATGGGTTTTAGTGTGCTTTTTCATACATGTTTATAATATACATGTTATATCATCCTGTTGCTCTCTTAATCCTCCTTTATCCTTTATCCCTACTTACTCTCTTAAGCCTCCCTTCTACTTTTCAATACATTCAATAGGTTATGTTTATACACTGCTACTCTTCTAAAAGGAGACTATCTTCCCAAAGTGCTGTCTGATGGTATAATCTAAATGGATTAGGACAGGGTAACTCAATCCCTCTGAATCAATTATGTCCCTTTTCTGCCTATTCCTAATTTCACAGAATGTTGAGATAATTAAATAAGATTAAACAAAACTACCAGCAACTGGCAAAAAGCAAGAGCTCAAAGGTTTATCTATTTGGAAACAGGACCCAGCACATGCTGCACAGACACTTTGATGAAGCCAGGAGTCCCAGGACAGTGCTAGGGTATGACATGCAAAGCCCTGGGCTTGTATCAGAATCTCTTTTGCATGTAACCACTTAGACCCATCTGTGTCAGCTCTCCTCTCCCACAGCCTTCTCTACTTCCTGTTTACGTAGATTGCTGCTTCCTGACCTAGGGAACAAGGGTTTCAGCCAGGCTGCCTTTCCCCTGGCCCCACACCAAGAATACCTTTTTTTGCTCTCCTTCTTTACTCCTTTTTTTTCTTGTCATAGAAGCCATCACACGAATGCAGAGCAAACTACTTCTTTGAGCTATCCACCCCCCTCCACCCAAAACTGTTGTTCTCCTCCCCACATAAGCACATCAAGTACTGTCACATATAAAGAAATCTGTCCTCTCTATTTGCTACAACAGCCTCTCTAAGCAATTGATACCTGTGCTTTCTTCATTCAAATACTCTGCTTATTATCTCCCAATTCTCAGGCTCAGCTCTGTCCTATTTATATAACACAGTCCAAGGTTTGCAGTACAGCAATACATTATATTCAAACAGAACACCAAGTAGGGAGATTATTGAAATGATCTAATTCATTGTTCTCATTATGAGGCAAATATCCAGGATTTTTTAAAACAAATAACACTTGAACTTGAGGTCAGGCATGGATATTGGGGGTTCTGGGGAGGGGGAAAAGTTGTAAGGGATCATTCTTTTTCCTTTAACTTTAGATTTATCTCCTTATGGCAATAGAGAGAAGAATGTGGAATATGAAAACTGTCTGGATTCAAATTCTGGCATTGCCACTTATGAGCTGTGTGACCTTGGAAGTACTATTTAATAAAACCATGGTTTTCTCTGCACCTCAGAGAGAATGAAATTAAATTCTCTTATTTTATGCAGAGAGAATTTGCACTCATTTACAAGTTGTTGTTCAAGGAGTTATGAGTTTTCTCAAGCAGTTAATTCTCCTAATAATAATACTATTACCAACCTCTAAGGTATGCAATTTTCTCTACCATTACATTCTGGTTTATATATGCATTTATATTTGGTGATAATATTCACCTTCTCAATAGACTTGTCATGAGAAATAAGTATTTAGGCAAGATGCCAGTGGCTCACTCCTATAAACAGCTTGGTCAGTAAAGTCTGAGAGACTCCATCTCTAGCAAAATGCCAGTCTGGAGGCATGGCTTAAGTGGTAGAGCACCAGCTGTGACAAAAGAAAGCCAGTGAGAGATCAAGGCCCTGAGTTCAAGCCCCAGTACCAGTAAATTTAAAAAAGAAAAAAAAAAAGAGAAAGAAAAGAAAAGTGCCAGGAGCTGGTGGCTCACACCTATAATCCTAGCTATTCAGATAGCTGAGATCTAAGGATCGTAGTTCAAAACCAGCCCAGGCAAGAAAGTCCATAAGACTCTTATCTCCAAGTAACCACCAGAAAACCAGAAATGGTGCTATGGCTCAAATAGTAGAGTGCCTCAAGTGGTAGAGTGCTAGCCTTGAGCTGAAGAGCAGAGGAACAGTGCCTAGGCCCAGAGTTCAAGACCCATGACTGACAGAAAAAGAAAAAGAAAAGAAAAGGAAGGAAGGAAGGAAGGAAGGGAGGGAGGAAGGAAGGAAGGAAGGAAAGAAGGAAGGAAGGACAGACCACTTACACTTAAATTGGGTTGGACCAGTAATGGTTTTGCACTCCTATAATATCACCTACTTGGGAGACAAAGAGGAAGATCACAGTTCAAAACTGATCAGGACAAAGTTAATATGAAACTTATCTTAAAAAATAAAAAAAAAATAGAGAAGTGGCGCTGTAGCTCAAGTGGTAGAGCGCTCGCCTTGAGTTGAAGAGCTGAGGCCCAGGCCCAGAGTTCAAGCCCCACGACCGATAAAAAAATAAAAAAATAAATAAAAATAAAAAAAAATAGGAAGTGGCGCTATGGCTCAAGTGGTAGAGCGCTAGCCTTGAGCTGAAGAGCTGAGAGACAGCGCCCAGGCCCAGAGTTCAAGCCCCACTACCAACCAAAAAATAATAATAATAATAAAAGCAAAAGAACTGGGAGTGTAATTCAAGTGGTTAAGTTCTTGGCCTAGCAAGTGTGAAAGTCTGCAATCAATCTCCAATACTGCAATGATGATGATAATGATGATGATGATGTTAATGCATTAAGATAATTTAACTATAAGCAGTTGTTACTTTTATTTTTGTTTTTTTACCCTACTGATGGGATTGCTTAATCTGTGAAGATTATGTAGACAGAAGTGAGGACAGGGCTCAAAGCATGACAGGGGAAGAAGAAACAACAGTAGAATGGAATGAACACCATTGCTGGAAGAAAAAAACTTGTAGTACTGAAGCATGTGCTCTCTAGGACAAAAGCACCCGAATTTAGCTCTTGCCTTCAGTACTTAATGTTGGCATATCTGTGAGCCAATTACATGTTTTCTCATTTGTAAAATGGAGACAATAAAAATACTGACCTATCTTATGGAATCAAATGAGTTAATACATAACATGCTGATTTTTTACCAAGTGGCTGGTGTTTGGCAAGTGTTAGCTCCTGTTTTTATTGGAGATAAAAAGGTCAAGGAACTAAAGGATCAATTGTTAGCTAGAAGTTGACATTCTCCAAATGAAGCAAAGTTTGAAGTAGCAGGAATAGTGTGAACTACATGTAAATTTCTTCACTGAATGAGGTAGTAGCAAGCAATAAGAAGGGAGAAAATGATAATGGCTAAAATGCATTAACTTCCAAGTGACTGAGTCTTTTACAAGAGTGTGGAGAGGAAGCACTTACCAGAAGCAAAGAGGGTCCCAGTACTACATCTTAGCCTTAAACTGAGGCTAAAGACACAAAAAGTACAGTTAAAGTAATGCTGACACTACCAGTGTTTTCTGGATAGGGAGTGACAGGCTAAACAAAGTGGTCAGAGTCTAAAAAGTAAAAGAAAGATGAGGTAAAGCTACTCTTACTGAACACTACACCAAGTGTGTACATTCTTTGTATAGTAAATGGCTTGGACCAGTACTATCCATTAGTACTGACCATACAATGGAAGTGTTCTATGTCTGAATCATCCAATATGGTACACAGCACAGGCTAGTTTGATCAGTATTCCTAAATAATCCCTGAGGAATTTTGTTAAGAGACAGAATCCTAGGCTCTACCCTCATCTACCGAATTAGGACCTCTGCAAATCAGTGCAAAATGATCCTCCAGAGATCTCTAACTGACAGATACACAGTCAGGTTTAGGAACTGCTGCAGGATCTAAGGAGGAGAAAAGGGGAATCTGTTTGAATAAGAAAGGGAGGGGAAAACTGGGAGAGAAATAGGAAGGAGAGGTGGCATTGTCCAAAAAGAAATGCACTCTTTACCTGACTTACTTAACTGTAACCCCTCTGTACATTGCCTTTATAATAACAATTTTAAAAAGAATACAAAGGGAAATCATCTGATTTGTAGCCATTTTCATTTTATTACAAGTGGCAAGGATCACATTGATATTTTTATTTTTAAAAATATTAGGGCCGGGAAAGTGGCTCGGTGGTAGAGTGCTTGCCTAGCACACATGCGGGCCTGGGTTCGATTCCTCAGCACCACATAAGCAGAAGAAGCTGGAAGTGGCGCCATGTCTCAAGTGGTAGAGCACTAGCCTTGAGCTGAAGAACTGAGGGACAGCGCCCAGGCCCAGAGTTCAGGTCTCATGACTGACAAAAAAAAAATGTTTGTCTTGGTTGACATAAGAAAATTTAAAAATTTAAAGAATGTAATGGTAGAGAAAAGTGTATGCCTTACAGGTTGGTAATAGTGTTCCTATTAGGAGAATGAACTGCTTGAGAATACTCATAATTGCTTGAACAAAAGCTTATAAATGAGTGCAAATGCTCTCTGCATAAAAGAATTTAATTTCATTCTCTCTGAGGTAAAGAACGAAGGGGAGAAGGAAATTAGGTAAAAAGGTAGTGCATACCATATAGCACACCATATAACAGTTTGCTCAAGTCCACCCGAATCCATATGTTTGTAAATTTTTGTCTGGGGGTAGCTCATAAAAAGACTGATATGCAGAAGTCAGATCTAAAGCACAGTAGGATATGACACATTATACAGGATTCTAGATACACATGGTGAGACCAAAAGGGGAGAGAAATACAAAGGCGCAATACCTAAGTGCCTCTTTGCATTTATAGAAAAGAATATACATACTGAAACAAACTTCAAGATATGGAAAGAAAAGATTTTTTTCTTAGTCTTTAGTTTTTGATAATTCTGTCTTCGTCATGCATGTTTTATTCATGTGTGTATCTTCAGGAAGGTGTGGGGGAGGGCACAGAACTCAAGGGCAAAAGAGTGAGAAAGTGCAGTAGCGAGTTCCCTGAACACTGTGATGAAAGAGAACCACACAGCTCGTGGGTGGAGATGGGAGGGAGGGACTGGGAGAGAATGAGGGAACAGAAGACATTGGACGAAAGGAAATGTACGTATTACCTGACTCATGTCATTGTAATCCATCTATAATAACAATAAAGCAAATTAATTTTTTTTTTTTAAATTTTATTTTATTTTATTTGAGAACATACTGTACAGAGGGGTTACAATTACATGGGCAGGATAATGCATACATTTCTTACCAAGCATTGCATCCTCCTCCTTTGTTTACCCTTCACCTCCCTTCCCAGCCTCCCCCCTCCCTCCCACCCAATCATACCCCCCCTCCCCCCCCCCCCACCGACATTGTAAAGCTGGTTTTGACATGACATTTTGTACTTCTCATTGTTGCAACAGGTCCACCTGAATCCTTAAACGACTTGTTTGTCCCCGTCTCCTCCACAAGTTATACTGACATCAAATATAGTGAAAGCAGGGTGGGCAAAAGACTTAAAGAGAAACTTCTCTGAAGAAGAAAGAAGGATGGCCAATAGACACATGAAGAAATGCTCAACATCCCTAGCCATAAAAGAAATGCAAATCAAAACAACATTGAGATATCACCTCACTCCAGTTAGAACAGCAAAAATCAAGAACTCTAACAACAACAGATGCTGGAGGGGATGTGGACAGAAAGGAACCTTACTTCATTGTTGGTGGGAATGTAAACTTGTTCAACCACTTTGGAAAGCAGTATGGAGGTTCCGCAAATTAATTTTTTAATGACAGTTTTGTTTGGATTGACAAGGAGTAAAGCCCAGTCAGTGCAATTGAATGCAGATTCATGGATGCAAAGAAAGCCAGAAAACACAAACGTCTGGAAGTTCCTAGAAAGCTGAGGAAAGTTTATGCTAATCACACTAGGGAATCACGTGGTTGAGGCAATCACATGTAGCTCTCATCCAGGTTTATGGTAGACAAGAAAGCACAGCACAGAATGACTGTGAATCCAGAACTGTCTGACCCTTCAGCTGGCCACACGAGCCACTGCATACTTATGGACTTGTCTGCTTGTCTCGTAGGTCTCCAAGCCTGCTCTACCTGATGTCCTGTCCTCTCATCCCCAAGGGAACACTTTGGCTATAACCTCAGTCTTACTACACACCAAGGCGGATTGTAGACAATAGCGCTCTAGGTCTTAGACTCTAACAAGCTGTAAGAGTTATTAGGTACTGATTTACCCTTATTTTCTTAATTTGTGTTTGTTTATTGTCATTCTGGGATTTGAACGTAGAGCTTTGGGCTTGCCCAAAGGCAAGTACGCCACCACTCTACCACTTGTGCCATGATCCCAAATTCTTCTGCCTTTAGTTTGTTTTTCAGGTAGGCTGTGGCACTTTTGCCTGAATCAGCCTCTGATTGCAATCCTCCTACCTCTGCCTCTTGAGTGGCTAGGATTATAAGTGGGTACCACCTCTCTGCCTTGTTTTGGAATGATAACTTGCCAACACTGACCTGGAACCTTGTTCTTCCTATTTTTTCTCCCAAATGGTGGCATTATAGAAATGAGCCATCATACCTAACCACTGAGTTGCCCTTAATGAACCAGAAAAAAAAAGTTGAATTGAAGGCATGACTCAAGTGGCAGGACACCAGCCAGGAGCAAAAAAAAAAGTCAAGAGAGAATAGGAGGCCCTAAATTTAAGCCTCGGTAGACAAATGGGGCACGTACTATCTGTCTTTGGAAGAAAGTTTTTCAGAAGCTACCATACAATACTTATGCTCGTATCTCTTTGGCAGGAATTTAGTCACATGATCACACTTAGCTGCAAGGAAGGATGAGAAAATTCCACACAGTTTTGTGCATAGATAAAAATTAGGAATTCTTGGGGTGGGAATGTGGCTTAGTGGTAGAATGCTTGCCTAGCACAGTGGTAGTATGCTTACCTAGCATGCGTGAAGCCCTGGGTTTGATTCCTCAGTACCACATAAACAGAAAAAGCCATAAGTGGTGCTGTGGCTCAAGTGGTAGAGCACTAGCCATGAGCAAAAGAAGCTCAGGGACAGTGTCCAAGACCTGATTTCAAGCCCCAGGACTGGCAAAAAAAAAAAAAGAATCCGACACTGTTCAAAAGAAACGTACTTATTACCTGACCTATGCAACTGTAACCCCTCTGTACATCACTTTTAAATAAAAATAAGCTAAATTCTTTTTTTTTTTTTAAATAGGCCTTGTAAGGCATGAGGCCATGGGTTCCATTACTCAGGACTACATAAGTAGAAAAACCCAGAAATGGTGCTATGGTGCCTTGAGCTGAAGAGCTGAGGGACAGTGCCCAGGCCCAGTTCAGGCCCCACAACCAACAACAACAACAAAAATAGGAATACTGATACTATAGAGGAGGAGTAAGATGAATTTGGGTGACAGCTTGAGTCCTTATTATCTAAGTTATTTATCGTAAAAATGGGATTTTTTTATTTTTGTTTTATTTTTAGTGTTCTTTTTTGAAGATTACTAATGTATAACTTGGGGAAGCAGAGATAAGAGTTGTCCTCCAAACCAAGTATGGTGGCACATGTCTGTAGTCCCACCTATTTGAGAGGCTAAGGCAAAAGGATTGACTGAGCAGAGGAATTGAAGGGCTGCCTTGAATTTTCATAGAGAAAAGCAAAACAACAGAAAAAAAGACATGATTTTCATTTTACCCCTTGCCTTTGTTAAGATGGTAATCTATGTAGATATTGTGGCAATGAGATGCTTGCTTAAATTTTGCAACGTTGTTATCTCTTTTACAGATTTAAATAAGTAATACTTCAATAGAAGTTTGCTTACTGTGAGAGTATCACATTGACTCACTATGAAACAATCAGTGGCCTAGCAAGGCAGACTTTTAAAACTAGATATGATCTTTGGAAGCTATGATTCTCAAAAAGATCTGTGTACCTTCTCATACCTCGTTCACCATCATGAGATGAGGGTTTCCTTTTCTGTCACAACTTCTGCTGTACAAGGCCATATCAGCCTCTTCTCCTACATAATTCAGATGTCCCCTCTGTTCATATTCTGTTAGGTGCAGACAAATGCAGGGAGACCCTTGCTTCTTCAGTATTTTAATGATTCCTGGATTATTAACTAAGATGTATTACGTGATCTCCTTCATCTAGGGAATGTCATCCCTCCTAAAATGCCTGATGCAAATCCAGTGAGTAATCAAGATAGTGCAAGAACTGATTTGTTTACTGAGGATAAAAAGAACAGACTACCCAAAAACACAGGATTAAGATGGTTTTGATACCAGTTTAATAGCCTACAAACAACAAGTTTAGTGGAACTTCTCCCCATATATTTTCCATTGAAATATCAAATCATTTCTCAAATGTAAAACTAATAACTAAATTGCTTTTGAACATGAGGAGGGCCTAAGCCCTCATGAATAAAAAAAAAAGCTATTCTAACTACTATCTGAGAAGTCTGTAGCGCTATCTCCAAGAAACCATAAGATATTTCACTCTCTTGCTTGAAAAGCTGGCCATATGGACAAAGAAAACAGCTTTGAGTTAGTTAGTTTTGAGTTAGCGTTGATATCCAACAGTAAGTTCTACCTCTTACTATTGATAAGATTGCCTCCCTGAATTGTCATGAGAATTAAAGTGAATTTATGAATCTTCTGGCACAGAGTAAGTTTTCGATGTGAGCTCCCTCCTTTCTCTTCCTTCCCCTTAAAGTATGAGGGCACCTTTATCACTTTTTTGGGCTGACAACTATACATATAAGTGTGGGTCTTTATGCAGATGTCTAAAGACATGGTTTGTGTAAATTGCTCCTGGCATTAATTGAGTTGTGTGTGTGTGTGTGTGTGTGTGTGTGTATACTGAGACTTGAACTTGGGGCCTTGGCACCAGCTCTGAGATTTTTTTTGCTCAAGGCTAGTGCTCTACCACTTGAACCACAGCTTCACTTCTGGCTTTTTGGAGATGACAGTACCACAATAATTTTAAAACACACACATACACACACACACACACACTCACACTTACACACACATCACAGACTTTTCCTGTTGGGCTGGCTTCAAACCTTAATCCTCAGATCCTCAAAGCTCAGCCTCTTGAATAGCAGGAATTACACACTTGAGTCACCAGCACTTGATTTAAGCAAGCTTATTATGCATGAAATTATCATTAAAGAAAAATTGAGGATGGAATTGTAGGGGAAAACAAAGGAGCAGGCAACAATGCTGGATAAGAAATATACTCATTACCTTGCTCATGTAACTGTAACTCCTCTGTACAGTATTTTCACAATAAAAAACTTATTTAAAAAAAGAAAAATTGGATATGTTAACATATCTATTACAATACAGAACCTGAATGATGTTAGAAAAATAAAGAAGAATTTATCCATACATCTGTTTAGGCAAAGAAATCAAAATACCCTTGTGCTCATTGAAATATACTGTGCATCAAATGACAGCATGAAAGTGGTTTAACAGAGCCTATCTCCTTCAAGCATGTGTTTGATGGATACCACTGAAGAGAGGATGCTTTGGACTGATATCTGAGGGAGTTTACTACTAAATTTCTGTCCTAATTCTAGAATTAGAGAGTAAGACATAATGGATAATGATTCTGAAAGGCAGAATAATGGCCTCTGAAGACGTGCATGTCCTAATTCCTAATATCTATAAACATATAATGTTCCATGGCATGAAGAATTACGGGATTATAGAAAGGGTATTTTATCACAAATGGAATTACTAACAAACTGACAGAAAGGTCCTAAGCTAGTTCCCTCTAGCCTTTTATATAGCACTTCCCAAAAAAACCATGCCTCTTAATCTCACCACAAGGGAGTTGGGATTCAACATTATTTTAGAAGGAACACCTTCAAACTGTAATAGAAGGAAATATAACAAAAGTAGACATCACAAAAAGCAACAGATTGTCTTCTCCAGACCTTCTAGAAAAGATCTCCGAGCAACTGACAACTTGATTTTAGCCTAGTTCAACCATTTGGGTTTTCTGATGTCCACAACTGTAAGATTATATTAGGTTATTCAAGCCACTGAGTTTGTGATAATTCGTTATAACAGTAGTAGAAAACTAATGCTGTAGGTGATAGGCAAACAGTAGGTGAATATACAAGAAAGTGTTTGAGTATAAAGGTAAACTGAGTCAAATTGGGAGAAACGTTTCAAAGAAGATGACAAGGTAAAGATACATATGCCAAGGCTTAAAGTAGTTTAGTCACCATCTTTCGGACTTATTCATTAATTCCTTGGTTCAGTTGAGGAAGACCACTTACCCTCAAGACCTGTAGATGTAGAAAAGCAGGAATTGTGGACTAACTTTCCCAAAGTAAGCCATTCATGCTTTTCCTAGTCAGTTCCTCTGTTATTGGGAACAAACAGTATCAAAAAAAAACCCTGCAATTTAGTTCCTGCTAGGGAAGCCTCTGCAGACTTAAGGTGTTTACAGTTCCTGGATTGCTTCTGGTATAGAAGATACGGTTCATACATCCTTGCCAGTGACCATCTTCCTCATAGATTCCTAAAACTCACCTGCTTTGCTTTGTTTCTCCTAGCTGAGAGGAAAAGAAAAAAGCCTCACCACCTACAAGCAAATACCACAAAACAATCATATTACTAATGCTAACAACAGATGCCAGTTGAGTTTCATAAGCATATGTCATAGGGTCAAATTTCTTTTTAACTATCTCGATCCCATAAAATACATCTTATAAATCAAAGAACTATTAAGAGCAATTAAGGAGGCTTCCTCAGAATACAGAGGGGAAGTGGTACAGCTCAGTCTTACTCAAAAGCCCGGGCCTGTTGTGCTTTGCCACAGCCCCCAGCATATCAGACACTACACCACTGCAGAACCAGGTGCTGGAGGGCTCTAGCTCCTGGGAATTCTAATGCAAGGAAGAAATTGAGACCGAGAATTCTTGCTAATAATAAAATAACAAACATGTTTCAGAAATTCAACAGCATCCTTTCACTCCAGACTTCCTGCTACATCGGTCTCCTAAGTGGCTCTCAAACAAATGTGTGCATCTATTCCTGGTCTAATTCCCATTCCCTCCTCCCTCTGTCCTCTCAAACCTCACTTGCCCTGAGTGATAGTGAGAAAGGAAGAGAAGGAGAGAGGAGAAAAGGAGTTGGGTGAATATGACAGAGGGATAAGAGTCCACTTGTCATAGTGCATAGCAGTGGTACCCAGCCCATGTACACAACTGTAGAATATCAGTTCTTTGGTTCTGAGCTAAGACTTAAGCAATCTATGCCATATCTCCGTTTCCCTGTGTGCCTCTACCCCATCCCCGCTTAGAACTCCCAGATACACCTTGCTAGAGATGAAAAGGTAAGAGAGAAGGCACTGAAAGAAGAAAAAGAGGAAGTAAAAAAATAGTCAATAGAATGCTGGTGCAATCCAGTTTTATTTTCAATCTCTTTGACTGACTTCTCTGAACATCTTTACCCTTTCCTTTGTTGGCTTGATCCTGCATTCCTAAGGTTTCTATTCTGTTGTCAGTTCATATCAGAGTTCTTTCTCCCTGGGGAAAACAAAGTTATGGTTTGGTTATGAAGTGTCATTCAAGAGGTTCACATGCTGAAGGTTTGGTCTCCAGCTGAGGTCCTTCAGAGGTGGGGCCTAGTTAAGAGGAAGCAAGTTACTGGAGGTGTGCTTTGGGAGCTATAACTTGTCCCAGGTCTATTCCTGTTTTTCTTAGTTTCCCAGTTGCCTTGAGGTGGGTAGCTTTGTGCTACCACAGTCTTCCATTATTATGCTTTGCTGCACCTGAGACCCAGAAATGATAAGACTAGTCAAATGTGAACTGAACCCATGTGCCAAAATAAGTCCTTTCCCCCCTCAAGTTTGTTATTTAAGGCATTTAGTAGCAGCACGAAAGATCTAACAGAAGAGTCATTCTAGGTATCTAAGCATTCATTCAACATACATACTGAGCACTAACTCTATGCTAGACAGTGTTCTAGGCATAGATGGTGTAGAGATGAACAGAAAAGATATCCCATCATAATGAACATTATGGAAGCAAGTTTTTCATAAAGTCCTTCCAGAGTAGAGATAGTTGAGACTTTTGGAGCTATTGTAAATGTCTAAGCTTTGAAACAGATTGAAGAATTTGTTTTACCCCTAAATTGCTTTAAGTCTGATATGTAATTATGTGCTTGATCTTACAAGGACACAGGTCATTATACAAGGAAGATAAAATTTTATCTTGAATGCCAACTCTGACCAACTCAAAGTGGTTACTTGGAGTCCTGTGTTAGCAAGAAACCCTGTTATGTCCTGCAGGAAAAGGAGCTATGATAGATAGAGTGGTATTGTCTGCCACAATTTAAGGAAAGGACAAAAGACAAATGTGCCACACATTACTGTCTCCGTAGAAAAATTACATCTTTCATGTTGGTATAATTTGTGGAGGAGATGGGGAAAAACAAGTCGTTTAAGGATACAGGTGGACCCGATGCAACTATGAGAAGTACAAGTTGTCATGTCAAAAACGAACTCTACAACTTTGGTGCGGGGGGGGGGGGGGGGGGGGGGGGCATGTGGGGGGGGGGGGCGGGGGGAGATGGGAAGGGATGTGAAGGGTAAACAAAGGAGGAGGCTACAATGCTTGATAAGAAATATACTCATTATCTTGCCCATGTAATTGTAACCTCTCTGTACAGTATGTTCACAAAAAATTAAAATTAAAAAAAGAAAAATTACATCTTTCAGAGTTGTTTCATGCCTGCTCATTTCTCAAGTAGTCAACACATTCTGGGAAAGGCAGCATTATGCAGTTGGATCACTGGAAGCTGAGCCAAAGAGCGTTTCTTTCTTTTCAGAAAGAAACATGGTGAGACAGAATCCCATCATGTGCCCAGAATCCCCATGGTTCTAAACAAGCACACTTTCTGATACTACACACTTTCACAGATAAGTCCCAGTTCATGCTCATTTTTTTCATAGACTATGTTCTACATAGTCTTTATGAGGACTTAGGATATGCCCTAAGTGGTATAATGACTGCCTTACAGGGTAAGTTCAAATTCAAATACCATCAATAAAAAGATCTTTGGGAACTCTGAGTTAGCATTTGCTGATGCACTATTACTACTATGAAAATACCAAGTTACATTCGTGCAAGCCTCTGATCACATTTTCATCGATCAATATTTGACCTTGTTTTATTTGTATTTTTGACTACTTATTTACAATATATTGTGACTGGACATGCTAGAGCACACCTATAATCTCAGTACTCACGAGGCTGAAGCAGGAGGGTTGTGAGTTTGAGTTCAGCCTAAGCTACATAGCAAGATCTGTCTCAAAAAATAAAATAAAATAAAATTATGTATATATATATATATATATATATATATATATGCATGTGCACACAAGTTTTGACCCATTAACATTGAACTCATGGCCTACAGTACTAGATGACACATTTATTTTCTCTGTAAGGCACATCTAGTCTTCTTGGGCTTAGGAACGTGAGACAGCCCTTTAGTACTACAGTTGGGCTATTGAAAATATACCACTGAATAAACTGCAGAAAGGATCTTCTTTATAGTGGAAGAGCTAAAATAAGAAGGCAAGATCTGCTCTGTTTGACCTCAACTGCAAATGTGCATATTGGACAACCAGAACTTTTGACCACTCAGCACACATTTGTGAAGAACCACAGAAGTTCCATGAGCCCTTTTGGTTCACAAATGAATGCTACCAAATAAGTGTGCAGTCACAGAATCCATAAATGAGGATCCATAATGAGGATCAGCTGTGTGGATCTCAGTAATGGCATCCCTCAACACTACAGATTAAATGAGAAAAGGTATGTAAAATACGTGTTGATTCCAGTTGGTTCTTAGACCAAAATAACTTCCCTTTTGTTTTTTATCTGCCATGCTCCAATCTGAGAGATAAGTAGATAACAAGAAATTTCAAGCCAAATTTTATCATCCTTATCCTTGGACCATGAACCAAAATCAACTCATATTAGCTAATGTATAAAAAGATGGTGATTTGAACAGATAACAAGAGGCAATCTCTAAGGACACTAAAGTGCTGGTAACAACACGCCCAGGCCACCCCAGGATGAGCATGACACGGACCAGAAGCAGTTCCTCTTCTCACGGAGTTGCATCTTCCACCATCTGTGCTTCTCTCTGAGCATCTGCTGATGCTTTTCTGCTTCTCAGCAGACAGGTTTCCTCTGCCTTTTCTGGCTTCCTTTCACCCTTGTAATTTTGGCTCTTATGTGGATCTGGCTTCTCTGTGATATTGATGACAGCCAGACACTCTATGGCTGGGGCACAGTTGTCATGTCTGCCTGTCTAGCACCAATCTTCCACTTCTTATAATGGTTGTTTACAACATTCTGGCTCCAGGGTTGGCCTGGTCTCACACACACACACACACACACACACACACACACACACATTACACACACCCCTCTCTCCTGAGAATATAATCTGTCTTGGTTATCTCCTACTTCTGTCATTACTCTGTGTATCTTTTTGCTGCTTTGTGGCTTTTGTTTGCTCAGAGCTCCTGTTTATTCATAGTTTCTGCTTACTCATGAAGTGTGAATACTGCTTTCCATGTCTTTCAGCTTCTATTCTGACTGATTTTTTTTCCTTATCTTTCCAGTGTTGATTTCCTAAAGAAAAAACTTAATGGCACAGTTAACTGGTATATGTTTAGACAGAATTTTCACATCCAGCCTATTTACCAGCTGTCCCTAGACAAGGGCCAGCCATTGTCCAACAAGTGGGTAATAGAATTGAAGGAATTGGAACATACAGATGCTATACAATGTAGTCTTCTAAGTTTAGGAACTTGCATCAAACTGGTTATCCGGACATCTCTCTTCTACTTCATATCTAATCTATGAAGACATTGTTAGCTTTACCCTCAAAATATAATTATAATGCAATGCTACCATTCTATTCTAAGACATACTGCTTTTCACCTATATAACTTAAACAGCCTGCTCAAAGGTCACCTGCTGCTACCTCAACTGCAAATGTGTCTATCTCTATTACAGAGTGATTTTTAAAATCTGATTCACAGAGTTAGTTGATATGTATTTATAATCCAGTTACTTGTGAAGCTAAGGTGGAAGAATCACCTAAGCCCACAAGTTCAAGGCCAGCCAAAGCAACAGCCAGACCCTTTAAACAATATAATACACTACTAATATTTTTTAAACTGAGTCATGTTGTGTCATTTGTCAGTGACTGCTCATTCACTCAGAGAAAAAGCCAATGTCCTGGGCCTCATTACCTCTGACTTCACCTCTACCACTTTTCCCATTGCTCACTCCACTCCAATCGCATGATCTTGCCTTTCCTCAGATATTCCAGGCATGCTTCCACATAGGCCTTCGCTCTAGCTGCCTCAGCTGTCTAAACACCTCTTATAGCTCTTGCTTTGATTAACTCCTTTGTAGATCTTTATTCAAATCTCACATTCTCCACAAGGCTTGCCTATTTTCAATTTATAACTATTACAATAAACACATAATCTTCCGAGTATACCAGGGAATGAAACAGTTGAATATCTCTTTGTGAAGTTTATGTTCTAGCAGGGTACTATGCTTATAACTTCCAAACTGATTCTCAGAATTACATATAACAGCAATTGGACTCCTGAGAGAAATGAAAACATATATTCACATAAAAACATATACATAAATGTTTATAAAAAGCTTTATTGTAATATCAAAAACTGGAAGTATCCCAGATATATTTCAATGAATTAATTTTAAAAATTTAAAAATTTAAATTTTTAAAAATTGTAAAAAATTTAAAAAATGGAATGTCCATATCATAACATTTTAATAAGAAGAACATATTAGTGAGACATGTAAAATATGGATGAGAAAAGTATAAGAGAATTAGTTTCAAAATGTCAGAAATCTACACATTTGATTCATAAAATACCCTTGAGATAATAAAATTATTTTTAAAAAATGGAGAATAAATTGATGGTTTTCAGGGTAGTAGACTGTCCCAGTGGGTAATGAGAAGAAGGTGGGTATGATTATAAAAGACCAACAGGAAGATCCTTGTAGTGATGAAAATGTTCTACAAAATGTGAAAATGCTGACTGTGATGCTATGTTATGATTTTGCAAGATGTTACTATTGGGAAAAAATAGGTAAAGGATATAAGAGAATTTTTTTGTCTTATTTCTTATCACTACATGTGACTTTACAATTATCTAAAAATAAAAAAGTAATTAAAAATCTCCTAGACTAGGGATGGGGCTCTATGGTATATCAGTTACTTAGCATGCATACATCCCTGAATTCGATCCACAGAACCTCAAAAAAAAAAAAAAGGAAAGAAAAGGAAAAATGAACACCAATTTTAGCTGATTGATTGTTGAACCACACCTGCAATCCTAGCTACTAAGGAGCCTGAGATTTGAGGATTATGGTCCAACGCCAGCCCAGGAAGGAAAGCCCATCAGACTCTTATCTCCAATTAACCACCAAAAAGCCAGAAGTTATACTGTGGCTCAAGTAGTAGAGTGCTAGCATTGAATGAAATATCTAAGGGACAGTGCCCAGGCTCCATAACGGCTTGCGCATGCATGCGCACACACACACACACACACACACACACACACACACACACACACACACAACACCAGCTTTAAAATACCAAAAACCATGGGGCTGGGAAAGTGGCTCAGTGGTAGAGCACTTGCCTTGCATGCATGAGGCCCTGGGTTCGATTCCTCAGCACCACATAAGCAAAAAGAAAAAAGCTGGAAGTAGCGCTGTGACTCAGGTGGTAGAGCGCTAACCTTGAGCTGAAGAGCTGAGGGACAGCGCCCAGGCCCAGAGTTTAGGCCCCACGACCAGACCCAAAAATAAATAAATAAAATAAAATACCAAGAACAACATTTAATGGTAGTAATTTTTTTTTTTTTTTTTTTGTCGGTCGTGGGGCTTGAACTCTGGGCCTGGGCGCTGTCCCTCAGCTCTTCAGCTCAAGGGGAGCACTCTACCACTTGAGCTACAGCGCCACTTCCAGTTTTCTGGTGGTTTATTGGAGATAGGAGTCTCACGGTCTTTCCTGCCTGGGCTGGCTTTGAACCACGATCCTCAGATCTCAGCCTCCTGAGTAGCTAGGATTACAGGCGTGAGCCACCAGCGCCCGGCTTAATGGTAGTAATTTTAAGGAAGACAAAAAACACTTTATTATATTTAATCATTGATTGTAAGACTGCATTTCAATTTCAGAAATGTTAAAATGTGGGAAAGTATACTTTACAAACTAGAAAATATATTAAATGGGTGTCTTTATTTATATAATTCTACACATCCCACAAAAAGAACCATTGAAAGAAAAGACACAAAAATTCTAGCAGTGGTTATCTCTAAGTGGGCACTCTTTATTTTTAAAGCTTATCGGCATCTTCTCATTTCCCTACAGTGAGCATGTACTACTTATATAATTTCAAAGGCACAGAACATTTTATGACAGTAGTCAGAACAGCCCATAATCCATTGCTTTAAACCTACAATCAATCCTCAAATAGTCATTTCAGTCTTTAATATCATAGAAACCAATAGCTCCCAAAGCAACCCAGGCAGCTCTAATTGTTTGAAATGAGAGCTGTTGAAAGCAAAGGTCTCTGCTGTCAGTGCCTTTAGAGGATTTAAGGACATAGATTTAGTCTCTGCACAGATCAATTAACTTGCCGTATTCATAGAGGAAAATGGTAGCTGCACACTGCCTGCCTCGCTCACAGGGGCCAGGCACTGCTCAAACATTGTCCACAAGAGACACAAACACGTGAAAGTAAACAAGCCATGAAAATCCATCTCTGCTAAGCACTCCTCCTCACACTGGACAATTCCTCATTTCCTCAAGTGGTCACTAGGAAATAGAAACAAATTTTTAAATAGTTGTTACAATCAACAACCAGAAATGAAAGTATAAAAAGCAATCCCACTTAAAATGGAGGCTCTAAATCTCCATTAAACAGTTTAATGTGAAGTTAACAAGAATTAAGAAAACTCCAAAACCATACTAGTACTATAAATAAAATCAGACTAATGGATAGCAATTCCTGCTCATAACTGGAAAGACTAAAGCAATGGCATAATACTTCCCATTTAATTCAAGTGTCTTGTGTAAGAGAACATTAAGAGTTTTTTGTTTTGTTTTGTTTTTTGGCGGTTGTGGGGCTTGAACTCTGGGCCTGGGTGCTGTCCCTCAGCTCTTCAGCTCAAGGCGAGTGCTCTACCACTTGAGCTACAGCGCCACTTCCGGTTTTCTGGTGGTTTATTGGAGATAGGAGTCTCACAGTCTCTCCTGCTCGGGCTGGCTTTGAACCGCGATCCTCAGATCTCAGCCTCCTGAGTAGCTAGGATTACAGGCGTGAGCCACCAGCGCCCGGCGACATTAAGAGTTTTATAAAAGCAAATGGCAAACAAAGGAGGAGGCAACAATGCTTGATAAGAAATGCACTCATTACCTTGCCCATGTAATTGTAACCCCTCTGCACGGTATTTTTCACTATAAAAAAAAAAGAAAATGGCAAAATGATTATAAAATATAAGTGAATCAAACATGTTTGACTCAAAACATATTTGTTAGTGTTACATGAAGAAAAAGACAATGCAACAGAACTTTTTCATGGATTTTAAAACATTGTGATGATTGGCTGGGGATGTGGCTTAGTGGTAGAGTGCTTGCCTAGCATGCATGAAGCCCTGGGTTCTATTCCTCAGTACCACATAAACAGAAAAAACCAGAGCTGGCGCTGTGGCTCAAGTGGTAGAGTGCTAACCTTGAGCAAAAGAAGCACAGGGACAGTGCTCAGGCTCTGAATTCAAGCTCCAGGACTGGCACCAAAAAAAAAATAAAAATAAATAAAGTGATATTATAAAGCCTTAATGATCAAAACTCAATTAAAATTGAGGAGCTCTTCTGAATTAGCATGGTAAAAGAAAACATTTGGAGGAGGTGTGGGCTAAAACCCTCTCCCGGGTAAATGGAGTGTTGTGGGGAGGGTTTTTGGTTTGCAAGATACAGAGACTTCCTTCAAGGAGCCTTAAATAAACAGGCAGATTCTAAGACAATAATAGGTCTTAGAAGGAACTGGACTTCACTGCTCTGAAACTGTGAACCAAAGCAAAGCACATGGTATCTCAAGAACTTTCCCCATACTGGGCACTGGTGACTCATGACTCTAATTCTAACTACTCCAGGAGTCTGAGATCCACAGAATCATAATTTTAAGCCATCCTGGAGCAGAAAAGTCTGCAAGACTCCATGTCTACTTAACAAGAAAAATATTGGACTGAAGGCATGAATTATGTGGTAGAGGGCCAGCTGAGTGAATGTGAGGCCCTGAGTTTAATCTCAGTACCAGCAAACAAACAAACAAACCAGCACATCATGGGCCCTTTCTGAAGTCTGAGCAACATGTGAGTGACTCCTTACCCCACATCCCACGAGCCTAGCACTGTCAGCTTGAAGCAAAGGCAGCTCTGGAAGAAGGTTCATACTCACTATTCATTTTTGTTCTCCCAGGCAGTAGTAGCCCTCTGAATATAAACCTCTGATTTCCCTAGCTTCCCCTTTTTGTTTTTCCAGCTTCCCAAGAGTTGTGTAACAAACTCCCTGTATAAATCCTTTCTGCTTTAACTATTCTAAAGTGGTTTCTGTTTTTATCCTTAAACCCTGACTGATATATTGTGACTTTCAACATTGTCCTTATTTTAGGGCTAATAAATGAAGAAAAACTACAGAGATTTAGAAGAAAGATACACAAACATAAAAAAAGCAAAGTCAGAAAACTACAGAAGAAATCAATGAGCTGGATGCTGGTGGCTCACGCCTGTAATCCAGGCTGAGATCTGAGGATCATTGCGGTTCAAAGCCAGTCCAGGCAGGAAAGGCCATGAGACTCTTATCTCCAATTAACCACCAGAAAACCAGAAGTGGCCCTGTGGCTCAAGTAGTAGAGCGCTAGCCTTAAGCTGAAGAGCACAGGGACAGCTCCCAGGCCCAGAGTTCAAGCCCCATGACTGACAAAAAAAAGAAAGGAAAGAAAGGGAAGGGAAGGGAGGGGAACATGGAAGGGAGGGGAGAGGGAGGAGGAAGGGAAGGGAAAGAATGAGATGGGAAGGGAAGGGATCGATGACCAGTAGTGGCTGTGGAAACCAATGAGGTCAAAAGCTAAAGACAGAGGCAGTTGCAATCACAGGGAGAGATTCCAGGGACAGGACTGAGACAGATGAGTACAGAGTGAGCATTTCAGAAATGCCAGGGAGCAAGTACGGAGAGCTGTGCTTCCACAAAGATCTGGACAGGGATCATGAATAGTCGCAGAAATGGACTTGGGAACAAATGCCCTGTGTCTGATTTGCCCTGATATGACATACTACTCTGAATTCTGCTTATTTTCTTACAGTTGTCTTTTTTTTGTTTGACAGTTTGTATTATTACTTTTTTCCTTTTAATTAAAATTTCTCCTGCTGGGTGAGATGGCACATACCCATAATCACAGGTATTCAGAAGGCTAAGAGCAGGAGGAGGATGGCTCAAGACCAGGCCAGACAAAAAAAAGTTCACAAGCCCCCATTTCAAGGAATAAAAAGCTAGGTGAGGTGGCTCACACCTCTGATCCCAGTTATGTCCAAAGCATAAATAGCATGATAGCATTCCAAGAAGTTCTGGGGGAAAAGTGAAAGAAATAATGAAGGCAAGCTGTAAAACAGCTGCCTAAAAAGTGTTTAAACTCCAGTACCAAAAGAAAAAACTATTTGTGTTGATTGCGGACATAGGTAAATGAAAACAAAAATATTAAATCCACCTATAATCCAACTACTTAAGGCTAACTTCTGTTAAATTTTCCTTCTGTATGTTTGTATGTTCATTTGACTAAGTCTATGGTCCCAAATACATATACTTTAAGACCAACTTTACACCTATTCCATAGGCAGAAATAAGAAAATGAAAGATGGGGCTGGGAAGGTGGCTCAGTGGTAGAGCGCTTGCCTTGCATGCCTGAGGCCCTGGGTTCGATTCCTCAGTACCACATAAGCAAAAAGAAAAAAGCCGGGAGTGGTGCTGTGGCTCAAGTGGTAGAGCGCTAGCCTTGAGCTGAAGAGCTGAGGGACAGCGCCCAGGCCCAGAGTTCAGGCCCCACGACCAGACCAAAAAAAAAGAAAAGAAAATGAAAGATATAACCACACTTTATTCCATATGCCACAATAAATTAAGATCATTTTAATCATCAAACTGCCACCTATTTTTTTGAAGATAAGAAATTCAAATAACTTATCATAAAATGTGGAAGATAATATAATAAAATATTGAAGGCAATACAATCATTTACTTTTCCTAACAGAAAATAAGATAACAGTAGCTCAGTGATAGAATGTTCATCTAATATGTATTGGTGGAAAGTGAAAATAAACATAATGAATATATTTATTAATTAGGACTATGCAAGTAGGATGTCAAAAAATAATAAAGATTTTTAAAGAAAACAAGTACAATCACATGAATAAAGGCATTCTTCATAGTGTTTAGAAATTTGTGCTGAGAATGAGTCACTCACATCCCTCTTCTTAGGTACAGCACTTTCCAATAACTGTTCAATAATGAGGACAGGATATAAGGTCAAACTCAAGGAAGGACATCTCTGATTGATCATCTCAACACAAGAGCCTTTTTTGCTGGGAGTGACTTTATTGTTTATGCTTCCCTCTAATCTAAACATTGACCAGAAAATATTTACACCTTTCTTCTAGTTCTTCCAGGAGATCAGCCTGATGGACAGTTGATTACACTGGAAGGAGCAGTGTGGTTCATTTTAAATAAATAAATAAATATTCTAGATTCGGGTTTGTGTTTCCTTCTCTGAGGTACTCAGCTCTCACATTAGATTACAGTCCTACATAATATTTTTTTGAGGGTCCGGTCATGGGGCCTGAACTCTGGGCCTGGGCACTGTCCCTCAGCTCTTCAGCTCAAGGCTAGCGCTCTACCACTTGAGCCACAGCACCACTTCCGGCTTTTTTCTTATGTGGTGCTGAGGAATCGAACCCAGGGCCTCATGCATGCAAGGCAAGCGCTCTACCACTGAACCATATGCCCAGCCCCTACATAATATTTTATTGGGCCTGAAAATCCACTTCCCAACAGAGTAGTAAGCAAGGCCATATGGCCATGGTACTCACTGTTTCTATTTCATATAATATAGCTTCTGTCTAGGGAATTGTCAGCATGATAGTTATGAAATGGCTTTTCAGTTACAACCAAGGTGCCACTTTCTAAGTAATATCCTATAAAGATGGAATGATATCTTACAGCATGCATCATATAGACCCTAAATCTAAAATTGCTATATGATCCTGTGTTTTTAATAGGTCTAAACACAGTTCTGGGATTCAAGGGAAAGAAAGAGGAATGGCCTTAGACTCTACTTAACATTTTTCACAGGGACTCTGAAACTCTGGACTCCATGAATTTAGAGATCTTTGGATTGACTGGGACATCTCTTGTAATTCCTTTGCCAAAATGAAATAAAATAGCAGCCTTTTCCTCAAAAAACTGAAGGTAACCAGAAGCCCAGCCAACAACCACCTAAACAGCAGAACTGAAGTTGAAGGAAGCTAAGGTGATGATCAGTCACAATTGTCAGACCAGGAACACTACTAACAGTAGCTTTAGGTTGTTCCACACACCCTTCTCTTGTAAGTTTCCCCAGAAAGAGTCCAAACAGGATATTGGAGAGCTATTCCTACAATTCCATACAAAATAAATAGTGGCAGTGAAAAGGGTGGCTGTAACTGATGCTCTACTACCCAGCTGAGATTCTCCTTTTGAAATAATTGCTCATTCCCTCAAGCTGCTCAACACACTAACTTTCAGCTGATAAGTCGCCTTATCCAGGTTTGCAGACAGTCTCCCACTAATGCCTGGGTATGAAGGCCCAGTTTTCTTTGCTCCAAAGCAGATCAACTCAGGCACTCCCTGTAGGATAGGCTGAGACACTGTGTTGTGATCTCATTACAGCTCAATTCCCATCCAATCTTACTTCCTTAACTACTCCTCTGGTATTAAATCCCTGGGTACTCATTCAATAAACTCTCTATATGCAAATATTCATTTCAGAGTCTATTTCTGGGAAACTTAGTGTACAACTGTAACACACATTTTGCTTTTGTTTTTAATAGAAAAAAAAACTATTTAACACTTACACAAAGCTTCAAGTGTGTAACAGTATATAAATATTAAGAATTCCTGGGTGATCTATGTGCAGAAAGCCTCATTAACCTCACCAGCAACACTGAAACTATTTTTTCTCTTTTTGGAGAACTTTTTTTTTTCCTGGCAAATACTGACTGTTTCTGTCTAGTGGTCATTTCCTTTCTCCTTCAGCTCTCTGCTTGTGTCAGACTCTGAGCTTTCTCATGTCATGTTTCCATAAAGTCACTGGGCCCACTAGCTACACTTGTCCCCCTCCACCCACATTCAACTAAATGAGTTCCAGATTAAGAGAGCTGTGGGAATCTTCAGCTTGCTGGGAACCTACATTCCTCTGACCAGCAGTCACCATCTTGTTCCTGTTTTCCCTTTGCCCCATTCTCTCATGATTAGAAAGTTACTTCCAGATCCTGCTGCATCTTCAACTTGCTTTCCCATTAGGATTTCAACACCCTTTTTATAGTGAATCCCCACACATAAGACTTCTTACATTTGCAAGCTTCTGAATATCAAAGCTCTAAAAGGGAACTAAATTCACTAAATTTACTAAATAACTAAATTCACCTTTCCTTCCTTTCTTCCTTGCTTGCTTCCTTCCTTCCTTCCTTTTTTCTATCCATCCTTCCTTTTTCTACCTACTTTTTCTCAGCAAATTTATTGTTCACCAACTCTAAGTGAAGTTCATCTATCTTAAGTGAAGCTAGGTTTTACCTATGCTTATTTAAGGTTACTAAATGTGATATTAGAAGCCAGGTGCTGGTGGCTCACACCTGTAATCCTAGTTACTTAGGAGGCTGAGATCTGAAGATCATGGTTCAAAGCCAGACCATATAGGAAAGTCCATGAGACTCTTTATCTCTACTAGCCTATCAGAAAAAAGCCAGAAGTGGAGCTGTGGCTAAAGTGGTAGAATGCTAGCCTTGTCAAAAACTCAGGGACAGTGCTCAGGCCCAGAGTTCAAGCCCCAGGACTGGCCAAAAAAAAAAAGTTATTACAGACACAACTTTTCCTCTCAAAATTGCACTAGGAGCCAAGGTTGGCAGCAGATCACTGGTCTGGCTGTCTTGCATGTCCCTCTGGAATAGCAAGGAGCTCATGCCTGTGGGTAGAGAGATTACTAACTGTATTCTTTCTATATAAGAAGGGCTCCAGGTTTTGTAAAAGCCCACTGTGTTTAGTGTAGTACCGTGTAATGTCTCTAATCAGTAGTTTTTCTGTCAAACAACCCAGTCCCTTTCCAGTGACTCCTTTAAGACACCAGGCCCTCTTGTACACTTTTAAATAATAATTTAAAAAAACACATGAAGCTGGACTACCTCCATTCACATTGTTGTTGACCTTAGTCCTAAAGCCTGGACATACTTCGCAACCATTTTGGAGCCTCCAGATTTCTGAGCTTACCATCCATTCTGTTAATAATAGATTTGCCTCTCCCTCTAGGCATAGCAGTAAAATGAATTACTAATACTCATTAGCATATTCTCTTAGGGTTTTACAAATGTATAGAAATGTGTAGAAAAGGTGAGAGCAAAGCTTGAGATTTTTAATATAACTATTCCTCCACTTGCAGAAAGTTTGTGCTCATCTGACTTTTTTGTGCTGTACCTGACTTTATGAGCACCATTTTTCTGGCTTTGACGTCAATCTTTCATCTTGTTCCTGTCTCAGTCCATTTACTGTTGCAGTAACAGAATACCTGAGCGTGGGTGATTTATACAGAATAGGAGTTTAAAGCTACCAGCACAACTATGTTTATCGCAGCATTATTTACCATCGCTAAGATATGGAACCAACCCAGATGCCCCTCAGTAGATGAATGGATCAAGAAAATGTGAGATAGATAGATAGATAGATAGATGAATATATATATATATATATATATATGAATTCTATACCTCCATCAGAAAGAATGACATTGCCTCATTTGATAGGAAATGGAAAGACTTGGAAATAATTATATTAAGTAAAGTAAGCCAGGCCCAAAGAAACATAGATCCCATGGTTTCCCTTATTTACAATAAACTAGTACATGAGTAGAACAAGCAGAAAAGACCAAAAGCTAGGTACATGTGACCATATAAGGTGATGTTAAGTGAAATGAACCCCAAGATAGGGACATGGGACATAAATATCCTTTTTTTTCTTGCTTGCTAATGTTTCTAATGTATTTATAGTGTACCATATGCTTTTGTTTCTTTGTATGTTCCTCCCCGACAGTATAACCCTGGTTTTCACTGAATTTGATGTCGGTGCCCTGCATCTTGCCCTGCCACTTCTTTAATTTGGGGAGGGGAAGGGAAAAAACAAAATGCTTAACTAAGGATACAGGTTGACCCATTGTAACAATGAGATGTACAAAACACTATGTTGAAAACAAACTTTACAACTTTGGCAGAGTGGGGGTGGGGGTGGGGAGGTAGGTGTGGAGGTGGGAGGGAAGGGATGAGAGGGGGAAAACAAAGGAGGAGACAACAATGCTCTATAGGAAATGGAAATGTACTCATTACCTTGCTCATGTAACTGTAACCCCTCTGTACAGCATTTTTACAATAAAAAATGTACTAAAAAGAAGATTTTAAAAAAGAATAGGAGTTTATTTTGGTTCATTATTTTGGAAGCTGGAAATAAAGCATAGCAGTGATTACTAGCAAGAGTGTTATAACCTGTTAGAAGGTTAAAAGACAAACCACAAGGAACAGAGACAAAGCACAAGGAACTGACTTGCTTTATAACAACTGGCTGTCCTGAGAATGAATGTATAACTTGAGAAAAATATTTCAATCCTTCTTAATGACCTATCACTTCTAAAAGGAGTTGGCTCCTAGTGCTGCCACATGGCAATCAAGTTTCAACATAATTCTGGTGGGAACAAGCTATGCTCAAACTCTAGCACTCTTGAATCAGAGTTTTGGGCTCAATCAAACTGGGATATGCGAGAGAAATCTAAAGGAATAATGACATATTCATTCACAGAACCCTGGAAAACTGAATGAAGGCCCTAGGGCACTACTGAAGGTGGGAGTATGGGTTGTGTGTGGAAAGAGATTGTTTGATAGTCTTTATAATGACTGGTTAGATGCCCAGCTCTTCTTCCAAATATACTACAGCCAGATGATTACTGATTCAACACCCTGGAAGAATTCTGAAGATTTAATCTCATGAAAGGCCTTGTCAAATATTTTGGCTTGGTGCCCCAGGCTCAATTGAAAATGAAGCTTAAATACAAGTTTGCATAAGTTGTATTGGGCTTCCTTATCCTTCAAGACCTTCTCTCCTTATGAGGTTTCAGCCTCAGAAGACTGGAAGCTACATTTATAAACACCCTTAACCATACAGAGAGACAGAGACAGAGACAGAGAGATAGAGAGAGATAGAGAGAGAGGAAAGGAATCTGCTGATGAGAAAGCAAATGGAGTAGTCTAAGAGATCCTCAAATAATAACATTTTTGAGGTCCCTTTCCCCCTCCCTAAAAGGAATATGACACTCCCTTGAAGCCCCAGTTAGTAAACTCTGCCTACCCACAGTAAACATTTACAATACTGCATCTGTAAAACAAGAACAGAATATACCTTAAAGCAAAGCAAAACAAAAGAAAAAAAAACAGAAAAAAAAATCAAGTGACTCATGCTTGTAATCCTAGCTTCTCAGGAAACTGAGATCTGAGGATCTCAGTTCAGAGCCACTCCAGGCAGCAAAGTCCCCATGAAACTCGTATCTCTAATTAACCACTCAAAAACCGGAAATGGAGCTGAGGTTCAAGTGGCAGAGCTCTAGCTTTGAGCACAAAGAGGCTCAGGGACAGTGCTCAGGCTCTGAGTTCAAGCCCTACAACCAATAAAAAATAAGTAAATAAGTACATTTTTAAAAGATTGGAAGGGGCCAGGTATGAGTTCATTCTTCACAGTGGAAAATGCATCGTCATGAAACTTCAGGAAAAGAAGATCTAAAAATTTACAGACAAAATTATTGTTTTAAAAAAAATCAGGCCCTAGTAATTCATACCTGTAATTTACACTACTTAGAAGGCTGAGATCTGAAGATTCAAAACTCACCCAGAGAGAAAAGCTCTTGAAACCTTATCTCCAAAATAATCATCAAAATGCAGAACTAAAGGTGTAGCTCTAGTGCCAGGAGTGAGGAAAAAACCCTCAGGAAGACCTGAGTACAGGCAAAAAACAAATTCTCTTCAAATTTTATAGAAGGTATTAATGTTAAACTTTTAAATAGCAATATTGAAGGCTAGGGGAACAAAAGGCACTGTTTTCATAATTTGGAGGAAAACTTATTTCCAATAGTTTATACTCAGACTATAATTCCAGTGTAATATCAAAGACATTTTCAGACATTCTAGGTCTTAAAAAATGTTTACCTTCCATGAACTTTTGCTCAGACAATTATTACAGGGTGAGCCCCATGAACACCAATGAATAAGCCAAGAGGAAGATATGAGATCTTAGAGTAAAGGAGATCAAATTAAAAGGAGGCATAAGGAATTCCCAAAATGATGGGAAAAGGAGCTCTTAGCCATCTGAATAGCTGGAATAGAAAGCAGCCAGTCTGACTACAGACAGAAACCATAGTGAAGGGCTGGGAAAGTGGCCCAGTGGTAGAGCACTTGTCTTACATGCATGAGGCCCTGGGTTCGATTCCTCAGCACCACATAAGAAAAAAGCCGGAAGTGGTGCTGTGGCTCAAGTGGTAGAGTGCTAGCCTTGAGCTGAAGAGCTGAGGGACAGCACCCAGGCCCAGAGTTCAGGCCCCATGACCGGACCCCCCCTCCCAAAAAAAAAGGAAAAGAAACCATAGTGAAGAACTCTACATTGACATTCAAGGAAGATATCTCTGGGGGAAAAAAAAACACCTCTTATTATAATGTTTGGGGAGAAATTAGTGCTTATGGCATGGATATTGAAGTTTAGACAAGACAATTATCAACCTCAGGAAAAACAAAGTGACTGTCTCAGATATGAAATGACTTTAAGAGCAAGTAGCTCACCTGTGAACAATATTTTCATAGGCTTAATAAATGGAAATACTAAAAACAGATAAGCTAAAATTGTATTGTAGGATTATATAATGAAAGGATGAGAACAGGTAAAAAGTATGTGTTGTAGAGAGTAATGTCAGGAAAGTAAATGTTAGCCTCCATATTATGAAATTCAGAGATAACATCCAAAACTGAGAAGTTAAGAGGGAAAAATACACAAGCACCAGAAGCAGTAACTACAGATGTGGAAAGTCAGGAGTGGATAGAATGGGCAAAGGAACTGCCATTTTGTTTTAAAGTTGAATACTTTATATCTGACTTGTTAATTACTTGCTTGTGTATCTGGGCTTTTAAAATCAAAGAATAGATTGGGAGGAAATAAGGGCGAATAATATTCACATAGAGCATAATAAAATGAAATAACAAGTAATACAAGGTCCATGTACATCATTGCTAAAGATAGGCTGGAAATTTGGTTCTGAGCTTTTTAGCAGCAGCACAAAGTAGGAAATGTAATCATTTCTACAGTTTCACAATGTCCAAGAGATAAAAACAAACCACTTACTCAGGGGAAAGATATCTATTTCTGGTACTGAGATCTGAGAGACAATTCTCCCATTTGGCTACCTACGGAGGACACCATGTGACATAATGAACCACATCCTTTCATCTTTCCCACAGTACATGTAACAATCAGTTCCACAGAGTTGTTTCTTATCATGTCTCTCAACATAGATCCATGGCAAAATGCCAGCGAAAGCAATTCTGAGAAGAGATGAAAATGCGTTCAGTTAAAAGAAGCAATAAAGCACAATGGTTAGAGATAGCCTGGGTTCCAAATCCATCTCTCAGGCAAGTTAGTTACTTAATTACCCTATACTCGGTTTTCTCATCAATGAAGTGGGTGTAAATATAACCATTTCATAGGGTTTCATGAAGATTATGCAGGGGCTGGGAAGGTGGCTTAGTGGTAGAGCGCTTGCCTTGCATGCCTGAGGCCCTGGGTTCGATTCCTCAGTATCACATAAGAAAAAAAAGAAAAAAAAAAAAAAGAAGATTATGCAGGAGTTCAGGATTATACAGCATTTCGTGAATTTATGCATGTGAAACAAGCAAAATAATGCCTGGCATATCTAAGAACTTTAAAAAAAGATATCCTGAGTTTAGTGGAGTATGCCTGTTGTTCTAGCATCAGGAGGCTGCAACAGCAGGATGCTTAAACCTTGGCATTTGACACCAGCCTGGGCAACATGATGAATCTCCATTGTGAGACATTTTAATGGGCCTTGTATGGTAGGGGAAGAAAACATCATAGCCAAATATTAATTTTACAACGGGAAATTCATTGGCCATCATGCCCTGAATCTATGTTAATTTTTAGAATGTCCTTGCAAGATAGATGCAATCCTCAAGGACTTTGGGTAGTATTTCCTTTCTCTCTCTCTCTCTCTGGAATACTGTTTGTTTGTTGTTTGTTTGTTTATGACAGGTCTCACTATGCAGCTCAGGTTGGCCTCATACTCATGATTCTATTGCTTCAAATTCCTGAGTGCTCAGATTACAGCATAGCTACCATGCCTGGTTTACCTAGAAGGTGCATTGATGAACTTTACTAACACTCTTCCTAGGAACTATTCTTTTCCTGTGCTTCCACAATGAAATATTCTTTGCATTGAGTTACAAATAACTACTGAAGGCCTAGAATTCATTCCTGTTCACGTGATTTTGCATAGATTTTTTTTTCTAATCAATTACCTAGAGACTTTAAATTGACCTCAACAAATCAAATAATGTCTTTGTTCTGTCTTTTCCAAAGCTACCACCTCCTGAATGGCATATAAAAAAAACTATGTTAAAAAAATTATGTCTGGCTTCTAAATACTGGAGACATCCAAATAAACTACCTTAAATAATTTTAAAATAATTATACACTTAAAAATTACATCATGATGGGGCTGGGAAGGTGGCTCAGTGGTAGAGTGCTTGTCTTACATGCATGAGGCCCTAGGTTCAATTCCTCAGCACCACATAAGCAGAAAAAAAGCCAGAAGTGGCGCTGTGGCTCAAGTGGAAGAGCGCTAGCCTTGACCTTAAGAGCTGAGGGACAGTGCCCAGGCCCAGAGTTCAGGCCCCATGACTGACAAAAAAATCATAATTATCATTGAGGATTTACTGCTATACATACAATGAAAATTAAATCTGTTCAAGGCAAATGATCCCACAGTAATGTCACTGAAGTCAGATTTTTTTTTAAAGTTCAATCACAGCTAAAGGCTGAGGGATTTCACTGTGCAAATTTTCTGAACTGTAGTATATGTGCTGAGTTGAGATATCGAGACCCTGGATTTGTCAATAACTCAATTATCATAACCTAATAACTAATTCATCACACTCTGGGCAGAGAATAATAAACATTCTAATAAAATATTCCCAATTTGCAAAATGCATAAGTACAATCTTATCTAATTCCTCATCTATATTTACATTGGAAAATACTGTTTTACTATTTTATTGGAAAGCAAGAAAATGTAATTAACCAATAGACTACAAAGCTATTTTTCTCATAATAAGCTTAACATCTACTAACACTCATATAACAAGAATTAAATTCAGACTGGTCCTCCACTTTTTTTTTTGCCAGTCCTGGGCCAAGCTTGAACTCAGGACCTGGACACTGGGTCTGAGCTTCTTCTGCTCAAGGCTAGCATTCTACACTTGAGCCACAGCCCCACTTCTGGTTTTTTCAGTGTATATGGTACTGAGGAATTGAACCCGGGACTTCATGCATGCTAGGCAAGCACTTTACCACTAAGCCATATTCCCAACCCCCAGTCTTCCATTTTAGACACCACTTAATTCCCTGTATTTCCTAGTATCCTTTTGCTTGCCTTACATCTGATCATTTTCATCTATAGTCTTCTTTAGGTGTCACAAGCAAGATATCTATCATGGGGCTGGGAAGGTGGAGCAGTGGTAGAGTGCTTGCCTCGCATCATGAGGCCCTGGGTTTGATTCCTCACCACCACATAAGCAGAAATCCTGGAAGTGGCACTGTGGCTCAAGTGGTAAAGCACTAGCCTTGAGCTGAAGAGCTGAGGGACAATAACCAGGCCTAGAGTTCAGACCCCATGACCGACCAAAAAAAAAAAAAAAATATATATATATATATATATATATATATATATATCATTACTACTAATAAGATCTTCCAAAACATAATCAATCCATTATGTCCAATAAAGCTAGAAAAATATTCCAATCAATAAGCCTCCTGATTGATTTTTTTGTCAGCTCTATGTATCATAATAAATGGATTTGCTACAGCACCCTAAAACTTCTGATGTGACTGAACTAAAGTTTTAGGATTCCTAATGCAGTATATGAGAAAATTAAGTTTAAAGTTCATTTCACCTGGTTGGGGGATAAACTTAGCATAATGTTCCTATCAAATTGTGCTATTTTATTTTTACTTTCTACTTTAACTATTGATGCGACACACAAATGTTTATGAATTACGTGACTATATTTGTTTACAGTTCTGCCTGCTTCTAACACAGACATAATGACCCTTTTGTTTATGTAAATCTGAAATAATAATAATATGCTATTTGCATTCCACCTGTCCTTTGAAATGGCAGAAATGTAGTCACAGACACAAAGGACAATCACATGGCCTTCACTGCCTTTCAGCATGATTAAAAGCAATGACTATGCTCAGAATCTGAGCAGATGACCATTGCATCCAAGGTACATTTTGTTAAATATAGGACAATAGAAAACAGGGAAGATGAGACCAAGAAGAGTTAATCTACTTTGTTTTGCTAAGAGAGGGAAAAAATCCCACATATATACTGATTCCATCCTCTTGCATTTGGAACATTAGGACAGAAACTGTTCACACTGTCACGACCCCAGCGAGAGTTCTAGCCTCCAGCACAAGCTGTAACACTGATTCAGCAGGGAGGATTCAATAGGCCCAAGGGCACCTGCCTACGGTTGCTATGGAATACAAGGTGGCAAGAATGTCTCATTACAGGAAACAACAAAATCAGATTGTTGAACATTAATGGAAGGAACTAAAGTGAGATTTAGTGGCCTTTCAACTCACTTATCAAAATGCTTGCAGTTCTTATTTCATTGCAGTGAAACAATAATCAACATTGAACAAAGGAAGTTAACTTGCATCTGGAGGATTTTATTAAATTAAACAACAAAAAAGTTGTACAGATCCCAGGCAATAAATTTCATATTAAAATTCATAACAACCCATAGGCACATTTCATCTGAAACCAGAAATAGACTTTGTAATGCATCTTTTTCAGAAGCGACTTTGAGTCTAAGTTTAAAAAGCAAAAGCAAAACAAAAACAAAAAAAAAGTAATGACATAGCAAACTTAGTGACCTATCTTGAAGCACAACTAAAGCAGTATTGTGTTGATTTTTTCTAAATTAAAATTTAATATTTTTTATAGCAAGTATTTCCTAAGTTCAAAAATCCCATAGTCAAAACACATTTTTTTTTTAAATTTTGGTGATAGGCCATGTATATGCTAAGCATGTGCTTTACCACTTGACTTCACTTCTGAACCCTATCTTTTCCTCTCTTTTTTTAAAAATCAAGATAATACATTTTGTGAAGGTAATTCAAATTCTAAACTACAATCTAGGTTCTATTGTTCTAACAAGCACTATTGTTCTAACTTTCACCATGTGGTGAAAGTAATGTGGAAACAAGTTTAGAAGAGGATTCAGGTCCAGGTGTAGTGGTATACAAATATAATCCCATCTCTCAGATAAGGATTGGGAGGACCTTGTTCAAGATCAACCCAGGCAAAAAGTTAGATTCTCATCTCAAAAACAAAGCCATAGCCAGGTGCCAGTGGCTCATGCCTGTTATCCTAGCTACTCATGAGGCTGAGATCTGAGGATCTCAGTTCAAATCCAGCCCCAGCAGGAAAGTCCATGAGACTCTTATCTCCAATTAAACACCAGAAAAGCGGAAGTGGCACTGTGGCTCAAGTGGTAGAATACTAGCCTTGATCTGAAGAGCTCAGGGACAGCGCCCAGACCCAAGGTGGCCTTGGCAAAATCATGAGTCCTTTCTGAAAATATAAACTAAAACCAAAAAAGGGGTAAAGATGTAGTCTGAGAGTCCCTGAGTTCAATCCTTAGTATCATCACAACAAAAAAAGGAGTTTCCAGAAACTTTTTTGCCCCCACTTTCAAATAATGTTCAGCTCATCACACATTCCATTTTTATTTTTAAAAATTATTTTACTCTATGTGTGAACATTACTATCTGACATTTGGCTGCCCTTTGAATAGGATAGAGGCAAAGAATGTGATTGCTGCTCCTTTCCACCTTTTGGTGACGAGGTGTGTTAGCATCTGTCTATCTGAATCTTAATGGCATGATCTAGTAAGCTCCCCTCCAAGACTGAGTGAATTTGCAAAATCTAAAATTAGTGGTTTGAGTTTGGTTACGTCACCCTATCTCCAACTGACGCCAGCTCTCCAGTAGCTCTTCTGTCAGGCATTCTGCCAGGCATTCTAAGGCAAATTCTAGAAAATATTCCATCTAAGTAAACTTCCAAATTCACATTTCTGCTAGAGCTCTAAACAACCATCATTCCTCGACGTTAACATGCTCCATCAAGAGAGAAAATGAAAGTTTAGCTGTACGTGGGCTCTTTGGGTACTATAGTGGACAGTTGGAAGAGGACAGTGAGGGCTGCAGTCAAAAACACTTCATAGGGCTAGGAATATGGCTTAGCAGTAGAGTGCTCGCCTAGCGTGCATGAAGCCCTGGGTTCCATACCACATAAATAGGAAAAGCTGGATGTGGAGCTGTGGCTCAAGTGGTAGAGCTCTAGCCTTGAGCACAAGAGTCTTAGGAATAGTGCCCAGGTCCTGAGTTCAAGCCCCAGAACCGCCACACACACACACACACACACACACACACACACACTTCATGAACATTCTTGGGAACAAAACTCCTGCCATCTTTTTAGAACTGACTCTAACAGTTTAAAATTCATTCTCTTGCACCTAATCCCCTTTACTAAAATAGGGGGAAATAGTCTAATTGGGTAGAAAAAGCACTAGACTAAAACTCAAGGGGCCTGAATTTTAAACTTTAACACTCCACAGAGACCTTTAATCAGGGATGGGAATCCCTATCCTCCCTCAAAGAATTCTGTCCACAGACATAATTCAAGGTATGTATGAATTTGGAAACAAAATCACATCATTTATTTTTACTTACCTCTAATAAACCTAGTATTTCCTTCAGAGTCTTCCTACTTTTGTCCTGTTTTTGTCCCCTCTCATCTATAGATTTAAATTGGCATATACCCCTCCAGTTTTTTTAATGTAATTTCCTTGCTCTTATTAAGGTGTTGTTCAGAGGAGTTACCATTTCATAAGTCAGGTAATGATTGCATTTACTTTTTGGACAATATCACCCCTTCCTTCACTTTTTCCCAGTTTCCTCTTCCTGTACCTGCCCACAGAAGCATGGTAGTAAAAATTTCATGGTAGTAAAAATTCACTTTTTATATAGTATATACTGAATAACATAACTGTGTTTGTTCACCCTTCCTCCCTCCCTTTCTGTACCTCTCTTTGCCCCACCTAAAAAAAAGCAAAAGCAAAATCAATACCAACAATACAAAACAAGTTTCCATTTCAATAAATAGGATTTTAACTGTTCAGAAGAGTTACACCTTTGGGTTCCTCCTCTAAGAGTATCCTCCTTAATCAGATTGTTTGTGTGTGAATGCTAGCGTTCTGTATAAGTTGTCACATCCAGATGTATTTTAGATTTAGCTTCCATATATAAAACCTTTCAATTCTTTTTTTTTGGGGGGGGGGTCCGGTTGTGGGCCTGAACTCTGGGCCTGGGTGCTGTCCCTCAGCTCTTCAGCTCAAGGCTAGCGCTCTACTACTTGAGCCACAGCGCCATTTCTGGCTTTTTTCTTTTTGCTTATGTGGTGCTGAGGAATCAAACCCAGGGCCTCATGCATGCAAGGCAGGTGCTCTATCACTGAGCTACCTTTCCAGCTCTCAATTCTTAACATAGAGAAGAAACTCAGGATATTAACAATTCTTGTAACTTTTTCCAGTAGAAATTACAGACATTTTAGCTGGGCACTAGTGGATCACACCAGTAATCTTGTTTTTCAGGAGACTCACATCTGAGGATTGTGGTTCGAAGCCAGCCAGGGCAGGAAAGTCTGTCAGACTCTTTTTTTTTTTTTTTTTTTTTGGGTCCGGTCGTGGGGCCTGAACTCTGGGCTTGGGCGCTGTCCCTCAGCTCTTCAGCTCAAGGCTAGAGCTCTACCACTTGAGCTACAGCACCACTTCCGGCTTTTTCCTTTTTTGCTTATGTGGTGCTGAGGAATCGAACCCAGGGCCTCGAGCATGCAAGGCAAGCGCTCTACCGCTGAGCCACCTTCCCAGCCCAAGTCTGTCAGACTCTTATCTGAATGAACTGCAAAAAGCCAGAAATGGAGCTGTGGTAGAATACTAGCTTTGAGCAAAAAAAGCTCAGGTCCTGAATGTTCAGGCCCAGGAATGACACACACATAAAAATCACAAACATTTTCCTATTGCTTTATATTCACTTTGAAAGTACAATATAGGCTCACTGCTACATCTTATAATTTAATTTGTTAATAAAGAAATACATTATAACATTCATTTTAATATATCACATTGTTTTAATATTCTGATCATGTGATGGTCAATAGAAGTTGTCCCCTTTGGACTTTAGATATTTTTTAACATCTTTTATCAAGAGATAATATAGAGTTGGGCTACTTAAAGCACACAGCTCAATGGTTTTTATATATTCACAAAACTGTGAAATTATCATCATACTTTAATGTTTAGCACATTTTTCATTGCCACAGAAATAAACCTGTACCCATTAGCAGTCATTTACCATTCTCTTCCCTTCTACCCCTCAGCTTTTCAGGACTTTAGCACTTTTCCTTTTTGCCAAGTAATATTTCATTATATACCATATTCTGTTCATCTATGTTGAGGAACATTTAGGTTGTTTCTACTTTGCAGCCATTACTGCTACCCAACAACTGACTGGGTTGTTTTGGCCCACACAGAAATTATTTGTGAGGGTGGAGAAGCCCTGCCAGGGTTGGCAGCTCCTGGTCCTTCAGTGTCTAAGGCCTAGGAACTAGACTGGCTCTATAGAGACTGGCCCTTGGAAGCTTATAGCTCTATGGGCCGTAAGCCAATCACTGTAGGCTTTAGAAGCCAGAGAACTATGGCTTTAGGTTCTCAGGTCAGAGGCTTATTGCTCTGAGCTTTAACTACAGTTCGTCCTAGCATTAGGCAGCTATTGTAACCCTCTGCTTCCAGCATCAGTGATTAGAAGCAGCAGGCAGTACTTGCTAGTTACAGCTCCTCAATGGGCCTTGAGTTTGTTGGAATGCTCAGCTCCTAGTGCAGCTAATGTTGTAATTTCATGCCCATGGTGTCAGGATTCTTGGCTTCTTAAGACAGTACTATATTTTTTGGAGCACTGTCTCCACCCCACCCCCACCCCCAAGAAAAGACTTAGTACCACCTAGAACTCGTTTAGAGTGACCATGACCCACAGTTTTCATCTTCAGTTCTTCACAGCCTCCTTCATCTCTGCTGCTTCTGCTCCCAGCTTCTGGTCAACTTTCTGGAACTCTTCAGATGCCCATCATCTCGATTACAGCTACTACTGCCAATGCTTGCTGCCACAGCTACTGCCACTTTTCCTGCTTCTACTGTTCCACTGCGGCTTCCACCATCTCTTCTTTATTAGTGTAGTTCAGATCTCTTAGATCATGATAAAGATCAAAGGTAGGTCAGACCATTTCAGAGAAGCCTCTTCCTGGGCCTAATGTTACAACACCAGGGGGCAGCACAAGAGGGTTTCTCCTGGCTGACTTGAAAAGTGAGTCAAACAGCCTGCTTAAACAGCAAGAAACAGATGTGGGACAAAGCTGCCTGCACAATTCACAGTATAGCCCTTCTTGAAAATGAAGGATTGGCAGCCAACGACAAATGCTGGAGGGGATGTGGAGAAAGAGGAACCCTATTACACTGCTGGTGGGAATGTACACTTATACAACCACTTTGGAAAGCAGTCTGGAGGGTCCTTAGAAAGCTAAAGATTGACCTCTCTTACGACCCAGTCATACCACTTCTAGGCATCTACCCTGAACAACAGGAACCAATATACAAGGACACGTGCACCTCCATGTTTATTGCAGCACTGTTCGCAATAGCTAGGATATGGAAACAACCTAGGTGCCCCACCACAGATGAATGGATCCAAAAATTGTGGTATCTATACACAATGGAATATTATGCAGCCATTAGAAATGACAAAATAATGGCATTTGCAGGGAAATGGTTGGAGCTAGAAGGAATCATGTTGAGCGAGGTAAGCCAAGAACGAAGAGACAAATGGTACATGGTCTCCCTGATAAGTGGATGCTAAATCCAAAAGGTTAGGTGATACGACAAAACTAACAGGACTTAAGAAACAAAGAACTCCCGCTCATCTGGTTGAACCACTACTAAATATCCCCATGCTGCTGATCACAAATATGGTATATAACATGTGAACACTGTTATATATTACAGACTGTGGTAGACAATTTGCTCCAGGGAAGTTAGAATGAACTTGTGACTTTGAAATTATGTAATCATTTAATCACAATCAAAAAAAAAAAAAAAAAAGAACCTCGGGGAAGGGAGGGAGGGAGGGGATGGTAGGGGGAAAACAATGGAGGGGGTAACAATGTTCAAGAGAAAGTGTACTCATAACCTCACTCATGTAACTGTAACCCTCTGTATAGTAGCTTTACAATAAAAAAAAAAAAAAAAAAGAAAATGAAGGATTGGGTTTGCACCAATCACAGGCCTTATTCTGGTCCACTAGGGGAAATGCTTCCCTTTTGGCCTGAATGAAAATAACTGTGGGTTCATCTAAAGTTCAGAGAGGATGTCTTGCTTAGAGTGGAGCTTTCCAAGGCCAATGCAATCTATCTGGACTGGTTGACTTAGCATAGCCACCTGCCATGGCAGAGGGTCCCAAACTGTCAAGTTGCTATTAGGGCAGTCTAGCTGGTTGCCAATACAAAGACAGTACAAACACTCAAAGTGTTGTACAGGTTCTCCACTCCATGTAAACAGAAACAAGATTCAAGCAGGTGAAAAAAATTTATGACATGGTAGGAACGGTTGTCATGCTTTATTCAAAGCTCCTCATCCACATGCTCAGCAACAGAACAGCACACATCTACCAGCATCCTGTCCAGCAGCAATACATGTTAATATTCTAACTAGACAAAAGTGGCATCTTGCCAAACATGGTTATATGGTAGCATGCTCCTATGTGGTCTCAAATTTATATGAATATGCTGAATCTTAATTCATGAGAAGTACAGCATTAAGGAGGGAACTGATTTACCCCATTTTCCCTACACAGGTATAATGGAAAGCCCTGCCAAGTACCTTACCCTGGACTGTTTTAATTATTCACAGAAACATTTAAAGAACATTTACAATAAACTTAAAATGTAAATTAAATTAAACACAACAAAAATCAACACAGAACTAATATTTCTAAAAGCACTTACTAATAGAATGTTTAGCAATATTTAACTACTACCCCCAGAGGCGTAGGGAAAGGTGGATCCCTCTGATCTGGCTCATCATGAATCAAGCTGTAATAAGCACAAGTTTTTATGAGTAGCTCATATGGTAGCTGTATGTTTAAATCTTTGAATAGTGGGGCTGGGAAGGTGGCTCAATGGTAGAGTGCTTGCCTTGAATGCATGAGGACCTGGGTTCAATTCCTCACCACCACATAAGCAGAAAAAAAGCCAAAAGTGGTGCTGTGGCTCAAGTGGTAGAGTGCTAGCCTTGAGCTGAATTCAGAGCTGAGGGACGGAGCCCAGGCCCAGAGTTCAGGCCCATGACTGACAAAAAAAAAAAACCTTTGAGTATTGCCAAACTGTTTTTCAAAGTGGTTGCATCATTTTACATCTCCACCAGCACTATTTAAAGGTTCTCAATAGCCTCTTCAACTATTATTAGTACTTTTTAAAAATCATCTTAGTAAGTATGCAATAGTATCCGATTGTAGTTTTGCTTTGCATCTCACTAATGGCTAATAATGATTAGCATTTTTCTGTGTGCTTATTAGTCATGATGTATATTTTCTTTGGAGAAATATCTATTCAAATCTTTTGCCCATTCTTTCACTGGGTTGTTTACTACTGTTGCTGCTGCTGCTACTATTATTATTATTATTATACCACAAGAGTTCTTTATATGTTCTGCATACAAATCCCTTAGATACATAACTTACAAATATTTTCTCCCATTCTGTGGATTGTCCTCCTGATGGTGCTATTTGGAGCATAAAATTTTGAGGTAGTATAATTATTTTCTTTTATTACTTGAGCTTTTGATGTCAGACCAAAAAATCATTGCTTATGTGATAGCTGTATAACTCTGGCAATATCCCAAAAAGCTATTGAATAGTACACTATAAATGAATGAATCATATCACATATGGATTAATCTCAAAAAGGCTGGGAAGTAAAGGGATTTGTTAAAAAAAAAAAAAAAAAAAAAGCCAAAATGGCAGAGAACAAAATAAGCAGAAAGATCTAGGCCTTGGTGTCATTGCTTGACCTTCCTTGTACGTGAGCCAATAAATTCTCATTATTTAGAAAAACAAAGAGAAATCAGACTCCAGTGCTGGCTGAATGACTAGGTACTGTTGACTCATGTTTTTAATCCTAGCTACTCAGGAGGCTGAGATCTGAAGATCACAGTTTGAATCCAGTCTGAGCCAAAATCTCCAATTAACCCAAAAAAAAAGGCATGGCTGAAGTGGGAGAATGCCAGCTATGACCAGAAAATTCAATTGAGAGCTCAGGGCCCTGAGTTCAAGCCTCTGTACACACACACATACATTCCTTCTCTCTCTCTCTCTTTCTCTCTCTCTCTATCTCTCTCTCTCACACACACACACACACACACACACACACACACACACACACACATAAGTGGTATATACTTCAAATAGGTAATTTTATGATATATGAATCATATTTTAATAAAATTATCTTTTAAAAAGGCAACCTATAAGCCAGGAGCTGTAATCCTAGCTACTCAGGAGGCTGAGATTTTTGAGGATCACAGTTCAAAGCCAGCCCAGGCAGTAAAGTCTGTGAGGCTCTTATCTCCAATAAGCCACTCAGAAAACCGGAAGTGGCGCTGGGCTCCAGTGATAAAGTGCTAGCCTTGAGCGAAAGAGCTGAAGGCAGTGCCCAGGTCTAAAGTTCAAGTCCCACAACCGACACACATACACACAAAAGGCAACCTATTACCTAACACACAATATATTTACTTTTACAATTTCTTCTAAGACTAGCATAGGTTTCACTCATATTCAGTTTTAATATACATGTTATATTAAACTTAATGATTTTTTAAGAAAAGGTTCTAACTTCCTGTGTCTTATTTTATGTTTTATATACATTCACTTACTTCTCTGGACCTGGGTTTCCTCTTCTATAAAACACATGGACAGGATGGAGTTGAGAAGCTCCTCTGGCTCTTTGGTGAAAGAAAAGGAAGGCAGGGGAGAAGTGAGGGGAAGGTAGGGGAGGAGGAAAAACATAGAGGAGGGGAGGGGAGGGAAGGGGATTAGAAAAGAGGAGAGGAGAGTCTTTAAAGAAAAATACCTAAGTCTATGACATCAGCTGCTTTCAAGTCATTTTTGTTTGTGCAAAGGAAGCCATTGTCTGGCAATGGCAGGAGTCTCAGCTAGAGTTTTGAGAAGTGTGTTAGGAGTAGACAACAATATGAGAAAGAAACGTTTTCTCTTGAAAAGCAGTCTTGTTGAAGACTGAAGTTACCAACAAACTGGAAAGTGTGTTTTTTTTGTTTTGTTTTGTGGCTACAGACAAATGGCAGCTTTGGGAATGTAATTAGAGTGGGCTTAGGCACTTCAAAATGAGGAAGAGGATTGTGTGTACAAAATGATCAGGAGACATGTCAAGCATAGAACTGAATCACTATCACTGAAGCCATCAAAAGGGAACCCAAAAAAATCCAAGAATACAATGAAAGGTGCATTTATTTGCTTGTTTGTTTGAGACCGGGTCCCTATATGCAGCCTAGGTTGGTCTTGAACTTGAAACCCACCTCTATTTCCCAAGTGCTAGGATTGTAAATGAGTGTACCATACATACCCAGCTTTCAAATATTACCAGAAGGTCAGCACAGCTATCTCAATTCTTGTGTCCAGCAAGAGAAAAGCTCAGACAAGATGGGAACTGCAGGGGCTGGGAATATGACTTAGTGGCAGAGTGCTTGCCTCACATGCATGAAGCCCTGGATTGAGCAAAAGAAGCTCAGTGCCCAGGCCCTGAGTTCAAGCCCTAGGACTTGGAAAAAAAAAAAAAAGATGGGAACTGCAGTGAAAATCAATTAGGAAAAGAATATGAAACCAGAGTATTAGGCCCAGGCCCAAAGTCTTGGGATTCCACATGTCAAGTCTGGCCACTTGCCCTTGTACATTGAATAAAGAGCCATCGTGAAGGAGTGAGAAAAGAGGTTTATCATGTGCCAAGGGCATGCCATGTGAAAACAACACACTTCAGTTCATCTTCAGCTATCTTCGGTCTACAGACATGAGCTTTAGGTTTAAGTGAAAGAATTAGGGGCAATGGATGGAAGGGATGCATAGTTAGAGGTATAGCCTGTAAGGTGACTATCTTGGTTCTGGCTCTGAAGGATTCCAGAGAAGTTGTTATCACTGGCATCATCTGGGAGAGCAATCTGGTTCCTGTGAGATGATTACTTCTTTGGAGTACAGCCTCCATATTGTAGGTAATTGTCCTCACTTGTGGGGGGTGGTCTGTCCTTCAAGGCTCTGCTGTTCCTTACAGATAGTTTCAGTCATTTATCATGAAGATGTGATGGATCAGTCCTGCCCTTCCTAGATTCTAAGTCCTGCCTTCCTGGATAGAGAGAATGACTTAAAGCAAAAACAAAATAGAAGCAAAGATGCCAAACTTTCTCCTACTTTTAGTTAGTTCATGGGCCCAATGTTTTTCAGCTAAAACAGTTTATTTGTTACAAATACACTTTCAATAGGTAGGAAGCAGGTTAGTTGTGAGATGAGAGTGACAACATTAGTCTTTGGGGTTTTAGAACTTATTGTAATAGCTGTAAGAAATTCCTATACCTAGCTCCAACCTACAGGGCAGAGGTCATCTGTGAGTTGGGAAGTTTTAATTACAATGTTTTCTTGCAGGGAAGGGAAGGTGGCTCAGTGGTAGAGTGCTTGCCTTGCATGCATGAGGCCCTGGGTTCGATTCCTCAGTACCATATAAGCAGAAAAAGCCGAAAATGGTGCTGTGGCTCAAGTGGTAGGGCACTAGCCTTGAGCTGAAGAGCTCAGGGACAGCATCCAGGCCCAGAGTTCAAGCTCCACAACCAACAAAAAAAGAAAAAAAAATGTTTTCTTGCAGATAGATTGTGATTTCTTCCTCCCATGGTCACCACTTATGTCTCTCTGGTATCTGAAATTTTCCCTTTAAGGATTGAAGGCCTTGAAGAATTTTCAATTTAAATTTTGTGCATATCATGGCTAGCTGCTACCCATCACACATATAACCCTAGCCACTCAAAAGACAGATCCAGATGATCACAGTTCAAAGCCAATCCAGGCAAACCAAGTCTGTGAGACTCTCCAAAATAACAAGCAAGGAAGAAAGGAAGGAAGGAAGGGAGGGAGGGAGGGAGCGTCCAGTCGTAGGGCCTGAACTCTGGGCCTGGGCGCTGTCCCTCAGCTCTTCAGCTCAAGGCTAGCTCTCTACCACTTGAGCAACAGCGTCACTTCTGGTTTTTTTCTTTTTGCTTATATGGTGCTGAGGAATCGAACCCAGGACCTCATGCATGCAAGGCAAGCGCTCTACCACTGAGGCACCTTCCCAGCCCCGATTTCTTCAATTTTATAATCATTACTCCACATTATTTTCTTTTTAAAGAAACTGTCACTGATCATGGTGGCACAGGCCTACAATCCAAGCACTTGGAAGACAGAGGCATGAAGATCATGAATTCGAGGCCAGCCTGGGTTACAAAGGGGAGACTCAGTGAAAGAAAGAAAGAAAGAAGGAAGGAAGGAAAGAAAGAGAGAGAGAAAGAAAGAAGGAAGAAAAAAATAGGTCATAGAGGATTTAAAAATAAAGATTGGTTAGATCTATTTGTGGCTCACAGTTGTATTCCTAGCTATTCAGGAGGCTGAGATGGTTCAATGCCAGCCCGGGTAGGGTAAGTCCATGAGACTTATCTCTAACCACCAAAAAGTCCAAATGTGCAATGGCACAAGGAGTAGAGTGCTAGCCTTGAGCAAACAAGCTCAGGGACAGCATCCAGGTCTTGAGTTAAAGCCCCAGGACTGACACCAAAAAAAAAAAGGAATTAAAATTCCTGTGATAATTTTTATTTTCAAAAGCCTTAGGTCCAAATTCTAAAAGCAATTTATTGTATGCATAGTAACTCTTCTTAGAATCTCTTTCTGCACAGTAGAAATACTAGAAATTATAAATAAAAGGCTAAGTATATACATTTGCAAATGTTTTGTTGAGAATGGAATTTTAATGCTGGGTCATGTGGCACAAGCCTGTAATCCTAGTTACTTGGAAGGCTGAAGCAGGAGGATAACAATTTTGAAGCCAATTTGGGTAACACAGCAAGATCCTGTATCAAACTTTTTTTTCCTTCTTTTTGGCAGTACTAAGATTTGAACTCAGGGCTTCACACTTGCTAGGCAGATGCTTTACCACCAAGCCATGCCTCCTCCCTTTCCTGAGACGGTTGTTTTGAGATAGGGTTTCACTTTTGCCCATACTTGAACCTATACTTCAATTCTCCTATTCCATGTTTCCTCTTGTAGTAGAGATGACAGCTGCATACCACCACACCAGCTATTTGAGAAGGGGATGGCCTAGAACTGCAATTCCCCCAATCTTAGACTCCCTGAGTTTCTAGGATTATAGGAGAATGAGGCACTGTGCCTAGCTCAAAAATATTTTTTAATCACATTTTTAGAAGACCTTGGTCAGGCTGGAGATAAAAATTCACAATAGAGCATTTGCCTAGCAGGCACTAGGCACTAGGTCCGGGGATCAATCTGTTGCAGACCCACTAAAACAAACAACAATAATAGAAAAATAACAACAAAAAGGAATGTCTAATGTTAATAAACCAGCCACTCTGATGTATGGACCATCTAAATTTTCCATGTGGTGGCAAATTTTCATTTTATTTTATTTACTATTATTTTAGTGCTAGTCCTGGGCTTGAACTCAGGGCCTGAGCACTGTCCTGGAGTTTTCTTTGCTCAAGGCTAATGCTCTACCACTTGAGCTACAGCTCCATTTCTGGCTTTTTTGATGGTTAATTGGAGATAAGACTCTAGTTCTGAACCATGTTCCTCATATCTCAGTCTACAGAGTAGATAGGATTACTGATGAGCCACTGGGGTATGGCAATTTTTTTGACAATCTTTTAAATGAATATTCTTACTCCCTTATCCAAGAGGGGGGGAAATCCCAAGAATATCCAAAGTTAGGACTCCCACTTTTCTCTCCCAGCATTTCTCCCTCAGGCTCCCTTCCAAGAGGTACCAGGGGGAGTGGGGACAGTGAAGAATCCGGGGAAGAGCTCATGAGCTCTGCCAGTTAGTTAAAGGTCAGCTCAGAAGGGACAGTCAGTGAGAGGGCAAGGAAACGGAATTGCTCTTGAGCTGGCAAAACTGGATGGCAGCCAATTGTCTCCTTCCTGGGCCACAGAGGAGCTCTGGCAACACAGTTCTGCAGACCCTGCACAAGATGAAAATGCTCTGTAAACACAGGGTCTAGTTTCCCCTTTTGTAGGTAAACAGACTGAACCAGTTTTCACCAAGCAGTCAAGGGACAGAGGACAAAGGATCAAACTAATACGTGCTGATCAGAAACTTACAAGCCTATTTGGAAAGACTGAAACTAAATAAAGACTTCTTATTAGCATAAGAGTTGGGAAATCTGGTCAAAGGGTTTTAGGGTTTTATGCAAGGATGACTGTGTGTGTGTGTGTGTGTGTGTGTGTGTGTGTGTGTGTGTGTGTGTGTGAGAGAGAGAGAGAGAGAGAGAGAGAGAGAGAGAGAGAGAGAGTTGTGGAGCTTGAACTCAGAGCCTGGGCCCTGTCCTGAGCTATTTTGTTCAAGGCTCTACCACTTTGAGCCACAGCACCATTTCTGATTTTTGAGTGGTTAACTGGAAGGCAGAGTCTCATGGACTTTCCTGCCTGGGCTGGCTTTGCACCATGATCCTTAGATCTCAGCCTTCTCAGTAACTAGGATTACAGCACCAGCACCCTGCTGCAAGGATGTCGATAGATAGATAGATAGATAGATAGATAGATAGATAGATAGATAGATAGATAGATAGATAGATAGATAGAATCTTCTCACAGTGATGGGAAAAGTAGAAGAAAACACAACATTTTAATTAAAGAGGAAAACTATTGTTGCATATTAACTCATAATATATCTTATGCAGTGTTTCTAACGCATTTATAAGATTATTTCTTTGTTGCTTTGTATGTCCCTCCCCCACAGTGTAACCCCCGCTTTCACTATATTTGATGTCAGTATAACTTGTGGAGGAGATGGGGACAAACAAGTCGTTTAAGGATTCAGGTGGACCTGTTGCAACAACGAGAAGTACAAAATGTCATGTCAAAAAGGAGCTTTACAATGTCGGTGTGGGGGGGGAGGGGGGGGAAGGATTGGGTGGGGGGAGGGGGGAGGCTGGGAAGGGAGGTGAAGGGTAAACAAAGGAGGAGGCTGCAATGCTTGGTAAGAAATGTATGCATTATCCTGCCCATGTAATTGTAACCCCTCTGTACAGTATGTTCTCAAATAAAATAAAATTAAATTAAAAAAAATAATATATCTTATGCAAACAAATGCTTTCTTTTTTATTTCAACATAGAAAAGCGACTTCTAAATTTTTGCACATGATCCTCATGAAAGGAAAGTAAAATTCTTTTCACAGAAATAAGGGGTGCTTTTAGCACACCAACCGTGAACCAACATTAGCTGACTTAATCTAAAACAATCTGATTTTCTAAGAGAAAAAGTTGATGTCCAACTCCACATGTTCTCTTTTTATTTTCATAATTTTTTCCCATTTCCCTTCTGGTGGGAGTAGTGATTTACTGCTCTGTAAAAACCTAATGATGTGAAGAATGCTGAAAAGGGGGACAATGATCAAGATGTATTGTATTCATAAACAGATTTGTTGAATGGTAACTTCTTTGTACCACTATTTAAGATAATAACAAATTTTTAAAAGAACAATTGCAAACTTACCAGGTGTCAGCTATTAGAAAGTATGTGTAAAACTTAATGGAGAGACATTGATATTTAGAAATGACAAACTTTTTTGCTCTTTACACATTTGGGTGAACTGGGTTTATTTTCTGGAAGTGTGCATGGAACCACAGTGACACTGACTCTCTCCTGAGAACATAATCTTTCCTAAATGCCTGTCTAGTTCACTGTGTTTTTCAGAGGAAAGAATCCTGAGGATTGGGTCCAACTGGGAAGAATGTTAGCCAGGATGGCCTGAGAGCAACATAACTGGATGCACAGTCCAAATTTTCATCATCTTACTTGCAAGGAGACAAGGTCAGGGCACAGAAGGCAACTTTGTGCATTTGTGGGAGGGGCAGAGGCCAAGAAGCTTGTAGGGAAGCTGAAAACAAGGGAGTGAAGATCTGATCTGAGCTGGGCTGGTAGAGAGGGTCAAGGGAAGCATTTCAGTGCTAAAGCCACAAATGGAAGCCTTTTATGTTGGCTGTTGACAGCGGTTCAGCAGCTTAATGTAGCCACCCATCACTCCAGGCTAAGCACTGAAATCAGTAAACAGAATCTGTTTTATCCTCTCGTTTATGTAATTTCCTTTTATCTCTGGACTATATGTTTCTGCTGTCCTTTAATTCTTCCTTCTATTTAGTCCTGTTTTGAAGTTCTGTTCTTTACAGCTCTGGTTTTCTTTGGCATTTCTTCTTTTCTTTTCTTTTTTTCTCCTCTCCTCTGTTATCCCCTCTCCTCTCTTCCCATTGCTCCCTCCCTTCTTCTTTGTCTCCTTCCCTTCCCTTCTATCTCTATTACTATGAAAACAGTCTACAAGTTAGCCTTTTGTAGGCCTTTGTTCCCTTTAGTTAAGTTTGATCTATAAACTAGGAGTTTATGTTGGTTTTTATGTTTTCAGGTCTGTATCTTTGTGGCAAGTGGTATCACTTGGCAACACTCAAGAATAATTTTAAAATAACAGCAAGCACAGAAAAATAAGACAAAACGTGACATGGAGTAAGGCTTTTGTCTTGAAATATCTATTCTAGCCAACTGAGAAACACCCTTGCAAATTTTTCTAGGTGGAGGAAAGCAAAGCCATAGGGAAATTCTGCCTCAAGTGTGGAGTTTGCTCTTACAGACTACCTTTCAGTGAAATTTCCACATACAAACAAAACTTTGACAAGTCAAAGTAAAAACAATGGCTGCTATTAGTAAAATGTCCCAGGGCACTTCTCAGATGTAGGCAGATTTGTTTTCCTGGCACAACTGCTTCAGAGAGGTTCCCACTTAAATCCATGTATGGCCATTTTATATCTGCCATTATACATTCTTGAATGTTAAGCCTTAGTCTTGTCAACAAGCTTATTTTTTTAATAGGGTTGTTGTTGTTGTTGTTTGGTTTGTAAAAACTACCCACACCCCTAACAGCAGAGCTGCTCTGTGTATACAAATGCTCTGGAAAGGCCCAAGTCAGGCATTGGTGTAGGCACAGGACAAACCGCATGGCCAGCCTTTGGCAGCCCTGTTCTCACCTGCAGCCTGCCCACATACTCCTTCAAAACGGTGCTTCTCTCATGCCAATTGGCTGGCAGAGCTGCCGAGAGAAGCCTGTGATGGGAAAGGGGAGATGACCAGGTAAAGATTTTATAAACGCCTCTTCAAGCCTAAAACTTGATTCACCCTTCCAATTCACATTGGAAGTACCACCTCTTATTAAAAATCTTGGGCATTCAAGAGTTAAAGGGGTATGGAAGCTGGTGTAGCCTGGGGCTGTCATCCAAGCCAGCTGAGCAGGCAGCAGGAAGGGTTTGGTTCTGGCTTGGCTACAGACAGGCCATCTGGATGCAAGAAAAGCCTAGAATGCCAGCAGCAGCTTTTCTCTTTGGTGTTAGGCCTCATTGAGTCCAGCCTGGAGAGAGAGTGGTTTAAGACTCAAACAGATTTTTCTTTGAACAGGGATTTGATGTTTTGAATTTTATATAAAACAAATACTATATATATATATATATATATATATATATATATACACACACATATATATGTATGCATACATGTTTATGTTTGATAAAGAAAGTCATAGGGAACAGTGTATACACAAATCAAATATACTCAGAAAAAATGGAATTAGGAGTATAACTTAGAGGTAGAATGTTTACCTAGCATGCACAAAGACCCATGTTTTAGCCCCAGCAAAACAACAAGAACAACAACCTTAAACACAGATGTAAGCCAGATTTGCTAGACTTAAAAATGGGTAGAAACAATTGTGATTTATATATTTTTTGTAGAAATCATAATTTTGCTAGGAATCTGGATTGGTTATCTGAAAAAAATAGTTTTTTTTATATTGTACCTTTCTGTCACTCATAAAAAATTATTTTATTGTTTTTCCTAAGGACACTCGAACAAGCAATGTTTTCATACTGGAATTGTTTTAAAAATTCTTCTTTTTAGTTAGGTGCTAGTGGCTCATGCCTGTAATCCTAGCTACTCAGATCTGAGGATTGCATTTCAAAGCCAGTCCAGGTAGGAAAGTCCATGAAACTGTTACCTCCAACGAACCATCAAAAAATCGAAAGTGAGTGGCTGGGAAGGTGGCTCAGTGGTAGAGTGCTTGCCTTGCATGCATGAGGCCCTGGGTTCGATTCCTCAGCACCACATAAGCAGAAAAAGCCAGAAGTGGTGCTGTGGCTCAAGTGGTAGAGCCCTAGCCTTGAGCTGAAGAGCTGAGGGACAGTGCCCAGACCCAGAGTTCAGGCCCCACAACGGACCAAAAAAAAAAAAAAGTCGAAAGTGGAACTGTGGCTCAAGTGGTAGAGTGTTAGCCATTCAAACCTCAGGACCAGCATAAAAAAATTATTCTTTCTCCATTTCTTTCATTTAATCTTGTCACATTTATAATTAATTGCATTGGGCATAATGTTAATATGGACAGATGACATTCCTTTTGTAGGAAATTTTCTCTAGTAAAATTGAAAAAAAATCCCTGAGGAAATTGTGGCAACTTCCTACTCTATATGATTTATGAACATACACTCCGTTTAGAAACCACTCACTTTCAAAGGCTCTATTCTTGCTTAGCCATAGCAGTCTATGTTTGATTTGTATGCATAATTCTTAAACAATTAAAGGAAAAGCTGAATGTAAATTCAGTTGGACGAAACAAAGCACAGGGTGGGGGATATTATCCTTAAGAAAAGTTTACCTTAAGGACGAGAAAATGCATGTTTCTTTCTCTGTGCTGTGTATATGGGGGGAAAAAGGACTTTTTTCACTCCCAAGGCATTAGTTGCCACCTAGCAGCAGAGAAGGGAATTGCATAGTTAGCTTGGGACTGAAAACCTCAAAAAAAACATTGGTTTTAAAAGGGCACATTACTTTTACTGTGAACAATATCTCAAGAATTATTAGCCTATTGAAGGATCAGGGATTGATTTTTTTCTTGTCTTGAGAAAAGAAAGAGAAATAAAAGAAATGAAAATGTTTGGCTTACTTTAAAAAATATTTTATTGTAAAGATGCTGTACAGGGGGGTTACAGTTTGGATTACTTTTAAGAATATTCTTTTTATCCAAAAATGTCTATTCAATTGCTAACTTTGCCAAAGGAAAATAAATTCTGGAGTCATTCCTGACAGTAAAAATTCCTAGTTGTGGCCTATTAGAGGGAGAAATACTTGTTCTTAATACAGAAAGCATTTTCCCAAATAATCTTAGATTTCTGTTAAAATGAGAGCAAAATATATGTTATTGTGCTAGGACAATAAGAGGATGTTTATTGTGAAAATAAGAGACATTTTACAAGGCATAAAATGATTTTCAAAACAAGCACTTGTTCACACCTGTAACCCTAGCTACTCAGGAAGCTGAGATCTGAGTATCACAGTTCAAAGCTAGGCTGGGCAGGAAAGTCCATGAGATTCTTACCCCAATTAACCACCAAAATGCTGGAAGTAGAGCTGTGGTTCAAATGGTAGAGCACTATCCCTTGAGCAAAAAAGCAAATGGGACAGCATCTAGCCCTGAGTTGAAACCCTGGGGTATACTAGCACACAAACAGACAGATACACACACACACACACACACACACACACACACACACACACACACACACACAGAATAATAATTTCCAGACAAAACTAATAAACAATGGAAAAAGACGTCCTTATTTCATATTCCACTAGCCATGTTTTTATTTTTGAAGTAGTTAGCCACCCTGAGTGTTAAAGTTTAAGAGAAATCATTTGTTATTTTGCTTCATGAAACTTGGAAACTAAACAAAATAAATAAACTACTTCCAGAATGTCTAACTGACATCCTAAACTCAAAATATAAAAGAATGTTCAATGTCTTTTCTCCGAAATCTGTTCTTCCTCTTTCTCCTTAAGCTTAGTTCCCTGTAATTCTGTTCTTCGATTTGTTCAGGCCAAAAACACTAAAATCATTTTTGAATTCTCCTTCTCTTACACACCATATCCAATTCATTAGGAAAGTATTGTTGGCTCTGTCTTCAAAACATATCCAGAATCCAACCACTTCCTACAAAGTCACTGCCACAACTCTGGTCCAAAATACTGTCATCTTTCTCTTGGATTACTGTAAGAACCTTGATGTTGTTAGCATGCTTGATTCCTTATTTTCTGTTCTCAATGCTAGAGTCAGGATGATCTTTCTCAGATGTCATGCATGCCATTCCTGTTTGAAATCCTCTAGAAACTTGATCTCACTCAGAGTTAACATTATTATGCCTTAAAGGCCCTACTAAATAAATAAATAAGGCCTCTATGATTTCATCTTCCTTCAAGGAATTTTTTCTATGTTGTTTACTTAAATATTGTTAGTATCTTAGTAATAATGCTGGTAAATACATAGTTGAAAGAATGAGAAATGTCTGACTACAAAACTTATCCTTTTTGTCAATTCATTTTAAACACATTAGTGTCCATGGGAAGTGAAAATGGTAAGTACACCCTTCAGAGTATCTAAAAGTCCTACTTATAGACTAGAAAATGAGACATTTGGTATCCTGAGCTCCTCTAAACATGATTTGAAGATTTGGTTCAGATTACTTCGATTTTTAACAAGTAGTTGCAAAATTGTTCAGTAAGGGTATTCTAGAATAGGTCAGTACAACAACACTACTTCTCCAATTTAGAGACTTGTTCATTAATTCAGGATATTTTTTACAATTAAAAACTTCCTTAAGAACCAAATTAAAAATTTTCCATAGCCATGTAACATTTATTGTTCTTAACTGTCTACATGACATGCTGAAAGAATTGTTTCATTTCTGGAAACTCTTTTCTAAACAACTCACATGTGCCAATAGATTTTCACAGACATCTCTTTTGGTCACACATTAAGAAAAGGAAATTGTATTATACAATTTGGATACAGCTTTGAATTCTTCTTCTTCTCAAGAATGTCTATTAATTCCTGTTTGCTTTATTCCAAGTGTTAGCTCTTACCAAAAGAAAACCCTCACTTCTAATTAATCAGTAAAAGAGAAAGGGGGAAAATGGTTGAAGTGTAGGTAATGCTAGTTTAGAGTAAGCTATCAAAAATTGGCCAAATAAACTATGAAATAGACATTTGACAAAATGTCTTATAGACAGCCAAAAGTGTGTGACACGCTGGTACAGCAACACATAATTGCAATTTCAGCACTTGAGAGGTGGAGGCAGGTTACATAGCAAATTTCTTTCTCAAAAAAACTTACACACGGGGCTGGGAAGGTGGCTCAGTGGTAGAGTGCTTGCCTTGCATGCCTGAGGCCCTGGGTTCGATTCCTCAGCACCACATAAGCAAAAAGAAAAAAGCCGGAAGTGGCGCTGTGGCTCAAGTGGTATAGTGCTAGCCTTGAGCTGAAGAGCTGAGGGACAGCGCCCAGGCCCAGAGTTCAGGCCCCACGACCAGACCCAAAAAAAAAAACTTACACACACACACTACCTGCAAAAATGTTTGTGATGTAATACTGGGGTGACCTAAAGCTACTTTTGTACAAATTTTAACTTTAGCCTTTGTGTTTCTTAATATATAGTGAACTGTAATGCTGCTTGATACGAAAACAGCTACTATAACCTGGGAGTATCATAGTTTAACCACCTGCAGTCAGTCAGACCTGCCAAGCCATCATCATATAAACCAGATGCCAACTGCAGCCCAATCAGGTTGCTTTTTTTTTAACTGTTATTTTTTGTGGTCTTTTCTTTTTTGGCACTGGGGATCAAACCCAGGACATTGCACTTGCTGGGCAAGCGCTTTGCCACTGCCCTACATCCTAGCTCAGGTTGTTTATGCCACTTTTCTATACAAGCAAAGTCTGAGCATATTGTATTCTGAACCATTTTGTTTCAGATTATTACCAATTCCTAATTTTTTTTTGTCAGTTGTGGGGCTTGAACTCTGAGCCTGGGCACTGTCCCTCAGCTCTTCAGCTCCAGGCGAGCACTCTACCACTTGAGCCACAGTGCCACTTCTAATTTTCTGTGGTTTATTGGGAGATAGGAGTCTCATGGAAGCTGGGCGCTGGTGGCTCACACCTGTAATCCTAGCTACTCAGGAGGCTGAGATCTAGGACCACAGTTCAAAACTAGCCTGGGCAAGAAAGTCCATAAGACTCTTATCTCCAATTAACCACCAGGAAACCAGAAGTGGTGCTGTGGCTCAAGTGGTAGAGTGCTAGCCTTGAACTGAAGAGCTGAGGGACAGCACCCAGGCCCAGAGTTCAAGACCCACGACTGACCAAAAAAAGGAAAGAAAGAAAGAAAGAAAGAAAGGAAAAGAAAGGAAGGAAGGAAGGCAGGCAAGTGCTCTACCACTTGAACCACAGTGCCACTTCCAGTTTTCTGGTGGTTAATTGGAGATAAGAGCTAGGATTACAGGAGTAAGCCACTGGCGCAAGGCCATAAATTTTCTTTTTAATTCTTGTTTCCCCCTTACCTCATTCCCTACCCTTATTTTGGTTGGGGGTGGGGGGGCACTGGGGTTTGAATTAATTCAGAGCTTCCCACTTGAGCCCTTCTTGGGCCAGTTTTTTAAATATATATTTTACTATTTTATTTTTATTTTTCCCCCATATTGTTGTTGTATAGGTGATGTACAGAGGGGTTACAGTTACATAAGTCAGGTAATGAGTACATTTCCCTTTGAACAGTGTGACCTCTTTCCTCCTTTTTTCCCCAGCTTTTCCCTCCTGATCCTCCCCACAAGCTGTATAGTTCATTTTCAACATAGTGTCAAGTGAGTATCACTGCTGCATTTGTTCACCCTTTGTCCCACCATTTCTGTGCTCCCCCTTAGGGTCCCCCGAACAGAAAAACTTACATACAAGACAAAAGGTACAGAAAACAAAAGGCAACGATGAAACAAAAGCTCAAATAACAAAAAAGCTCTTGTTTTCATTTCTTAAGTTCATTTCAATAAACATAATTTTATATGATCATATCCACATAGCTATTGAGCCTTTGTGGTCCTATCCTGAGAATATCCTCCTTTGATCTCACTGTATGAATGTGTAGACTACTATATAATTTATCATGTCCAAGTGTATTTTTTTGTCTTTACCATCCAGTATTTTACTTACATTAGGCAGTTCCTAGTTACAACAAATGAGGGAAAACATGTAATCAATGTTTCTTTAGGTCAGGGTAACTTTTTTTAATATAATTAGTTATTTTTGAGATAAGATATCTTTCTCCCTGGGTACACAACACCAGTCTACCTATTTTAGACTTCTCATTCTTGCTAGGATGACAGGTCACTCCCAAGTCTAGCTTTCCTCCAGAGTTTCTTGGACTTTTCTTTCTGGGCTGGCTTTAAAATGACAGGAGGGGGGACCCATCAGCTGCACTGGACATTGACCAAAATGAACTAAGCAACTCAATGGCAGCGATGGGAGGGAGGGAACAAGTGGGAAAGAGGGAACAGCTGATGCTATGCAAAACAAAAGAAATGTACATATCACCCAAATGGAAGAAATAATTGTATTGCAAAGCTCATAGAACTCATAAATGTTACAGACCATGATAGACAATTTGCCACATGAAAGTTAGAATGTGTTTGTGACTTTAACTAAGCATCACTATCCCACAATACTGTGAAATTTGGGAAATTATGTAACCCCTTAATCACAATAAAAAATTTGGAAAAAAATAAAATAAAAGGAGGGGGGGTCTCATGAACTTTTCAGTCTCTGCTGGGCTTCAACACTGATCCTTTCACTCTCAACCTCCCAAGCAGCTGGAATTATAAGCATGAGTCACCAGTGCAGTTAAAAGGCTTCTCCCTTATTTTTTTTTATTAGTTTACTGAAAGTATTAATTAATGACTTGAGATCACTAATTGAGAGATTTAATTTTATAGACTGATTGTCATTTTTACTTGTGTTACTATTATGCTCACCTTTGGTCCGCAGCTCCACCCAGACCTGGGCCCCGCTCCCATTCCTGGAGTTCCCTCCATACAGCTGGCCCCTCCCTCTCTCCGCCCAAACCTACCTGAACTCCCATCTACCTCACTTCCTATCCTTCAGACCCTCCTGCTACCTGGATAGGGACAGGTGCCATGTGCTCCCTCTTGGGGGAAACTGGCTCCTCTAATAAGCCTTAATAATCTTTCTCCTGTGCCTGCCTGCCTCTGCGTGGTCCCCTGGGATGGATGTGTGGGGAGCCTCCTTCAACTTGACTAACTAGAAGTGTCATTACATTTGTAGTATATTACATTCAAGAAGCAAGCAGAGAAATTAAATTCACTGGGTGTATGTTAACATATGGAGGGAAAGAAAATAATCAAGTTATTTGTACCTGGTACTCTTCACGTGTCATTTATTCACTGTACCAGTTATAGTCAATTAAGAGAATATCACAGTGAGATTTATATGTCTATGGGGGAGAGGGGGAAACAATCAACTTGTTTTTTGTTCAGAAAATTTACTGTTAACAATTCTGAAAAAAAAACACGCAACAACAAAAAGTCCTGATATCGCTTACTAATGATGTTTAACAATTACTGCTATGTTTGCTAGGTACTCCTCCTTTCTCCTTTACAAGGGGGAAGTAGCAGGGAGTAGATTAGATTGGCAGCTGCTCGCAGAGTTGTGTTAACTCACATCACTTGAGGATTTAACAACAGATGCCCTAAAAAGACAGAAATTCACAAGAAAATGAAGTTCAAAGTCTGGCGGAAGCAACTGATTAAAATGAGCGTTCAGTGATAACTGAGCATCGGACTACATGAGCTCTCCAGGGAATAATAAGAAAGGATTCCAGAGCAGAAAGCTTGTATACAACCTACTCAAGGAAGGGCAAGGTGGACACGCTCCAGCGTCAACTATACCACTACTGTGTGGCCTTTTCTGCAGCCTAGTTCTTCTCAACTGTGCAACTTCCCAAGACTGTGCCCGAGGAGAGGTCCAGCCGCAGGTTCAGGTCACCCCCCAACTGTTGGCACAGTCCTTAGCTACAAGAATGGGGAACTGGCGGGACCGGATGCCACCACACACCAAGTCTAAACCTGAGGTCTCACGACTCGCGAGACCACCGCGGGCCGGCAATTGTGGTCCAAGGTTCCCAGCCAATCACGGCTCTTGGATTTCCAGAGACTGCGCCCACTTCAGCTATTTTCCCTAGCTCCACCTCCATCCCTGAGGCCGTGGGGGTGTTTTGAGGGCGGGGAAAACAGTAGGAGCCCATCGATAGCTCTGGAATAGACAGCCCTTCCCTGCGTCGGCCGCTGTCGTCTAAGCCACGCAGCCTTTCCCTGTCGATCGCCGAGCTCTTCGGTTCAGCCGCGCTCTTCCATTCGCAGCTTTGCTAGAGGCTCTCGCATCCAGGTCGGCGCCGGAGCTATGGTGCGTTGAAATCTCGGTCCTTAGGAGGGTGAAGGCAAAGGTCCGCTGACCGCGGGTCGGTGTGTGGCCTCTCTTGTCACCTTGCTCACGAGACCCGGGGCGGGCGAGGGCCGGGCGAGCCTTGCAGACTCGGGAAGCCTCGGGCTGTGATTCAGCACCTCCGGGCCAGGCCCGGCCCGTCACGGCGCGGTCGGCAGTGGCTGCGGCCTGCTGCACGCTGTTGTGCGGCCTCCGCGGGGCCCCTAACCACTCGCCTTGCGGTCGCTGCGCAGAGTTCCTCCACTGGCGGGGATTCGCGGTAGCTGAATTCAGTCCGTAGCTGAACCCTCGTCCTGTGAGTGGGCTCTGAGCGGAAGGAAAGGCCTCCCAGTCACCGTGCACCGGACCCCTCGGTTCCTGGAACCCGCGACCATTTACTTTGTGGGTCCTTTTAACTTCTCCGTCCCCCCAGCGCTTGGTACGAAAAGGCCCCTTCTAAGCACTTTGTTCTGTCTTTTGGTGATGGACGGTGATCAGAGGTGCAGTGTCGGGCCCTCGCTTCCCTTGGGTCTGCCACTCCAGCTCTCACCCCATGACTCTCTTCCCAACTGATAACGTTATTAGGGCACTAATACTTCTGTCCCTATAGCTATTTTTATTTATCTCTTAACTTCCCGAGGACATCTTTGCGTTTATTCACTCAGTATGAATACTGGTTGGCACAAGTTAGAGTTTCAAATCTAAGTCAGGCTTATCCCTAATGGTAATATGTAGATAAGGAACTGTGGAAGTGTTGGAGTAAATTTTAGAGAAAAAGATGGAGAAGACTTCAGGAGACAGGTTTGTGGAATAATTTAAAGTAAAAGTCTCAGGGGGATTTGTTAGAGAACAACATATAAGCCAAGATAGGTAGAAAAGTCGATGCCTGCGAACTTTACTGGTTGACTGCCCAAGTAGAGTGCTATAGAGGGTGACAGAGCAGAAAGGTAAGATTGGATACTTAAAAGGCTGCTGCCGGGGCTGGGAAGGTGGCTCAGTGGTAGAGCGCTTGCCTTGCATGCCTGAGGCCCTGGGTTCGATTCCTCAGCACCATATAAGCAAAAAGCTGGAAATGGTCCCCTGGCGCAAGTGGTGGAGCACTAGCCTTGAGCAAAAGCAGCTCTGGGACAGTGCCCAGGTCCTGAGTTCAAGACCCAGGACTGGCAAAAATAAAAAAAATTTAAAAATAAAAAATAAAAATAAATAAAATGCTGCTGCCCCTTCCACCAGCCTCCTAGGTACCACACAGTATGGTGGTGATGTTCCAGCAGAGTTGCATTAATGAAACTGCTTTAACGTTGAGTGGAAACATGTGAAACATTTGTTAATGCTGTAAATTGGGTTTGGTTCTTAAATTAAGAGGTCTTTTTTTCTTTCAGTTTCGCAACCAGTATGATAATGATGTCACTGTTTGGAGCCCTCAGGTAAGTAAGATAAGTTTCATTCCATTTTTATTTATTGTACCCCCCCTCTTTCTCTCTTTCTCTTTCTCCCTCTCTCCCCCCCCTCTTCCTTTCAGTCTCTCTCTTTCCACATGATCTTGAAACATAGCTCAGAACTCAAGGTCTTCCTGCCTCAGCCTCCCAAGTGCTGGGATTACAGGTGTGCCATGACCAGGCCCCTATATCCTGTGTCTGTAAAGTGTTTTTTTCTTAACCTGCAATAGATTTAGAGATTGTAAATGAGGATCGAAGGCCTTAATTCCAGCTGCTCAGGACACTGAGGCTAGAGGATTGCTGAGTTTGAGGCCAGTCTTAGCAACTTACTAAGACCCTGTCTCAAAAAAAAAAAAGCTGGGTGACACTGGCTCCTGCTTGTAATCCTAGCTGCTCAGGAGGTAGGGCTTTAATTAAGTCATTTGATCTTTAACTATCCTCACTTAAGCTTTGGAACCATTTCTAATTTATAAAATAATCTCCTAAAGTAAATTTAAACTGTATTATCTTTTTAGGGAAGGATTCATCAAATTGAATATGCAATGGAAGCTGTTAAACAAGGTTCAGCCACAGTTGGTCTGAAATCAAAAACTCATGCAGTATTGGTTGCATTAAAAGTAAGTAAAGAAATAAATATATATTACTCCTTTGGAGAACAGAACTACCAAGTGAAATTTTCACTGTATAAACAAAAAATACATACATTTTTCTTAATATCCTATAATGTCTCTGTTTAGAGGGCACAATCAGAACTTGCAGCTCACCAGAAAAAAATTCTCCATGTTGACAACCATATTGGTATTTCAATTGCGGGACTTACTGCAGATGCTAGACTGTTGTGGTAAGTATTATCATGAAAAACAAAACAAATATCTCTGTCATAACTGATTACTTTTCTAGAAAAAAAATCTAGCTCAGATATTTTAGGAAGTTGTCCACTAGAATATTTATAAATTATAATTAAGGTTGTAACTATCTCAATATTTCTATGTATTTTTTACACTAGTAACTAAAATTATACATTTTGCCACTTTAGAGAAGTCACGGAATAGTGTGATTGTTAGTACATTGTATATATGTCTAAAACCGGCTTGACATTTTTTGTTTGATACTTAAGAACGAACCAGACCCTTGAATCAGAAATTATTTAACTTTTTTTCTGGACACTGATGGCTCCTCAGGAGGCTGAGATCTGAGAATTGCTGTTTTGAGCCAGGCCAGGCAGGAAAGTCATTGCAACTCTTATCTCCAGTTAACCACCAAAAAGCTGGAAGTGCAGCCATGGCTCAAGTGGTAGAGCATTATTAGCCTTGAGCAAAAAAACTCAGGGACAGTGCCTAACCCCTGAGTTCAAGCCCAAGGACTGGCACAAAAAACAAAACGAAAACATTTGGCAAAGCTCAATAGTAGGTAATTATGAGATGTAGAAAAATGATTAAGACATAGATTTTGTCCTCAAGGAACTTAAGGTCTAGTCTATCTAGACAGAAGTGGAGAGTAAAAGGGAAATTTTTGTTAGCATAAGGATGTTAAGATTATTTTTGGTTAATAAGCAGTATGTAACTGAAGAGATGTGGATTTGTTATTATAGACTGAATTCTCACCCCCTCCCTTAGTGTTTGAGATTGGGTAAATAGACACTTTTCCAGTATATTCTTTTATATAAGAATGAAGACTTACAGGTAGAACACTTAAAGTGTCTTTAGAAAGAGCATGAAAACACACATGTATACATGTTGATGTGAACAGAAAGTGGTCAAAGCTAATTTCTTTAATTATTTGATTAAGAAGCATAAATGGTAGGTTTGGAGGGTAATACCGTTTAAGATTTTTAAGTAGCTCTTAAGTTATACCTTAATCTCTTAAGTCAACAAGATAGCTATGGCTTCATAGATTTCTGTCTGCTATAAATGTGAAATATGTTATATTGTCACATTTTATTTATTCTAATAGATCTAAAATATTATCATGCCATCATATAGTTAAACATAAAAACTTTATTAGTGAGATTCTGTATATATTTTGATGTTAAGACTTTGAAATTTGTTGTGTGCTTTATACTTAACAGTATATCACAGTTACTTTTGAAGGTCTTAGTTGCTTCATGTGGTTAGAGACTGCCAAAATGGTCAGGTTTAGTTAAAAATACTGAAGAAATAGCTTAGTTCCTTTTGTCAGCATTTGTTCATCAAGTGCTAAATTTGTATGTTAGTGGGAGGGTGCTTGGCAAGAATGCACAGTGTCCTGGCAAGTCTCAGGAAAAAGCAAGACCCTATCAAAAATAACCTAAGTTAAAAAAAGGACTGGAGATGTGACTCATGCAGTAGAGATACCTATATGTCACCTATGTTTCTCACAGTGGGAAGCTCTGAGTTCAAACACCCAGTACCACCAAAAAGAAAAACTTCATATCCTCCCTGCTTAATGTAAAAATACATCCTTATGACCTTGTCTTGTCTTTCTGGTTTGTTCATATGGGTGCAACCCATGAAAACGTTTAGAAAAAAGAAAAGTGAATCAAACTGCTTTATTAAATTAGCTCTCTGTGATAGGAGATTACTAATTTTCTTGTTTCTCTTTTAGTAATTTTATGCGCCAGGAATGTTTGGATTCCAGATTTGTATTTGACAGACCCCTTCCTGTGTCTCGTCTTGTTTCTCTAATTGGAAGCAGTATCCTTTTTATGTTAACATTTACAAATGTAAACTCCAAAAGTCTTTGGTACTTAATCTTTGTGTTAGTTTATTAGGAAGTAATAATACCATAGATAGGATTGTAAAAGCTGGAGCTGGAAAGGTGGCTCAGTGGTAGAGCGCTTGCCTTGCATGCCTGGGTTCGATTCCTCAGCACCACATAAGAAAAAAGCCGGAAGTGGCGCTGTGGCTCAAGTGGTAGAGTGCTAGCCTTGAGCTGAAGAGCTGAGGGACAGCGCCCAGGCCCAGAGTTCAGGCCCCACAACCGGACCAAAAAAAAAAAAAAGATTGTAAAAGCTTTAATTGGAAGTTTTTCATTAGCCTTTTTAAGCAGTTGGAATTTAACTGTCCAAACACCATTTTCACAGAAATTTGAATTTTCTTACTGCTCTAGGTGTACCCCAGTGCTTTAAACCTCTGAAGCCAAAACAAATGAGGTTCTACATGGGAAAAAAAAATCATTTTGCTAACATGTATTCTTGGGGTGGAATGTTACGCATTGTATAATATTAGGTAAAAAAATATTGTTCTATTTTATTTCTTGTGGACTACACAGTAATTTAGGAAGATGCTAACCGTCTTGGTTTTGTTTAATTTTAAAATAAAGATAGTACTTTATTCTTTGTTTAGAACAAGTTCTTTAACTAGTTTAAGAGACCCAGATACCAACTCAGCGGTATGGCAGAAGACCATATGGTGTTGGGCTGCTCATTGCTGGCTATGATGTAAGTTTATATAGCACTCTCACTATTTTAAGAACTATAGTGCTGAGCATGATAATGCATGCTTGTAATCCCAGTACTGAGGCAGAAGGATAGCAAATTAGAGTCTGGCCTGAGCTACATTGTAAGATGCTGTCTTTAAGAAAAAATAAAAACAGGGCTGGGAAGATGGCTCAGTGGTAGAGTGCTTGCCTCACATGCATGAGGCCCTGGGTTCGATTCCTCAGCATCAATAAACAGAAAAGGCCAGAAGTAGGAGCTGTGACTCAAGTGGTAGGGTGCTAGCCTTGAGCTGAAGAGCTGAGGGACAGCGCCCAGGCCCAGCGTTCAAGCTCCGTGACCGACAAAAATGAGAAAAAATAAAAACAGCCAGGCACCAGTGGCTCACATCTGTAATCCTAGCTATAGCTACTCAGGAGGTTGATTTCTGAGGATCAAAGTTCAAAGCCAGCCTGGACAGAAGAGTCCCCATGAGACTCTTTATCTACAATTAATCCTCAGACACCAGAAGTGGCACTTTGGCTCAAGTGGTAAGAGTGCTAGCCTTGTGTACAAAGAGGCTCAGGGACAGCACCCAGGCCCTTAATTCAAGCCCCAAGACTGGCAATAAATAAATAAGCAAAAACAACTACACAGAAAATACATAAAGTCAAGAATTGTTTTGTTTTGTTTTTTTCTATTTGTAGGATATGGGCCCTCACATTTTCCAAACCTGTCCATCTGCTAACTATTTTGACTGCAGAGCTATGTCCATTGGAGCTCGTTCTCAATCAGCTCGTACTTACTTGGAGAGACATATGTCTGAGTTTATAGAGTGTAAGTAATAACTTCCATTTTGTCTTTATATAGTGAATAATGTATTGTCCTAAGAAAAATATTACTCTTACAGGATTTCCTTATTAAATGAAACCCTTAAAGTATTTATTGTTAATATCACAATTACTAGTTTTTACTTCTTCTATTTACCAATAGAATTTTTTCAGATGTATCCCCAACCTTAAGCATTCTTTTTTTAAAAAATTATTATAAAGGTAATGTAGAGAGGGATTACAGTTTCATAAGTCAGGTAATGAGTACAGTTCTTTTTGGACAGTGTAATCCTTTCCCTCTCTCTTTCCCAGTTTTTACCTCCCTTCTTCATCCATTGTGTAGTTTATTTCAGCAATTTCTAGTGGATATCACTGCTGCATTTGTTCAAACATTTTTGCATTAAATAGTCTATAGATGAGTAAAAGACATCGTACCTAAGCTAAAGGAAGCCATACCATGGCTTGAACTTAGGGCCTTGTGCTTCCATTTTACTTGCTCACCACTGGCACGTTACAACTTGAACCATGCCTCCAGTACAACATTTTGCTGATGGATTGGAGATAGAATCTTGCAGGCTTTTCTTCCCAGGGCAGGCTTTGGACCTTGACACTATCTCAGCTTCCTGAGTAGCTAGTATTATAAATGTGAGACCTTGACACCTGTGACTGTTTATAAGTTTTCTTGTAATATAGTAGTGTGAAGGAAACACCTAAGGATCAATGAATATAGTGGAGAATAATTACCTTTATTTATTCATTTTTGCTGGGCCTGGATGCTGTTCCTAAGCTTCAAGGCTAGCACGGCTTCTGGCTTTTTCTGAGTAGTTCATTGGAGATAAGAATCTCATGGACTAGGGCTGGGAAGGTGGCTCAGTGGTAGAGCGCTTGCCTTGCATGCATGAGGCCCTGAGTTCGATTCCTCAGCACCACATAAGCAGGAAAAAAAAAAAAAAAAAGCTGGACGTGGCACTGTGGCTCAAGTGGTAGAGCACTAGCCTTGAGCTGAAGAGCTGAGGGACAGCGCCCAGGCCAGAGTTCAGGCCCCACGACCAGACCAAAAAAAGAATCTCATGGACTTTCCTCGGAGCTGGCTTTGAACTGTGATCCTCAGATCTCAGCTCCTGAGTAGCTAGGATTACAGGCCTGAGCCACCAGTGCCTGGCTAATTATCTTATTAACATTATTTGAAGCAAATTTTGTTGTAGGATGAAAGTAGGTAACTTTGAGAAAATGGAGTTGTAGGACCAAATGAGCTTGGAAGTACTGGATTAAAATTGAACATTTTAAATAATGGTAATTTGGCTAGGATCTTTATAGGTCTGAACCTGTGCCCTCATTAAAATAAGTTATGAATGTTATTAGTTGTTACTAGAAGATTGTACCATTAGCATTAAACTTTTAGCCGTTTTTATTCTGGTAAGTTTAGTGTGAAACTAAAAGCTCTATTTCAATAAAATAATAAAAGATAAATAATAAAAGAGGCTGAATGTGATGATGAAATTAAGAAGTAATTATTCATGTATTTTTATAGGTAATTTAAATGAATTGGTTAAACATGGTCTACGTGCATTAAGGGAGACACTTCCTGCAGAGCAGGACCTAACTACAAAGGTATATATCATGTTTTCCAATTGTAGATATTAACATACCAGTTTAATCTTCTGTTGAATATTATAAGTTGTAGAGTGTATACTTCTTGGAGGAGGGAGGATTGGTGCTTGGATATTTATTTGTTCATGATAAGGTTTCACTGGCATAGAACTCTATGTAACACAATTTGGTCTCAAACTCTAGATCCTCCTGCTTTAGCCTCCCAAGTGCTGGGAATTCAGCCATGAGCCACCATGCCCATCTTTACTTATGTTTTTTAATTTGGAAAATGTTTGAGTTCCTATGTTCCTTTCAGGTTCTTTACTAAGTGATACAAATTTGAATAGTCATTTTTTAAAACAGTTCTTTTTGATATAAAGCAAATAAAAAACCAGTAAATTTCATTCACCTTTATACATCCACACACCTGCTTTTCTGCCTTTCTTACATTTCTTCCTGGTAGATTATAGACAGAACAGAGACTTTAGGGAACAGTTCTCTGTTAAAGAAAAGTAGAAGCTGGGCACTGGTGGCTCACACCTGTAATCCTAGCTACTCAGGAGGCTGAGATCTGAGAATTGCGGTTTGAAGTCAGCCTGGGCAGAAAAGTCCCATTTGTATTCCCAGGTAGATAAATCTTTGTACTAATATCGTTAATAAATACATGTACAGAGCACCTATCATTTATAGACACTTTATAGGCATTGAAAATATGGAAACATAACAAAAAGCCTTATTGACCATAGATTCATCTAAAAGGGCAGGGATAGGAAAAAATGCACATATAAACTATAGATTATAAATGCTATAGAAAAAAATAACAGTTTAACAGGTGAAAGAATGTAATTGAGTAAATGTTATAAGATGTCATTTAAAATAGAGTGGTCATGGGTGACCTCACCAAGAAAGTGACATTTAAAGAAGAGATCTAAAGGAGGTGAGTGAGTCATACAGATGTCTAGAGCCAGATTATTCTTAGGAGTGCAAGTGCAAAGGTCCTGAAATAAAGAGTTTTCTAATAGGTAAGGAGGTTAAGTAGTGAGGCTGGTGATCAAGAGAAGGAAAAAAAATGAGAAATAAAATGGAGGTCATATTGTATATTTCTTATTGTGGGTATGTTGTATTTTATTCTTAGGGTTTAAGCATTTAAGTTAAGAGTACCCTAATTTGATTTCGCTTTTAAGACACTTGGGCTTTTGACAAGAGACTTTTGTGTAGTGGGGGCTTGGGCAAGTACGTTTTAAAACTAAGACAGACAGTGATTCATGTGAGAGGTGATGGTGCCTGCAGCAGAGTGATAAAGGTATGTTCTGAAATTAGAGCAAACAAGTTTGCAAACAAATCTGGGGAAGGTATTGCTTCCAAGGTTTTTACTTGGAGGGAAAGATTTTTGATTAGCTGTGATTCATAAGAGCGTAGAAGGAGGAACCAGTTTTATATTAGGAGTACAGCAGATTAGGTAGTCAGTTTAGGGCATGTAAAATTTCAAGTGCTGTTTCTTTGTCTAGCAATATAGACAAGCAGTTATTATCAGTACTTCCTAGATTTCTATGGAGAGTGATTTAGCCTAGAGTTCAAATTTTTGAAATCTTTACATTGAAATGACATTTAAAGAGTAGACTAGATGCGGTTCTTAAAGGAATCAAAATAGGCAAGCAATTTGAGGACTGAACTGAAGACAGTTTAGCCTTTAGAGATTTGGAGATCTCAGAAACTCAGATGGTTAGAGAAGGAGGAAAACTTGGATAAAGAGAAATCCTTGGAAAGAGAATTGGAGATAGCTCTCTGGAGAAAATTTTTCTATTGAGGATCCAGAGAAATGAACTGGTGACTGAAGAGGTTGTAGTAAGGATTTTTCATTGGTTGGGATTTTTTTTAAGATGGGGAAAATTACATCATATTTACTGCATGTCAATGAAAGATATCAGTGTGAAGTGACGAACTTAGGTAAAAATGGCTAGAACAATGTCCTTTGACAGTATACAAATGGAGTGATTAGCTTTTCCAAGGAAATTGAAGTTAATATTGATGGTAACAGGAAGGGAGAGAATCTAGAGACCTAAGTAAAGTAAAACTTAGAAGCTGTGAGAAATGCTGTCTGTTCCAAATGCTTCTATTTTCTTAGTGAAATAGGAACAGTTTTTTTTGTTGTTGTTGATTTTGTGGAGAGTGGAGAATGTTGCAAATTGTTGTCAAGAAGAAAGGAAGAATGGAATAAAGGGGTATAGTTTTATCAGTGGAACACTTAGAGAGTATGCTTGAGATTGTGGGTTCAATCCCAAGCACGGGGAAAAAAAAGACTGAATGATACAGGAACTGGTATTATATGATCCAGAACAAAAGCCACTAATGCCTAATCAAAATTATAAAGCCATTTTTATGATCATTGGATAAATATTTAGTACCTATATGAAACTTTATAGCTTGTACCATTTTATAGACAGTATTTAAAGTTCAAGAGCTATCTGAAAATTTTCTATTTTGACCCATTGTAGCATATTCATTTTTGTGACTTATTTTGTTTACTTTATTTCCCATCAGAATGTTTCCATTGGAATTGTTGGTAAAGACTTGGAGTTTACAATCTATGATGACGATGATGTGTCCCCATTCCTGGAAGGTCTTGAAGAAAGACCTCAAAGAAAGGCACAGGTAATTATTCTTAATACAAAAGGGTTTTTTTCTAGAAGGTGTTATTCTCATCACAACTGTCTGAACCTACCAATTTTGTCCTTTACTGAGATAGACTTATAGTTCAAATGGGAATAAGAAAATTAAGAACTGAGAAAACTAAAATATTGGAGGGTCAGGGGAGAATTGTGAATTTCTCTATTGTCACACATTGAGCTACTGCTAAAACTTAGGGGATTAAAACAAGAATTTCTCAAAATTCTGTGGCTGAGGCACAGCTAGGTGGTTCTTTTGCTATTCTCACTTGAGATCTCAAAAATGTATTCAAATGTTGGGATAGGGCAGGAAATTCAGTGCAGCCACTCATGTCTTTACTATGGGTTCTAGAGGAGCAGCTAGAAGGCTGGGTCCTCTGCTAGAGAGTAACTGGGCCTCTGTCCGTGTAGTCGCAGGAACCCTTTAGGAGGGCCTCTCAAACAAGGTGGAAAAAGCTAAGAATTTGCAAAAGTTTAAAAGTGAAAGCTGTGAGAAAAAAAAAGTAGAAAATGAGAGTGGCATTCTTTTTTTGTTTTTTTTGGGTCCCGTTATGGGGCCTGAACTCTGAGCCTGGGCGCTGTCCCTCAGCTCTTCAGCTCAAGGCTAGCGCTCTACCACTTGAGCCACAGAGCCACTTCTGGCTTTTTTCTTTTTGCTTATGTGGTGCTGAGGAATCGAACCCAGGGCCTCATGCATGCAAGGCAAGCGCTCTACCACTGAGCCACCTTCCCAGCCCCTAGAGTGGCATTCTTAAATGAGACTGGTCAAATGTTACTTTTCGTTTTCTTTTCCTGAGTCCTGGACATTAAAGCCAGTTTTTCATACTTGGTAGCCACATATTATACCACTTGGGCCTTACTGCCAGACCAACAGCATCACTTCTGCACATTCTGTTGGTAAAAGTAAGTCACAGGGCTAACCCAGATTGTTTATGAGTAGACATTGAAAGAAGTGCGTATTGGGGCCATCCTTGAACAGTAAGTAGGGTCTTCATAAATAATAAGAAGAGCATCAAGAACAAGAACTGTTGGTGAAAAAGTAAAGTGTTAGGTAATCTTTTCTGGGTTCTGAGGCTATTGCTTTTTTTAAAAAAATCCTTTTATTTGGGGGAGAATTATGGTTTGAACTAGGGCTTTGTATTTACTAGGTGCATTCTACCATTTGAGCTACACCTGTAGCCTATGTTTTGAAGGTAGGAGTCCAAGGTCTTACCATATTCCAGATTAATGTCAGACTCATGATCCTATTGCCTCAGCATCCCAAGTGCTGGGATCACAGCTGGTCCTCTATAACAGGCTCGTATTTGCTATCAATGAAAGCTTATTTAATAGCTATGGAATTAAAAATAAAAAGTGGTAGCCTTATACTGGGTGACTCATTCCTATAAGTCTTACTACTTAGGAGGCTGAGATCTAAGAATCACAGTTCAAGCCAGAGCAAAAAAGTTCACTAGCATCTTTATCTCCAAATTACAGCAAAAGCCAGGGCTGGAAGCTTGGCTCAAGTGGTAGACATACAGAAGGCCCTTATTTAAACTTCACTACCACCAGAAGTGTCTAATACAGAAATTCTTTTATAGCAATGAGGGTTAGTTTTTGTTTTGTTTTGTTTTTTAAGGGGGGGTTTGTCCTTAAGTACAAAGGGTGGTTTCAATTCAACATGATAGTGCACTACGTCTTGATCGGTGTCATCCCTTTCATGATTCTCCCCTATCTCTCCCAACCTCATGAGGGTTTTTTGTTGTTTATGTTTGGTTTTGTTCTTTTTGGGTTCCGTCCTGGGATTTAAACACAGGGCTTGGATGCAGTCCCTGATCTTTTTTGATTAAGGCTAGTGCTCTAACAAGTGAATTACAGTTTCACTTCCAGCTTATTTGTGGTTAATTGGAGATAGAAGTCTCACTGACTTTCCTGCCCAGGCTGGCTTTGAACCCTGGTCCTCAGATCTTAGCTTCCGAGTAGCTAGAATTACAGGTGTGAGCCACCAGCACCTGGCTTCATGAGTGATTTTTTTAACTTGACAAAGATATTGTTAATATTATTTGGAGAGCTAAGATTTGCATTATTGCAGTTGTTGGTAAGAATTAGTCTGCTGGAAAGAATGCTTTGGAATAGTAGCTTATTTGTGTTTTTGCTATGTTTGTTGGTAAAGGATGTTTAAAAAGTGCTGGTTGTATTTTAAGTATCAGGCTCAGAGAGATGAAGGGCGCATATTTTCTCATATGGAAAGCTAGATCTAAAATACAAATATGCATTATAACGTGCAGGGCTCTATGCATTTATACACAAACTGATGAAAGGATGGAACACTAATGGAGGAACCCAAAGGTGTAACTCTCTATTGTTTATCAAAAGAATACCAGGAAATGGAAACATGTTTTGTGGGGGAGGGGGAAAAGGAAGGCCCATGAAAGGAGGAAGACAAGCAAATGCAACCTTTATAGCCAGTGTATGTTATATAAAAAATGAACTATAACCAGGTGCCAGTGGCTCATGCTTGTAATCCTAGCTACGCAGAAGGCTGAGATCTGAGAGGATCCTGGTTCAAAGCTAGCCTGAGCAGGAAAGTCCATGAGTATCTCTAGTTAGCCACTCAAAAAAAATGGTGCTGTGGCTCAGGTGGTAGAGCACTAACCTTAAGCACAAAGAGGCTCAGGGACAGTACCCAGGCCCTGAGTTCAAGCCCTACAACTGACCAAAAAAAAAAAAGCAACATTGTACTCATAAACTGACTTACAAAATTTTAATCCCTTTGTACAACTACTTAGTAATAACAATAAAAGATTTTTTAAAAGGCTTTTAACTCTTGAGCAAGACAAAGTGTGATATATAGAACTACTATTGAATGACTTTCAGAACTGAGATTATATATAACTTATAAAACTTCAGAAATTTTAACAGGACAATATATTGAAAACTGGTTATCAAAAATACCTTCTAACTTGTGTTCTAATTTTTTTATAATGTAATATATTTACGTATATATTTATCCTAACCATAATATTTATGGTTAGGAGTACATATTGATGAAGTGTTGATTTTACATCTTTGCTTGTTTTTTTTTTTTTCCCTTTTAAGCCTACACAACCTGCTGATGAACCTGCAGAAAAGGCTGATGAACCAATGGAACATTAAGTGATAAAAGTGTGTTATCAGATGTATGAAAGTGCAGAAGTGCATACTAATGACAATAATCTGTACTTTGAACCAACAAATGCATAGTGGTGGAATGGCATGTTTTAGGAATCAGTCCAGAGGGAGTTTTTTCCCAAGCAACTTCCCTGAAACCATATAATTGGGTGCATTTTTTTTCCTGAGGGACTATGTTATCATTTTCTAGAAAATATGGATATCTATACCAATGTTTTTATATGAAGAAAATAGTGTCTTTGGGATTTTAAAGACAACTGTGAAATAAAATTATTTCACCTCCTCTTGTATTGGGTTTTTAAGTCACTTCAACTATATAAAGTCCAGTATTGCAACTGGCCATTTGCCAGATTATATTGCTTTATTTTTAGTAAAACAGAAGGATACCTCTTAGCTACCACATCCTTATAATAATTTTCTGTTGTGGAGATTGGCTACATGAAAATCCATGAATATTTCAGAATATAAATTTCAAGATACAAGTTTGGAGATTATTATTAAAACAAAAAAGAAAGCTGTACACCAGTGGCTTACACCTAAAATCCTAGCCACTCAAGAAGCAGTGATATGAGTGTCTTGGTTCAAAGCCAGCTGTGCAGACAAATCCTCAAGACTTCTCCAGTTATCAAGCCAAAAGTCCAAAGTTAAAGTATGGCTCAGTTGGTGGACCACAAGAACTCAAGGCTTCAAGCCCCCAGTGCTTGCGCATTCATATGCATACACACACGCACACACGAAAGTACTTACTATTAAAAATAGTAAAATTGAGCTGGGGTCTGGCTCTGGAAAAGTGCATGTTTAGCCAGAACTGTGCCATGGAGTCAGTCCTCAGTACACAACAGAAAATGGCAAGATTATTAACATTTGAACAATTTCTATCTAGCAGATAGCCATGGATGTAACTTTAGTCTGTTGGGAACTTTTACAAAAATACCAACTGGGATATTTTAATCTCAAAGGTCTTACACAGCCCCACTTTCATTTGTTCTTTCTGTTATTCCCATGAGCTATGTACTCAGGTACTATAGAGTATATTTTTGTCTTAGACCTTTCAAAATGAAATTCTATGAAAACATTTTTTAAAGAAATCCAGAGTTTAGCTTGGTGCTGATAGTTGAGCCTTATAGTCATTGCTATCAGGATGCTGAGATCTGCAGGAAGCCAGAAAAGTTTTTAAAACTCCCATTTCCAAAATAACCAGCAAAAAGCCAGGCCAGGCTAGAGAAGTGATTCAGGTGGTAGAACACCAGCTAAACTAGCAAAGCAAGCTCTTTTCCCCCCATCCCCTAAAAACCCCAGAATTTTGCTGCTTGCTATACAATTTATAGGAGTTATTTTATTTTCTGGTATAGTACATCTTTCTAGAGATAGGTATTTATAGGTAGTAACCCAGATTTTATTTTATTTTTTGTCAGTCACAGAGCTTGAACTCTGGGCCTGGGCACTGTCCCTGAGCTCTTCAGCTCAAGGCAAGCGCTCTACCACTTAAGCCACACTGCCACTTCTGGTTTTCTGCTGGTTAATTGGAAATAAGAGTCTTTCAGACTTTCCTGCCTGGGCTAGCTTTGAACCACGACCCTCAGATCTCAGCCTCCTGAGTGGCTAGGATTACAGGTGTGACCCACCAGCTCCCGGCTAACCCAGATTTTATATCTAATTTTACTACTTAGCTGCTAATGGCTTAAAAATTCTTAATTCTATTTTACTGAAACCCTTGGAGGAATTATTGTAGTATGAAGTGAGAAAATTTGTAATATAACCTCAAACAATGATAAATTTTTTTTAGGCTTCTCACAGCTTAAAAAAATTTTTTTAAGTCCTTCTGTGACTTCTTAAGGGAAAATGGTAAAATGATTTGGAGTTGTATGGGAGGAACCCCTTTTGAGTATTGGAATGTATGAGATGTTAGTCTATGCTATAGAGTAGCCTCACAGACCTGCCATTTAAATACTTTGTGGGTATATGAAGTACAATGGAGTTCTATCAACCGTATATAACTTTGATAAATACCCCCAAAACAAAAGAAATTTGGTTTGGGGCTGGGAAGGTAGCTTAGTGGTAGAGTGCTTGCCTTGCATGCATGAGGCCCTGGGTTCAATTCCTCTGCCCTACATAAGCAGAAAAAGCTGGAAGTGCTGGGGTTCAAGTGATAGAGTGCTAGCATTAAGCTGAAGAGCTGAGGAACAGCGCCCAGGCCCAGAGTTAAGGCCCCACGGCCAACAACAACAACAAAAAACCCAACTTAGCTTGATGCAGTGACTCATACTGATAATGCTAGCTACTAGGGAGGCTAATATCAAGAGGATTGAGGTTCAAGGCTGACAGGCAGAAGCAGTCATGGGATTGCATCTCAGAGGAAGAAGTTGGATGGGGTAGAGCACTCTGGTCATCTCAGCTACAGCAGGAAACATCAAATAGAATCACAGTCCAGGCATATGCCCAGCAGGACTCTTACCTCAAAATCAAGTGTACAAAAGGGCTAAAGACATAGCTTAGTAGTAGAGTGCCTGTCTAGCAAGTCTTGAGTCTCTTGAGTTCAAATTCCAGTACTACAAAACACACACAAAGATAAAGATTGTGTATCTTTTTTGAGACAGGATCTCACTGTGTAGCCCTTAACTGTGTAGCCCTTAACTCCCTAATGCTTATCTTTTGTACTTGTTCTCTAAATGCAGCTACTAGTTTGTTGGAACTCAGCTTAAAACAAAAAACAGTGGTTTGTATTGTCCCATAGGTGCAATTTTAGGTTTTTTTAACATGATTTTTAGTCGTATGCGCTGACTTAAAATTATTTCTCACGAGAACCAACCATACTATTGTAGATTCATTTGATGCTTTTATATTTCATTTGTTGAACTGTTTTTCCATAATGTGGAGAAATTTTGAGCAGAATGATTTCTAATGTCATCTGTGTCCTTTCACTGACAAAGATGAACAATTCACTTAGAATTTTTTGAGCATCTATATATGTAGCTCTGAACTAACATGGTTAAAAACTAAAAGGTTGTACATAACAAGATTCAGGTTCCAGTGCTAGTTCTTTTAATGTTTGATAATTACATGATTTGGGAAATTCCTTTTAGGCCTTGGTTTAATTTTTGTGATTCTTGATACATAGTAAGGTCTTTGTACTCAAGTTACAATTTGCAAAGCATTCAAAATTACATAATTAAATGCAAAATTAAAAAATACCAGCCTGGTTACAGTGGCTCATACCTGTAATCCCAGCTACTCAAAAGGCTGAGAATTCAGGATCAAATTCAAACCTAGCTCCAGTAGGAAATTCTACTAGTGCTCTACCATTTTGAGCCACAGCTCAACTTCCAGTTTTCTGGAACTTAAGTGGAGATGAGAGTTTCACGGACTTTTCTGCCTGGGTTGGCTTTGAACCACGATCCTTAGATCTCAGCCTCCTGAGTAGCTAGGATTACAGGTGTGAGCCATCTATACTCGGCATCAGTGAGACTCGTATCCCCAATTAACCACCAGAAAACCAGAAGTGGGGCAGTGGCTCAAAGTGATAGAGTTCTAGCCTTGAGCAAAAAGAACTCAGAAACAGCACCCAGACCCTGATTTCCAGCCCTACAACTGACAATATTAATAATAATAATAATATAAAGTGAAAAGTACCAAAACATGAAGTACAGTGAGGAAAGAAGTGCACTTGTTAGGAAGAATTGGTGAAGCTGTATAAAGGGTTTGTGTTTGTGTATCAGAACTGGGAGTGAAATTCAGAGCCTCACTCTGAGTTGGCATTTACACTCAAGGCTAACATTCTGCCACTTGAGCCACACCTCACTTGTGGCATTTTGCTGGTTAATTAGAGAGAACAGTCACTTGGATTTGTCTGCCTGGGCTGGCTTTGAACTGAGATCCTCTGATCTCAACCTCGGAGTAGAAAGTCTGTGTTTAAAAATACATAACATACACACTAACAATGACATTTATGTGTAGACCTAAAATGCCATTTCATATTATAATAGTTTCCTTAATGACTGAGGATCGTAATATACCTTAAAGTTTAAAACAGAGAACTTGTGTTAGTCCTGCTCTGATAACCTTTCTTATTGCTAAGTCTAGTCTTATATATTTTTGGCTTCTTTTCTTGCTGATGGTTTGTCACTTTTTGTTAAATGGATTCAGAAACCAGGTAACTTCATCTGTGAAGATTCCATATTAAAAATGAGTATACACGAGGAAAAAAGGGTGAAAAAGTGCAGCAGTGGAACTCCCTGGACACTGATGAAAGTGAATCTCGTGGGTGGAGACAGGAGGGAAGGACTGGGAGAGAGTGAGGGAACAGAAGATACTGTACCAAAAGAAATGAAATGTACTCATTAGCTGACTCTTGTAATTCCTCTAGTAAATTAATTTAAAAAATGAGTACACAGAAAAGAAACTAACCTAAACACCTATCTTGGATTAATCCCGAGGAGTTACTCTGAGTAAAAGAAAGATAATTGGACAACAAATAAGTAGCTGCCAGGTTAAAGAGAAATGTGATTGTGACTGAAAAAGGAACAGTTTGAGGGTTCCTAAAGAACCATTATGTAGCTTGACTGTTGGTGATCATAAAAACATGATAAAGTTATAACTAAAACTAAGTAACATGCATGCATAGAAAGCGGGTGAAATTTGAATAGCAAGGGGTTAATTGCTTCCTGTATAAATTGTTACCATTGGTAGAAACTGGTTGGGGAGTATAAGTGTTTTCTGTATTCACATTGCTACAATTTAAAAAGTTTTTTAAAAGGCAATGCATGCTAATGCATGTTAATGGCTCACACCTGTAATCCTAACTACTCAGGAGGATGAGATCTGAGGATTTCAGTTCAGAGCCATCCCAGGCTGGAAAGTCCATGATACTCCTCTCCAATTACCCAGCAAAATGTCAGAAGAGGAGATGTGACTCAGTGGTACAGTGCTAGCCTTGAACAAAAATGCTGAGGGACAGTGTCCAGGCCCTGAATGCAAGCTTCCAGACTGGTACAAGCAAAACATAGTTGGTGCTGGATTCTGGTTCATGCCTGTAATCCTCTCTACTCAAGAGGCTAATATGTGAGGATCTGAGTTTGAGACTTTCCCTGGAAGAGAAGTCTGTGAGACTTCATTTCCAAAATAGCCAGCAAAAAGCAGAGCTGGTCATGACTAAAGTGGTAGAAAGGCTGCTGAGCAGGTATAAAAGCCAAGCCAATGGGAGTCCAGAGTTCAAAACTGGTACTGCCAAAAAAAATGTATGGGATTAGAGGAGTCATCCATGATTATTGTTAACACATGGCTCTTTTTGGGTGCTCAAGTAATTGTTTTGCTTGAGGGCTCCAAATAAGAGAAATCTCAAGGTAATTGTAGATAGATGAGCTATTTGTGTTCAGACTCTCAAAGTGAGCTGAACCTTTCCAATAAAGATGGATTATATCAGATGTTTTTCGTGTACAGCTTAAGATTTCATTTTTTCAAGTTAATAACTGACTAGAAAACTCTTGAGGGGTAGAGTGGGCAACAAAAAGTGAGATAGGGAAACACGAGCAAAATTTAAGTTGCTTTGTAAGGTTGATTCTATCTGTAAGGGCTTTGGAGACTTAAGGATGACTATTTTCCTTGATGCATAAAAGAGATGCAAACTACTGGATGCTCAAATCATAGATCATTACTATGTTGCAGAAATTTTACCAGAGCAACTTTTGAGGTTCAAGCAACCTCAGCTCAGTTGAAAAGGAGCTGGCTTAAATCACTGAACATGTTAAGAACTGATACAGGGTTTCGGATAATCGAGTGATCTTATTTTTTAAAAAAAACACCGGAAATTAATTGCCCAATAGTAATTACTTTCCCAGTTTATTGGTGGGAGAACAGGAAGAGGGCTCCCTGAACCTCCAGCTCCCAGAAGTCCAGGGCTGGACCACACACAATAGCACTGTAAAATTGTTCGGCCTTCTTCCAGCCCTTACTTCCCTTTGGCCATTTTACTTCCTAGAAGAACAATTTACAGTTAACTCTTAAATGACCACGGTAATTAAATTAGCACTCGTAACAGGGAAAACCATACGATCTTCCACAGTGCTGTGAGTTACCATCCAACTCTAGAGAGGGAGGGGCCGGGGCACGCGGAGCTACTTGTAGTGCGCAGCCGCGGGATGGAACAGGCTTGTCCTCTCTGAGTCGCCGTAGACGCCAGGTGGCCGCGGCCAGGGTCGTTGCCCCACCCACCTCCACGTCAGCCGAGAACTCCTGGAAGCCTTCGCGGCCGGGGCAGCTCGGAGCGGAGGTCGACGGGCCCGCGGTTACCGCCGCCGCTGCCTCAAGGGAGCCAGGTAGCGGGCCTGGAGCCCCGGGCAGAGGCGCGGTGGGCCCCGCCGAGGCGCAGACACGTCCTCTGGCTGGAGGGAAGCGGGGCGGGAGCGGCAGGCCTCGCGCCGAGTCCTGCGGAGGGCGGAGGCCCGGACTCGCCGCCGGACGCCGGGCCGGGCCTGCCGGCGGGCTCCGCACCCCCTCACTCCCGAGACCCCGGGAGCTGGCGCTTAGGTCGAGGCCTGCTTGGGTGGGAGAAGGGCCGAGCGGGCGGGGCGGGCGGCCGGGCGGGCGGGGGTGCCGTTGTACGGGCCGGGGCACCCGGGGAGGCGGCGTCAGCGCCGACCGAAGGCCGCGGGAAAGCCCGGGGAGGCCGTGGCCGCGTCTCCGTGCACGGCCTCTCTGAGGGGTGCCATGCACCGTGTGTGTGGTGTTGCAAAGCGCCCTTGTGTAAGTGGGCCCGGCGGCGTGGAGTGGGGAGTTGTCACTGCTTTGCGGGCCTTCATTCTGCTCTCCGACGTCCTCAAATGCAGGGTCGGCCCGCGGGAAAGGGGCGGCGGGTGAGAGACCGCGGCCCGGGGCTGACAAGTGTGGCTTCCGTTCCAATGCATTTTTCTGGGGGAACATAATACAGATTGGAACCCCCGCCGCCCTCCAATTTACAATTGACATGCCAAGCTAAGTGAACTTTCAGACAGTAAAGATCACGACTGTGAGACTTTTTACAATAGGTAATAATTTCGCGGTATTTATTTTTCTAGATTTTCTGGCATCTGTCATCCTTGAATCTTGCTTTGGGGTTGATTATAACCAGAAACCATGACGGCTGCTGAGAATGTGTGTTACACGTTAATTAACGTGCCAATGGATTCAGAACCACCATCTGAAATTAGCTTAAAAAATGACTTAGGTAAAGCTTTTTCTTTTTTAATTTAAATTGAACTTATTTTTAACTAGGATATTAAAACATTAAGTTGAACATATTAATGGTGTACATATATGTGTACATTTTATAATGTTTACGTTAAATCAGGTTAAACATGCCTACTCATTCATGGGTTTCTTTATAGTGAAAATACTATGTACAGTACATATTTATTATCTAAAGTCATCTTGCACAATTTCTTGCTCTTTTTAGTCTTCCCATTCTGCCTTCTCCCATTCCCATCCCAGCCTCTGGTAACTTATTGTTATACTCTCAACTTTATGATGATCTAGGTAAACCTTAATTATATTTTGGGAATGAGACAGGGTACATATAAGAGTATTTGTGTTTCATGTGTCTTATTAGAAATCTTGATTCTTATCTGAGCTACCTGAAATCCATCTACTTAGAGGGCTAAAGCAAGAGATCACAAGTTCAAGGCCAGCTTGGAAAATTTAGCAAAATTGTCTCAAAAATTTTAAACTGTCTTAAAATTTTAAAAACCTGATGTGATTCAGTGGTTGAGTTCTTACCTAGCACTCAAGAAGTGCTGGGTTTGATGCCTAGCCCCTACTACTGAAGGAAGGAGTGAGGGTGGGGAGCTATTTATTTACTTACTTATTGCCAGTCTTGGAGCTTGAACTCAGGGCCTGGGCACTGTCCCTGAGTTTCTTTTGCTTAAGGTTAGCACTCTATCACTTGATCCACAACACCACTTCCAGCTTTTTTCTGTACTGAGGAATCAAACCCAGGGCTTCATGTATTCTAAGCAAGCACTCTACCACTAAATCACATTTCCAGCCCTATTTTATTTTTGAGTCAGAATTTTGCTACGTAGTTCATCCTGGCATGGATCTCACTGCACCCAGGCTGCCCTCCAAATCATGATTCTCCTGTTCAAGTCTCCCAAGAGCTGGCATTGTAGCCCTTGTACCACCTTGCAGGTATAAAATGTAATTCTGTAAAGAAAAAAAAAAGTATTATACTTTATAAAATAATAATTTTTCAGTTGAACTATGAGAAATAAATATAAACCGCTACATACTGTTCTAAACAGTGGAATGAAAATTTTGCTTTAAATATTGAAAATATCTTTGTACTTTGCAGTTGGAAGAGAGACAATATTTTACTTGTCTAATCTTGTCTCTTTATAGACTGCTGTCCAGTCTTAGTTTACTTAAAATTAAATGTCTATTGTGGTCTGGGTTTTTTGTTTGTTTTTTTAATTCTTGGCAGTACTGTAGATTGAACTCAGGGCCTCTCTCAAGCCAGGCAATTGTACTATCACACTGAGCTGCCTCCCCAGCACCTAAAAGATCTTTTTTTTTTTGGTTGGTTTTGAGGCTTGAACTCTGGTCCTGGGAGCTGTCCCTCAGCTCTTCAGCTCAAGACAAGCACTCTACCACTTGAGCCTTAGCGCCATTTCTGTGTTTTGGTGGTTAATTGGAGGTGAGAGTCTCACGGACTTTCCTGCCTCGGATGGCTTTGAACTGAGATCCTCAGATCTCAGCCTCCTGAGTAGCTAGGATTATAGTCGTGAGCCATTGGAACCCGGCTTACCTTTTCAATTTGAGTTGTTGAAATACATGGGAATTAGAGTGAGGTGCTTAAAACACAAATTGTATAGATTTTTTTTATAAGGTTGCTATTAAACTTTTTATAGTAGTGGACCTCTAATCTTGTAGGAATATACTTGTTTGTGAAAAATAGTAAAAACAAACAAAAAACACAAAACACTGGTGCAAAAAAAAAAAAAACACTGGTGCATAAAACTGTAGTAATACAGTTTTATGGCTTTTAGACTTTGTATTGCTTAAGTTATTAAACAGTAAGGAAAAAGCACTTAAAAATCTGAAAGAGGGATGGGAATGTTGTTCAACAGTAGAATGCTTCCCTAGCATGGCCAAAGCTCTTGAGTTCCATCCCCAGTACAAAAACAAAACAAAACTAGAACAAGAGTTTTGGAACAGGGCTGGGAATGTGGCCTAGTGGTAGAATGCTTGTCTAGCATAAATGAAGCCCTGGGTTTGAGTCCATCGTACCACATAAACAGAAAAATCTGGAAGTGGTGCTGTGGCTCAAGTGGTAGGTAGGCTGCTAGCCTTGAGCAAAAGAAGCTCAGGGACAGTGCCCAGGCTCTGAGTTCAAGCCCCAGGACTAGCAAAAAAAGAAAAATAAAAAGATTTGGAAAATTTATTTTGGCTCAGTGACCACTTTAGCCACTTAGAATTTTGCCTAATTAGTACATATAACCAGAGGGTATTCTCTGTTCTGCAACATATAAAATACCATAATAATTTAGTATGGCTATAGAGCCTTAGAGGGTAAGAAAGAACTTTTGGTTTGCCTAGATTGATTCCTTTGATGCTTAAGTCCTTCCTGTGGCCCTACCAAGTGGTCATGGATAGTCTATGTCTCTTTGACAAGAGGAACTCTTTATTTTATAGCCTCTTAGCTCTAGTTGTTAGCAATCGTTTCTCATATTAAGTCTAATTCTGCTTTCTGGTAACTTCTCACTAATTCTAATTCTTTTCCTCATTTTGTATGTAAAGTGTCTTAAGATTTAGAGATAAATGGCTTGTGCAAAGATACACAATTTCAGCTGGGCGTTGGTGGCTTATGCCTGTAATTCTAGCTACTCAGGAGTCTGAGATTGAGGATTATAATTCAGAAAATCTATGAGACTCTGATCTCCAGTTAACCTGTAATTCTAGCTACTCAGGAGTCTGAGATTGAGGATTATAATTCAGAAAATCTATGAGACTCTGATCTCCAGTTAACCACCAAAAACCCAGAAGTGGAGCTGTGACTCAAGTAGTAGAGCCCCGGAACTTACACACACACACACACACAACTTGTTTATGGCACACACACACACACACACAACTTGTTTATGACACACACACACACACACACACACACACACACACACACACACACACACACACACACACACACACACACACACACACACACACACACACACACACACACACACACACACACACACACACACCTTGTTTATGGTAGAGCCAAGTGGCAAAACCTTGCAATTTGGATTTATACCTTTATTGCCTTTTATAAAAATCAAATAAGAAAGGCACACACACACACACATCTTGTTTATGGTAGAGCCAAGTGGCAAAACCTTGCAATTTGGATTTATACCTTTATTGCCTTTTATAAAAATCAAATAAGAAAGGCAAAATATTAATTGTCAAATTGCCAATAGTAAAGTATGAGTAAAGTATGATTTAATTGGTTGGTTTTTAAATTACATGAGGAACTTTCTTTTGAATAATTGTATTTGTTTTGTTTTTTAATATTTGAATCAGAAAAAGGAGATGTCAAGTCCAAGACAGAAGCTTTGAAGAAAGTAATCATCATGATTCTGAATGGTGAAAAGCTTCCTGGGCTTTTGATGACCATCATTCGCTTTGTGCTACCTCTTCAGGATCACACCATCAAAAAACTACTTCTGGTATTTTGGGAAATCGTTCCTAAAACAACCCCAGATGGGAGACTTTTACATGAAATGATTCTTGTATGTGATGCATACAGAAAGGTAAACCAAACCATAATTATTTCTGAACATTTGTGAATATTTAAAATCATTGTAAAATTAGATTGAATATGTATCATATTTGAGTGTGTACCTAGTAAGTGCAAGGTTCTGATTTCTGGGTTAAGCCATAGTATTATCCCTTAAAAATACACTATAAAAGTGATGGAATGGGGCTGGGAATGTGGCTTAGTGGTAGAGTGCTTGCCTTGCATGCATGATGCCCTGGGTTTAATTCCTCAGTACCACATAAACAAAAGGCCAGAAGTAGCACTGTGGCTCAAGTGGTAGAATGCTTGCCTTGAGCACAGAGAGACCTAACAACAGTGTCCAGGCCCTGAGTTCAAGCCCCAGGACCAGCAAAAAAAATAAAACCACAAAAAAAACGAAAAGTGATGGAATGAACTTTGTGGTAGATTTTGAACATGACCTTTGATGCGAGGAAAGCTATACATGTTTGGAATTGAGAGGATAAAGAGTTATTGTAAAATGTTCTAATGCTTCTTTTTAGGAATTTCTTATGCATTTTATATGTGTTAATAACAAATGACACATGTAGTATGTAAGGCAGGTAAGAGGTTAAAAACAATTGTTTTAATCAATGGAATGGAATGGTCTTTTTCCTCAAACTGATACTTTTCGTTGTTAAGTTTTATATTTAAAATTGGATTTTTTAATTTTAATTTTAATTTTTTTGTTGGTCATGGGGGCTGAACTCTGGACCTGAGTGCTGGCCCTCAACTCTTCAGCTCAAGGCTAGTGCCCTACCACTTGAGCCACAGTGCCATTTCTGGCTTTTTCTGCTTATGTGGTGCTGAGGAATCGAACCCAGGGCCTCATGCATGCAAGGCAAGCAGTTTACCACTGAGCCACCTTCCCAGCCCCTAAAATTGGATTTTTATAAAAGCTGATACTCAACATTTCATATTTTAATTTTTACATTAGGATCTTCAGCATCCTAATGAATTTATTCGAGGATCTACTCTTCGCTTTCTTTGCAAATTGAAGGAAGCAGAGTTGCTTGAACCATTAATGCCAGCTATTCGTGCTTGTTTGGAACATCGACACAGCTATGTTAGGAGAAACGCTGTTTTGGCTATCTATACTATCTACAGGTAAATATTCCTTTGGCTTTTCTTTGTGAAAACATTTTAGTCTGTGAGAGCAGAGGGTTCCAAATTTCAGATTATATCTAAGATGTTTGCAAATACCTTTTGACAGCATAGTATTTTTTCCTTACTATCATTAACTTGCGAATGTGGAAAAGTCTGTTGGAAACACTGGTCCCTAGCTACTAGAAGCACAACAAGAGTGCAATTTAAGATTATTCAGTTTACAGTTCAAAGTATTGCCTATCATTCTCAATTGTATTACCAGTCTAAAGACTTGACTTTTTTAACCTTGTTTTAGAATTTTGTTTCTGTGTGGTGTTATTCTTTGTGCACTTAGAGGCTTTTTTAATGAGAAGGGCTGCAGTTCTTCACTAATTCTTGTTCTTAGAAAGCTGAAGATTTAACTTGGCCTACTGGCACATGTAATCCCAGGAACTTGTGAGCCTGAGGCAGGAGTGACAAGTTGAAGGCTGAACTGGGCTATGTAGTGAGATCCTCCAAAGGTCTTAGAGCCTAGTGCAGGTTGCTTACACTTGTAATCCTAGCTACTTAGGAGTCTGAAATCTGAGAATTGAGATTGGAAGCCAGTCCAAACAGAAAAAAAAAGCTCATGAGACTTAATCTCCCAATTAATCAGAAAAATCCAGAAGTGGAGTTATAGTTCAAATGGTAGAGTGCCAGCCTTGTGTGAAAAAACCAAGTGAAAGTATTAGACCTTAAGTTGAAGCCCCAGTAATGACACCAAAAAAAAGAAAGGGAGGGTGGGAGAAAGATTGAGAGAAAGCTTGGACTGAGGGAGTGGTTCAAAGTGTAGAGTACCTGCTTCACAAGCACAAAGCCTTGAGTTCAAACCCAAGCAATGGAAGAAAAAAATAAGAGGCCTTATAGAGTCTAATGGTAGAGTTCTTGCCACATATGTGTAGAGCTTAATCCCTAGTACCAAAAAAAAACAAACCCGATTTTAGAGTTCAAGAACAAATGAACCAGTTAGGGAGGTAAGATATTTGGTTTTTAAAGTAGAATATAATTCTTATAAGCACCTTTATACTATTTGATTGAAAAGTAATTCATAATTACCTTACTATTGAAAACATTAGGCTTTATTTGCTAAGCAAAGTAGTATTCTGGTTAATAATATATTTGTTTGCCTATTACCATACAATCTACAAATTTCAGAATTTAAACTGTAGGCCATACATAAAAATAGTGACATTGGGCTGGGAAGGTGGCTCAGTGGTAGAGTGCTTGCCTTGCATGCATGAGGCCCTGGGTTCGATTCCTCAGCACCACATAAGCAAAGAAGAAAAAAACGGATGTGGCACTGTGGCTCGAGTGGTAGAGCGCTAGCCTTGAGCTGAAGAGCTGAGGGACAGCGCCCAGGCCCAGAGTTCAAGCTTCACAACCGACCAAAAAATAAAATAAAATAAAAATAGTGACATTTATAAGCAAATGGAAATTTAAACTAGTGAATTGGCTCTGGCTAAAAGTTAGGAATTACTAAATTTTGAAAATATGATGATAGATTAAGTGTTTTATATAAAGTGACAGTAGATTACAACTTGACAGATGTTTACTTACATATGAGTGAGGGAAAAGTAGGCAGAGCATATAGATAGGTAAAACAAAACTGGTTAAAAATTAATAATTGGCAAGAACAGGTAATAATTTTTGCTAACCTGTTTATTCTATGTATTGAAAATAAAAATGAAAGTTAAGTTAGTAAATAAATGGTTAAGTGTCTATAGTGTTCAGTTATGAAAACCAAAGGACTTTTTTTCTCTAATCATTATTAAGAAATGGTTGAAACTTTGTGAATTAATGGCCATAATGACTTTAATACTTTATTCCTAAATTACATATAAAAGTTTGAAAATTAATAAATATATGTTGAATAATTCTTTTTTTCTGTATTGAAATGGAAGTGATAATTTGATAATACATGAAGATACAACATTATTTTCATCTCTAACTTCTAATTGATTTAAAGTTCCAGAAGCAAAGAATCAGTTGTGTTATAAAGTCAAAATTTTGGTCTTGTTCTGAAAGATGCTAAAATAGCAAGGTAGATTTTGATTAAATATGGATGTAATCTGTTTTATTTAAAGAAATTTTGAACATCTTATACCTGATGCTCCTGAACTGATACATGATTTTCTGGTGAATGAGAAGGATGCCAGTTGCAAAAGGAATGCATTTATGATGCTAATTCATGCAGATCAGGTAAAGTACTTTTAAAAAATACTTTCATGACTGTAAGTGAAAATAGGAAGTAATGCATAGGACTAATCGTGTTTTCAGTTACTATCACTGGTGGGGTTTTGTTGTTGTTGTTGTGCTTTTTTGGATGTTTGGATTTAATTTGTACAAAATTCTTTTTCTTAATCCTTTTCTACTGTTCAAATACTTAAATGCTGCTTTAAAGTAGTAAATAATCAAAGAGGCATTTCAGAACAGCCTCTTCATAGTTTGGGAATTTGGAGTGGTATTTGTTTCTGAGGATTGAATACAGAGCCTAGTGCAGATTTAATGCATATGCTACACTTGAGCTATCCTTCACACTTCATTACATCATTTTTCCTGATCGAATTTTTTTTTCTTTTTTTGCCGGTCCTGAGGCTTGAACTCAGGGTCTGGACACTGTCCGTGCGATTCTTTTGCTCAAGGCTAGCGCTCTACCACTTGAGCCACGGCACCACTTCCAGCTTTTTCTGTGTATGTGTTACTGAGGACTCAAACCCAGGGCTTTATGCATGGTAGGCAAGCACTCTAGCACCAAGCCACTTCCCCAGCCCCCAGACTGAAAATTTTATGGTAGGTATTCTATGTACTATACTCTAGGACTTTAGATTTTCTATTTTTCTTTATATTAGTATAAATGTGAAATTACTCAATAGAGAAAAACATTATTTTGTATAGGGTATACCCTTAGGCATGTTTATGAAGTAGGCTGGCCTTTCATGTTCACGTGTATCCTTAGTAGGTCTTTGATTTTTGTAAGTAGATGCTTACTCCATATATATCTCTGCTGATAGTTAAAATACATAAATCCCTTTTAGGTTAGCAGTATTCTGCCCATCTATTGAAGCATTTGCTATCTAGTTTTTGTTATCATAATTGGGAAAATGCATGAAGACTGAAAGATAAAGAATCTTTCATTTCTCTGAAATCTTAAGTAATGTCATTACCCCAGGTCTTCCTTTATAAGTTTTTTTTTTTAAACTTTTTTATTGTTTTAAAATTCAGGGCTGGAAGTTGGCTCAGTGGTAGAGTGCTTGCCTCCCATGAATGAGGCCCTGGGTTCAATTCCTCAGCACCACATAAGCAGAAAAAAGCTGGAAGTGCCTCTGTGGCTCAAGTGATAGGGCATTAGCCTTGAGCTGAAGAGCTGAGGGACAGTGCCCAGGCCCAGAGTTCAGCCCCGATGATCAACAAAAAAAATAAATAAATAAAAATTTAAAAATAAAATTCATGTGACATCATATTTTAACTATATTTAAGTGTAAAGTTCAGTGTTATCTAATAATTCATTAAAGGAATTCCCACTTACTCCTGCCCCTGGCAGTCACTATTTTACTTTCTGTCTCAATAATTTGAACACTCTTAAGTGTTTTGAAAGTAGAGTCATGGTGCTGGGATGTAGCTCAGTGGCAAAGCCCTTGCCTAGCAAGTGCAATGTCCTGGATTCGATCCCCATTACCAAAAAAGAAAGTAGAGTCATTTGTATTCCTTCTTTAAGACTATCTTATTTCACTTAGCATAATGTCTTGAAGGTTCATTTGTGTTATAACATCAGAATTTTCCATTCTTTTTAGAGCTGAATAGTACTCTATTATGACCCATATCTTATTTATACATCCGTCAATAGATATTTGGGTTTCTGTGGTTTGTTGGGCTGTTGTAAATAATGTTCTCAAAATGGTTATCCAAATGTCTACTCTAGGTCCTGAGTATGTACTCAGAAGTGGAACTGCTGAAACTATGGCAATTCTCGTTTTTATTTTTTGTCGGTTGTAGGGCTTGAAGTGCTGTCCCTCAGCTCTTCAGTTCAAGGCGAGCCCTCTACCACTTGAACCACAATGTCGATTCCAGTTTTCTGGTGGTTTATTGGAGATAAGAGTCTCACAGACTTTCTTGCCTGGGCTGGCTTTGAACCGTGATCCTCAGATCTCAGCCTCCTGAGTATCTAGGATTACAGGCATGAGCCACCAGTGCATGGCCAATTCTTCATTTTTTTGAGGACCTAATCCACCATACTGTTTTGACAGCTATACCATTTTATATTCCCACCAGCAGTGCACAAAATTTCCATATTTCTCCATATCCTTGCCAACTTAATTTTTTATACTAGCCATCTTAAGGATTAAGAGGTGATATTAAGATATTGTTATTTATTTCCCTAAACAGTATTATGAAAAAGCTGTTAATATGAGTCATAGTGTTTGCCCTCTTGTAGAATTTTATTAACCTGTGCTTTTGGTTTTATGATGTTTATGTATAATAAAGAATGTAATCAGAAATAGTTAGATTAAGTTTATTAATATTTTTACCAGAGAAATGTTAAAGGCCTTCTTCTGATAGAGGAGAACCCATACAAGATTTTTCTCCTAGGTCTCAGTATTATAAATAACTATAATTTAAAACAGCTGGTGTTTGTGTTTGTTGGTTTTTAGTTTTTGGTTTTAGATTCTATGAATGAATATATTGAACTATGTAAAGCATAGTATTTTTCCCTTTGGTAGTTGCTAAAAAATTTAGACACTAGGCTGGGCACAGTGGCTCATGCCTGTAATCCTAGCTACTTTAGGAGACAGAAATTGGAAAATTTTCTTTTAAAGCCAAACTAGGCAAAAGTTAGCAAAATCCCCTTTTAACAAAAAGTTGAGTGGGGTGGTATGTGCCTGTCATCCATATTTGAGAAACTTAAGAAGGAATGTCCATGTTCAGGCTGGCCCAGGCAAAAATGTAAGACTTTGACTTAAAAAATCACCAAAGCAAAAAGGGCTTTGGATATGGCTTAGGTAGGAGAGCTCCTAGCTGACAAGTACAATTCCTGAGTTCCAGTCCTACCAGAAAGGAAAAAACAGGGCTGGGAAGGTGGCTCAGTGGTAGAGTGCTTGCCTTGCATGCATGAGGCCCTGGGTTCGATTCCTCAGCACCACATAAGCAAAAAGAAAAAAGCCAGAAGTGGCGCTATGGCTCTAGTGGTAAGAGCGCTAGCCTTTATCTGAAGAGCTGAGGGACAGCGCCCAGGCCCAGAGTTCAGGCCCCATGACTGGACCAAAAAAAAAAAAACAAAAAAACAGGAAAAAACACTTGTACTTGTATTAGTATAAATCTGAAATTGCTCAAAAGAGAAAACATTTTTTTTTTTGTCCCAGGTACTTGACTTTTTGTCTTACATTTTGTCTGATAACTCTTTCTTCACTGTTTTTCTCCAATTAGTTTCTCATTGCCCTGATTTTTTATTTTATATTTACTAATTTTTAAGCTGCATTAAGTCATTGTGTTGAATGAGGGGGAGTATGATAAATAGAGTATGATAAATACCTTTTTTTTTTTAAGGATCGAGCTTTGGATTATCTAAGTACCTGTATTGATCAAGTTCAAACATTTGGAGACATTCTACAATTAGTTATTGTTGAACTGATTTATAAGGTAAGAATGGTAGTTTTTGATGGGTAAACAAACATAAGAGTTTTAAGAGAAGACTAGTTTCTTCTGTAGAGTTAGTCATTAGGAGAATGTATTTTAATTATAGAAATGTTTTATAGTATGGTTTTATTTTGACTTTGTTAGTCCACATATTTACCTATTTCCTTTTTAAATGTATATAAGGAATTCTTTAAACATTCATGGTTTGGTCAGTACAGCTGTGAAGAAATCATAGTAGACTGCCCAATTCACTGACAGACTGGGAAGTAAACTTCAGGATAAAAGATTTTTCTTGGGGCTGGGAAGGTAGCTCAGTGGTAGAGCGCTTGCCTTGCATGCTTGAGGCCCTGGGTTCAATTCTTCAGCACCATATAAGCAGAAAAAAAAGCTGGAAGTTGCACTGTGGCTCAAGTGGTAGAGTGCTAGCCTTGAGCTGAAGAGCTGAGGGATAGTGCCCAGACCCAGGATTCAGGCCCCACGACTGTACCCAAAAACAAAACAAAAAAAGATTTTTCTTAACTGTACACCAGACTACACTAAAAACAAGTACAAAAGTCATACTTTTTGTACTCCTTGTTTTTAAAATAGGACAGATAATAACTCTGAAGTACCCACTAATTTTTCAAGTGAAAGAAAAGAGACATCTCTCATTCAAAAAGCTTAATGGGCCAGACACTGGTGGCTCAGACTTGTAATCTTAGCTACTCAGGAGTTCAGAGCCATCCCATTCAGAAAACTCCATAAGACTTTTATCTTTAATAAACTACTCAGAAAAAGCTGTGGTAGAGCTCTAGTCTTAAGCAAAAGAAGCTCAAAGGTAACACATAGGCCTGAGTCTTAGGACCAGCACACCACAAACTTGGTGTTATGATTGCAATGTAGATTGAGCAAAACCCCCAAAAGTTCACACACACACACATACACACACACACAAACTTGGTGTTATGATTGCAATGTAGATTGAGCATAACCCCCAGAAGTTCATGTGTTATCAGTATAAACCTCAGTGTAGGAATGTAGAGGTAATGAAACTTTTTACGAGGCGAAGCCTAGTAGGAGGTTATTGGGGACATTGCCTTCAGAGGAATGAAGGTAGTTCTCCTGAAACTTGAGTTCTTGTAAAAGGAGCAAGCTCAGGAACTAAGAGTGAGTGTGTGTGTGTGTGTGTGTGTGTGTGTGTGTGTGTGTGTGTGTGTGTGTGTGTGTGTGTGTGTGTGTGTGTGTGTGTGTGTGTGTGTGTGTGTGTGTATATGTATGTGTGTGTGTGTGTGTGTATATACACACACACACAGAGCTCATTGGTAAAGTGTTTTCCTAGCTTGCACAAGACCCTGGAATTCATCCAGGGCCAAAAACATTAATTTTTAAAAATAAAAGGCACTTTATTAGCAGCATTTCTTTAAGGCAAGGTCACAGTATGGCTTTGAACTCCAGGACTCATGGGAGCTTCCTGGATTAGCAGCACTTTAATTTGCTCTGCCTACTGGAAGAATTGCTTTAGTGTTCTAATGAAATCAATAGTAGCAGATATCCCTGACAATTTACAGCTGTCTTGTCTTCTGCAGGAAAGGGGCCCACTCAACACAAGGTGTCAGTCTCTTAGAACTGGCATTTAAAGTGAGACTGAGATTTTTTAATCATGTACATTGTTGGAGCATGCCACTGAGATTCTCAAAAATAGGTTTTCTGTGTTATTCAGTGACTTCATTGTTTAGTGGAGAGAAAATAGTTTTTAAATATCATCCAAGTAATAGATATTTGGCTGTATATGTTTTAGAAAAATCTAGTATGAATACTAAAAGGTTATGAGAATTACTTATTCTACAAAAAAATGGACTCAAGGTATATTTATAACTGGAAAGAAGTTTTTAGTTTCTAGTAATGACTATAATCCCAAATGATAGGAAATATATAATGAGAAATAATAATAACCAAAGAAAATATTTATCTTGCTTGAAGAACTATATTTTCTTTTTATTAACTGATGACATGTCAACCATCTTGTCTTCCTTTTGGACATGACACTGAGAATAAAAATTTAGATCAAATTTACTGTTCTAAGAGTACATTGAGTATTTTAAGGACTGTTGGTACTATCTTATTATACTAAATATTTGTATACTTGGTTAATATTAGTATGTACAACTGAAATATCTTTATTATTACCTTTTATAGTGCAATGAAAATATAAATTTATGGTTGAATAAATAAATGAAAAGTAGCCATAACAGTTACTCAGATAGAACTTCTTTCTGAAATTACTTGTGTTGTGTCATATTATCTCTCCCTATTTTGGCCAATACTTTTATGTCTTTATAAGATTATTTTTAGCTCTTAAATTAAAAATCTCTGGTGTCCCATAAGCAAACATCTATAAACGTATTCCATTTGAAAAAGATATCAGAGCTAGGATTGTGGCTCAGTGGTAGAACATTTGCCTGTTATCCATGAGGCTCTAAGTCAGTCCAAGAAAGAAAGAAGGGGAGGGGAGGGAGGGGAGAAGGAAAAAAGAGAGAGACAAAGAAAGAAAAGCAGACAGACAGGCAAAGAAAGAAAAGAAGGAAGGAAAGAAGAGAAGAAAGAAAAGAAAGAAAGTCAGTCAGTCCCTAAAATCAGTTAAAGCTTAAATGTTATCTTTTCCAGGTCTGTCATGCTAATCCATCAGAACGGGCTCGTTTTATTAGGTGTATTTATAACCTATTGCAGTCATCTAGCCCTGCTGTAAAATATGAAGCTGCTGGGACATTAGTAACACTTTCAAGTGCACCAACTGCCATCAAGGTATTATTGGACATTACAGTTCACTATTTGGTTATGTGTCATATAGAGGAATCTACAAATTTTATGGATTTGTCTCCTTATTTAGCTCAACCTTTCTTCTGTTTTACTTCCTGCTTTCATACATACAAGAACATAGAAAGAGTCAGGAAAGCAAGTCAGGAATTTCTGATTTCTGGATAATTATACTAATATATTTTTAAAAGACCTCGCTTTATGCTTAATCACAATAAAAACTAGATCTAGGGAAAATCAGTCTAGATCCTACATAACTACATGACTCCTGAAAAGGATCAAGTAAAGATTTTCCATAATGAGATACTTTCTCTTTAATTTACTTCATCGAGACTTTATCAGGAATGTCTTAATATATTCAAGGAATGCTAGAATATCAGATTGTATAAGTAGGAGAATTTATTGTTTTTCTCACTCAAAATATTTTTAAGCTTTTAAAATAAATTTACAAAAGTTACAAAAGACAGAGTTCCCATGTATTATGTCGCTTCCCATAATAATGTGTGTAACTCATATATTCAAAACTAAGAAGTTTAACATTGAAAAATATTGTTAACTGAACTGAAGACTTTATTCAAAGTTTTCCCATTAATATCATTCTTGTTTCAGGATCCAATCCAGGATCCCTTTTAGTTGTCCTAGTTCTCCAATCTGTAAGAGTTCCTCAGCTTTTCCTTCTTTCGTATGCTTTGACACATTTGTAGAATACTGGTTTGTTTTGTTTATAAAATATTCTTTAATTTGAGTTTGTCTGTTTTCTCCTAGTCTTTGAAGTCAGGCATTTTTCCATAACTCTTCTCCTTATATTATTATATCAGGGAGTACATAATATCTCTATATATGTTAGTATTGGTGGTGTTAACCTTGATCAGACTGTTAATATGTCTGCCAGATTTTTCCCATTATAATCAATAAACACTAAAGGGAGATTGAAACTGCTAATATACTGTTGTACCTCAAACTTAACCTAACTAATATGAGCACCTATAAATCAGTTTTTTCAGTAACAATTATTGGCATGTTATTCTAATGTTGGTTTTCTACTTCATTCTATACTTATTAATTGGAATTTTATGTAAGGAAGAGTTATCTTCTTTCTTCCTTTCATTTCCCTTTTTCTTTTTCTCCTTCTCTTTCTCTGTCCCTCCCTCCCTTTCTTTTTTTCTTCTTTCTATCAGTATGAATACTTTATTCTATGGATCATAGTCTGGTATTATCATTATTTTGTTTATCGAATTATTCCCACTTTGGCTATTGAGAGCCTTTTCCTTTATCCTTTGCTTTTACATTTAGTCATTTTGTAGCCAGGTGCTGATGGCTCATGCCTGTAATACTTACAACTCAGGAGGTTAAGATCTGAGGAGAGGGCTAGGAAGGTGGCTCAGTGGTAGAGCACTTGCCTTGCATGCATGAGGCCCTGGGTTCGATTCCTCCTCAGCACCACATAAGCAGAAAAAAAAAGCTGGAAGTGGTGCTGTGGTTCAAGTGGTAGAGCACTAGCCTTGAGCTGAAGAGCTGAGGGACAGTACCCAGGCCCAGAGTTCAGGCCCACGACCAGACCCCCCCACCAAAAAAAAAAAAAAAAAAAGATCTGAGGAGTAAGGTTTGAAGTCAGCCCTGGCAGAAATATCTGAGAGATTCTTGTCTCTAATTAATCAGCAAAATGGTGGACTAGAGATGTGGCTCAAGTGGTGGGTTGCCAGCTCTAAATAAAACAGCCAACTGAAGGCGAGAGGGATGGAGTTCAAGCCCTAGCCAGTACTAGCAAAAAAAAAAAAAAAGGGAGGGTGACTTAGTAGAGTGCTTGCCTAGCATTCATGAAGCCCTGGGTTTGATTCCTCAGTACCACATACACAGAAAAAGCTAGAAGAGGCACTGTTGTGGCTCAAGTGGTAGAGTGTTAGCCTTGAGCAAAAGAAGCTCAGGGACAGCGCGCAGGCCCTGAGTTCAAGCCCTAGGACTAACACACACACAAAAAGTCATTCTAAAATATACATTTTTTTTCTTATGTAATTGTTCTAAACACCTACTAAAATACTTTATGAACTCAAAGTATCATGCTTGCAAGCATGTGCCCTCTCAACTTAGGGCTTTACATTTATTAGGTCCTACTGTTTGAGCAATGCCTCTACCCTGATTTTTCTGTATTGGGTATATTAAACTTTGATCCTCTGTTGAAATAGGTTTAACAACTATACTGATTGGCATTTTCTAGCTGTTCTTTTCTTTGTTTCTTAGTTTCAATCTTTAATTTTTGGCTATAAATAGCTGTTCTTGCCTATACCAGCCTTTTTTTAATTTATAATGCTTCTAATCTTTTGTAATAATAAGATTTTGGTTGGATCATATTTTCATTAAATAATATTAAGGTTTATTAAATTTAAGAAGTAAAGATATTTATTCTTCTGAACAAAATGGATAAATATTAATGTAGTAATGCTAGTGAGTGTATTTTGGCTTCTTAGAGACATTTTTTTGCTTATCTTCAGATTCTGTGCTTATGTCTTAAAATGTATTTCTTTTATATATATATATACAGGCTGCTGCTCAGTGTTACATCGATTTAATTATAAAGGAAAGTGACAACAATGTAAAGCTCATAGTTCTAGACCGATTAGTAGAATTAAAAGAGCATCCTGCTCATGAAAGAGTCCTCCAGGTAAGTGTTACCTGAAAGAAAGATCCAAAGTGAAATATTTTCAAATTTAGATCATTTCTAAGCCTTGCCATTTTAGTTAACTTAAAACTTTGAAGACTTGGCAATTAAAATTGTAGTCATCTAAAGTATAATTCTAGGGTTGAGGATATAGCTTAGTGGTAGAACTTTTGCCCAGCACATGTGACTCTCTGGGTTTGAACCTCAAGCACCAAAAAAAGAAAAATCCAGATGCCAGTGGCTTATACCTGTAATCCCATCTGATATCTGATGTCTCTAGATATCAGCCTCTTGATATCAGTTTGAAGCCAGCCCTGGCACTAAAGTGTGGAAGATTCCATCTCCAGTTAACCCTCAGAAAGCCAGAAAGAGAGATAGACAGACTTAAATCATTACAGCTTTTTACGTAGTATTTCATGACATTGATTAATTGAAAAGACCAGGCCAATAATCCAAAAAATGTTTCTTCTTTTACATGTGGCTTATTCTGTTGTAGTATTATTAGTTTGTTCCTTTGACTTCTATATTTCCTAGAAAATGTAAGTTGGATCTAAAAGTTGATAGTCATAATATACGTCTTCAATTTGAATATAGCCTGTGCGATTTTTTTTTTTTTTACACTGTTCCCTGCATGGTTTATCTCCCCAGTCATTGTCCACAGGACTCTGGGAAGCTGTAGGAATATGCAGGTGCAGACACAAAGCCCGGCTTCATATCCAACATTGTGGAAAGGGACTATACATCATTGGGCAGAGCCCTATGTTCCCCTAGGCCACGAGGACAGAGCCCAGGGAGAGTGACCTCCCGGGATGTCCGTGTTGGAAGCCTGTGTGATATTAATACTTTATATTACATCAGGAGACCCAGACTATATACTTCTACCACTAGGAATCTTATTATTAATCAAAAGATTAAAGATGTAATGGATATAACCCATCAATGTGCAGTTAAGATTTTCTTATGATCAGAAGTCTTTAACTCCCATTTCTTGTATAGGGAAATGTTTCTCTTTTTTCTCCATTTCTTCCTACATGAATTTTATTGTAGCAAAATAAATCCTTGCAAAAACTTAAAAAAAAATTTTTTTTCTTGTGATCAGAAAATTGTTGTTATTGCTCAAGTTTTTGCTTTTTTTTTTTCAGGATCTGGTAATGGACATCCTAAGAGTATTGACCACACCAGACTTAGAAGTACGCAAGAAAACTCTTCAGTTAGCACTGGATCTTGTGTCTTCTAGGAATGTTGAAGAGGTAAAGTAAAACTCTGTTGACCTTTTGTAAGTAGGCCAAATATGACATAATTTTCACTTACTTTTACTTCATCCTATAGCTGGTTATTGTCTTGAAGAAGGAAGTAATTAAAACAAATAATGTATCTGAGCATGAAGACACTGACAAATACAGACAACTCCTTGTACGAACATTGCATTCCTGTTCGGTCCGATTTCCAGATATGGCTGCAAATGTTATTCCTGTGGTATGTATTTCTGAAGACCTTAATTTTTAAATTCTCTAGAAAAGAAAAATTCTTTTTGTTAAAAGTTAAACTAAAATCTTATCTGTAATCATTACATCTCACAGTAAGAAGTGATTTTTATATTCACCCTTAAGCTAAGAAGGGTAAAAACTCTGGGCTTCTTTTACTTACATCTTTATCAAAAAGGCAGACAAAACACAGTGTCAAAAAAAAAAAAATGTAGCTCTGTGATAGAGTACTGGTTTAACATATGTGAATTTCTCAGTTCAGTCTCCAACACCACAATTTAAAAGAAAAATAGCTTCACATATTATTTTAAGTGATATTTATGTTTATTACAGTTACCCAAAGTAAAATAATGCTATAAATGAGGGTGCATTCATATTTTTTCTTATGTCAATTGATTTTTATGTTGCTTAAAGTAAAATCATGCTATAAATATATGTAGCATTCATATTTTTCTTCCATTTATTTCTTTCAAAACGTAGCTAATAAAATTGAATTAGTTGGGGCTGGGAAGGTGGCTCAGTGGTAGAGCGCTTGCCTTGCATGCTCAAGGCCCTGGGTTCGATTCCTTAGCACCACATAAGAAAAAAGAAAAAAGCTGGAAGTGGCGCTGTAGCTCAAGTGATAGAGCGCTAGCCTTGAGCTGAAGAGCTGAGGGACAGCACCTAGGCCCAGAGTTCAGGCCCCACAACCAGACCCAAAAAAAAAATTGAATTAGTTGTAAAAAAAAAAAAATCATGTAATTGCTTTCTATCAAGAGTAGATACCTGGGCACCAGTGGCTCTTGCCCACAATCTTAGCTACTCTGGAGGCTGAGATCTGAGGATCATAGTTTGAAGCCAGCCTGGCAGGAAAGTCCATGAGACTGTCCAATAAACTACTCAGAAAAAATGGGAAGTAGTGCTGTGACTCAAGTGGCAGAGTGCTAGCCTTGAGCCCAAAGAGGCCTCAAGGATAGCACCTAGGCCCTGAGTTGAAGCCCCAAGACTAGCTCTTCCCTCCCCCCCAAAAAAGCCGGGTGCCGGTGGCTCACGCCTGTAATCCTAGCTACGCAGGAGGCTGAGATCTGAGGATCATGGTTCAAAGCCAGCCTGGGCAGGAAAGCCCATGAGACTCTTATCTCCAATAAACCACTAGAATACCGAAACTGGCACTGTGGCTCAAGCGGTAGAGCACTCGCCTTGAGCTGAAGAGCGCAATGACAGCACCCAAGCCTAGAGTTCAAGCCCCATAACCGACAAAAAAAAAAAGAATAAAGTAGATTATTTTCATTTGAAGTTTGGCCTTTAAACTTTGAATATTTTTTTCTAAAATGACCAATTTTAGTTATAATTGAGTATTTTAAGTTGTAGATCTCTAGTGAATTTTCTAATAAGCTTTACTACCTAATAGAACCATTTGTAACTTCTGTTTGCATAACACTATTTTTCAACTTATGTTTTATTATATATTTGTAAATTATGATAATGAGAATTAAAAATATTTTAAACTTGTTTTTTTGTTTTGTTTTTGGTCCATTATGGGGTTTGAACTTGGGGAGCTTTTTTGCTTAAGGCTAGTATTCTGCCATTTGCACCACAGCTTGACTTCTGGTTTTCTGGGAGTTAATTGGAAATAAGGATCTCAAGGACTTTCCTGCCTGAGCTGACTCCTGAGTAGCTAGTATTATGGGAGTGAGCCACTGGTGCCTGGATAAATTTGTTCATTTATTTCTTGGTTTAGATCATTTTCTTCCTGAAAATTGTATAAACTGTAAATCCTATTTCCCTTTGTTCTTTTAGTTAATGGAATTTCTTAGTGACAATAATGAAGCAGCAGCTGCTGATGTCTTGGAGTTTGTTCGTGAGGCCATTCAGCGTTTTGATAACCTGAGAATGCTGATTGTTGAGAAGATGCTTGAAGTCTTTCATGCTATTAAATCTGTCAAGTAAGTTTAAAATATATTTAAATGTATAGTCAAGTAAGAGTTTAGTCAGTTTTTGTTTTCAAAGAGTAATTTAATAGAAAATAGAATGGAGAGCAGATGTTTCAAAGCAAGCCAAATTAAGACAAAGTAAGAATAACAGCAGGCATTACTATATCTTCAATCCATAATCAGTAAGTGAAAAAAATTTAGTTAATTTAGCTAGATTTTTCTATTCTGATTTCAAAACATTGTGAATCTTTTTTTTTTTCTGTCAGTCATGGGACTTGAACTCTGGGCTTGGGCGCTGTCCTTGTGCTCTTCAGCTCAAGGCTAGTGATCTACCACTTGAACTACAGTGCCACTTCCAGTTTTCTGGTGGTTTATTGGAGATGAGAATCACAGACTTTCCTGCCCAGGCTGGCTTTGAACCGCAGTCCTCAGAACTCAGCCTCCTGAGTAGCTAGGATTACAGGTGTGAGCCACTGGCACCTGGCAACATTGTGAATCTTTTTTTTTTTTTTTTTGGCGGGGGGGGGGGGGGGGGGGGGGTCCAGTCATGGGACCTGAACTCTGGGCCTGGGCACTGTCCCTCAGTTCTTCAGCTCAAGGCTAGCGCTCTAGCACTTGAGCTACAGTGGCACTTCCGGCTTTTTTCTTTTTGTTTATGTGGTGCTAAGGAATCGAACCCAGGGCCTCATGCATGTAAGGCAAGCACTCTACCACTGAGCCACCTTTCCAGCCCAACATTGTAAATCTTAAACTGACTAAGGTGCACATTTTTTTAAGTGGCATCATTTTGGGGTATCATTGTTATTTATGTCTTCTTTAGCATTTATTAAAGAAAAAGACTGAAAATGCAACCTAAATCAGATCTGTACTTCCCTTTAGATTAGCCATTGCTAATAAAGAATTATAGAAATAAATTTTGCTTTATTTAAATCATCTAATGGATACACTGTAACAGTCTTGCAGTATGTCTGCTTAGATAGGAAGACAGTACAAAGTGTTTTAATGTGAAAATGTGATGATAAACAGATGAGCAAGATTTCCCATATGCTTGTGAAAGCATAGTCTCTTGGAACTTCAGCCTCTATAATTGGATTTTTCTAGTAAATTCAACAAAAATCTTTTGAGAAAAGATGACTAGAGACTATTCAGCTTAACACTTAACTAGGATATGTTAATTGTACAAAAAAATTGGGGTTTTACTGTGTGGTGGATATTTTAATTTGTTTTTCTTTTTTGTGCCAGTCCTGGGGTTCAAACTAAAAGTGTGGGTGCTGTCCCTTAGCTTCCTTTGCTCAAGGCTAGCACTGTATCATTTGAGCCACAGCTCCATTTCCAGCTTTTGGTGGTTATTTGGAGATAAAAGTTTCTCATGAGCTGGGTGCCGGTGGCTCACGCCTGTAATCCTAGCTACTGAGGAGGCTGAGATCTGAGGATCAGGGTTCAAAGCCAGCCTGGGCAAGGAAAGTCTGTGAGACTCTTATAAACCACTAGAAACCCAGAAGTGATGCTGTGGCTCAAACGGTAGAGTGCTTGCCTTGAGCTGAAGAGCTGAGGGATAGCACCCAAGCTCAGAGTTCAAGTCCCGCAACCAACAACAACAACAACAACAAAAAGTTTCTCATAAATTTTCCTGCCCCGGCTGGCTTCAAACTACAATCCTCAGATCTCAGCTTCCTGAGAAGCTAGGATTCCAAGTACAAGCCACCAGTGCTCAACTGAGAACAATTACTATTTAAAAAAAAAATTTTTTTTTTTTTGAGTTGGTGGTAGGGCTTGAACTCTGGACTTGGGCTCTTCAGCTAAAGGCTAGTGCTCTACCACTTGAGCCATAGTGCCACTTGAGTTTTCTGCTGGTTAATTGGAGATAAGAGTTTCACGGACTTTCCTGCCAGGGCTGGCTTTGAACTGTGATCCTCAGATATCAGCCTCCTGAGCAGCAGGAGCCACCAGTGCCTGGCTTAAAAATAATTTTATTATTACTATGAATGTGTTATACAAAGGGGCTACCATTTCATAAGTCAGGTAATGAGTACATTTCCTTTTTTGAACAACGTAACCCCTTCTTTTGCCCTAGGAGAACATTTTTTTTGTTGTTGTTGTCATGGGGCTTGAACTCTGGGTGCTGTCCCTCAGCTCTTCAGCTCAAGGTGAACACTCTACCGCTTGAGCCACAGTGCCACTTCCAGTTTTCTAGTGGTTTGTTGGAGATAAAGAGTCTCACAGACTTTCCTCCCCGGGCTGGCTTTGAACGTGATCCTTAGATCTCAGCCTTCTGAGTAGCTAGGATTAAAGGTGTGAGCCACCAGTGCCTGGCAACAATTATTTTTATTTTAATTTCTGTAGAGAAATGAAACTTACTGTTTGTTGTATTCTTTCTGAAATGAACTCCATAGTCCCTTATAACCACAGAATCTTGTATTCTTGTTTTTAGCTTACATTCACACACAAATCTCTGCTTTTACACTTGTATTCCAAGTCTGTATTTCAGATTTTGTATTTTTGTCTTAGGATTTATCGAGGAGCCTTATGGATCCTGGGAGAATATTGCAGTACCAAAGAAGACATTCAGAGTGTGATGACTGAAGTCCGCAGGTCCCTTGGGGAGGTACATTTCAATTTAGTCAATCCACTTGTATGGAAGTTTGTGCTGATGATGGGTTGGATATGTAACTTAGTGATAAAGTGCTTATCTAGTGTGCATGAAACCCTGGGTTCAAAAGTTAGTACCACCTCTCCACCTTAAAAACATCTGACATTGCCGGGCGCTGGTGGCTCACGCCTGTAATCCTAGCTACTCAGGAGGCTGAGATCTGAGGATCGCGGTTCAAAGCCAGCCCGGGCAGGAGAGACTGAGACTCCTATCTCCAATGAACCACCAGAAAACTAGAAGTGGCACTGTGGCTCACGTGGTAGAGCGCTCGCCTTGAGCTGAAGAGCTGAGGGACAGCGCCCAGGCCCAGAGTTCAAGCCCCACGGCCGACCATCTGACATTTATGTGTTGATTTGTTCTTGTGGATGTTGTTTGTTTGTTTGTTTCATTTTTTGTGATGGTACTGGTATTTAAACTCAGGTCCTGTGTTTACTAGCAAGCATCCTACCACTTAAACCATACTAGCCTAGCCCTTGCTTTTTCAAAACACTAAAATAAATGAATTTGAATTACCCAGATAATTAAGTTTCACTGGCTATGGGAAATTAAGATATACCTCGCCCCCACAAGAACCATAATGCCTGTCTATATTACTTTATATATTATATATGTATGTTTTTATTGTAAAAATACTGTACAGAGGGCTTACAGTTACATGAGTAAAGTAATGAGTACATTTCTTACCGAGCATTGTTACCTCCTCCTTTGTTTTTCCCCTACCATCCCTTCCCTCCCCACCTGTCTATATTACTTACTTACTGTTAGCTAAGATTTTGTTAGAACAAAATTGTTGTGACTAGAAAAAAGGAAAAGGAAAAATGGTAAAATTCTGCTTTAGCCATGTGTTCTGAAAGAATGCCTGAGAACAGGACTTTTAATATTTATATATTAAAACTTGCGATATTCCCTCATCTGAACAACCTTATGTTGGACTTAAGTTTTTTTCATAAATAAAATCAAAGATTTTTAAAAAGGTCAATTTAAAACAATTAAACTGGGTAATAGATAATAGACTAGTATTAGAAATAAATAGAAGCCAGGCACTGGTAGCTGATACCTGTAATCTTAGCTGCAGTAGGCTTAGATACAGAAGATTGAAGTTCAAGGTCAGGTTGGGCAGAGAAGTCTGTGAGACTCCATTTCTAAAATAACCAACAGAAGAAGCAAGACTTGCCATTGACTCATGCCTAGTCTTAGCTACTCAGAAGGCAGATATCTGAGGGTCTCAATTTGAAGATAGCATGGGTAGATAAATCCTCCTGACTCAATTAACTAGCAAAAAACTGGAACTAAGCCAAGCACCAGTGCCTCACACCTGTTATCCTAGCTTCTCAGGAAGCTGAGATCTGAGGATATTCCAGTTCAAAACCAGCCTAGGCAAATTCAAACAACTCCTATCTCCAATTGGCCAACAAAAAGCCAAAACTAGAGATGTTGCTCAAGGATGTAGCCATCTACAGCTAAGCCAGAATACAAGAATACAATAGTTGGGTGCCGTGGCTCATGCCTGTAATAAGGAGACTGAGAGCTGAGGATCACGGTTCAAAGCCAGCCCTGGCAGGAAAGTCCTTGCGATCTTTATCTCCAATTAACCACCAGAAACCAGAAGCGGTGCTGTGGTTCAAGTGGTAGAGCACTAGTCTTGAGCTGTAGAGCTCAGGGATAGTGCTGAAGCCCAGAATTCAAGCCCCATGACTTACAAAACAAAGAATACAAGGCCTTGAGTTCAAGCCCCAGTACTAGAGGAACTAGAGGAATGGGTCAAGTGGTAGAGTGCCAGTTATGAAGTCACATATGTGGTATATATGTGCACACCAGAGGGAAACTAGGAGGAGGATACAGAACTAGAGGGAATCAGGAAAAAACATACAACAATGGGACCCATCAAGTGCACTGGACATCGATCAAAACGAACTCAGCAACTCAATGGCAGCGATGGGAGGGAGGGAACAAGTGGGAAAGAGGGAACAGCTGACGCTATGCAAAAGGAAAGAAATGTATGCATCATCCAATGTGTATTATCAAAACTCATAGAACTCATAAGCTTTATAGACCACAATAGACAATTTGCCCCATGAGTTAGAATGTATTTTTGACTTTAAGCATCACTATCCCACAATACTGTGAAATTTGTGAAATTATGTAATCACTTAATTTGAAAAAAAAAAAAAGTATTGCTATTATAAAGGTGATTTACAGAGAGGTTACTCTTACATATGTCAAATAAAGAGAACATTTCTCTTTGGAAAAACAAAAGTCAAGCAAGCATGGGACACTGAGCTCAAGTCCTGGTACCCAGGAGGGTTGGGGGGCAAGGAGAAAGCCTTGAACATTTAAAAGAGTAGTTGGTAAGTCATTTTCTATACAAAAGCCTTCTCCTAATGGGAATTTTGGAATTTGGAACTCTGCTTTCAATTAATCTTTTCCAGGCTAGTGTAGTGGGAAGAACAGAACTTTGAAGTTGTATTTCTTGGGTTTGAACTCTACCATTTATTAGTTTTATGTTTCTGGACGAAGTAATTAAACAACTTCAAGCCTCAGTCTTTGAACAAACTGTTAAATGGATTTTTTTTTTTTTTTTTTTTTTGTCGGTCGTGGGTCTTGACCTCTGGGCTTGGGTGCTATCCCTCAGCTCTTCAGCTCAAGGCGAGTGCTCTTAAATGGAAATTTTAATTCTTTCAGTACAAGTTACCTAATGTTTAGGAAGTGTTTGGAACAAAGTAAATGCTTCTTAGGTTTTATTCCTCTTCTCTATCTCTTTCCTGGAAATTTCAACCAAAACAACAGTCATCCTTCTGATTGTTTAAGTGTAATTTTGCTTGCTGTTATGTTAATACTAAATCATTATTTTCAATTGACTTTTAGATACCAATTGTAGAATCAGAAATAAAGAAAGAAGCTGGTGAATTAAAACCTGAAGAAGAAATAACTGTGGGGCCAGTTCAGAAATTGGTTACTGAAATGGGTACCTATGCAACTCAGAGTGCTCTCAGCAGTTCTAGACCAACCAAGAAAGAGGAAGACAGGTAACTTACAGTACCTGAGCCCTACCACCTGAACTATTTGCTTTATTATTCTTGTGTAGAAAATAGTCACATGATTTGTTAGTTTGCTTTTATGGTCAAAATGAAAATGTTAGCCAATTAAGATATTTGAAAGAGGAAAATGTTTAAATTTTCTCCCTAGTAATTATGTCCTCTGTTCACTTCTGTCTGTTTTCACTGAAATAAGTGGGTTCTAATAAAATTATATTACAGAGAAAATGCTCATTGTAATCAGGCATCAGTGGCTCATGTTGGTAATCCTAACTGCTCAGAAGGCTGAGATCTGCAGGTTTTGATTTCAAGGCCAACTAGATCAAAAAAAGTTCACTAGAGCCCATCTTCAAAGTTACCAGCAAAAATCCAGGCTGTAGGAATATAGCTCAAGTAGTACAGCTTGAGCCTAGTGAGCCTGTGGTCCTAAGTTCAAACACTACTGGTGTTTGATGACATTCAAATGATGACATTTTAACAGATGACATTTAAGATTTGGTTGTTTTTTTAAAGCATCTGGAGAGATAATTAGACATTTCTTTCTTTTTTTTCTGTCGGTCATGGGTCGTAAACTCTGGGCCTGAGCACTGTTCCCCAGCATTTCAGCTTAAGGCTATCGTTCTACTACTTGAGCCACAGTGCCACTTCTGGTTTTCTGTGGTTAATTGGAGATACGAGTCTCAGAGACTTTCCTGCCCAGGCTGGTTTTCAACTGCAGTCCTCAGATCTCAGCCTCCTGAGTAGCTGGGATTATAGGCATGAGCCACTGGCACCTGGCTCTTTTTTTTTTTTAATGGTATATGTTTCTGAGGATTGATCCCAGGAACTCAGGGCCTTTACATACTCTAAGCAGGTACTCTTATCATTTAATAATATCCCCACCCCAATATTTAGCAGCATTTCTTTTTATTTTTTAATATATATTTTTATTGTAAAGGTACTGTACAGAGGGATTACAGTTACATAAGTAAGGTAATGAGTGCATTTCCTATAAAGCATTGTTAATCCCTCCTTTTGTTTTTCCCCTACCATCTCCCCAACTTGTCCCTCTTGCCCCCCACCCGCACAAAGTTGTAAAGTTCCTTTTCAACCTTGTACATTTCATTGTTACAATGGGTCAATCTGTATCCTTGTTTCAAAATTCTGTTATTTCCTTTCCCCTCCCCAAATTAGAAAAAAATGTATAAACAAGATACAAGGCACTGGAATCAACTGCAGTGAAAACAGGGGTTATACCATGGGGGAAGAACATACAAAAGAAACAAAAAAAATCACATAGTACATTATAAGTACATTAAAAAGAACAGCAAGAAAGATAAAACCTCTTGTGTCCCTATCTTGGGGTTAATTTTGCTTAGCATCTTCTTATATGGTCATATGTACATAGTGTTTGACCTTTTCTGCTTGTCCTAGACGTATACTAGTTATTTTAAATAAGGGAAACCATGGGACCTATGTTTCTTTGGGCTCTTCTTACTTTTTTTGTTGTTGTTGTTCGGTTGTGGGGCTTGAACTCTGGGCTTGGGCACTGTCCCTGTGCACTTCAGCTCAAGGCTAGCGCTCTACCGCTGGAGCCACTGCCACTTCTGGTTTTCTAGTGGTTTATTGGAGATAAGAGTCTCACAGACTTTCCTGCCCGGGCTGGCTTTGAACCGAGATCCTCAGATCTCAGCCTCCTGAATAGCTAGGATTACAGGCGTGAGCTACAAGCGCCCGGCTCTTCTTTCTTTTTTATTCTACTTATTTTTTAATTTGGCTTCAAACTGATATTCCAGATCTTGCCCGAAAGTGGTTGATATTACAGCTATAAGGCACCAGTGCCTGATTTAAGATTTAGCATTTCTAATCAGTTGAATAAAATTTTGATATTTTATTCTCTATTATGCTTTTTATAGTGAAGATGAAAATGATAATTAAAACTTTATTTAATACTCAAAAGGAATCTGTCTCATAAGTCTTTTAAAAACTTTGCATACATTAGCTGTATAACCGGGGTTTCATTGTGCCATTTCCACATAATACAATGTATCCTAGTATGTGAAACTCATCCCACTCTCATCTTTTCCTATCCCACTCCCCCTTAAACGAATTTCAACAAGTTTCATTGTTCTATTTTTATACAAGCAAATGAACTACTTTGACTCTGTTTATCTTCATTCACCCTCTTCTCAAGCTCTTTGCCTTCCAACTAGTACCACCACCCCTCTCCCCACCTGCCCCAATCAGAGCTTGTTTTACTGTGTGTTAATTGTATCAAAGGGTTTCCCTATGGTATTTCAGATGTGCCTGTATTGCTCAGAACAATCCTTAGTTGCTTTCACTTTCCCCACCCCGGCTCATATAGTCTTAACAACAACCTCTATTTAATGGAAAGGAATTTGAGACTTAGTCTATAACCTACCTAGTGAACAAAGAATCTAGGATTTGAAAGTAGCTCCTTCAGTACACACACCCTAATTACTTTGCCTTTCCATTCATTTGGCTCTTCAGTCATTTGAAGACAAATGTTAAAAGTCATATCTTTCTTTTCATTTTCCTTTTGAGAACTAAGAATAGAGTTAACTGAGTTCCTTATCAAGAAGTTGGAATTTTTGTTTTTCTTGATCACCTTGCAGACCTCCCCTGAGAGGATTCCTTCTGGATGGAGATTTCTTTGTTGCTGCCTCCCTTGCTACAACCCTGACTAAGATTGCATTGCGCTATGTAGCTTTGGTTCAGGAGAAGAAAAAGCAAAATGTAAGTTCAGTTATTCTACATCTACACAATAATTGACTGTTATGTGTAGTTGAATAATAAAGTTAAAAAGTTAATGCTGAAGTTCACGCCAATTTAAAAAAGAGCTATGTTTAATAGGGAAAAAATGGGATAGTAGGGTAATATGACTAAAGTTGGCTGAGCAATGCAGTACTAACATCATGTGATTGGTCTATTAAAGGAGATATAAGGGTTTGCAAACTCATTAATATTTGCTAGGATTAGCCAAGAACCAGTAAAGTGAATGCCTGTAGTCCTCCAGCATATTCATATAGTTATGTATTGTCTGTTTTATCCTGTCTTTTAAATAATTCTCACCGATAGTTCGTACCCTATCACAGCTTGTAAGCATTTGTTTATAAGTAATAGCACATTATATGTTACAAATATTAGCAATTAATATTAACTGTTAGCATATCAAATATTAGTATATTAAGTATCATAAAAGGCATATTTCCTTCCCACCAACCTCAGCTCCCATCCTTTGTCCTACATGTCACACCCACATACCTTTTTTTCTTTTTTTTTGGTCTGTTGGAGAGCTTGAACGTAGGGCCTGGATGCTGTCCCACACAGCTCCACACAGCTCCCATTTACAGTTTTTGGGTAGGTAAGTGGAGATAAGAGTCTCATGAACTTTCCTGACCAGGCTGGTTTTGAAACCATTGTTCTCAAATCTCAGCCTCCTGAGCAGCTGGGATTACAGGTGTGAGCCATTAGTGCCTGGCTACATATCATTTTTTTTTTTTTTTTTTTTTTGTCGGCCGTGGGGCTTGAACTCTGGGCCTGGGCGCTGTCCCTCAGCTCTTCAGCTCAAGGCAAGCGCTCTACCACTTGAGCTACAGCGCCACTTCCGGTTTTCTGGTGGTTTATTGGAGATAGGAGTCTCACGGTCTCTCCTGCCCGGGCTGGCTTTGAACCGCGATCCTCAGATCTCAGCCTCCTGAGTAGCTAGGATTACAGGCGTGAGCCACCAGCGCCCGGCTTACATATCATTTTTTAAGCCTTATGATACACTGTTATTTTTCTTGTAAATAGAAATATTTTCTTAAAAAGAAATGTGTGGTGTTCTTTCAGATCTCTGGTCTTAAGTGGGGAAGGGACATTCTTATAATTTGAATATTATATTTTCTTTTTCCATTTGTCATAATTATTTTTAAAACATGTTCTTTTAAATGAGAAGAAAGTCTTAGTTTTATTAGTTTTATTCACATATTTACAATTTAAAGTAAACTTCATTTCTTTGTATAAATTTGTAATTACATGTGGTTCTTTTTCCTCTCAAGCAACTTAATCATTCTTAAAATACAAGTATATTGGTGAAAGAGCACTAGTTCTTAAGAGGCTAAGGCAAAGGATCACAAAATCGAGACCAATCGGCGCCTTCTCAAAGGAAAAGAAGAGGAATTTTATCTGCTTTCATTTACTCAAAACTCTTACTTTGCTTTTATCTTAAAAAATCTTGCTGGGCACCAGTGGCTCACATCTGTAATCCTAGCTACTTAAAATGCTGAGATCTAAGGATTGGGGTTCAAGGCCAGCCCAGGCAGGAAAGTCTGTGATACTCTTATCTCCATTTAATCACTAAAAAGCCAGAAGTGAAACTGTGGTTCAAGTGGTAGAGTTGGGCAATGCCCAGAACTGCCCCTCCCATCCCAATCTCTGTATGGTAGAATTATGCGTTTGTTGTATTTTTATTTTTAAATCTGTTCCTAAAATAAACAGAACATGCACAAGGCAGTGGTTTGATCTCCAGTGCCACAAAAAAAAGAGAAAAAATTGGGGCTGGGAAGGTGGCTCAGCGGTAGAGCGCTTGCCTTGCATGCAAGAGGCCCTGGGTTCGATTCCTCAGCACCACATAAGCAAAAGAAAAAAGCTGGAAGTGGCGCTGTGGCTCAAGTGATAGAGTGCTAGCCTTGAGCTGAGGAGTTGAAGGACAGCGCCCAGGCCCAGAGTTCAGGCCCCACGACTGGAGAAAAAAAAAAAAAAAAAGAGAAAAAATCATTTATTGTTAAAGCACTTAAGTACAAATGTTATTAATACTGTAATGGAGTTTTTTTTTTTTAAGATTGTAAGAATAATAGAAATCCTTCCTCCAAAAAGAGTTTAAAATTATTTTTCCTGTAGTAGGAAAATTTGCATTTTATAATACCAACATTGTCCCTTTTTTTCATATTCATTGAACTCAGCAGGGTCTCTCACTTACTCAGTTTGTTTGCTTGACTGGCGCTCTACCCCTTGAACCATACCTCCAGCCCTGCTTTTTGTTTTAGTTTTTGGAGATAGAGTCACATGAATTTTTTTGCTCAGGCTGGACTTGAACTTGAGATGTTCTAGAGCTCAGCCTCCTGAGTAGCTAAGATTGCAGATGTGAGTCACCAGCACTCGGCTTATATTTAGCATTTGTTATTTGTATTCTTAATGTTCCTATTCTTAAATGGCCAAGAGTGGTATCACTAGATCATAGGGTAGTTCTATGGTTAGTTTTTGTGAGATCTCCAAATTGCCTTCCATAGTAGTTATACTAATTTACATTCCCACCAACAGTATAATAGGATTCCTTTTTCCTTGCTTCCCCACCAATATTTATTGTTTGTATTAGAACTTAATTGGTATAGGCAACAATGTCCTGAATAGAATTCCATGGACTGAGCAAATAGGAAAGAGAATTGAAAAATCGGTTTGCATCAAAGTAAATACTTTGTGTACAGTGAAGGACATAGTTACTAAGCTAAAAAGCCTACAGAATGGGAGATAACCTTTGTCAGCTATATGTCTGACAAAGGGGTAATATCCAGAATATAAAAGGAGCTCAACACACTAAATGCCATCCAGAATCAATAACCCAATTAATAAATGGGCAAAGCAGCTAAATAGAAATTTCTCCAAAATAAAAATTGCTAATAGACACAAGAAGAAATGTTGAACATGTCTGGCCATAAAGAAAATGCAAATCAAAACAGCACTGAGATTCCATCTCACCCGAGTAAGAGTATGAACAACAAACATGTTGGAGATGTGGGAATAAAGGAACCCTATTGTGCTGTTGGTGGAAAGGTAAGCTAGTGCAACTACTAGGAAAGCAGTTTGAAAATTCCTCAAGAAACTAAATATATATGTGATCCAGCAATATCATTGTCAGAATTTATCAAAAAAATTACAAGTCACAATATAGTACTTGCACAGCATATTCATTGCTGTATTATGCACCATAGCCAAGTTATGGAAACAGCCCAGATGCCCTACTGTGGATGAGTGAATCAAGAAAATATGATATACATACATACATACATACATACTTATGTATATATATATATATAAACAAACATACAATGGAATATAATTCCTCAAGAAGAAAAATATGGCATTTGCAGGGAAGTGGATGGACCTGGAAACAATTATGTTAAATGAACTAAGTAATCCTCAGAGGACAAAGATTACGTGTTTTCTCTCCTATGTGGATGTTAGATCTAAAGTACAAACATGTAAAAACATACATAGGGCCATATGGATATGAACACAAATCAACTAAAGTTGGATATAAGCAAGGGAGGATTCCAATGATGTAACCCCTTTGAACAACTAACTTACCATATAACAAAATAAATACCAGGAAGCTGAATTATGTTTTGTCATAGTGGAAGAGGGCAAGGGAAGGGGGACATATAAATAGAGAGAGGAAGAATATGCCCATAATACTCAATGTACATATGTGAAATGGAACCAGGTCACTTGAGATTGGTGTTGGGGAGAAATGGAAGAGAATGATGGAAGGATTGACTCTGATTAAAATACATTGTGCTCATAAACTGACATGTTAAGTTGGAAAACCTTTGAACAACCGTTTCTGTAAAGATAATTTTTTAAAAATTCTCTGGAACAATAAGTAAATAATAAAATGTGAGTGATTGAAAACAGGCAGAAAATTGGTCTAGATTAGAAAGGACTAAGTAGTCCTTCATAATAATAGTCAAATCAAATTCATGAAGTTGATCCTGGATTTAAAAATTAAATAAAAGAGGGCTGGGAAGGTGGCTCAGTGGTAGAGCAATTGCCTTGCATGCATGAGGCCCTGGGTTTGATTCCTCAGCACCACATAAGCAAAAAGAAAAAAGCCAGAAGTGCTGCTGTGGCTCAAGTGGTAGAGCGCTAGCCTTGAGCTGAAGAGCTGAGGGACAGCGCCCAGGCCCAGAGTTCAGGCCCCACAACCGGACCCAAAAAAAAAAAAAATTATTTTGAGATAATTTAGTAAAAGTAGAAAGAAGATGCAAAATGATGTTACAGAGCCAGGTACCTCTGGCTCATGCCTGTAATCCTAGCTACTCAGGAGGCTGAGATCTGAGGATTGTGGTTCAAGGCCAGCCTGGGCAGGAAAGTCCATGAGACTTATCTCCAATTAACTACCAGAAAATCGGAAGTGGTACTATGGCTCAAGCAATAAAGCACTAGCCTTGAACTGAAGAGCTGAAGGACAGCACCGAGGCTCAGAGTTCAAGCCCCATGACCAACAAAAAATTTTTAAAAAATTTAAAAATGATGTTACAGAAATAAAGTCTAAAGGATTTAAGATTTTATCCAAATGAAATAAAAGATTACCTGTATTTCTTGAAGTGAATTATAATAAAGTGACATCACTGTAACTAGAGAATCATTAAATAACCAGTTTCTCTTATTCTAGTCTTTTGTTGCTGAAGCTATGCTGCTCATGGCAACTATCCTTCATTTGGGAAAATCCTCTCTTCCTAAGAAGCCAATTACTGATGATGATGTAGACCGAATATCCCTGTGCCTCAAGGTTTTGTCTGAATGTTCACCTTTAATGAATGACATTTTCAATAAGGAATGCAGACAATCTCTCTCTCATATGTTATCTGCCAAACTTGAAGAAGAGAAGCTATCTCAAAAGGTAGGGTCTACATAATAAGGCCATAAAGTGTTGTGGGTTATCAGTTGGGGGCTTTCCCCATTTGAGAAGCTGTTCATATTAAAGGCCTGCAAAAGTTTATTCTTTCCATATAAAGAAACATGTATTGTTTTTTCAACACAGAAAGAATCTGAAAAGAGGAATGTGACAGTTCAACCTGATGACCCTATTTCCTTCATGCAACTAACTGCTAAGAATGAAATGAACTGTAAGGAAGATCAGTTTCAGCTGAGTTTGTTGGCAGCAATGGGTAACACACAGAGGAAAGAGGCAGCAGATCCTCTAGCATCCAAACTTAACAAGGTAACAAAATATCAGATATGCTATAAATTATTTAAATTTGCTAATTAAGAAAGCAATGAGGAAGTTGCTGCTCCTATTGTTTTTTTTTAAAAAGGAAAGTAGTTATGTAAAATCAGATCTTTTGTTTTTCATTTTTTTATAGTACTAAGGATTGAACCCAAGGCCTTCCTTAGCTATACTCCCAGCTCTAGCATCTGTTTTTATCAAGTCACTGTGATTGCTAATCAATTAAAATGGGCTGGGTGTAATGGTACATGCTTGTATCCCAGTACATGGGGGACTGAGTCAGGAAAATTATGTGTATGATGCCAGCCTGGATTGTGGTAGTGAGTTCCAGGCCAGTGTGGGGTACATAATGAGACTTTGTCTCCAACAAACAAAGGCTTAATTGAATTTCAAAAAACTGACAAAGTACTTTACTTATATATGATACTACTGTAAATCTACTAGATAATTTTATAATGTGAACCAGTTGTATATCTATCATAAACTTAATCATTAGAATTAGGGCCAGGTGGCAGTGGCTCACGCCTGTAATTCTAGCTACTCAGGAGGGTGAGATCTGGGGATCACAGTTTAAAGCCAGCCCAGGCAGGAAAGTCCATGAGACTCTTATCTCCAATTAACCACTCAGAAAACAGGAAGTGGAGCAGTGGCTCAAGTGGTAGAACGCTAGCTTTGAGCTGAAGAGCTGAGGGACAGCGTTCAGGCCCAGAGTTCAAGCCACAAGACTGACCAAAAAAAAAAAAAATTAGAATTAGGGAAATCCTCAGAAGTTAGGGTTTTAAAGGGAAGCTGAATATTCAGGGTTCTGGCCTCTTTCCCTACACCTAGATCTCAACTCTGTCCCTGCTTACCTGCTTTTGAGTAGCTCCATTATTTTGGTGGTTTTTTTTTTTGGGGGGGGAGGGGGGGTTGTTGTTGTTTTTTCTGCAGGTCTTGGACTCAGGGCCTGGGCACTTTCCCTGAGCTTCTTTTGCTCAAGGCTAGCACCCTACCACTTGAGCCACAGTGCCATTTCCAGCTTCTTCTATTTATGTGGTACTGAGGAATTGAACCCAGAGCTTCATGCATGTTAGGCAAGCACTCTGTTCCCTACAGGATTTTATTAGGAACTGAAGTCTACTCTTTTAAATATATATAAATTTAAGGATCAGAGCCCAGGTATCATGGTTCACATTTGTAATCCTAGCACTTGGAAAGCTATTACACAAAGATCCCAGATAAATCAGTGAGTTAGGGTCGTCCTTCATTTGTTAACTGAGTAAACAATCTCAAATCGATTTTTATGTTCAAGATAGTAGCAAAACTAAAATATTTTCTGTTATAATTGGAAATTGATAGCAATAGATTTTTTTTTGAATTGTAACAATTACAGAACATAAAGTTTAGGGCTGGGAAGGTGGCTCAGCGGTAGAGTGCTTGCCTTGCATGCATGAGACCCTAGGTTCATTCCTCAGCACCACATAAGCAAAAAGAAAAAAAAGCCAGAAGTGGCACTGTGGCTCAAGTGGTAGAGCGCTAGCCTTGAGGTGAAGAGCTGAGGGACAGCACCTAGGCCCAGAGTTCAGGCCCCATGACCAGACCCCCCCCCAAAAAAAAAGAGCATAAAGGTTAGCATTTTAACCATTTTTTCCTTTTTTTTTTTTTTTGTCGGTCATGGGGCTTGAACTATGGGCCAGGGCACTGTCCCTCATCTCTTCAGCTGACAGTGAGCACTCTACCACTTGAGCGTCACTTCCAGTTTTCTGGTGGTTAATTGGAGATAAGAGTCTTTCCTGCCCAGGCTGGCTTTGAACTACAATCCTCAGATCTCAGCCTCCTGAGTAGCTAGGATTACAGGCGTGAGCCACCAGCGCCTGGCCATCTTAACCATTTTTAAGTGTATAGTTTCACAGCATAAATTAACTTTACGTTGTTATAGAGCTTTTTTCATCTTGTGAAACTGAAACTACGCTACACCCATTAAACAATGCATGCTCATTTGCACTTCCTGTCTCTAGCAGGGATTTTCTATGATTGTGATTATTTTAAGTACCTCATATAAGTGGAGCCATTTACCATTCATCCTTTTTTGACTGGCTTATTTCATTTAACAGAATCTCTTAAAGGTTCACTCATGTTATAGCATGTTTCACATTTTTCTTCCTTTTAAATACATTGTGTATATTATGCACATTTTATTTATGCTTTGATGGATACTTGGATTTCTTCCATTTTGGGTTATTGTGAATAATGCTATGCATGTGGATGCACAAATATCTGTTTAAGTGTTTGCTTTTAGTGATTTTAAGTATATACTCAGAAGTAAAATTGCTGGTTATAAGGCAATTCTTTTTTTGCATTGTTGGGATTTTCTTTTAGGTAGCTTCTCTATCACTTGAGCCATGCTCTCAGCCCTCAGAAGACGATTCCTTTTTAAATTTTATTGGAGAATGATCACACCATTTCCCTCTCCCTTCCTCCCTCTGTCCTTCTATCCCTTCCTCCCTTCTTTCCTTCCTTCTTTCCTTCCTTCTTTCCTTTCCCTTGCTATTTTTGTTTTATGAGACAAGCTCTTGCTATGTAATACAAAATAGCAGAATATTGGCTAGACTGACTTGGAACTCAAGATCTCCCTGCCTCAGCTTTCTGAGTGCTCAGATTACAGGCATGCCCTACAACATATGGCTTCATACTATTTGGAGTTTGCTTTTATTTTTTAAGAATACATTAGTTGTGGTAATTCACACCTGTAATCCTAGCTATTCAGGAGGCGGAGATCTGAGTATCAAAGTTCAAAGCCATCCTGGGCAGGAAGGTCCAATTAAAGTCCAATTATCTCCAATTAACCACCAGAAAACCGGAAGTGCTGCAGTGGTTCAAGTGGTAGAGCACTAGCTTTGAGCTAAAGAGCACAGGGATAGCGTCCAGGCCCAGACTTCAAGCCCCACAACTGACAAAAAAAAAAAAAAATTAGTTGCTCAAGGGAATGTTGTTATGACATTCCCACAAAGTACCTTTATCAGACCCACCTGCTCTATCACCCTTATCCTTCCATCCCTTCTTAAAACCATTTCAACAGGCTTCATTATTGTATTTTCATACATGTATATAAAGCACTTTGACCATACTTATCTCCTTTTAACCTCGACATTTAACTTCCCAATCCTACTACTAAACAGGACCTATTTTATACTTTTATCATTTATGGCTCCATATTGTTTTTGATACCAGCTGTTGTTTTAATTTCCACCAGCAATGACAGTAATCCCAGTTTTTCCATGTTTTCTAACACTTGTTATTTTCTGGCTTTTTTTGTTTTCTTTATTCTAAAACCATCCTAATGGTGTTTGTGGTAGTATCTTATTGTGGCTTTAATTTGGGGTTCCCTAATAATCAGTGATCATTTTATAAGATAAGCCATCTGTCTACTTTTTGTTTTGGGTTTTTTGTTTGTTTGTTTGTTTTTGCCAGTCCTGGGGCTTGAATTCAGGGCCTGGGCACTGTCCCTGAGCTTCTTTTGCTCAAAGCTAGCACTCTACCCCTTGAGCCACAGCTCTTCTTCAAGCTTTTTCTATGATTAATTGACGATAAAAGTCTTACAGAGGCTGGGAAAGTGGCTCAGTGGTAGAGCGTTTGCCGTGCATGCATGAGGCCCTGGGTTCGATTCCTCAGCACCACATAAGCAAAAAAAAAAAAAAAGCCGGAAGTGGCGCTGTGGCTCAAGTGGTAGAGTGCTAGCCTTGAGCTGAAGAGCTGAGGGACAGTGCCCAGGCCCAGAGTTCAGGCCTCATGACAGGACCCCCCCCCCCAAAAAAAAAAAAATCTTACAGACTTTCTTGCGTGGAATGGTTTAAATCTCAGCCTCCTGAGTACCCAGGATTACAGGCATGATCCACCAGGACCTGGCTTGGATGTCACCTTTTAAATTAGTGTTTTAAGTTCTATATTGTTTGAATAACTTTAAGTGCTAAATTTCTTTCTAATTGTTCCAGTTTCCTTTTTTCATTCCTGAATTACAAATTCATTTTATGAAGTCTATCTCAATATGATATATATCTGTTAATTATTAATCATTTGGCTAGGTATATGTTTAGATAAATTCTATAATTCATTTGACTATGTCTCCATTTTTGTGTTTCCAGGTCACCCAGTTGACAGGTTTCTCAGATCCTGTATATGCAGAAGCTTATGTTCATGTCAATCAGTATGATATTGTCCTGGATGTACTTGTTGTGAATCAAACCAGCGATACTTTGCAGAACTGCACATTAGAGTTAGCTACTCTAGGTAAGAATATTTATCAAGGAAAGGTATTTTGTGTAGTAAATCTTAATAGATTGATTATGAGAAATGCACAAATTTTGTATAAAAATTGTGTATTTTGTGACATTTTGAATCAAGTTTTAAGTGCCTTCAAGTTCAGCTTTATAAACTTTTTTTTTTTTTGGTTGGTTGTGGGGCTTGAACTCTGGGCTTGGTCCTGTCCCTGAGCTCTTCAGCTCAAGGCTAGCACTCTACCACTTGAGCCACAGTGCCACTGGTGGTTTTCTGGTGGTTAATTGGAGATAAGAGTCTCATGGACTTTCCTGCCCAGGCTGGCTTTGAACTGCAATCCTCAGATCTCAGCTCCCTGAGTAGCTAGATTACAGGCATGAGCCACCAGGAGCTGGCTATTTATAAACTTTTGTCACACTGATTTGTTTATGATCTTGGCACATTCAAATGGATTTAATTCCCACTTCAGTTTTATAATATATAACAAGAGCTGTTAAAGTTACATATTTACTAAGATACTTAAAATTTTTTTTCCCTTGGTACAGAATTAAATATTTTCTGAATGCATATTGTGTCTTATTATATGTGTCCAAAGTCATTATTATACTTAGCATCATGTGATTTTTTTTTCTTATTAATAAAAACATTTATCTAGATTTTAAAATGTGAAAGCCAAGTGCCAGTGGCTCACACCTGTAATTTTAGCTACTTAGGAGGCTGAGATCTGAGGATCACAGTTCAAAGCCAGCCTGGGCAGGAAAGTCTGTGAGACTCTTATCTCCAATTAACCACCAGAAAACTAGAAGTGGCACTGTGGCTCACGTGGTAGAGCGCTTGCCTTGAGCTGAAGAGCTGAGGGACAGAGCCTAGGCCCAGAGTTCAAGCCCCACGACCAACAACAACAACAACAAAAAAGTGAAGTGTTTATAGAAATGGTACAATGCCCTCAACAAATGCCAAGTGATGTATACAATAACAGTAAAACTATACCAAAATAACTCTTTAGCTATGCTCCAGTGGCTCACACCTATATTTCTAGCTACTCAGGTAGCTGAGATCTAAGGATCACCATTCAAAGCCAGCTCAGGCAGATAAAGCATGAGACTCTTATCTAGTTAATCTAGCATAAAGCTGGAAATAAGGCTGGCTGAAGTGGTAGAGGCCCAGCGTTGAGTAGAAAAAGCCAACGGACAGTGCCCAGACCCTGCGTTCAAGCCCTAGTATCAGCACAATAAAGAAAATGTACTTTTACCTTCTTCAGCATAGCATGATGAACTATATCTTTAAGAATATACAAATCCTGGGGCTGGGAAGGTAGCTCAGTGTTAGAGTGCTTGCCTTGAATGTATGAGGCCCTGGGTTTGATTCCTCAGCACCACATAAGCAGAAAAAGCCTGAAGTGGTGCTGTGGCTCAAGTGGTAGAGCACTAGCCTTGAGCTGAAGAGCTGAGGGACAGCACCCAGGCCCAGAGTTCAGGCCCCACAACTGACAAAAAAAAAAAAGAATATACAAATCCTTATCTTTCTTTGTAATGAAGTCTAAGGCTTAAGATCTTTGTGAAGTTTATATTCATTTATTAAAATAAAAAGATAGACTCAAAAGTATTCCTCTCGCACAAGCTCATAGTTACTCTGAAATCCTATTATCTCTAAAAGAAAACGTGCAGACTTATATAAATAATGATATTAAATTATTTTGTCCTCATAGTATTTGAATCACATACTTTCAATGTTTCTTGTTTAGCTAAAAACTGTTTTATACTTTCAGTGTTTTATGTTAGTATGTTTATTTTAAAGATGCCAATTTTTTTTCTCCTTTAGGGGATCTGAAACTTGTGGAAAAACCATCTCCTTTGACTCTTGCTCCTCATGATTTTGCAAATATTAAAGCAAATGTCAAGGTAGCATCAACAGAAAATGGAATAATTTTTGGCAATATAGGTAAGGTATTATTTTATGGTTTGTGAATTTTTTAAATGTTTTTATCAAAGAACTTTTATAGTGATTAATTATGGGCATGAGAAGGACCACAAGAATCCATTTATCACTTATGAGGCACTATGTTGTACCAAACATTATACTCAGTTCTAGATAAAAGGAGTGGAGGTGCATAACTCAGTAAATACAAAAATTATCTATACAGAGTCACTCTTCTCAGGAAACTACAAGTTAAAATGAGGAGGTGGGTAGGAGATAAATGATTACAATTCATTGTGATAAAGGCTAGTTAATATGCCATGTACTTTGGGGTCATATAGAAAAAATAAAGGAAAAGGATTTTCTTATCAAAGGATAGCATTTGAGCTGAGAATAAAACTTGCATTGGCATGTGTGGCCAAGCATATTCTAGAGATTAACTTGTGCGGTGTCGTTCAGTCAATAAGCATAATTTCTCAAAATTTCCTTCATAAGGATAGATGTACAATGCTGAGGAACAAAGGGTTCTGCCTCAGATAGTTGATAATCAAGTAAGGGAAAATCGTTTATAAAATAGATAGTGTGCAGTATTACACAGGGATGTATTGCATTTTTTTCACAGCACATAACTCTTAAGTGCTTTTATACTAGGCAGAGTAGAAGTCAGTGAGGAATTTGGCTAGTTCACAGAGGAAAAGGTCAGGAAAGGCTGCATAGAGAAGCTCATGCTTTAATTAAAATTTCTAAAAATCAGTAGATGACTACAAATATATAAGGTTACAGCAGTAACAAATGAAAGTAGTTTGAGAACCTGGAGTTTAGAATGGATTAGAGGATGATAGTGAGAGGAAACTGAAATTAGGAAGGTCATTGGGAGCCATATTTTATTTGCCATAATAAGGTTTTCAGACTTTGTCCATGGAAATAAAGGGGAGACATTGGGAAATTATAAATGAGCAGCCTACATGATTAAATTTTTCTACTATATAGCAATATAGAAGAGACAGGAAGATTAAATAGTAGATTTTTGCAGAAGCCCAAGTGAGAAGTAAGAGAAGGCTGAAACCCATAGAGTAGTGGTAAGAATGCAAGAAGAGTTTATTGTAATCAATGTAAAGGAAATCATCATTGACTGAAGAGGACATGACTAAAGCAGTCCTCTGATTTGTGGATTGAATTTATTGGGTTGTTGTTATTTATTTGATTCAACAAAACAGGAAGCATAAAAAAGAAGATAAAATTTGAAAGAAAATTTTAGGCACGTGTCTAAAGATAGCCAAAGGCAGTTGGATGTGAATCTGGAACTTGCAAAAGAAATTCAAATAATAATAATTTGTTTAAAAGCTAAAGAAGCAGTCTGAATTGTAGTTATATTGTAATGTGCTTCCCTAGCATGTACAAGGCCCTAGGTTCTATTCCTAGCATGACAGAGAGAGAGAGGAAGGAAGGAAGGAAGGAAGGAAGGAGAGAGAGAGAGAGGGAGGGAAGAAGGGGGGGAGCAATAGGAAGGACATGATAATGGCTCAGTGGTAAATTTCATGAAGCCTTGGTTTTAATCCCCAGCATCACAAAATAAAAACCAAATAATTCCCCCAGAGAAGGTTATAAATAGTACAAAGGGGACATTTGAAAACAGAGTCCAAGACAATGGTAATATTAAAGATTTGGTCAGGGTAGGAGATAACATTAAGAAAAAAAAAAGGAATCTGTAATATGCTTAGAGTAAAATCTTAAAGAAGTATCTGAAACTTCAAAAGTCAGGTAGCCTACAGTATGAAAGAGAATCCTTCGCATTTATGAGTTGCTGATCTTAAAACATTGTGTAGCATGTCTTGGGTAGTAGTGGTGGCTTGAATGCTAAATAGTTGAAGAAATAAAGATAGTGAATGTTGACAATTTTAAGACCATGGCTTTGATAGTAATAAGAGGAAACAGTGGCTAGAAGAGAGGGTAAAGATGAGATAGAACTCCATTTTTCTCACTGGATCTCAGAAGTAGCCCAAGCCAGTCTGGAACTTGTGAGTTACAGGCCTGCATCACCAACTGCAGCTAAGACTTTTTGTTTTTTTGGAGTTTCTTTTGTTTGTTTTTAATAAAGAAAAGAAACCTCTGAGTATTTTTTTTGAGTGTAAGAAATACAATTTATTAAGGGAATAGAAAGGTAAAGACATAATAATGAAAAATTTAGCTCTTGAACTGAAGCAGGAATCACAGCTGTCAGGAAGGTAAGTTCTGAAGAGAAGAGGTAGCACTTCTCTGCTATGAAAGATGTTTACTTTTAGAAACAGCTTAAAACTAAAAGAAGAGGGCTGGGATGGTGGCTCAGTGGTAGAGCGCTTGCCTTGCATGCATGAGGCCCTGGGTTCGATTCCTCAGCACCACATAAGCAAAAAACAAGCCAGAAGTGGCACTGTGGTTCAAGTGGTAGAGCGCTAGCCTTGAGCTGAAGAGCTGAGGGACAGCGCCCAGGCCCAGAGTTCAGGCCCCACGACTGGACCCAAAAAAAAAAAAAAAACTAAAAGAAGATACTGTTGATAACCTTCTGTTTTCACAGAATATAGAAGGAATGGGAGAATAGCAAGAGAAAAGGTAGACTGCAATCAGATTGTAACTTTCTATTGTGGAAGAGTTGTAGAAGCAAAAAATATACGTACTAAGCTCAGCAGTATTTACTTAAAAAAATACTAATTTAGGGTTTAGGGATGTGGCTTCATTGTAGAGTGCTTGCCTAGCATGCATGAGGCCCTGAGTTTGATTCCTCGGTACCACATAAAAAAGTTAATAATAATAATAAAAATTTAAAACCAAAACAAAATTAGTTTAGAAAAAGGAGGGCAGGTATGAGGTAGAAAAAAAAATACATTAGCTGATCACCTACTGTGGAAGCATGGTGCTGTTTGTGTATCCACTTCAGCACCTAGCACACTACAGTTGCTATACAAATATTCAATGCATTAAATTTACTAAATTTATTTAATACCAAAAAAACAGGTGTCTGATTTTAAATCCTAGCCTGACTATTTATCACTTATGTGACCTTGAGCAACTTTATTTAACTTTTCTACCATTGTTTCTTCATCTGTAAGGTAGAAAATACTGGAAAAGCATTTTGGCTAGCACCCAACTTACACTATTATATAAATATCTGTTCCTATCATAATTATTATTTGGGCATATTAAAAATTAATTGAAGTTTTCATTTGTGATTGTGGACCTTTTTGTACATGTATATTACAGTTTATGATGTCTCTGGAGCAGCAAGTGACAGAAATTGTGTGGTTCTCAGTGATATCCACATTGACATCATGGACTATATCCAGCCAGCAACTTGCACCGATGCTGAATTCCGTCAGATGTGGGCCGAATTTGAATGGGAAAACAAAGTTAGTCTTTTATTATCTGTTCTTATAAATTAGCTTTATGTAGAAATCATGCAAGTAGTTATGTAATTTTCTATGGCAAATAGAATAAAGCAGCAGTTCTGTAGTTCTTAATATTTAAAACATTATAGATATGTTTCTATCCTTTTATGGATGAACAATAATTTACCATTGAATCTAAGGTCCAAAAGAGGCCTTGCAGATTCTGTGACCCACTGAGGAAGTCTGTTCCTTTGAGCTTTGATTTATTTGAATTGTTTTGTATATTTTGTGTTCATCTTCTATGAAGTTACCTACATCTGAAAGCACTGATACCAGATTCCTGGTAACAGCCTGCAAGTTGGATTTTGTAGATGTCATCTACTTTTTTGTTGTTCTCTCTTCCCATAAATAATTGGAAGTTCTGGGATAAAATAGTGATTCATAATATCTCATCATATGATTTATGATCTTAATACATTTTTTTCTCCTCTCCAGGTAACAGTTAACACCAATATGATTGATCTAAATGACTATTTACAGCACATACTAAAGTCAACCAACATGAAGTGCCTCACTCCAGAGAAGGTAAAATTTGACTGGAAAATTCTTTTTTTTGTTGTTTTTAGACATGCAGCTTGAACTCAGGGCCTGGGTGCTGTCCTTGAGCTCTTTTTGCTCAAGGTTAGCTCTCTACCTCTTTGAGCCACAGCTCCACTTCTTGAGTAGTTAATTGGAGATAAGAGTCTCATGGAGACTTTTCTGCGCAGGCTGCCTTTAAACTGTGATCCTCAGATCTCAGCCTCCTGAGTAGCTAGGACTACAGTTATAAACCACCAGCAAGCTACCAGCGCCAGGCTTAGAATATCCTTATATCTGATTGAGTAGTACATTAGTTTCCTGGCTTTTTTTTTTTTGGTGGTGGAGGGGCCTGAACTCTGGGCCTGGGCGCTGTCCCTCAGCACTTCAGCTCAAGGTTAATGCTCTACCACTTGAGCCACAGCGCCACTCCAGCTTTTTCTGCTTATGTGGTACTGAGGAATCTAACCCAGGGCCTCATGAATGCAAGGCAAGCACTCTGCCTCTGAGCCACCTTCCCAGCCCGTTTTCTGGCTTTTTTATGTTTCTTCTAGTATCTACTTGTTATAATTCAACTTAAGAAAAACTTGTTCTGTTAAAAGTACTTTTTTTTGTTAATTTTTTTTGTCAGTTGTGGGGCTTGAACTCTGAGCCTGTGCATTGTCCCTCAGCTCTTCAGCTCAAAGCTAGCACTCTACAACTTGAGCCACAGCACCACTTCCAGTTTTCTAAGTGGTTTATTGGAGATAAGAGTCTCACAGACTTTCCTGCCCAGGCTGGCTTTGAACCGTGATCCTTAGATCTCAGCCTCTTGAGTAGCTAGGATTACAGGCATGAGCCACTGGCACCCCACTACGAGTAGTTACTTTTTTTTTTTTTTTTTTTTTATTGTAAAGCTACTATACAGAGGGTTACAGTTACATGAGTGAGGTTATGAGTACACTTCCTCTTGAACATTGTTACCCCCTCCATTGTTTTCCCCCTACCATCCCCTCTCTCCCTCCCTTCCCCGAGGTTCTTTTTTTTTTTTTGATTGTGATTAAATGATTACATAATTTCAAAGTCACAAGTTCATTCTAACTTCCCTGGAGCAAATTGTCTACCACAGTCTGTAATATATAACAGTGTTCACATGTTATATACCATATTTGTGATCAGCAGCATGAGGATATTTAGTAGTGGTTCAACCAGATGAGCGGGAGTTCTTTGTTTCTTAAGTCCTGTTAGTTTTGTCGTATCACCTAACCTTTTGGATTTAGCATCCACTTATGAGGGAGACCATGTACCGTTTGTCTCTTCGTTCTTGGCTTACCTCGCTCAACATGATTCCTTCTAGCTCCATCCATTTCCCTGCAAATGAGTAGTTACTTTTAAAATGTTTAAATCTACTTAACTTTCTATTCAAGTATATTAATCCTATACGTTCTTGGTGCAGTGGCTCAACTGAGTTATCAAATTTGCTTTTTTCTTTTTGGCCTTCTCTTGATTCAGATAGAGGCTTATTTAGAAATATTTTTTCTTTATAAAACTCTGTTAGTGTTACAGTATTCATATTATTAATGAAATTTGTGCTGTCAGGTTGAGGATATAACTCAATGATAATGTGGTTGCCTGCTGTGCGCGCACGCATGAGCGCGCGCGCACGCACACACACACACACACACACACACACACACACACACGAGAAACTTAAGTTTTTTGCAAAACAAGTAGGTTTAATTCATATGTTAGTTTATTTAGTAAATACTAAGTCTGCAAAAAGTATTCTATTCCTTCATAGAACTTAAAAAGAGTTTGGCATAAGAGGTAAACAATCAAAGTATGCAAATACAAAATGGAAAAAATACAGTTTTTAAAGTCAGGTTTATTGGTTTATAATACACAGTGAAATCCATACTTTTTATATGCATCGTTGTAGAATTTTGGCAAACTATAATATGATCCTGTAACTGCCACAGTATGAGAGATACATATACTTTGTTGAATGGCAACTCATTTGTACTTAGAGATAAAAATAAAATTAGAAAAATAGTACATAGAAACATTTATTTTTTTGTGCTAGCACTGGTGCTTGAATTCAGGGCCTTTTACTGTCTCTTGGCTTTTTTGTTCAAGGATAGCATTCTTCCACTTGAGCCACAACTTCACTTTGTTCTTTTTGCTGGTTAATTGGAGATATGGGCCTCGTGGCTTTATCTGCCCAGGCTGGCCTCCAAGTGAGATCCTCAAATGTCAGCCTCTTGAGTTGCTAGTATTACAGGTGTAAGCCACCAGAGGCTGGTGTAACTAATATTTTAAATAGCAATTCTCTTATGCTATTTGGTTTTGTCAGTGGGTAGTTCTCTAGTAAAGTATTCAATTTATCACAAATTCCTCCCAGGCCCTTTCTGGTTACTGTGGCTTTATGGCAGCCAACCTTTATGCTCGTTCCATATTTGGAGAAGATGCACTTGCAAATGTCAGCATTGAAAAGCCAATTCACCAAGGACCAGATGCTGCTGTTACTGGCCATATAAGAATTCGTGCAAAGAGTCAGGTAACAATACCTTTATTTTGAGAGCATCTTTGAACTAAACAAAAGGGAAAAAATTTATGTCTTTCCTATTTCTATAATATAATATCTTCTGTCATATTTACATTTTGTGCATGAATGTTATTTAATAAAAATACTACTTTTGCTTCCTTAAAATGGCTATCTCCTGAGTCTGGGTTTTTGTTGTTGTTGTCAATCATGGAGCTTGACCCCAGAGTCTAGGTATTGGCCCTGAGTTTTTTGCTTAAGGCTAGTGCTCTGGCATTTTGAGCCATGGCTCCACTTCTGGTTTTTAGGTGGCTAATTGAAGATTTTTCTGCCTGGGCTGGCTTTGAACTTCAATCCTCAGATCTCAGCCTCATGAGTAGTTAGAATACAGGTGTGAGCCATTAGCACCTGGCTATTCTGGAATATTTTCCCAAAACCAGATTGATTGCTGTGGGATGTTTGTCAGATAGATTTTGCATAGTTTTGTTTTTTAAAGCACTGATGTTAATCTATCACCAAAATGGACTTAATAATGTTTTGCTAAGTCTGTTTTTGTACACCCTAGGTTTTGTTTTTGATGTAGTGACATTGAATAGAGGCTTAGTTAATTTGGAATAATAATAATGTACTGCTTATACATACTTTCAATAATTATAAATATTTGCATTCTTCTTTACAGGGAATGGCCTTAAGTCTTGGAGATAAAATCAACTTGTCTCAGAAGAAAACAAGTATATAAGAATAAACAAAAACTTCTTGAAGCTTTATAGTTAAAATTTAGGTATGGGCTTACTGGATTCCATCATCTTTTGTACTCTTTGATGCTTTATGTTATATATAGAAGCTGAGTTCATGCTAAATGCAGACTAGCCTATAATTTATAGTGTTTCCCTTAAATCAAGATTGAGTTCAAAATTTGTCTTTTGTCTTAACAGTCCTTAATGCTCTCCTCAAAGTATATAATGTTTTTGCCTATACCAAGACCATTTTCACAGTACAATAAACAGATTTATTCATAAATTTTTGTTACTTTATAAATAAATAATTACTTAATTTTAATATGGACCAATGGATTTCTTTTAATTGAGTTCTAGATCCCTATTACAAAGTTACTTTTTCTTATTTGAAAGTACCAGGATTTGAACCCAGGGTCCTCTCATTCTCACTCAGCTTTTTGCTGGCCAATTGAAGATAGGAGTCTCTCCAGTTTGTCTGCCCTGGCTGTCTTTAAATAGTGATCCTCAGATCTCAGCCAGTGTGAAGCACTGGCACCCAGCTTAAGTTACTTTTTAAATCATTAATATATTCAGTTTTATTAAGAGAATTTATTTTTTTTTGGGGGGGGGGTCCAGTCATGGAGCCTGAACTCTGGGCCTGGGCGCTGTCCCTCAGCTCTTCAGCTCAAGGCTAGCGCTCTACCACTTGAGCCACAGTGCTACTTCCGGCTTTTTTCTTTTTTGCTTATGTGGTGCTGAGGAATCGAACCCAAGGCCTCAGGCATGCAAGGCAAGCGCTCTACCACTGAACCACCTTCCCAGCCCTATTAAGAGAATTTATAAACTCAGTGATATAAAATGAATCAAGCCTTGATTTACTTGATCAATGTTTACTTATTTAATACTACAGCATCAGTCCCTCTAAAATGCCTGTGTGAAGGTCTTTTCTCAAACTTAGCTCCAGGGAGAAAGTACCAAACTAAACAAAACAACAATTTTTTTTAAAACTTGAAAGAAAAAAAGATCACCTTTAGTTTAAAGAAATTTTTTGAACCTTGACTGAAATAGATAAACTGCTCTTGATGATCCTAAGTCATAATACGAAGCAGATAATCCAAAATAGATATTTTTTGTCATTCCCATTTAGTTTTGAGTGTTCTGTATTTGTTAGAAATCAAATTGGTCCCAGCCACTTACTAAAGCTATCTGGGAAGATTAACTCTAGAAGATTCAATAAGCTCTTTTATTTCCAAATTACCTCTTCCTTATTCATTATCTTTTGATCACTTTACTAGAGTTGGGCACATCAACCTCCTTCTCCATTATGATTTCAAGTCTGTTTCTGAATAGAGTTTCCCACCTTCTTTGCACTATTTTTTTGGCCAGAAATGATTGAGGTAATCTGATCTTTCAGCTGAATCGGAACTTAAGCCATTATTCTTTGTTTCCATCTAGGACTTCAGTCTAATTTCCCATAAATCCACAGATAAAGTCTGTGAAAAAGTGAAAGCAGCATCTTCTATTTCAATGAGAACAGAATGATATTTTGTGTGTAAGGAGATTTATACTTGTATGATGTCATAAACTTCGAAGCCACTTTAAAATCATTAAGCCAGAAAAATACAAAACCAGTGGCTACCAAGTAGGAAAGATAAGAGGAATGTATTGAATCTAAAGGGTAGAGACATGATGGAAGAAGAGGAACTAATGTAACTTTATTTGGATTTAGATTATTTCCCACATTCTTCAGTTGAACATTAGTTTAATTAGATATCATTAGGTATTCTGGGATAAAAAGGATCTCGTAGTAGTAAATTTGGGAACAGCTGCTTAGTGTCTCATACTGGGGATTCACTGTGAATATTAGCATATTACATGCAGATTCTGAAAGATCCTACAGTAAAGATAGTTTAGTTTGGCTTAATCCAGAATATTCTAAGCTTGCTTGACCAAAGAATCCTTTCTTAGAATACCTATAGACTTAGGATATGGGTAGTAGTCTTGTATTCACAATCAATTTAACGTTTCAAGGAATTATACCTATATATGTCCTAGAATGCCTCATGTTCTTGTTATCAGATTGTCTCGTTGCCTTTTTTTTTTCCTTTTGAGACATGATCTCTCTCTACAAACCAGATCTATCTGCCTCAGTCTCCCACGTCCTAGGATTATGCTAGGATTAGCTATCCCTGAACTTTTTGTTGCTGCTGTTGTTCAAGGCTAGCAGCACTATACCACTTGAGCCACAATTCCACTTCCAGCCTTTTTGGTGATTAATAGGAGGTAAGAGACTTAAGGACCTTATCTTCAGGTCTCAGCCTCCTGAGAAGTTATAATTACAAGCATAAGTACCTGTGCTTTGCACATTGCCATTTTTGAAAAAATTAATTGTAACTACTCAGGAGGCTGAGATCTGAGGATAACAAAGCCATCCTGGGCAGGAAAATCCATGAGACTCTTGAATTAACCACTAAAAAAAGCCAGAAGTGGAACTGTGACTTAAGTGGTAGATTGCTAGTTTTGAGCAAAAAAGAGCTCAGGAACGGCACCCAGGCCCTGAGTTCAAGCCCCAGGAATGTAATTTAAAATAATAATAATATATATATATGGAAAAATAAAAGGGAAAGAAGTTAATGCAGTTGTCAGAAGTTAATTGCAGTTGAAGCTGCCTACTTCATTTGCTTACCTTTAGCTATATGTGTGTGGTGGTTGTGAGATGAACTGCTTAGCAGAACTTTTATTTAGAGGAGCTTTTTACTCTGTGCCCTCTCTATTTGAATGAAAGATGCATACATTGAGAAGTGTTAGATGTTCACACAAGAAGATACCATCTAATTAGGACCATAATGTCTTGTTAGAGACTACATATTATCTACAACAAGGTACAAGCTTAATATGTTAATAATGTATTAATGTATTGAATGAATAAACTTGTAAATATTAGGACAAAATTATATTTCAGTACTGTCATGACACTAGAGGGAGCTCTATGCAGCTATTTTCATTTGGAAATTAGACATCAGTATTTTAAAGTTATTAGAAGAAATGGCAAGGTCATTTTTTATTAGCAAAGTAATTCATAAATAATAAAAATATAAATTAAGATACATTGAGCTGTTTACCTACTAGTAGAAAATTTATCTTTTTGTTATAAAACAACTTAGCTAGGCACCATGGCATACACCTATAATATCAGCATTTGGGTTTTGGTTTTTGTGGGTTTTGTTTGTTTGTTTGTTTGTTTGCCAGACCTGGGGCTTGAGCTCGGGGCTCTGTCCCTGAGCTGCTTTTGCTCAAGGCTAGCACTTTACACTTAAGCCACAGTGCCACTTCTGGCTTTTTTCTGAGTAGTTTATTGAAGATAAGAGTCTCATAGACTTTCCTGCCCCAGCTGGTTTTGAACTGCAATCCTCATATCTCAGCCTTCTGAGTAGCTAGGATTACAGGCATGAGCCACCAGGCCTGGCTAGTAACAGTAGTTGAAAGGTGAGGCAGGAGGATCATGAGTTTTGGCTACATAGCCAGACCTTGTCTCAAAAAACTAAAATAAAAAACTTCAAATACCAAGATGAATGCTGGTATTTTGCGTCTTGTCAGGGTTTTCTACATGATAGTTTATCCTTTGTTCTGAATGCTGCCCTCAAATTAGGGTTAGTCAGACCAACTTCTTGCTTTATTGTCATCTCTCGGATTCTGTACACCATTAAAGGAAATATTCTGTATCTCCAGGAGACATAAAAGTTACCAGTTATAGTAGAGAAGTTCAGTTTAGAATCCTTTCTTGGCCACTCTAATGATAAAAGCTAACATAAGCTGGGTGCTGGTGGCTCAAACCACCAGAAAACTGGAAGTAGTGCTGCGGCTCAAGTGGTAGAGAACTTGCCTTGAGCTGAAGAGCTGAGGGATAGCACCCAGTCCCAGAGTTCAAGCCCCACAACCGACCAAAAAAAAAGCTAACACATTGGACCTGGGATATAGCTCAATAGGAGAGTGTTTGCCTTTCATACACTAGACCCTGGGTTGAATCCCCAGCACAAAACAAAAATAGTACAACTTATTGGCTGCTTGCTTGTGACAGCCAGGCATTACATTTCAGAGTTGTTTCCATGATGCAACCCTTACAATGACTCTTTAGGAAAATTCTTATCACTCACACATGATTACATTCTCAGGAGAAGTTCTGGGCTAAATATGAGAAATGAACCCAGAAATAAAGCCAGGGTGTTCTTGCATCTAGTCACACATTTTTACCACTGTATCATTTCTTTGTACCTCAGTTTCCTTATTGTGAGATACTATGATGTCTAATTCATGAAACTGATGAAAAATACAATAATATTATTCAGAGCATGATATTCCTTAATAAGTGTTCATCCATTTTCATCCCCATTCATTTTCTTACAGTGAAAACCTATTCTTTGCACTGAAACCTGTTCCCCCTGTCCATAAATCTCCCTCAAAATTCTTTGAGAGAGAGAGAGAGAAAGAGAGAGAAAGTATACTGTCCAGAGGGGTTACAGTTACATGAGCCAGGTAATGAGTCCCTTTCCTATCAAGCATTGTTACCCCCTCCGTTATTTTTTCCCTACCATCCCTTTCCTCCACACCTCCTCAACTCCTCCCTCCCCCCAACCAAAGTTGTAAAGTTCATTTTCAACATAGTGTCTTGTATATCTCGTTGTTACAATGAGTCATCCTGTAACCTTATTTCAGCATTTTGTTATTTTCCTTCCCCTCCCCAAATTAGAAAAATGTATATACAAGATGCAGGACACCAGAATTCAATACAGTGACAACAGGGGTTATACCATGGGGGAAGAACATACAAAAGAAACAAAAATCACATAGTACATTATAAGTACCTTAAAAAGAACAGCAAGAAAGATAAAATCTCTTGTGTCCCTATCTTGGGGTTCATTTCGTTTAGCATCAGCTTATATGGTCATATGAACAAAGCGTTTTTATAAACCTCCCTCAAAATTCCTTATATCTTCTTTTTTTTGGTCGTTTTTTTGGGGGGCTTGAACTCTGGGCTTGGACGCTGTCCCTGCACTCTTCAGCTCAAGGCAAGTGCTCTGCCACTTGAGCCACAGCGCCACTTCTGGTTTTCTAGTGGTTTATTGGAGATAAGAGTCTCACAGACTTTCCTGCCCAGCGTGGCTTTGAACTGCAATCCTCTGATCTCAGCCTCCTGAATAGCTAGGATTTCAGGCATGAGCCACCAGCACCTGGCTTCCTTATATCCTTCTTGAAAACTTTTTGTCAGTCATGGGGCCTGATCCTGGGCACTGTCCCTGAGCTCATCAGTTAAGGCAAGTGCTCTACCATTTGAGCCACAGTGCCACTTACAGTTTTCTGGTGGTTAATTGGAGGTAAGAGCTTCAGACTTTCCTACCTGTCGAGCTTTGAATCGCAATCCTCGGATCTCAGCCTCTTGAGTAGCTAGGATTACAGGTGTTGAGTCCCTGGCACTTGGCAACTTTTTGTTTTTGAGACAGGGTCTTACTAAGTATCCCAGGCTGACCTCAAGCCCTCAATCCTCTTTGAGTGCTGAGATTACAAATGTGTGCCTTCTTGAGTTCCTCTGTGTGTGTGTGTGTGTGTGTGCGTGTGTGTGTGTGCGCGCGCACACGCGCTCACACGAGAGCGGGTGCGCACATGTACCAGTATGGGGGCTTGAACTCAGTGCCTGAGCATTGACCTGTAGCTTTTTTGCTCAAGGCTAGCCTTCTGCCGTTTGAGCCACACAGCTTTACTTTGAGCTTTTTGGTGCTTAATTGGAAGAAAGAGTTTCACAGACTTTCCTACTTGGGCTGGCTTGGGATGGTGATCCTAATAGCTTCCTTTTTTTTTTTTTTTTTTTAACACAAGGAATATGGTTAAAAGAAGCTTAATTTCTTGAGAATTCTTTAATTGAGGTATAATTGTCCCTAAACTTTGTAACTGTTGTATTAACTCTGTTTTAATAAGCTCTTGGCATTTTACCTGTCAACTTGTTATTTGAGCCAAATTATGCATCACAACCCACATTTCTCATAGATTGCCTATGATGAACATATAGGCCTTATTTAATTTTACAATGACAGTTAAATGGTTCTTTAAAAAAAGCGAATACTGGGGCTGGGAAGGTGGCTCAGTGGTAGAGTGCTTGCCTTGCATGCCTGAGGCCCTGGGTTCGATTCCCCAGCACCACATAAACAAAAAGAAAAAAGCCGGAAGTGGCGCTGTAGCTCAAGTGGTAGAGCGCTAGCCTTGAGCTGAAGAGCTGAGGGACAGCGCCCAGGCCCAGAGTTCAGGCCCCACAACCGGACTCAAAAAAAAAAAAAAAAAAAACGAATACTAAAGATAACATGTATTGGGATTATAAAAACAATATAATATTTAGGGCTACTCACTGATGAGAAATTACTTATAATATCTAGCCACATCCTTCTGGCAGTGACAGGATTTCTCTGAAGAGTCTGCTATGACAAAAGAATGCAAATAGGATTTGTGCCTTCTAACTGGGGTTCTACCTATAATTGTGGGATTTTAAGAAAATGTACACTGTATATATTCTGGAATAACTGTGAAACCAACAAGATATATGAATGGAATGTAGCACTGTGGACTGAAATAGCTCTGAATGAGTCTACCTAAATCTAACCCAATTCTAATCCCAATTTTCTAAGTAACTTTGCAAAAATAGGCAGGTATATCTGAACCCGTCTCATTAAATAACAGTTTAGTTAATCTCCAGGGTTTCCATATGGAAAAGAAAGCCTTGTGTTTTTAGAGCTACCTCTCCAGCAGAATTTTAAATCATTCTCACAGATAGCTCAAATCAACACTATAAAATGGGGCTGGAAGTACAGTTCAGTGGTAGAACTCTTGTGCATGAAGCCTTAGATTTGCTCCCCAGCTCTCAAAAAAAAACCAAAAAACAGAGAGAGGGAGAAAGGAAGGAAGGAAGATAAAGAAAAAAGGAAGGGAGGGAAAGGAATGGGGGAAGTAAGTCATTTATGCTAAGGAGGGAGGGAAGGAAAAAGGAAACTGTAAGATACTTAGGCTAGAAACCCATCAGTTATCCTTTATTCTCATCTCATCAAATATCAAGCCTATGCTCATTGTTTATACTCAGGAGGGTGAGGCAGAAGGATGGAGCTTCAAGGCTAGCCTAAGTAGGCTACATAAAACCCTATCATTTTCCTATGACCAAGTGAATTAAGCATGTAGCCACAAAGATTATAAGCAGGGCTAAGGATATAGTTCAGCAGTACAACACATCATAAAGGCTTTGGGTTCAATCTCTAGTTCAAAAAAAAAAACACCAGCCCAGAGCCAGTAGCTCAGGCCTGTAATCTTAGCTACTCAGGAGGCTGAGATCTGAGGATCATGCTTAAAGCCAGCGGGGCAGGAAAGTGTGACTCTTACCTCCAATAAACCACTAGAAAACCGGAAGTGGCTCTGTGGCTCAAGCGGTAGAGCGCTTGCCTTGAGCTGAAGAGTGCAGGGACAGTGCCCAGACACAGTTTCAAGCCCCATGACCAACAACAACAACAAAAAACTAAAAACCACAAAACACTGAATCAAATTACACCATGAACATGTGCTTATAAAATAATAGTTGTGAGAAAGTATTCTGTAAGAATGTATGTCTCAAGTAGGGTGCCATTGGCTCACACCTGTAATCCTAGCTACTCAGGAGGCTGAGATCTGAGGATTGTGGTTCAAAGCCAGCCCAGGCATGGAAGTCTAAGAAAGTCTTATCTCCAGTTAACCACCAGAAAGCCGGAAGTGGCACTGTGGCTCAAGTGGTAGATTGCTCGCCTGGAGCTGAAGAGCTGAGGGACAGCGCCCAGGCCCAGAGTTCAAGCCCCATCACGGACAAAAAAAAAAAAGAATATGTCTCTTACATTAAAATGAATTTGGATGTATTTTAGACATACTGCTAATCTTTCCAAGTAAATAGAAAATTGATCACTAGTAATACCACTAGTACAACTTGAAAATTAATGGCATTTCCCCCACCCTATTTACTAGGTGTGGCTAAGATATTTCATCTGTGTAGTCCCTTATTCCAGCTCTTAAAACTGTTATATCTGTGATCTCGATCTCTTCAGCTTCAAAGTAGCTGAAACCTCATCCTGTTCTGGGCCCACCCAGAGAACTAGCATCTCTTATGAGAAAGCATTGCATTCCCCTGGGAGGGTGGAGACTGACCCTGCTGGACTTCACCAACCAGCCAATAAGGAAATGCCCAGTTGACTGAGTCTGTCTGCAAAATGGCTATATTTTACCAAGCTGTGCAAATCATTTCTTAAACCCTAGCAGTATAAAAAAAAAAGTGAGCTTAATGGATCATAGTCAGTTCTCTTTCTACAAGATTTTTAAGGTCACCCTTTAAAAAAAATTGACCCCTTGCTTTGAATAAAGGTGTGGTTCTTTCTGTTAGACTAGGAGTGTGGTTTTTCAACTACCCCAGCTAGAACACAAGTATTCCACAGCTACACAGCTATAAATAGATAATGGTGATCTCTTTCCCAAGTCCAAGGAAACAGAAATTGATAGAAAATTTTGTTCATTTTATGTGTCTTCTCTATAAATGTTTTTAGTATTTTAGTACCTGCTACAAAAATTTAAAAACACTAAAGAAGCATTATGAGACTATTTGGCTAGCTTAATGTTCATGATCTATCTAATAGCTTATTTTTGTGGCTCTGTGTGTTCCTGGTGGTTTTCTATTATTGTATATGTACTTTTTGCTACAAAATTGTTCTTTATTCACCAATTTAAATGTGTCAATATTTCATGATGATAGCAAAGGTGACACCTCTAGCTTATATGTCTTGTACAATTTAAATCCTCATGCAGTCTTCTAGATCATGTACCATAGGGCACTATTGAATAGAAGAATCTAAGATCAGGAAAAGTCCTGGAAAAGAATGTACTGGTTTTGGCAGTCAGCCTCTTAAGATTTTTTTTCCCATTACCCAGTAGAAGGTGCAAGCTGGGTTCTGACTGATAATACCTACTGTATATCTAGTGTTGTGCTATTTTGAAGTTACTCAGCCTGAGATAAAGTGTGGCATATGGGCACAAAACAGCCAGTCAGAACACTAGTTCAGCTAATCAGAACACTAGTTACTTAAATCTTTTACTTGAGCTTGGGGGAGTTTGCTGTTATTTTCTTGAACAGGTTAATGCCTTTAGTTTTTATTATTTCTCCCTTGTATAGTCCAGTTATACTTAGATTTGATCTTGAATGTCCCTTTGGTATGCTCTGAGTGTCTTTTTTGGGGTATGCTCTGAGTGCCTTTGACTGTTCTAATTCCTCTGCTTTATCTTCAACCCTTGAAACCCTGTTTTTGACTTCTTTTGTTCTATTGCCTATGCTTTCAACTGTTTAGTATAGTGAGATAGAGCTCTTCATGCTTCCTAGCTCTTTATTGATGTCATTTTTCATGTCCTTCATAAAGCTCTTCATGCTTTGTAGCTCATTGATAGTGTCTCTCTTGTCCTTCACTTTTTTCATTATTTCGTCTTGCTATTTGTCCACCTTCTTTTGGTATTTTAGATTTTTGAGGATCTGCTCTTTTATTTCATCAGTAATCTTCCTCTTCAATGCTTTAATGATTCTTTCATTGTCTTCCCCTGTGTCGTTGTTTTTCAAGAATGGAATGTTGGCAGCTGAGTGCCGGTAGGTTAGGCCTATAATCCCAGCTACTCAGGAGGCTGAGATCTGAGGATTGTGGTTCAAAGCCAGCCCTGGCAGGAAAGTTTGTGAGACTCTTATCTCCAATTAACCACCAGAAAACTGGAAATGGTGCTGTGGCTCAAGTGGTAGAGTATTCCCCTTTAGATGAAGATCTGAGAGACATCGCCCAGGCCCAGAGTTCAACCCCGACAACTGGCCAAAAAAAAAGAATGTTCCTTGTTCAATGTGGTGATCTTTTGCTATGATTTACGGGTTTAAGATTTGTAAAGATTCTTCAATATAGCTCAGTTGTAATGGGGAGGGGTGACTTGAGAGCTTAACTCTAAGTAGGGAAGATTAGAATTCTAAAGCAAGCAAAAAGTGAGGGGAATAGTTTGCTCAAGAGATAAGTGGGAAAATGAATTGCAAGTTTACAGAAGAAAGAGAAGAAAGAAGGAAAAGAGGCAAAAAATGAGAGGGGGCAGGAGGGAAGAGAAAAATAAGGCCAGATGCCGATAGATCACGCCTATAATCCTAGCTACTTGAGAGGCTGTGATCTGAGAATCAGAGTTTGAAGCCAGCCCAAGCAGGAAAGTCCATGAGACTCTAATCCTCAATTAACCACCAGGAAACCAGAGGTGTCACTGTGGCTCAAAGTGGTAGAGTGCTAGATTTGAGAAGAAAAGCTCAGGGACAGTGCCCAGGCCCTGAGTTCAAGCCTCACAACCAACAAAAAAGAAAGAGAGGAATAAGAAAGACATACCTGGAAGTAGAGATGTGGTTCAAATGGTAGAGTGCTAGCCTTCAGCAAAAGAACTCAGGGACAGTGCCCCCCACATACACACATCTATTAAAAAAAAAAAAAAAGTCATGAATTCTACTCCAATGAAGAAAACAAAATTGAGAAGTGATAAGTATTAATCCCTAAACACTAGTGCACACAACTATAAACAGCCTAAGCCAGGTGCTGATACACATTTAAGCACCCTTATACTTTTTAAAATGAGAGAAGAGAGAAAAAGAAAGTTACTTAAATCTTACAATAGAAAAATTACAACTGCTTCAAGAACACAGAAAATTGGTAGCTATTAGAGGAAATTAGGCATGGTTTCATAAAATGACATTTGAACAAAGCCTTGAAAAGTAAAATTAACCTGCTGAATAGCAGATAAGAAATAGTGAAAAACCATTCCAGCCACAGAACAGCTTGGATGAAGTTACAGGTATGTAGCCCGGAGAAGTGTCGGCAGGCAGAGGCAGATGGTGTGGCTGGAGATGGTTGCCAAAGGTCAGATCAAAAGGACAGGCTGAGAGCTGGGCATGGGAATACATACACTCGAGCTACTGAGTTTAGGGACAGCCTGGGTCACAAATGGAGACCCTGTCTCAAAAAGCACTTCAACTTTAGCTTATAGGGAATGAAGAACTAAAAATTTAAGGAGGCAAGTGGCTCAGAGATTAGTGTTTAGAAAACAAGCTAGACAAGATTGAAAGTGTGGGATAACAGGATCCTGTTGTAGAAATCACTTCAAGAGTGAGTTTGAAAGAACACAGTGTAGAGAGTAGGACATAGTGGAGGCAAGTAGGGGCCTTAAAAAAGTTACAAAGCCGGGCGCCGGTGGCTCACGCCTGTAATCCTAGCTACTCAGGAGGCTGAGATCTGAGGATCGAGGTTCAAAGCCAGCTCGGGTAGGAAAGTCCATGAGACCCTTATCTCCAATAAACCACTAGAAAATTGCAAGTGGCGCTGTGGCTCATGTGGTAGGGCGCTCACCTTGAGCTGAAGAGCTCAGGGACAGCACCCAGGCCCAGAGTTCAAGCCCCATGACCGACAAAAAAAAGTTACATATAGCCAGGCACCAGAGGCTCACGCCTATAATTTTAGCTACTCAGGAGGCTAAGATCTGAGGATCCTGGTTCAGAGCCAGCCCTAGCAGGAAAGATCGTGAGACTGTTATCTCCAATAAACCACCAGAAAACCAGAAGTGGCTCAAGTGGTAGAATGCATGCCTTGAGCTGAAGAGCACGGGGACAGTGCCTAGGCCCAGAGTTCAAGCCCCATGACTGACAAAAAAAAAAAAAAAGCAGCAAGTTGCAAGTGAGTTCAAATGATGCTCTGATAGATGAGTTGGCTTACTTTTCTTATGTAAAATGGAACCATCTTGTTACCCTTCCAGTTTTAAAGAGTTCTTGAAATGACAATGAAATGTTAGCTGCAAAGGTGTGTACCAAGGGGCAATGGAGAGGTTATTAATGATATTGTCAGAATGGTCATCTGTAGAACTAATACCATGAGGTCAGATGAATTAAATTTATCTCACAGATTAGTTTTCTTATTACTTAATGCTTCTAAATCATAGCATTGCTCTCTCACCCCTTCCTCCCCCCCTTTTTTTAAGATGAGCAATACATGTCATCAAGGGGATTTCCAGGAATGCTGGGGAGGCAAGTGTGGCAAAGAGAAAGTATGTAGTCTTCGGAGTAAGATAAACCTGGAATTAAATTTTCCTTGGTAATTTATTAACTACGGTCTTAGGCATGTTATCTCAGCCTTTTTTCTTTTTTTTTTTTGGGGGGGGGTAGGTCCTAGAAAATGGAAATGAATAATGCCTACATTGGATAGTTATTAAATAAAATTCTTGCTAGTATGAGGCATATGAAAGAATGTTCCTTGCTCCCCTCCTCCCTTCTTCATTTTCTTCCTATTTGGCCCAGAACTCAGAATTATCTGTTTCTCATATCCCAGAAAAGTTGAATTATGCAGGGATTTGGATATGTATGAGACACGTTCAGGTTTGGAATGTGGTTCAAGTAGTAGATCTCAAGTAGTAGCCTGGTAATTGCAGGGTCCTGAGTTCAAACCCGATGGTGTGCTCTCAACCCCTCCTCAAAAAGGAATGTTCAGCTGCCATATCTTCAAGCCAAAGTCTTTTAGACTGAGTGGTCACTGAAACCATCAGATACTCCATGGAATTACTTTAGAGCACAATTTGTGTCATATTTTTCCGGAACGCCACAAGCCTCATCACTTTACACATCATTCAGGAAGTTACTCACTTATCATAGACTTCCAATCAGCTCATACATATATGCTGTGTCATATTCCTCTGGCAGTGTCATTGCCATTTTTTTAAATGGGATAACTGCTTTTCAAAAAGACAAAAATGTGAAGTGGTATTTATTTATATATATTATACATATACATAATTATATATACATATAACCATATAAATATATAAATATGAATTACATATAAAATTTATATATAAATATATGAACATATTTACAATGTAATTATAAACGTATAATTATATAATTATATATAAAATAGTTATATGTAATATATAATATATATTCCTGATTCTAGGTACAATCTCAAAAAATAAAACCACAGTTAATCTCTATCCTCATTGAAATTCCAATAGCATAGCTGGATTCTGCCTCAGTTTTTGTGGTTAACTTTTTGTTTTCAATGCTGAGGATCAAACCCAGAACTTAATGGGTACTAGGCAAACACTTTACCACAGAAGTACATCCCCAACTCTTTTTGCTTAAGATTTTTTTCCATAGTGAGGTGCTGTATTTTCACATTCATTTCTAAAAATTTCTGTTTTTTGTTTTTAAATTGAGCTCCCTACTTTGTGAAAATACAGTTCTGGTCATGGAATGGTGAATGAGATGCAAAATCTTTGCATTTGTGAGCTTACAAATAGTTGTTCTTCTGTAACAGCTATCAAATAAAGTATTTTCATAGTGGATGAGTGCTAAGAAGAAAATGAAAATGCTAGTGGGATAGTGGCTGGTAGGTAGGAGAGTAATTTAGAAAGGGAGAGAAAATCTGAGGTGAAATGAGACAAAATGGCTGGGATTTCCCCGTTTTTGTGATAGAGGAATAAAGTAGCGAATGCCATAAGCAATGTGGTTGCAGACAGGTTAAAAACTGCTCTCTTGAGCTGTGACTCCCAGCTCCCCTGAAGGGTTGGATTCTATTTCTAGACATTCCTTCTTTTTATTTTAGTTTATATTTTACAGTGCTGGAGATCAGGCTTTGATCCTCAGCTAGGCAAAGGCTCAACCACCTGAACTATATGCCCAGTTCCATGCCATTTCCTTTGAAGTAGAAGCAAGCCATCCAGAAGTTTGAGCAGCTGCCACTGTTGCACAGAACCTGGCTACTTGGTCCTAGCCTCTGTATTCTCCCCAGTTGGAAACCAAGCCAAAGTCTTTACTTTTTCCCCTTCCTTTCCCTTCCCTTCCCTTCCCTTTCTTTCTTTCTTTCTTCCTTCCCTTTTCTTCCTTCATCTCTCCCTTTTCTCCCTCCCTCCCCCTCTCCTCTCTCTCTTGACAGCATCTTGCTATATAGCCTAAGCTGGCCTTGAACGCAACCATCCTCCTGCCTCAGCCTCTTGAGTGTTGGGATTACAGATGTGTGCTACTATGCTCAGCTAAATGATGGCCTTTTTTTTTCACTTAAAAATTAGTTACTAAGTAATGGCTATTCACTGAAGATAGAAAACAAATAAGGACAAAAGATAAATATTGGTTAATATTTCAGTATATTTATATATTAAGTTATGAGCATAATATGCTTTTTAAAATAGTAATGGGGGTTTGATCTTAGGTTTTTATGTTTGCCAGGCAGGTACTCTGTCCTTGAACAAACCCTTTCTATTCTAATATGATCTTATTCAATGAAATAAGTTCTAAGGCAAGTAAGTCAATTTCTATAGTACTTTAATTTCTAGCATGACAGTGATATATACTATAATTTATTTGATCCATTCACCATTTGGGGGACAAAATCAACCACCAAGTACTTTACACAAAAATGTGTGAAAGAAACAATCAGAGATTGGGGCAAAAAGGAACTCTTGAGGAAAAAAAGGGATCTCTTTTCCACCCCAAGGTAATAGAAGAAAAAAAGGAAAAGAATAAAGGTTGGAGGGAACTCTAGCAATCTTGAGTGTAGAGCAATCTATGGGGGGGGGGCAGGAAGGGAGGAAGGGAAGGGAGGGAAGAAGGGAGATAGGGAGAGAGAGTGAGCACGGTCAAAATTCCTCTAAAATAGTGCTGACTTCCTGAGAGTAGCTCACAGAGTGACCCACTGGCCTTTCATTGGTTGCCAAATAAGGTATGGCAGTCAGCCAATAGCAGGCATCATCAGAGAGTCTGCAAGAGTTTAGAAGGCAGAAACAGAAGCCTGATGATGCCTCATATCTGCGAGATCAGAGCCGTGCTTTTACACCCTGACAGCAAGTTGTTGACAGCAAATTGCAAGGACCTGAAGCAAGATGTGAGGTTTCCATGGCAGCCAGGCCTTTAGGAAAAGCAGGAATAACTTGCTGCATGTTGGACCAAATAGCTTTCTTTTCCTTTTGATTAGAGAGTGCTGGAGATGTAGAATCTTAAGTTCTTGTCTATGGTCTGGATTCTGGCTGACTCTCCACTGCTAACTAGAGAGAGTGGTAGGTAAGTAGCTCTCCTCTCCTTTGATTTCAAGGACCAGACTGAATTGTTCCTTTCTTCGTTCTCACACCTACTGTGTCACTCCTATATTACATGGCATGAGTGACAGGTTTCTGTCTCTCAACCTGTGAACCCCAAAGTATGGATTGTATCTGATTTATCAGCTAACCTAGCTTAATTACTGATAATAAGTAGCTCTCAGTAAAAAAAATTATACAATTGAACTTACTTTTGTTTCTCACCTGTAAAGTAGAAATTGTATCTGCCCTGCCTTCTTCCCAGAACTGATCTAAATTTAGTCACGAATCAGGAACGTTAGTCCAAATGCTACCTTGTAGTCATAGTACAAAAATGACAGCAGCTTATTTGGATAGCCCTTTAAAGTTCACAGTTCCACTCTGCAACCACTAACTCATTCAATCCTCAACAGAACCTAGAAATTTTCTGTTTCACAAATGGGAAAAGTGAGCTCAAAAGAGGTACAGTAATTGGCTGGGCTGCTTAGCACCTAGGTGATAGGATCTATGTGATGGGCCCTGACCTTTGACCAAGGATGTCTTCTCTACTATATGGCATTACATCTACTGCTGGAACAGTTCTTAATACAACTGAAAAATCAAGCAAAAAGACAAAAGCTCCTACAAACTTTTAGTTCATGGAGGGTTACTATCTCCACTCCTACTTAATGGAAATTCAGCATACTTTCTATGTCACACTCTGTGCTCTTTCAGTCTTCACTGGAGGCTGACTGTTCCTTCACAGAGGGCTTCTGTTGGCCTATTGACAGTAACCTACCACTCCATTTCTTCCACATGCAAAATATGCTTCTGTGTTGAGACTCTTCACCAACAAGCTCAGCCCATCAGACTCTTTGCCTTGGATTCTTAGTTTGATGGCTCATCCAAGAATAGAAGGGGTGGGTGCCAGTGGCTCACACCTATAATCCTAGCTACTTAGGAAGCTGAGACCTAAGGATTGCAGTTCAAAGCCAGCCTGGGCAGGAAAGTCCATGAGACTCTTATCTCCAATTAATGACAGAAACATACCAAGGTGGCACTATGGCTCAAGTGGTAGAGTGCTAGCTTTGAGCAAAAGGAGCCAAGGGACAGTACGTAGGCCCAGAGAATCCAGGACCAGCATTTAAAAAAAAAAAGAAAGAAAGAAAAATAGAAGGGAAGATCGGAGGTTCATGCCATCCTTTATTCTATCTTTGCAATAGTCATCTGAATAACTCAGTTTTGGTACCTGAGCCAGGCAGAGTGGCTCATGCTATAATCCCAGCTATTCCAGAGGGCAGAAATGTGAGGATTGTAGTTTCTGGCTAGCCCCAGATAAAAGTTAGCAAGACTCCTAGTAGCTGGGCATGGTAGTGAAAGTCTGTCATCACAGTTATGTAGGAAACATAAATAGGAGAGTCACAGTCCAAGCCTGTATAGGCAAGAACAGAAGACTCTATTTGAAAAATAACTGAAACAAAAATGACTGGGACATGACTCATTGTAGAGTGCTTGCTCTAGAGCCTTGAGGCCCTATGTTAAAATCTCAGTGCTGGGAGAGAGTAGAAGGGGAGGTACTTAGCATAGTCTCTATCTCAAGTTTTGCTGTTACGCAGATAACTTCTCTATATGGAACTAACCTCTATTTCTTTTTTTTCATAAGTTTTTTTTTATTGTGAAAATACTGTACAGAGGGGTTACAATTACATGAGTAAGGTAATGAGTATATTTCTTACCAAGCATTGTAACCTCTATTTCTTCTTGCTGGCAACACTAACAGTCACTTCAGAGGCCAATCTAGCCATTCATTTTCATAGCTGTACCCTGAACCTTCTCATGACCTGAAATTGTGCTCACTTTGGAGTCCTTCTTAAGTCCCCATATCCTGTCTCTCTAGCTCTCTTGCTCTTCTATTCCCAACATACGTGCTCCTTAATATCTGAGATATCATAGCTGAGCACACTGGAGCCTGCACCTAGTCCTAGCATTCAGGAGTATGAAATCAATCGAATGGAAGAGCCTCAGAAGTAGAGAAGAGTCTCTGAAGACCTTGAGTCAGGAAAGTAGAGATGAAAAGGAGCCATGTTCAGAGAGAGTAAGGACAAGGCTGAGAAGACAAAATCAGCTGAATCGTTGGGAACAAATGTAGGGTTGTTATTTTTGTTTGCATTTTATTTTGTGTTCCATATCAAATATGAAATATTCATCTTTTGCATGTGTTTCCCATTCCTTTAAAATTGAAAAGCCTATTGTATACAAAAATAGAAGGTGAATTAGATTTGACCCTTGGGACATGGTTTGCCAAATTTGTTCTGTGAGCATTTCAGATTTCTTCTCAACTTTAGAATTTTTCCTTTTTCTTGTCTTTTTTGATGCTGGTGTTGGGACTTAAACTCAGGGCCTGAGTGCTGTCCCTGAGTTTTTCTGATCAAGGCTAACGCTCTACCACTTTGAGCCACAGCTCCAGTTCGGGTTTAGGTGGTTAATTGGAGAGATGAATTTCACAGCCTTTCCTTCCTTAGCTGGCTTTGAACCTTGACCCTTAGATCTCATTCTCCTAAGTAGCTAGGTTTACAGTCATGAGCCACCAGCACCCTGCTAAATGTAGAGTTTTTAATGTACAGAATTGCATGATCTAACAACATCCTGTATTTCTGGGCTTGTATATGTACATGTGTGTACGTATGTATATGAGTGTATACATGTATGTATGTGAGTCCTGGGGCTTGAACTCAGAACATGGTCACTGTCCCTGAGCTTTTTTGCTCAAGGCTAGTGCTCTGCCACTGAGCCACAGGTCCGCTTCTGACTTTTTGGAAGTTTATTGGAGATAAGAATCTCACAGACTTTCCTGCCTGGGCTGGCTTCAAAGCATGATCCTCAGATCTTAGCCTCCTGATTAACTAGGATTGGCTCTGTTGTTTGTAAGACAGGATTTTGCTTTGTACAACTCAGGCTGCCTTGAGTTTGTGATCCTTCTGCCTCAGTCTCTGAATGTACTGGGATTACAGGCCCATGCTATTATCTCTGTCTTGCTTTCTTTTTTCCCCAAACAGCCAACCTACTTGCAGTAGGGAAAAAGGGTTTATTGAAGGTAAATAAACCATACAGGAGGTTATTGTAGTCCATTTGAAGGCTACTGGATTCGTGGAGATAGATTTGAGAAGCTTCTCCAAATTCCTAACGGCCCTACTTCTGGTCTTCCACTCTTGAAAACTGACTTGATTCATACTTCATAGGAAATCTTAAATACCAGGTGTGAATTTCCTCAATTTCCTGCCTCCACACCCACAAATTTAACTAACAGTGCTTCCCTCACTTCCTTCCTGCCAGTCTAAAGAATCAAGTCTCTTTTCTGAGGCCTATCCTTGAGCCTTCCATCTTATCCAAGACCAATACCATGACACATCGCATAGCTGTGCCCTCTCCTCTAAATATAGTTATCTTCCTAATTAGTAAAGTAAAACAAAGTCCATTCACCTCTTACCACCCTAGGTGCTTCTTTATCTCTCTCCTTCCCTTTATAGCAAATGTTATATAGTCTCTTCTCCCTGTAAGATAGTGGTACTCACAAATATTCCAGATGCTCCCCCATGTTTCCCAGAAACTTTGCTGTTAAGCAGGCCTTAGGTGACTCAAATCTCACTCTGACCTAAAGCATAGAATAGCTGGCATGGGATCCTGCTGTGATCACTTTATTGCTGAGCAAGTTCTGTCTTCTGGAAGTTGCAACTTTTGACTGATGGAACTAATGCTGGAAGTCTAGCTTAGTGGTAGAGAGCTTGCCTAATACCAGATTCTGGGTTCCTTCCCAGTACCTGACAGAAAGAAAAAAAGTGGTGGGACAGTGGGGGGAAGAGTTGAAGAAAGAGATACCCTACTCTACCCCTGACTCATAGACTATAAGAAAGAAACAACCTTTTGTTGTGTTAAATCACTGAAATTTGGGGATTAAAAAAATACAGCATATCATAATACACCTAGTGTCTCAACTTCTTCTTCCATCCTCTTAAAAACAAAGAGCCAGGTGCTGGTGATATGAACATACCACCTGTATGAACATACAGGTGTGAACATACCTGTAATCCTAACTACTCAGGAGGATGAGATCTGAGGATCACAGTTCAAAGCCAGACCAGGCAGGAAAGTCAACCAGACTCTTTATTTCCAATTAACCACCAGAAAACTGGAAGTGATGCTGTGGCTCAAGTGGTAAAGCTCTTACCTTGAGCTGAAGAGCTCAGGGACGGTGCCCAGGCCCAGAGTTCAAACTCCACGACTGACAAAAAAGAAAAAAGAAAAGAACATTTCTCTCTATTAACATTATTCAGGTAGATGGACACCACAGTTCTTTTATTCCTAAATCAACTGAAGTTATTACTTCTCTGCATCATTTGATCAAGTTGACTCACTTTTCTGGAAGCTTCTTCCTCTAGTAGCTAGGACACTGCCATCTCTTGGTTTTCCTCGTACTTCTTTTTTTTTTTGGGGGGGGGGGTCAGGTCATGTGGTCTGAACTCTGGACCTGGGCACTGTCCCTCAGCTCTTCAGCTCAAGGCTAGCCTTCTACCACTTGAGCCACAGCGCCACTTCTGGCTTTTTTCTTTTTTCTTATGTGGTGCTAAGGAATCGAACCCAGGGCCTCAGGCATGCAAGGCAAGCGCTGTACCACTGAGCCACCTTCCCAGCCCCGCTCCTACTTCTCTACAACATGGGTTTTTAGATGTAAAAAGAACTTTCTTTCCTCACGCGGTCAAAGGGGAATTAGATGGCTTAAAAGTAAGTAGTTGTGCAAAGGAATTGCCATTTAACAAAGCAGTTTATGAATAGAATATATCTTAATCAATATCACTCCTGTCAACGTTCACACCTGTCCCTCTCCTCCCCACACCTTTCTTCACTCTTCTTAATTTTGTAGGATATGCTTTAGATTCTTGTATGCATTTTCCCCCTCTTCTCTTTGTCTTTCTTCTTGACCCTACCCCATCTCTTTCGAGTATGAGAACCCATTAAAAAACTGCTATGGTTTTCCAAATCTAAGTTACTCAATTGACCTTTGAGGCTCTCCACATTAGGCACAGCCTATCTGTCTAGGCCTATTCTAGTCTCCTTTACACAGTATACAATTATATCCTGTGTGTGACAACACACCTAGATTTGAGGAGCTCTTCCTCTTCTTCTGTCTTCCTCATGCTGTTCCCTGCATCTGTCACATGCTTCAGTCATAGTTTCTTTGGCAAATAACTTACACACATGTGCACGTGCAAAGACCCTTATGTAAGAATTGCTGTAGCTAGCTATGGCGTCATACACCTATAATCCTAGAGTTTAGGAAACTGGGGTGAAAGTATCATAAACATAAGGCCAGCCTGAACTACATAGTAAGAGTCTATCTCAAAAAAAGAAAAAAAATTCTTATAACAGCAACATATTGGGAATTAAATAAATATATCTCTAGGTGACTACTTAAGTAGGCTTTGGTAAATTTATATCATAGATTATATGAAGACAATAACAGTGATGTCACCATTTTTTTTAAAGAAAAGCCAGGTGATGATGGTTCATGCCTATATTCCTAGCCTCCTCTCAGGAGGCTGAGATCTGAGGATCGTGGTTCAAAGCCAGCTTGGGCAGGAAAGTATATGAGACTCTTATCTCCAATTAAGGACCAGAAAACCAGAAGTGGTGCTGTGGCTCAAGTGGTACAGGGATAGCCTTGAGCTGAAGAATTGAGGGACAGTGCCCAGGCCCAGAGTTAAAGCCCCATGACCAACAGAAAAGAAAAGAAAAGAGAAAAGAAAAGAAAAGATAGGTGCCACTGGCTCATGCCGCAGTCCTCCCTACCTAGGAGGTGGAAATCTTGGAAATCTGAGTATCACGGTTTGAAGCCAGCCCCAGCAGAAAAGATTGTAAGATTTATCTCTCTTTAGCCACCAAAAAGCTGGAAATGGATGTGTGTCTCAGGTGGTAGGGTGCTAGCCTTGAACACAAAAGTAAGGGACAGTGCCCAGGCTCTGAGTTCAAGCCCCAACACTGGCACAAAAATTTTAAAAAAATAATGAATTAAATACATCACCTTTTTTTTGTTTTTGGTCGGTCGTGGGGCTTGAACTCTAGGCCTGGGCGCTGTCCCTCAGCTTTTCAGCTCAAGGTGAGCGCTCTACTGCTTGAGCCACAGCACCACTCCCAGTTTTCTAGTGGTTTATTGGAGATAAGAGTCTCACAGACTTTCCTTGCCCAGGCTGGCTTTGAACCATGATCCTCAGATCTCAGCCTCCTGAGTAGCTAGGATTACAGGTATGAGCCACTGGTGCTCAGCAAATACATCATCTTTATATTGTTAAATATTGTTAAAATATCTGGAGAAGCATGTATCAAAAATTTTTGTCATCAAGTGACAAAAAATACACAAAATAGACTTCATCAAAATGTGATACATTTATACCATTGAATTGTGCATTTAAAATAGTTGAGTTTTATAGTAGGGATATTCAGTAAACCTGTTATTAATGTGGAATGCTAATGGTGATGTTTTTCTAGATCCAGGAAGAGAGTAGCAGCAGCATCTACAACTCTGATTTGAGTAAAAGAGAAATGTTTAAGTGTAAGGAATTTACTGAAAGGACACTGGGGCAGTTCATAGAATCCAATGAATTATTGAATAACCAAAACTTAGTAGGAAAGGAATTAGGACAGCTCTGGAGATTTTGGTAGTAGGAGCTAATGGATCTTTCTTTAGAATGCTGCTATTAATGGGACTTAACTCTAATGACTCCTTGTCTCCAATCTTTAATCTCAGTTTCAACTAACCAAAAGAGTGTTTCATTGGCTCAGCTTGGGTTAGGTGCCCACTCCTTAGCCAATCATCTCTAGGTGTAGGAAAAAGGGTCAAGTAGCACAGAAGGTTTTTGCCTATGAATCTGATCCATTTAGAGGCCAACAGCTATAAGCAGAGCAACTAATAATGCTGAGTTACTTATTATAATTAAGTAAAAAAAGTAAGGTCCAAAACAGTTTATAGAATAAGACTCTTTTTTTAAAGTTTATATCATGTGCAATTGAAAATAGAGACCAGATAGATGACATGTAGGACTATTATATTCAGGTATAAGAAAATAGAGCATGCAGAGGATGAAAACTATAGAAAGGATCCTGTGAGAGCCCTAAAAACTGAGCTGTGAGATCCAAAAGGATGGGGAGTTTGGAAGGCCTTCTCCCAACATACTCTCAGAATGTTGAGAGTTTCCAGGAAAGATAATCAGTCCTAGCTTGACAGAAACTCAGATTTCTATCTATCCTAGGTGTAGGCTAATTCAACCCTAAACTTTCTGGGAGTTTGGGGATAGCCAAAAGCCTATGCAAATTGTAAGTCATTTTCTGCTTACCTCCACTTCCTAAGATAAGGAAGCCATTTATCACTTGGTTAAGATTATATCCCATGATTGATGCTTGTTACCTCAAGGATTTTGATTAAGATCATATCACATGACTGGTGCTTGTGAGCAGGAATATGGATACCTCACTTTCTGCACCTATGCCCCTGTATCCTACTCAATAAATAACTTGTAAAAAGGACCCTGGACACCTGAAGTTGCCTGGTCCTACATGCCCTGGCACCCCAAACAAACCTCAACTCCACCGTCTGGTCTCCATTACTGCCTTGTCCCTGGACACGGTCATGGCAGGTTGCAACAGGGTCCTACATTTTAAAAAGGAGCAGATGCATCTCCATTACAATTGATTTTGCCTTGTAAGAATGTAAGTCTTTTTTTTCCCCCCCTTTTATACTTGAGATCAACCCCAGGATGTTGTGTGTGCTAGGCAAGTCCTTTGCCACTCAGTCAGATCTTTGGATTATTGAAGGAAATCCAAACACTTAATTTTTTGAGTTTATTTTTTATTAAGTAGTTGTACAGAGGGGTTTCAAATCCACGTCAGTTCTTCAGTATAATGTACTTTGATCAATGTCACCCCTTCAGCCATTCCCCATGCTTCTCCATCTCATCTCTGTCCTCAAGGTATGTAGTTCAATTTTTAATACACCTTGAGTATAATAACTTCATTTGCTCGCCCTTCCTCCCTCCATTCTTGTGCCACTACTTCCTCTTGCCCGCCTCAACATATTTCAGCTTCCTGGTATTCATTTTGCCAAACAATCCTTTAGTTGTTTAGCAGGGTTACATCATTGGACTCCTTTCCTAAGTATACTATCCTTAAGTCAATTTGTGTCTAAATATATATAATCATATATATGTTATCATGTATGTTTGTATTTTAGATCTAACTTGCACATATGAAAGAAAACATTCATTATATCTCTGAGCCTAACTTACTTAACATAATTTTTTCTAGGTCCATCCATTTCCCTGCAAATAACATAATATTATTCTTTCTAATAAATGAGTAAAATTTCATTTTATATATATATATGTATATGTATCCCATTTTCTTGATTCTTTCATCCGTTATAGGGCATCTAAACTTTTCCATAACTTGGCTATCATGAACAGTGCAGCAATGAACATGGATGTGCAAGGATCTTTACTGTATCCTGACATAATATTCTGAGCAAACACAATTTTTATGTGAAATTTCATGAAGAATTTTTGAAGACCAGAGAAAAATCTCTGTGGAGTACATCTGTTTGCCAGTTGTAACTTCCTGTGGACATATTGTTGAGAGATAGAACTAAATCTGTACTGCCTTTGGAATCATGGATAAACTATTTCCCCTTTAACATGTAAAATTAGTACAGTAATCTCAATCCTCAGACTATGACTATGGAGTAGCATATATAGAAAGTGTTAAAAAAAAAATTGTGGTAAGGATGGTGAGGTGAATGTACAAATATAACTTTGTTCCCTCTTTAAAAACTCATTAAAATCACAGTAAGTGATTTAGAAAAGCTGAAATCTTTAAGGGTAGGAGGGAAAATGAAGGAGAGAAAACCAACAACCCAGAAGCAATAAAATTGTAGAATCTAGAAAGTAAGTGGATAGGTAATAACTCTGACATGGCTAGGTCCAAGAAACTAAATCCTGCTGGTGAAGAGAAAAGGTGGGGGGGGGGGGGTGGGATTCAACCTGATCTATACTACAGAATCCCTACAAAATTCAAAGTACTGAGGGCAATGAGGTAGTAATTAAATTTAGGAAATTTGTATGATTTGTGGGTTCAGTGACTCATACCTGTAATTTTAGCTACTTGGAAGATTGGGAGGATCATGGTTCTAGGCCAGCCCAGGCAAAAAGTTTGAGAGGCTCTATCTCAAAGAAAAAGTTGGGTGTGGTAGCTCAAGCTTGTCATCCTAACTATATGAGAAGCATAAATAGGAGAATTTTGGTCCAGGTCATCTGGGGCAAAATGCAAGACTCTATATCTCAAAAGTAACCAAAGAGCTGGGAAGGTGGCTCAGTGGTAGAGTGCTTGCCTTGCATGCATGAGGCCCTGGGTTCGATTCCTCAGCACCACATAAGCAGAAAAGGCCAGAAGCTATGGCTCAAGTGGTAGAGTGCTAGACTTGAGCTGAAGAACTGAGGGACAGTACCCAGGCCCAGATTTCAAGCCTCACAACTGGCAAAAAAAAAGTAACCAAAGCAGGGATTGGGAAGAATATGGTACAATGTCTGCCTGGCAAGCTCAAGGACCTGAGCACAAACCCATTAACCTACAAAAATTAAAATTAAAATGCCTCATTACTTTAATCCCTTCAGTGACTGTTCTTATCCCACTCTAGCTGATGACTAATGATTTATTTTCTGGAAATTAAAAAAAAATTAAGTCCTAGGGTTAAGGGCTACCTGACGCGGTTGTGGAATGCTAAATGTATGTCTACTGAGACAATGCCCTTCCTGGTTGCCAGAATGCAAGCACCCAGGCCTCCACCCTGCACACAGAAAAGTTAAACTTTTTTTTTGCAGGATCTGTTCTGTAGAAGAGAAAACTAACAGAATAATCTGACAGTGGAAGTCCCCTGACAAATGGCCTAGTCAAATCATCCCACTAGGAACCACTAAATCAACAAGCCTCACCCACATACTCCAAGATCCCAATCAATGTTTTACTGTCCCTTCTTAAACAAGAGTAGACAATCAGAGGATAAGAAATACCAAAAGAAAACTTCTAACAGTAAGGATAAAAACCAAACAACAAGATAAAAGTAATTTAGAAACCACACATTTGTGACTCAAGCCTGTAATTCTAGGTACTCAGAGGCTGAGATCTAGAGGACTGAGGTTTGAAGTCAGCCTAGGCCGAAAATATTCCATCTCCAATTTGCCAGAAAAAAGCTAGGCTGGCTGGGTATTGGTGGATCATGCCTATAATCCTAGTTACTCAGAGGGCTAAAATCTGAGGATCGTGACTTGAAGCCAGCCCAGCCAGTAGAGAGACTCTTATCTTCAATAAACTACTCAGAAAAAGCAGGAAGTGGTACTGTGGCTCAACTAGTAGAGCACTAGCCTTGAGCACAAAGAGGCTCAGGGACAGCCCCCAGGCCCTGAGTTCAAGCCCCAAGACTGGTTGGGGTGGGGTGGGGGAAGCTAAATCCTGATCTACCATAAAAAGTCACTGCATTATGTCTAAAATCAATTAATTGAAATTAGCTGTAACAGCATAATGGCATATTATTTAGCAGAAAAAGAAACATAGTTGAAAGCATCTAAAATAGTTACCTTCATGGAAAATAAGAAGGGAGAGGTGGGACAAGGGAATTTTGTGTTCATTCATAAACTTTGCAGTTTATATGACTTTATGGTTTGAATCTTAAATGTCCCTTAAAGGCCTATATGCTAAAGACTTGGTCACCAGCCTGTGGCATAATTAGGAAGTAAGTGATAGAATCTTTAGGAAGTAGCTCCTTGCTGGAGAAAATTAGGCATGCCCTTAGAGGCATGCCCTGAAGGGAATAGTGGGGCACCAGCCCCCATCCCATTTGCTTCCTGATGTCCTTGAAGTGAGAAGTTTTCCTCTGCCCTTCACTCTGCCATGATGTGCTTCGTCACCACGGGCCCCAGGCAACAGGGTCAAGGCACCATGAAACCTCTGAATACTGAACCAAAATAAATCTTTCCTGTTGGTATTCCTCAAATACTTTGTCACAGCAACCAAAAACTAATAGGAGTGACTTTCTGTTTAAAAAGCCATATGGTTGGGGGGGGGGGGGGGGAAGGGGGATGGGAAGGGGAAACAAAGGAGGAGGCTACAATGCTTGATAAGAAATGTACTCATTATTTTGCCCATGTAATTGTAACCCCTCTGTACAGTATTTTCACAATAAAAAAAAATTTTTAAAGCCATATGGTTGAAAAGGCCTTCTTAAAATGCAAATATAAAAATATAAATGCAATATAAAATTCAAAGAGAAAAAAATGGACAAATTTGGTTAACTCATAAGGTGAAACTTGCATATAAAATAGCATAAGGATGGATGATAAAATGGGAGAAAAAACACAATAGGTATGAAAGAACTATCACCCAAAATACAGTGTAAACTCTTACAAATCAGCAATAATGACATTAAAAAGTAAAGCATATATAAAACAAATACAAACAAGTCTACCAAACAGGAAATAAGAATGGTTGGAAAACACATGCAAAGATGGCTAATTTCATCAGTTTCTGGGAAATGAAAATTAAGATGATGAGATACAAAAAAAAAAAAAGATGATGAGATACAATGTTCTAACCATTAGCTCTGCAAACCTTGGTAAGTCTGACAAATAGGCTGTGTGGAAGGTAGGCATGACCTCTCTTGCCTCTGCGGATAGCTAAACACAATGAACATTGAAAATAACTGTATATTGCCTTCAACAAGGCAAATCTTATTTCTAGATGATAGACTCTACTTTTCTTTTCTTTCTTTTTTCTTTTTGTCAGTTGTAGGGCTTGAACTCTGGGCCTGGACGCTGTTCCTCAGCTCTTCAGCTCGAGGCTTTCACTCAGCCACTTGAACCTCAGCATCATTTCTGGTTTTCTGGTGTTTGATTGGAGATAAGTCTCATGGACTTTCCAGCCCAGGCTGGCTTTGACCCATGGTCCTCAGATCTCAGCCTCCTGAGTAGCTAGGATTATAGACATGATCCAGTGGCGCCTGGCTTAGACTCTACTTTTTTTTCCCCCACAAACATTCATTCATAAATACAATTAGGTGGGTACAAGGATCTCTTTTACTTGTGAATGGTAAAAAGCCAAGAATATTTTAATAGTCCATCAATAAAGAACTATGGTTCTGAATATTATACAGCAAAGAAAATGAAGTGAAAGGACTCAATCCCCAGAACAATAAACAAATAGCAAGTGTTTAGAAGAAATTGCTTACATTACATATCTTACAGTGGATTGGCAATGAGAAGGTTTTTATTTCCCATTTGACATCCTTTCTACGGTTTTTATTTTTACAGTAAGCAGTTAATTCTTTTATAATTATAGCAAAAAAAAAAGTAAATGCAATGTACTGCCCCTAGTTTCTGCCATTGGGAGCCTAAAGAAGTTTTCTCCATCACCAGACTCAAGTCCTGTGTGAGGTTTATCTCTTACAGATTTGAATGACAGCAAGACCCTGTGGGTTCCACACTGTGGTTTCTCTTCTCAGTTCTTTGTATCTTCCTATCTTCATGCCATCGGCAAAGAGCAGGTTCTTCTAGGAGTCAGTCTCTGTCCTACTCACCAGAGCCTCTCTCTTACCCATGTGCTGCTCTGCACTCTTATTTCTGGGCAAAAAGCTCTCCACAATTCTCACCCTATTTCAACTAGACCCACTGCTACCCCTGGAATAGGTATGTTCTAGAACATGATGTTATCACTAACTGCTTAAGGTTCATACTTGAACCACACAGTGTAAGTCTCATTATAATGTGTGGTTAAAGGTGGGCTGGGAAGGTGGCTCAGTGGTAGAGTGCTTGTCTTGCATGCATGAGGCCCTGGGTTCGATTTATCAGCACCACATAAGCAGAAAAAGCCAGAAGTGGCACTGTGGCTCAAGTGGTAGAGCACTAGCCTTGAGCTGAAGAACTGAGGGACAGGGCCCAGGCCCAGAGTTCAGGCCCATGACCTACCAAAAAAAAAAAAAGTTGGACACCACAAGCCAGGTCTGGTGGCTCACTCCTGTAATCCTAGCTACTTAGGAGGCTGAGATCTGAGGATTGTGGTTCAGAGCAAGCCTGGACAGGAAAGTCCAAGGGACTCTTATCTCCAATGAAACACCAGAAAACCAGAAATGGTGCTGTGGCTCAAGTGGTAGAGTGATAACCTTGAGCTGAAGAGCTCAGGGACAGTGACCAGGCCCAGAGTTCAAGCTCCACGACCAAAAAATAAAAAAGTTTGACACTGCAGATAAACCTTACCAAACGTCTCCATGATATGGATAATATGGGTCAGAAAAACAACCAGTCCTCTGCTGTGGAGGGAGACACTTTCTTTGATCTCCCAAGACTACTTTTGCTATACAAACATCCTTAGAAAAGATAGTTTAGGGCTAGGTATGTAGGTTAGTTTAACATGAGTGAGGCCCTGAGTTGCATCCCCAGCACTGCTGAGGGTTAAGAAAAAAAGTCTAGAATATAAGATAATATGAGATGACTGATCCATAGAAACTGTGAGATAATAAATGGTGGTTGTGTTAACATTTTGTTGTACAGCAATAGATAACTAGCATGATTGGACATAATCTATAACCTATATGGTTTTACCTGCACTGCTCTTTATTTCTTTGTGTAGATCTACAGTTCTATCTGGTATAATTTTTCTTTTACCCAAAGTAGTTCTCTAACCATTCTCCTGGTGCTAATTGCAGGTGCTAATTTCTTTTTTAGATCTTGAAATGTCTGACAAGTACTTCGTTTTCTTCTAAACACATTTATTTAACTAGTTTGCTCTTGTTTTTGTGATATTGGTGGTACTAGAATCTGGACTCAGGGCCTTAAGCTGACAACTTTGTCAACTGCATACACCCACTGGATCCATGCCTCCAGTTCTGCTTCTTGCTTGATTATTTGGAGGATAGAATCTCTCAGATTTTTCTGATGGGGCTGGCATCAAACCTTGATCCTTTAGGTCTAGCCTCCTGAGTAGCTAGGATTATAGGTATGAGCCATTGGTACCCAGTTTGGTTTTTTTTTAAGACAGGATCTTACTATGTAACCCATTATGCCTCACTACGTCTCCAAGGCTGGACTCAAAGTCAACTTCGCAACCTAGGATTACAGGCATGCATCACAATGCCCAGCCTCTAAACAGCTTTATTGAGGTATAATTTATACACCACAAAGTTTACCCGTTATTAATGTTAATATTAGTGAGTTAATAATTGTACATTTATCATCACAATCTGGGGTTAGAATTTCTCCATCATTAAAAGTTCCCTGATCTATCTATGATCTATCTTCATTCCTACTCTAAACTATGTGACTATTCAATTTAACACCCCTGTATACTTGCCTTCTAGACATTTCATATAAATACTAATACGTATAATATATTGCCTCTGGTTTCATTTACTCAGTATTATGTTTTTGAGATTCATCTCTTAGTATATATCAGTAGTTTATTATTTTTTAATTACAGAGTCATATTCTATTACATGGGTATACCACAATTGGTTATCAGTTCACCACCTTAAGTTTGTGCTTAACTTTTACATTTCTTTTTCTTCTTCTTCTTCTCCTTCTCCTCCTCCTCCTCCTCCTCCTCCTCCTCCTCCTCCTCCTCCTTCTTCTTTACGGTCATGGGGCTTGAACTCTGGGCCTGGGCACTGTCCTTCAGCTCTTCAGCTCAAGGTGAGTGTTCTACTACCTGAGCCACAGTGCTACTTCCTCCTCCTCCTCCTCCTCCTCCTCTTCTTCTTCTTCTTCTCCTTCTTCTTTTTTGCCATACTAGGGATACAACGAAGGGCTTTACTCATAGTAGGAAAGTGTTCAGCCCCTGAGGTATAGCCCCAACCCTTCTTGGTATATTGTATTTTTTAAATTTATTTGTTTATTTATTTATTTATTTGGTCAGTTGAACTCTAGGCCTGGGCACTGGCCTTCAGGTCTTCAGCTCAAGGCTAGTGCTCTAGCACTTGAGTCACATTACTACTTCTCATTTTCTGGTGTTTAATTGGAGATAAGAATCTCATGGACTTTCCTGCCCGGGCTGGCTTTGAACCATGATCCTCAGCTCTCAGCCTCCTGATGAGCTAGAATTACAGACATGAACCACCAGTGCCTAGCTCTGTACATTTTATTTTTGAAACAGGTTTCACTATGTAGGCTAGGATGCCTCCATTGTATGGTTTTCCTGTCTTAGTCTTCTTAGTATCTGGGATTACAGGTATGTCCCACCATACCTGTCCTATGAATAACTTTTTAAGAAACTGACAAATTAGTTTCCAAAGTGGTTATATGGTCTTGTATTCACACCAGTAATGCATGACTGTTCTAGTTTCTCTATATCATCAGTACTTGGAATCTTTCTTATTCTTGCCCCTGTGATGAGTGGATAGTGGTCTACTGGCACTCCGTTTGATGCTCTACTTTTTACAAGTCTTTTTTTCCCAGTTTCATTTTATATCGTTTCTATTAGTATGTCTTTGAATTCACTAATATTCTCTTCCATGGTAGTTAACTAGTAGTCTCATGTACTATTTTTTTTTTAATCTCAATATCAGATTTTAAAAAATCTTTGAGTCTTTTTTACTATGACCCTTCTCTATGTTTTTTTTCTGTTCTCTTAAATATGAGATAGAATACATTTTGTATTTTTCTTATCTTCTAATTCTATCATCTCTGTCATTGTAGATTTGTTTCTATTCATTGGTTTTTTTCTCATTGTGTGTCATAGTTTCCTGCTTTTTTTGGGGGGGGGGGGGTATGTCTAGTAAGTTTGATTTAATGCCAACATTGTGAGCTTAATATTGTTGGGTACTGGACTTTTTTATTTCCTTGCTATAAACTTTGTTCCAGGATGTAGTTAACTTACTTGGAAATAGTTTGGTGCCTTTGAGGTTACTTTGAAGTTTTGGAAGCAGAGTCTGTTCTAGGACTAATTTGACTGCATTACAATAGAAGGCAGTATCTTTCTGGGGCATTCTCTCCAGGCTTCATATGAAGATTTCTTTGCTCTCATTTTTGGGAATAGGACTACTTCCTAACTTGTGTGAGTCCCAAGATTCATTCCTTCTGTTTCATGCGTGTGTTCCTTTCTCATTCTCCAGTGGCTATTTTACCTGCATGAAATTATCATACTTGGGTGAAAGCTTAAGATGATCTCTCTGCAGACTTCCAGTGTTCTCTCCTACATTACTCCGATTTTCTGCCCTGTGAATTCTAGTCATCCTGACCTTTTGAACAAGCCATTCTGTCTTCTCAATTTAGACAATGTGCCAGGTTTGTGCACGTCAGTCTGAAAAATCACTGCAGGTAGCAAACTGGTGAAATACTTGGACTCATTTTTTAACCCCCTTTTTCAGGGGTCTGTGTCCTGCATGTCTAGTGGCTAACTCTTAGCTGTATCATTGTTTTAGGCAAGAAATTAAATTCTCTTCCTGTTACTCCATCTTGACCAAAAGTAGAAGTCCTTTATTCCAATAGCTTCCTATGCTCTCAGTATTCTCTCATTGTTCAAATATGGTACACTCACTGGAAAGGTCTAGAAGCATTGAGATAATAATGGTTTTTTTTTTTTTTTAAGTATAAGGTCAGACACTGTGGCTGGAATCCTAACTTCTTAGTTTGAGGCCACGCTGGGCAGAAAAGTTTGCCAGACTCCATGCTCACAATAAGTAAATGAATAGGGCTTGGAAGGTGGCTCAGTGGTAGAGTACTTGCCTCGCATGCATGAGGCCCTGGGTTCATTCATCAGCATCACATAAACAGAAAAAGCTTAAAGTGGGTGCTGTGGCTCAATTGGTAGAGCCCTAGCCTTGAGCTGAAGAGCTGAGGGACAGCGCCCAGGCCCAGAGTTCAAGCTCTACGACTGACACACACACAAAAAGTAAATAAACAACCAGGACTTTTGTGGCTTAAATGTAGAGCACCAGCCTAGCAAGTACAAGGCCCTGAGTTTAAAACCTAGTATTGCCTTAAAAAAATTTTAGTATAAAAACTCCTATAATCCCCCTATAGTAATAATAGTGATTCATATTTTGGGTATTTCAAATTTCTTTTCATTCTTCTTTTTGTTTTTTGAAGTTGTGTGGAGTTTGGGTGTGTGTACATGCATGCACACACTAGGGTGGAAGCTTGAATTCAAGACCTGGATGCTGTCCCTGAGTTCTTTGCTCAAGGTTAGTACTCTACCATTTCGATCACTTGAGCCAGAGCTCCACTTCTGGCTTTTTCCCCCAAGAGGTAATTTATTGGAGGCAGGTCTGGTGGACTTTCTTCCCTGGGCTGGCTTTGAACCATAATCTTCATGTCTCAGCTTCTAGGTATCTCAGATTGCAGTCATGAGCCACTGGTATCCAGCTGAAGTTGTATTTTTTTATTTGATCTCTTTTTAGCCTATGACACTAATGACCACTCCCTTCCTACATTTTATTTTGTGCTCTATTACCTTCCAGGAAGAAGTACTTTCCTGATTTTATTTTAGCCCTTTCAAACTCTAAGAGTTCTCTCCCAGACTTCTTCATAGACTCCTCTTCCCTCCTGTGGACCCATGAATACTGACTTTCCTCTTGCTCTTCTTCTCCTTCTATAGCTACACCCTCCCTCAGTGATCTCATCTTTGACCTGTGACTTCAGTTATCATCCATCTGTTCATGACTCACAAATTTAAATTTCCTAATCTTTCTCTACAATGCTCCACACCTCAATAGCCAATGGCCTAATGTACATCTCTACTTCAGTATCTCACATTTTGTCCCAAACGTAACTCACTGCCTTCCTTAAGAGCCTATCCTATGTAAGTAAAACTTACAAGAATAGTGGGCCAAGATAACTCTTGCTCTGAGTTGAAGACCCATACATTTTCTGTCAGTGGAAGGTCTCAGGAATGACAAATGACAAAGACTTTGTGAAAATACAAATAGATTAAAAAATACAAACACAAATTTGCCTTGTGAAGGTTAAAATGTGTTTGTAACTTTAACTAAGTATCACTATCCTACAATACTATGAAATTTGTGAAATTTATGTCATAATTTAATCTCAATAAAAAAATAAAAATAGGGCTGGGAAGGTGGCCCAGTGGTAGAGTGCTTGTCTCACATGCATGAGGCCCTGGGTTTGATTCCTCAGTACCACATAAGCAGAAAAAGCCGGAAGTGATGCTGTGGCTCAAGTGGTAGAGCACTAGCCTTGAGCTGAAGAGCTGAGGGACAGTGCCCAGGCCCAGAGTTCAGGCCCCATGACAAGCAAAAAATAAAAATAAAAACAAAAAAGAGCCTATCTTGTGTCATGGTTCCATCTCAGTGAAGGCCCTAAAATCTAACTTTCTTGCAAGCTAGAGACATAGAAGCCATGCTCAACTCTTCCTTCTTGCTTTGTAACCTTTCTTGCACATGTAGTACAAGAGGCTAGTTCTCGATTCATTTGTGTACTGAATATGTTCTCTTCAAACCATTTTCTAGTTCCTCTACGTTCCTGCTATTTGTGCCTTCATTTTCTCTCACATGAACTATTGCAACAGACTCTTATTTGACCTCTGGGTAACTGCTGGATACATTTGGGTCTATGAAAATTACCAAGTAGATCTTGTCACTCCTTTGTTTGAAGAGCTCCACTGATGCCCAATCTCTTTTAGGAGAAAATCCAGAACTTTTAGCTTAGTACATGTCAAATCCTTTGCACTTTGTCTCCAAAACTCCCCTTTGGCTCCTTCCTGCTCTGCCCACATGTATTGCTCTCCAGCCTCTGCCTTTGGACAGCACCTTCTGTTTCACAAATGTCTTCTCATATTTATTTATTTTGGTCCGTCATGGGGCCTGAACTCTAGGCCTGGGCACCATCCCTTAGCTCTTCAGCTCAAGGCTAGCGCTCTACCACTTGAACCACAGCGCCACTTCCGGCTTTTTTTTTCTGCTTATGTGGTGCTGAAGAATCGAACCCAGGGCCTCATACATGCAAGGCAAGCGCTCTACCACTGAGCCACCTTCCCAGCCCCTCTTCTCATATTTTAATGGCCCACCTAAATTAACATTTTGTCAGTTGAGCCTTCCCCTAGAATCCCCCAAGAAGTGTCCCTAGAGTCCCCCAAGAAGTGTATCTCCTTAATAGCTCCCTTGCTCTGGAAGATCTTTCACTCACCCATTGCTTCTCTTGGCTCCCCGGGCCATAATTTCTCCTACTGTGTCTTCTACTAAAGTGTACACTCCAAAAGCAGAAGCCAAAGCTGGACATGGTAGAGCACACCTAAACTCCCATAACTTGGGCGGTGGAGATGGGATAATCTTGGGTTCAAGGCCAACCTAGACTACATTGCAAAATTAAGGTTAATCTGGGTTTTATAGTGGGACTTGTCAACAACAACAACAAAAACAAAAATAAGAGCCGTCTTATTCCTCTGTGTATGTATCTCTCTAACCAGGGTTCAGTATACTGGGCAATTCCTAACCTGAGATCCATGGAGAGCCTTTGGTGGACAACTTGTGCTCTCTGGTACTGTGTGTGAAATTCTGTGTTTTGAGGGCATTTTCCTGGAAAGATACATCTCAAAAGGGCCCTCTATTCACAAATAGCTAAGTATCCATACTTTAGAGAAACACTGTAGCCAACAAGTTGTTTTTAGAAACCTGAAACTCAGTCGGAGCCTTTGCTTCACCACAAGACTGGGGTGACTCTGCTGAAATTGAGGCCTGCCAGTCCTGAAATAAGACAGCGCTGGAGGAAGGGAGCAACAGGCAGAATGCTCCTATGTGACCCCCGTTCTTGTCTCTTCTTCCTTGTCGCTGTCTTCCTTTTTCCCCCTTGTGAACACATGTACCAGAATGAAGGCAAATTTGAGACTTGAACACACAAATTTGCACGCACACTCACACACCCACACAGAGCTAGGAAATACTTCATACATATTCATCTGCATGAACACAGATAAACTGGCCACATGCAAATGTGCCTCATGCCTGCATGCTCCATATGTACCCACACATAGCCTCACATGCATGCATCCATGCATGTGAAACTCCATGGCTTGGCTCTCCCCACTCCCTCCTGCAGAGAGCAAGCACTGGCCCTGGCTTGGGGCTACAGGAGAGAACTGAGTGGAGCCATCTGTCAGGCTGAGGTTCCTGAGCACCGCCCATCCTGCTTGAGCTCAGACAGTTGGCATGCCGGGCATGCAGCCTTGCTACTCTCTCCCGGCTGAATCATGCTGAATGAGCTGGCCTGGTAAAGAGTTTATCAAATCGGAACAGAATTTTGGCAAAACAGATGACTTGTGAGCTTGGCATTTGTGGGCTTGGGAGGTGGAGACCTGGGTTGAGGGGAGTGGAATTGGGGGGAAAATATGCTTCTAGATATACTGAGAAATGCCAGAGAACTGACTTCAAGAAGCTGTGCATAGAGGGAGCTCAATGCCAGAGATAATTTAAACAAACAACCAACAAAAACTGATTCAAATTCTTGTTCTGTGACCTAATAGCCAGATGGTAACTTTGAACACACGAACTTAGCTCTCTGAGCTTCAGTGTCTTCTATATTATCACCCTAATAAAAATGGTCTAAATCAAGCCAAGCACTGGTGACTTATCTCAGGAGGCTGAGATCTGAGGATTGAGGTTCAAAGCCAGCCTCGGCAAGAAAGTCCATGAGACTCTTATCTCCAGTGGAACACCAAAAAAGCTAGAAGTGGAGCTGTGGCTCAAGTGGTAGAGCACTAGCCTTGAGCACAAAAGCTCTCAAGGATAATACTCACTCGCTGAGTTCAAGCTCAGGACTAACACGCGCGCGCACACACACACACATCATCATCATCATCATCATCATCATCATCATCATCATCATCATCATCATCTAAATCATAAATTTGGTAACAACATTTTCTGAGCTATTAATTGCTAGTTAACACAATGCACTGGCATAGGGCAAGGACTTAAAATATCATCAGAGAGCATGCAAGTCCAATGAGAACATTTAGACTAGCTGGTCTGGCCTGACTATCCTTTTTAACCCATCAGCCCCTCCCCAATGGGTGGCCAAGCATGGTACCCTGTCATGATGGTCCGTCGTCTCCTAAAATCATACGCCTCAAAACATCTTGCAATTTATCCACTGCTTGTCAGCTTCCTGAGTACTATTCCTCAGCCCCAATCCCTTTCCAGACTAGACTCAAAGTTGCCATCCTTTTGTCTCAGGCTCTAAGTGCTGGAATTACAAGCACGCACACCATTTGGCTCACATTTCCCTTTTGCATCTCAGAAGCGACATTGCCTTACTGACATCCATGTTCCCCTCTGCACAGCCCCTCAGGCTGCTCCTGCCTCTGGCTACTCAGTTCACAAAGCTCCCACTATCCCCACTACCTATGCTGGAACAGTCATAGTTAATATAATAGCCACACGTGGAATTTAGACAACCTTTATTGATGCCAGGAACTTTCAAAGTAAATGCATAACTTCATAAAGCAGTTATTATTGATATCCTCATTTTACAGCTGAAGAAACTGAGGTACTAAAACATCAAGTAACTTTCAGCCCATGTCCAAGTCACAATGCTTTCAGAGATGTTTAAAATATGGGTAATGAGGAAAGTACATTTCAAAATTAATGAAGCAAAGTAACTATGGAGGAGCCAGGATTTGCCATCTACAAGTCTATATTGCCCTCAAAGTCACCTTCATTGACCAACTATATCAAACAGACACCATGCTAAGTTTTCACTGAGGCCTATCTCATTAGCCATCTGATTAGGTTCACCTGATGTGGCTACTGAGGCTCAGAGAAGTTTTATAATTTGTCCAATGAAATCATAAGTTGAGAAACAAAAAGTGAAGACTAGGCCTGTCGGGTACCAGAGTCTTGCTCTTACCCATCATGCAACATTCTTCCTTCTCACTGCCCCGATGGCTGTTTCCACAGCTTCCTCCAAAAGCTTCCTCAGGTTGGTCCTGGGATGAGCCACAGATACCATCCTGGTGATCTCTAAGCCCAGAATTCCTTTTTGCTGTGGGTGGGAGGAGGACCACAGTCCTGGGCTGGAGAGCAAAGTCCTGGGCTTTTCATGCTGCTCTGTCTGAGAGTAGAGTGTCTCTTACTTAGGGGCCCACTGAGCCTATTAATAATGTGGGGGAGAATAGTCCTACTTTTGGTGCCTGCCTAAATCACTATGCTGGTTTTAAGATCAGGAGAGAAGTATTCATAAAGGATTAGTACAGTTTTAGCTGTTTTTTTTTTTTTTTTTTTTTGGCCAGTCCTGGGGCTTAAACTCAGGGACTGGGCAGTGTCCTTGAACTTCTTTTGCTCTACCACTTGAGCCACAGTGCCACTTCTGGCTTTTTCTGTTTGTGTGGTACCAAGGAATCAAACCCAGAGCTTCATGCATGCTAGGCAAGCACTCTACCACAAAACCACATTCCCAGCCCCCATTGTTAGCTTTTTATAGATCTAACACCCAACCAAAGTTCAAGCCTTGGATTTCCAAAACTTTCTACCAAACTTGGAAAATCTCCAAAGGATCTTATCCCCACCTTTGACTGTGTCTTTCTAAGTATCTGAAAAGCCTTGGCAATCTACAGCCAAACACTCCCAATCTGAGGTTCCCTTCTCACTTTCACATCCTGGGATCTGACCTATCCAAAATATATGCTGCCTTCTAAGAGGCACTCCTGGATGGCTGCGCTTGAAGTGATCTATTTGTCTTACCTTCTTTTGTGGTACTCAGGTTTGAACTCAGAGCCTTGTACTTTTTTGGCAGGTGTTCTGCCATTTGCACCACATTCTCCCAGCCCTTCCTTTGGCTTTTGTTATTTTTTAAATAGGGTCTCACTATTTACCCTGCTGGCCTGGACTAAGATCCTCTTATTTATACTTCCCGTGTAGCTAGGATAACAGGCACATGCCAATACACCCAGCTTCTATTGGTTGAAATGAGGTCTTGTGATCTTTTTTTTTTAATTGTGGAAATACCATATAGAGGGGTTACAATTACATGGGCAAGGTAATGAGTACGTTTCTTTTTTTTTCTTTTTAAAGAAATAAAGTTTACTCTTCTGCACTTAATCTTTCACACTACAATGTTCTTTTACTTCACAAGGACCACAGAATTAAGAAAAATACTAAAATGAGCAAGGCCTTTAATCAGTCAGTGAAAGATAGGTTTCAGTTTGCAGTAAGATGTTCAGAGATTATTCCTTCATGAGTACATTTCTTATCAAGTATTGTTGCCTCCTCCTTTGTTTCCCCTTCCCATCCCTTCCCATCCCTTCCCATCTCCCCCCGCCCCCCACACTTCTCCCTCCCAAAGTTGTAAAGTTCATTTTTTGATATAACGTCTTGTACATCTCATTGTTGCAATGGGTCCACCTGTATCCCTATTAAAATAATTTGTTTTTTCCCTTCCCCTCCACAAATTATACCAACATCAAATACAGTGAAAACAAGGGTTATACCATGGGGGAGGAACATACAAAGCAACAAAGAAATCATCTTATAAATATGTTAGAAACAATCGCAAGAAAGAAAAAACATTTGAATCTTTATTTTGGGGTTCATTTTGCCTAACATCAACTTATCTGACCTTTTCTGCTTGTCTCAGACATATACTACTTATTGCAAATAAGGGAAACCATGGGGCCTATGTTTCTTTGGGCCTGGCTTACTTCACTTAATATAATTTTTTCCAAGTCTTTCCATTTCCTAACAAATGGGGCAATGTCATTCTTTCTGATGGAGGCATAGAATTCCATTCATCTACTGAGGGGCATCTGGGTTGGTTCCATATCTTAGCTATGGTAAATAATGCTGCAATAAACATAGTTGTGCTGGTAGCTTTAGTATGGTCTTGTTTGTGATCATTTGGGTAAATGCCCAAAAGTGGGATTGCTGGGTTATAGGGGAGCTCTATGTGGAGTCTTTTGAGGAACCTCCATAGTACTTTCCAAAGTGGTTGAACAAGTTTTCACTCCCACCAACAATGCAGTAAGGTTCCCTTCTGTCCACATCCCCTCCAGCATCTGTTGTTATTAGAGTTCTTGATTATAGCCATTCTAACTGGGGTGAGGTGGTATCTCAGTGTTGTTTTGATCTGCATTTCTTTTATGGGTAGGGAGATTGAGCATTTCTTCATGTGTCTATTGACCATCCTTCTTTCCTCTTCTGAGAAATTTCTCTTATTTATTTATTCTCTTATTAATTTCACTTATTTATTGGGCAGTTGTTTCTTTGAGGATTTGCTGTTGGGGGAATTTAATTTTTTGAGTTCCAGGTATATTTTAGATATGAGACCCTTGTCCGTTGTATGGCTAGTGAAGATCTTCTCCCAATTCATGGGTTTTCTATTGATCTTGTTAGCTATATCCTTTGCCATGCAGAAGCTCTGCAGTTTCATGCAATTCCATTTGTCCAACCTTTCTTTGATTTGTTGTGTTTCTGAGTCTTTCTTAAGAAAATTTTGGTCTGTGCCAACAAGACCTAGGGTTTCTCCTATTCCATCCTGTAATGTTTTCAGGGTGTCTGCTTTGACTCCGAGGTCTTTGATCCATTTTTAGTTGATTCTGGTGCAGAGTGATATATAAGGATCTAGCTGTAGTTTTCTACAAGTAGTTAACCAATTTTGCCAGCACCATTTACTGAAGAGGCTGTCTTTCTTCCATTCTATTTTTTTAGCTCCCTTATTGAAGATTAGATGGCTATAGGTCTGTGGGTTCATTTCTGGGTTTTCAATTCTATTCCATTGGTCCTGAGGTCTGTTATTGTGCCAGAACCAAGCTGTTTTGATTACTATGGCTTTGTAGTAGAGTTTGAAACTTGGTATTGATATTCCTCCAGCACTGTTCTTTCTTTTAAGGATCATTTTTGCTATTCGGGGTCTTTTATTGTTCCATATGAATTTTTGGATTGCCTCTTCTATTTCCTTGAAGAATGAGGTTGGAATATTGATAGATATGGCACTGAATTTGTAGATAGCCTTGGGAAGTATTGCCATTTTCATGATGTTGATCCTTCCAATCCAGGAGTATGGGAGGTTTTTCCACTTTCTAAGTTCTGTTTTGATTCCTTTTTCAGGTTTTTAAAGTTTTCATCATAGAGTTCCTTCACTTTTTTGGTTAATTCCTAGGTATTTTATTTTTTGTGGGGCTATTATGAATGGAGTTGCTTTCCTAATTCCAGCCATGCTTTTCTCATTGTTGGCATACAGAAAAGCCATTGATTTTTTTTTTTTTTTTGCCAGTCATGGAGTTGAACTCTGGGCCTGGGCACTGTCCCTCAGCTCTTCAGCTCAAGGCAAGCACTCTACCACTTGAGCCACAGCACCACTTCCGGCTTTTTTCTGTTTATGTGGTGCTAAGGAATCGAACCCAGGGCCTCATGCATGCAAGGCAAGCACTCTACTACTGAGCCACCTTCCCAGCCCCAAACCATTGATTTTTGGGGGTTAATTTTATACCCTGCTACTTTGCCAAAGTTTTGAATCAGCTTGAGTAATTTGGGCATGGAGTCCATGGGATTCTTTAAATACAAGATCATGTCATCTGCAAAGAGGGAGAGTTTTACTTCATCTTTCCCTATTTGGATCCCTTTTATGTTTGCATCTTGTCTTATTGCTGTAGCTAGGCATTCTAATACTTCTTATGATCTTTTTGCCAGGCTTGCTTGCAGCCAGATCTCCAGATCTCAGCTTCCTTAGTGGCTAGGAGCATTACAAGTGTGAGCCACTATACCCAGCTGAGTTGAGTTTTAAAGACCAAATAGAAGTTCCTAGGCAGAGAAATGAGTGTGGGGAAAAGGTATCTAGAAACAAGGCACTCTAGGCAAAAACAAAAACAAAAACAAAAAAACCCCAGGAGTACATACAATTATAAAATGAGTAAGGACATCACTGTCTCCTCTTCTTTGGCTTCTTCTCATGCTTCTTCTTCTTTCCCTCTGCTTCACATAGCAGTAAAACAGCATACTGTCTAAGAGTTCCAGCTCTAAGCTCTGAAAGGTTTGGTTCTACTACTGACTATTCATCTAATCATAAGGTCACTTACATCTTCTAAACAAGAACCATAATTGTATTTGCCTCTTCAGGCTGTTGAAAACAGTAAATGAAATTATAAATATAAAGGGTGTGCCTGGCACAAGATAATTCTCCAGAAATGTTAGCTGCCCTTATTTTTATTGTCATAGTTAAGAACCTTTAAGTACCAAGGAACAGACAATCTAACTGGGATTGGCATGAACAGTAAGGAGTCTGTTTGTGGTATATAATGGGGAGTGTTAAGTGGAGCAGGCTCAGGGCATGGAATAATCAGGGCTCTGGCTCCATTTCTCTGCAAGCTCTCCATTCTGCCCTATTCTTTGTATTGATTCTGTGTGTAGACTGGCTTCCTGCATTGTCCAGAGATGGCTATGTCACCCTGTTCTAAGCAACTGACAACATGCTTCCTTGTTTATAACCATCACAACAGAGAAAAAAACACCTCCTCCCCCAAACAGAAATATAAATCCCTCCTTTGAATCTATCTAGGCCAATTTAGGTTATGTGGCTGCTCCTGGACCAGTGACAGTGAACAGGAACTCCCTGTGTTGATAGGCTTCAGTTTGCTTTCCTGAATCTGTCATTGGTAAGTGAAGTTGGGCTGCCATGATTGGCTTAGTGGAATTGGGATCTAATTGAGAAGAATAAACTGGATGTTGGCTTAACACCCAACAGCATCTTGACAAGGATGCCATTTTGTGTGTGTGTGTGTGTGTGTGTGTGTGTGTGTGTGTGTGTGTGTGTGTGTACTAGTCCTGAAGGTTAAACTCAAGGACTGGGCGCTGTCCCTGAGCTGTCCCTCTACCACTTGTGCCACAGCTCCACTTCTGGCTTTTTGAATAGTTTATTGGAGTTAAGAGGCTTGCAAACTTTCCTACCCTAGCTGGCTTAGAACCACAGTCCTCAGCTTTTTTTTTTTTTGTCGGTCTGGGGCTTGAACTCTGGGCTTGGGTGCTATTCCTCAGCTCTTCAGCTTAAGGTGAGCGCTCTACCACTTGAGCCACAGCACCACTTCCAATTTTCTAGTGGTTTATTGGAGATAAGAGTCTCACGGACTTTCCTGCCCGGTCTGGCTTTGAACTGTGATCCTCAGATCTCAGCCTCCTGAGTAGTTAGGATTACAGGCGTGAGCCACCGGCACCAGGCATCCTCAGCTTCTTGAGTAGCTAGGATTGCAGGTGTGAGCCATTGGTGCTCAGCCACTTTGTTTGTTTTGCTTGCTGATTCACATATATCTCTTAACACCTTGACACAACTGGCTCTTAAGGATATCTTCCTTTTTGTGTGTGTGCAGGTACTAGGGCTCAAACTCAGGTCTTTGTGCTTGCTTGGCTTTTTCATTCAAGGCTGGCACTATGCCACTTGAGTTATACTTCCACTTCCAGGGATATCTTCCTTGACCATGCAACTGGTTCAGAAATAACACACAGCTCCCACCTCTCACCCCACCCCTGTCCTCTGTACACCTTAGCTTCCTAAGAGCATTCACTATGCATTTATCTACAAAGCTACCTTCAGCTTTACTGTTTTGTTTTGTTTTTAATTTTTGGTACTGAAGCTTGAACTCAAGACCAGAACACTATCCTTTTTTCACTCAATACTGACATTCTACCACATAAGCCACACCTCTACTTTGGCACTTTACTGGTTAATTGGAGATAAGAGTCTCACAGGCTTTCCTTCCTGGACTGGCTTCAAACTGAAGTCTTTAGATCTCTGAGTAGCTAGCATTATAGATGATCATCACCAGTGTCTTGCTTAGTTCTCCTGTAAAAGCTTTGATATGCTTGGTGCTGCACTTCTGGAGCCTAAAAGGTCCTGGCACACAGAGTAGACACACAGCAGCAATTTGTTGAATGGACTTGTGATTCAGATCAGAGCCAAACTACAAGAATCTTCCTACAGGCAGGTGCCCTGCACTGGCTGCAGAAGCGCTTGGCCTTCTCAGCCTCCCCTCTTCTTCTCTTCCTTTTCTCTCTTAGTGTATTTCTCCCATCTGCCTCCCGTTTCTCTAATGTCCATCTGCTGAGTAGGGTGGTATTTGTTAATGTTTGCTTTCTTCCTACATAGTGTTAATTATAACTCTTTTCTTCTCCTCATTCCTGCTGATAAGCTCTTATTTCTACATCCGAAAACAGCAAATATTTCATGCTCAAACAAGATCAGAAAATCTCAGTAGCTTTTATATCCTGCAAGGATTTAAAGCAAAACATCGCTATTTTTTTTTTAGCATAACATGGGTGCTTTGCTATTAGTGTCTGAAAAAAATGATATACTGTGTCACTGCAAGGATTTCTGAGACTGCCATTTATGCCTTCATGAGTCTGTCCTCTTGGAACTCTTTAGTAAGAATATATATAATTGATGTATTCATAAATATATATAATTTATATATATGTTATATGTATATATAAACTTTAAGGAGAAAAAAAGCCCCTCGGCATCCTTCCATATCAACCCTACCCTAAAACCTGATATACAGGATATACAAGATAGGGCATTCCTTTTCAGGGTGATATTTTCTGATTCTAAGAACTGATGAAAGAATGCTAAGCAGTTGAGGGTCGGGCTCAGTGGAAGAGCACCTGCATAGCATGCTTTCAGTCTTGGGTTCAATCCCTATCACTAAAGTAATAGCACTATCAGCCAGAATTATTAGGGTAACAGTATTTGCCCAGTTTCCTCCATTGAATCATTCCCATTGTTCTTTCCTTAGTTACACAGTGAACATGGGCTTCTAGGGTAAGGCTTTTTCCCAAGCAACAGTGAGTCTCTGCATCTTTTCTACTCAGTCCCCAGATGCGACCACTGTTAGCAGATTGCCGAGCAAGCTCCAGACCTTTCCTTTGCACATGTGGCATGACCACCAGAGTGTCAGTTCCTCATGCGGTACAAGGTATGATGAGGAAGCAGTGACCCGGGCAGGGCTTGCATTCCTAGCTTCCCTTGCATCCAGGTGTGGCCATGTGTATCGTTTTCGCCAGTGGAATGCTGGCAGAAATATGTAAAATTTCTGGGTCCAAACCTCCAGGAAGTGAGCATGACTTCTTTGTACCCTCTTTCTCCTGCCTTTCTTCTGCCTGCAGAAGCCCTTGGGGGATGGCAAAACCACAGGATGAAATGACCCTGATTCTTTGAGTCACTGAAGGGGAAAGAGCCACCTGCCAAAAACTTTGAACCGAATGTGAAGAAGAAGTAAACTCCACTCATGTTTGAACCTTTATACACTTGTTTTTTTTTTTCACAATGACTAGCAATGCTATAATAAATACAGTATATGTCAAGCATATTCTTTTCCATTTTTTAAAAAAATTGTTATTCTGGGCCTCACCTATGAGGCAAGTGATCTACCACTTGAATCATATCTTTATCCCTTTTTTATTTACATTTTGCTTTGTTTGAGACAAGATCTCATTACCTTTTTGCCTTCACTGGCCCCAAATTCTAGATCTTCCTGTCTTTGTGGCCCAACTAGCTGGGACTGTAAACATGTATACCATGTCTGATTTCATGTGATTTTATGTTACACTGTATTCATCTACACACATTTAAAACAGAACAAAAGACATCATAGTGTTATTTGTTACAGGCTGAGAGAGGGTAACTCAGAAACACAGACAGAAGTAGAAAAACCAGAATTAGAAGGTTTGGTAGCCCCAAAGCCTATGTTGTTTTTTTCCAGCATCACACTGGAAATGTTACACTGACCTCCACCTACCTCTCTGATGGGCAAACTTGTAAGAAGGTGTCATTTGTTAGGCATCTCTGATGACTCAGAAGGGCTGCATTCCCCTCCGAGGTGGAGTAACCCCAGGTAGGACCTGCCCACCTAACAGTCTGTGGCTTCCTGCCTTCTTCAGTTCAAGGTTTCTCAGATTAGGAGGAGCCTGAAAACTGCTCATATTTCCCAGAAGACATCGCTTCACCTGACAAGTACAGCCTACAAAGGCTGAAGGCAGAAAGTATGGGGGTCATGGTAAACAGCAGTGCAGACTGGAAAAGTCCAGGCCTAAAAGTTTCCTTCAGCCCAACATCAATGTCCCACTGGGGCCTCAGAATTTACAACCAGTTAGCTGATGTCCCCAGAGGATGCTCCATTCTCCTTGTCCCCAATGCTACCAGAAAGTAAACTAGGGGAAGCCAGATGGTCTCAGCTCTCTGAGTCTTCCAGGAAACTCAACAGTTCTAAGAAGCCCCCATTTCCTGCTTCACACCCACAGCCTGGTCCTTGGTGGAGAAAGGCAAGGAGGTCTTTCTCCTTTCACACTCTGCTCCTCCCCACCTCCAGGCCTTATGTGAGACCTCTCAGTGTACACAGCTGCTCATAGAAACAATACAGGCAACAGGATGGGATTGTGTAGGAGATCCCTCAGCTAATATAGGCTCTGGGATCCCTACCTCTCTAAGGCTCCTGTATACTCATTACTCCTAGGTCTCTGCCTGAGGGAAAGATAAGCCTAAGACTGAGCCAAAGCAACAATAAGCCAAAAGGCATTGCATAGTGATTGTGAAATTCAATAAATCAAAGTTTCAGCCCAGCACTGGTGGCTCACACCTGTAATCCTAGCTATCCAGCAAGGGGTGAAATCTGAGGATCACAGTTCAAAGCCAGCCTAGGAAGGAAAGTCTGTGAGATTCTTCAAGTAATCACCAAAAAGCAGAAAATGAAGCTGTGGCTCAATGGAGCATTAGCTTTGAGCAAAAAGCTCAGGAACAGTCCAGGCCCTGAGTTCAAGTTCTAAGACTGGAACATAATACATATATACACACACATATACACCTACACACGTACATACATAAATGTATGTTTCTCAGGATGAGAGTCATATAGTATAAGCGTGACATAGATGACTTAAGGTTTCCACAGGGACACCAAATAATATTAATTTCTCCTTTTTCATCCTTTTTCAATACTTTTGATTATATAGAAAAGATTCATCTAAGCGAACACTCAGTGCTAGTAGGCCTTTTGTACTTTTGTTGTTGGTAGTGGTGGTTGTGGGGCTTGAACTCTGGGCCTGGGCTCTGTCACTCAAAGGCTAGTTTTCTACCACTTGAGCCATAGCACCACTTCCAGTTTTCTGAGTGGTTTATTGGAGATAAGAGTCTCACAGACTTTCCTGCCCCGGCTGGCTTTGAACTGTGATCCTCAGATCTCAGCCTCCTAAGTAGCTAGGATTCCTTTTGTCCTCTTTAATACTCATTTAATACAATAAAAGTCATCAGAAAGGTAAAGAGAGAATAGTAAATAACATTAGAAATAAAAATGTGGACTATGTATCTCAGTGTTAGAGTGCTTACCTAGAAATAAAACTTGGATTATAACAAACATTTTCTAATGTTAATATAATTTTTAAGACATACCTTTCACAAAAGCACCATAATCTTATACATCCAGGAACAAGTCTAATAAAAACTAGTGGAGCAGCTACTTTTGGATCTGCTCTCTGAGAAGCAGTAACTGAAGGTTCAGCCAGTGGAGAAATTCCCTGGGATACCAACTTCAAGCCAGAGCAGAGGATTTATTAGATTTATTAGAAGGTGTGTACCTGATTTTCACTGAGAAAACCATAGCCTTTTAATGGAAAAATGTTAAAAACAAAACCTAGACAAATGAAGAGGTGCAGCATGAACTAGAAGAAGGCTCAATATGATAGGAGTATGAGACTGTTGTGGAGATATATATACATATATACGTATACATATATACGTATATATGTATATATGTATAGATAGTAACATATATTATATAATCCCAGCCCTCAGGAGGATCTTGAGTCCAAGGCCAATGGGACTTATTCAGGAAGACCTTGTCTCAAAGAAACAAATCACAAAACATGACAATATACAAAAGAATATATATATATATATATATATATGAATGATTGTCATGTCATGCAATCCCTATCAGTATTCTGAGAGAGAGAGTGTGTGTGTGTGTGTTTGAGTGAACACTTTCCACTTTCCAAATGATGTAGAGTTTATTTGGAAGAGCAAATAGAGTGGCTTTCATAGGGTGCATTTAGGAAAGCCCTCTCTGAGGATTGATGTGTGGGCAGTAAGTGGAGCATTCCAGCAGGTTGAGCCAAGGCTCTCAGACAGCAGCTTGCTAGGAATGTTCCAAGAATATGACATGGTCAGTGTGGCTGGAGAAAATGAGTGAATGGCAGAAAGAAGGTGGGAGCAATATCAGGATCCTGAATGTATGTGGCTTTGCAAGCTGTGATTGCTTTGCTTGTAAGCCCTGAAATTTACTTTGAGAAGGGAAATTATTGGAGTATTTTGAGCAAGGAGTGACTTAGATTAGTTAAATCATTTAAAGATTTTAAAAGCTGTGACACTGTTAAATAAACAGGTTTGCTGCAATGCAGTAACAGCCATGAATGGCTGAAGTTTGGGAGATGTTTTTAAATTAAGTATAATTCCACGGGTCACAGAATTGATCTTTCCAACTCAGCACAGCACAAACAGAATGGGAAAAGAATCTTGGCTTTGGGAGCCAACAACGATAAACTTGGAGGAGCAGCAGGCCCAATCTTCCGCTGTTCTGGCTTGTGGCTGGTATCCCAGGGAATCTCTCTACTGGCTGAGCCTACAGTCACTGCCTCTCAGAGAGCAGGTCCAATAGTAGCTACTCCATTAGTTCATGAAAAACATCACTAACCTCAAAATTAATGAAGTTTAAAGAAGGCCAGAGCTAACACCAGACACGGTAGTACGCTTCTATAATTTCAGCACTCAGAAGGCTCAGGCAGAAGGATTGTGAGTTCAAGGGCAACCTAAGCAAATCAAACTGAACAAAACCCAGAAGACCAGAGATGAAAGGGATTCACTCACTCCACAGAGAACACTAAAAGTAATGTCCCTATAGAAAATTTTTCTCTCAAAAATGGTTCCTATTTCTGGCATTTTCCATCATCATTTTTCATTCAGTTAATCCACAAGCATGCATTAAGTGTGCACATCCTGATAGTATGGGATTCACTGTGATGAGAAAATTGACATAGGCTCTGTTTTCATAGATCTTCTGCTCTAACCTGGGGAAAAGACAATAAAAGAGAAAAATGTTATGACAGTGCAGGAAATGAACAGGGTGGGCAGGTCAAAACTGGCCTACTGGCCCTCTTTTTGTAAAGAACATATCTTGTTTGTTTATGTATTATCCTTGCTTACTCATGCTATCATGGCAAGTTTAAGTAGTTAGTGAAAGAGACCTATGACCTAGCTAGGATTATGGTCATGAGCTACTGATACCCAAATCAGCTCATACATAATGATTGCAACCTCTAGGTGTAGAGAAATGATTGGTGCTTGACAGATACTAGTATTTTACTAACTGAAGAAACCGGGTTGGTAATTTTCTTTCTTTTCTTTTCAACATTGTCATAATTACTCAATCGTATTTTTTTTGTAACTCTATGTGATAACTCGATTCTTTTCATTGGATAAGCACTGGGTTAGGAAGAGAAAAATTATTCAATTTACCCCAACTCATAGGGGGTAGGAAGAGAGAGAAGGGAAAGAGAGCTAACGAGACAGCGTTGTCTCTAAGGAGAAGACTCCTAATACAGTATGAGCTGGGCTATGTGGCCTGGAAGACCGTGCCACTCTAAAGAGACACAAGGACTCACAACATGTGTTCTCTGCACAGGACTATTAACGTGACTCATTTACTTGTTCTGCGTGTCTGTACGTCTTCTCCGTGTTCTCACTGCTAGCTCCTGCTTCCTCTTTATTGCTACTTAAGGATCTTTGCTGCCTGTGTGCCCTACAGGAGTGGAAATGTCACTTTCTTTTTAGTGAAAAAAGATGGCTGTCCAAGCTTCTCTGTTCACGCCTTTCATATTGTATGTCACTGGCCAGCCTATGACTTTGTGACACTTGCCGTCTACTTCTACCTGTCAGGTTGTGGCCAGAAGAAAATAAGTTCACATAGTACAAACAGGGACTCTAGCACCAACATGAGCAGTGTTCTCCCTTAGGAGGGTCTTAGATAGAACAGTTGGGTTGATTGACATGTAAAGTACTACTCCATATGTCTGCATTAACTGAGACTGTATCTACATGCCCCTATCTGTGATGCTATGATTATCCCATGGGGCTTTAGCTCCTGAGGGCCTGGGTCTGTGACCTTGAATGGACTCTTTTTAGCCAAAGTTCCCAGATGACTATGGTTCCTTGGTCCCCAAATTTATTGTCCCCCAATTTAGAGATACACAGCAAGGAAGATATTTCAAACATGAATCTCAGAATCTCTCTGTCTGTCTCTGTCTCTGTTTCTGTCTCACTCTGTCTCTGTCTCTCTGTCTCTCTCTGTCTCTCTCTCTGTCTCTCTCTGTCTCTCTGTTTCTCTGTCTCTCTCTGTCTCTGTCTCTCTCTGTCTCTCTGTCTCTCTCTCTCTCTCTCACACACACACACATACACACACACACAAACACACACACACACACCAGGGAAGTCCCTTGAGAGGAAGCCTGCTGCTGGAGAATTTCTGATTTTCTGCTTTGGGTCTTAGTAATGCAAGGATGATGTGGTTGAAGCCTGAGGGGATACTTTTGCAATTTCACCCCTGACAGCACTGGCTTGAGCTCTGACACATGGGCCACCTCTGACTCAGAGCTGAGTTAAAGAATTAAATCTGCTGCCTCCCAAATCTGGCAGAGATGGAGATGGGTGTTGGCTGAGAAGTCCCTGGAATCTTCTGGGCAGGCAGAATGGGCTTCATTTGGTCATGTGACAGGGGAAAGGAGCCCAGAAATCTTCCATTCTCAACATGCCTTCCCCCAGCTGCTCCAAACTCCTAAAATAAGCCCAAAGACTCTTTTCTTACCTGAAGGCCTTGGTCTCAATTAGATGCAATTCCACAGATTGCTCAAGACCATCCTTCAAAGTAATATCAGTCCTACAGGGTTTATGGAACACTGAATTTCACACACTTTCTGCCTATTGGGAGTAGAGAGGACCAGAGTGCCTCCCTGAACTGTGATCTCACGTATGTGCATGTGTGTGTGCTGGGGATAGTATTAGGAAAGGGGAGTGAATTCTGGCTCCAGTGTCCCTTCTGAGAAGACTCAGAGTTCCATCCTGGCTATGCCATTTACTGTGTCTTTGACTGAGCAAATCATTGCATCTCTCTGGGTCTTATTCTTCCTCCTTTGTAAAGAGATTGGGTAGGAACTTCTCTAAGGGTCTTTCTAGTTCTGCACTTCAGCACCTGAAACAAATTCCTCCTGGAGGAGAGCCAGTGAGAGGAGGAAGCTTCTTCCCAGGGTTCAAAAAGTCCAAAGCAGCAGGAGTCACTCATGCCCAGTAAAGTGTGCAAGTTCTTGTGACTAAACTCAGACTGCCCCAGCCCTCAGTCCCAAGTCTTGTCTCTAATCCAATTAGAAAGCAATGTCCCTTCTTTAAGACACTCTACCCCTGTCCACTGGAAAATTGCCCTAACAGTTCTAAAATTATGGTGTCTGCAGGGCAAAGAGCAATCATGGAGTTGTACAAAGTTGTACAGAATGGCCTGGCTCCAGTAGCAGCTGAGCCAGGACAAAATGTGTTCTCGGGGCTGCTACTGGGTACCATTAAGACCTTGCAGAGCTGCAATCAGATTTCTCATGCTATCCTCTTTCCATTCTACCACCTTGCTAATCCCTGGATTGTGATATTGATGGCAAATCCAGCAACTACTTCAGCCTCTCTGGAAAGCCTTACAGGAGTTAGGGCTTTCTAGAAGTGGGGGAAGAACCTACAAGCTTATATCAAACCAGGGATTTCTTCCACAGGCTCAGGCTGTACCAGTGCTCATCATGCCTAGCTTCATTGAGGGACCCGGTGATGCAGGTGACTTCAGCTCCCTTCTCACCTGGGAGAGGGGAAGACTTCAGAAAGAACAGCCAATGCAAAAGCAGGTGTGTGGCAGGAAAGTTTTCCAGCTCCAGCTGGGAAGTGGGACCACCACCTTGGAGGTAAGAGTCCATTCCTGAATTCTGAATCCAGTTTCTCTATAAGATATTGATCCTGATTTTGAGTGAACACCTTCACTGAGAAGAAACTCGTAAGCAGAAACTTACCGCCTTCCCAGGCATCATTCTAACTTCAGGTATATACTCAGCCTTACTTACAGACTTTCTCCTTCTCAAGGAATTTGTGTATCAATGCCTAGGGTTTTCCTTTTATTTCCTTTTATTTTTGTTGATCATGGGGCTTGAACTCAGGGCATGGGTGCTGTCCCTGAGCTCTTTTACTCAAGGCTAATACTCTACCACTTTCAGCCATAGTGCCACTTCTGCCTAAGGTTTTCCTAAGGCCTAAGAACTTGCACTTTGAGATTAGGAGGGCTCCCTCATGCCTGTCACCTAAGTACATGATCAATAAATATTTTCTAAAGGAATGAATGAGATGGGATGAGGTTGGGTAGGCATAGTCAATTTGAAGAGGACTGTTTCAGCACCCATTTTTGCTTCTAGTTTGTTTTCAAATAGGCTAACTTTTGGCTAGACTAGTCTTATTCTGTGATCATCCAAACTCCTCCCAAGTAGCTGGGACTACAGGTTTGTGCCTTTATTCCCACCTCTCAGGATGATCAGCTGGTAATACCACTTTCATGGGATATTCCCTAACCCAGTATGGGGGTACATGCCTTAATTCCAGTACTGGGGAAGATGAAGCAGGAGGATTGAGAGTTCCAAGTCAGCCAAGCCACAAAGGACGACTGTTAAACAAATTATTTATATTCTAACATGATATATGTGACTTGATGTCCTCAGAATAATCTGACATAAACACATTCCTAATGCCTGATCAATTTAACAAATTAAGATATATAATTTGAGGTCAATTGCTGACCTTGAGGGAACTATAGAAAACTAAACTGAGTTTCTGGTTCTTTTTTTTAAAAAAAAATTTCCTCACGAACATCTCAAAGCTCCTGAGCTCTTTCCTGGGAACAGCCTATTACATAAACAAGAACCAGATAATAGACAAACTTTTAGATAGAAGAGAAACAGTGGTACCAAGAGTCCGGGATGAGCTCATATGTAAGCTCTATGTTTGGCTGCTAGAAGGAAGAATGGTTATGGATTGTGCAATTGTCCTTGCCTGGTGAGAGGATATTTGTCCATAGAAACAAACCTATGATTCAAGAAGAAATGCATCAAAAAATCTAATATAAAAGACACTGAGAGAGAGCATAAACAGTCTTCATTCGAGGTATAACATAAATCTCCAGGTATACTTGAGGAGCTGATTCCAGAACTCCACAGAGAAGTGGGTTGTTCACCAGAAAAAAAGAGGAGAAATGCTTTGGGGAAGAAGTCAGCATCAGAATGGAAGGTCATAACTCTTACCGAGGTTGTTGGCTGTCCTAGGGCAGCAGATTTGAATAGTGGTATGCTCTGAGTAGTTACATGGTGTGTGGACCACAGTGGATCCTGTGTTGCTTCCATTTTAACAGAATCAGGATTTGTTCAGTTATGCATTTCTCCCTCATACAACCTTGAGCACTGGGGAAAACAGAATGCGCTTCCTGCTCCCAACCCTAACATGGAGGCCTAACTGACAGGTGTAAAGACAGTCTTGTCCCTTTGCCCAGGATTAGTCCAGGAATATAAGAGGATCCAACTTGGCCACAGTGCTGAGAAGCCTGCCTGCAGGAGGATTCCAGGAAGGGTGTGTGTGTGTGTGTGTGTGTGTGTGTGTGTGTGTGTGAGAGAGAGAGAGAGAGAGAGAGAGAGAGAGAGAGAGAGAGAGAGAGAGAGAGAGAAAGAAAGAGAGAGAGAGAGAGAGACTCTGTCTGTTTTTCTGGATTTTGTGTTATACCTGGAGCTCTTCAGCTTGAAGAGGAAGTTAACACCAAACCTGGCAGAAAGTGAGCTGGAAAGAACCTATTCTTTTTTGAAGAAAGGTTCGTGCTGTGATGGCTGGCCTGGAACTTAGAATTATTCTGTCCTAAGATTGTAGGCATGGACTTCATAAAAATTTGCATTCTTTTCCCTCTCTCTTATCTCTCCTCTCTCCACTCCTCCTTCTCTCCCTCCTCCTTCTTTCTCTCTCTGTCTCTCTGTGTATATGCCTCTGTATCTCTATCTCTGTCTGTCTGTTTCCCTTTCTCTCATTCTGGGCTTGAACTCAGGGCCTTATGCTTTCACTCAGCTTTTTTGCTCATGACTCTACTTTGAGCTATACCTCCAGCTCAATATATCCCTAGTTAAACAGAGATGGCATTTTATAGACTTTTCCACTCAGGCTGGCTTCAAACCTTGATCCTCCAGGTATTAGCCTCCTAGGTAGCTAGTATTACAGGTGTGGATCACTGGTGCTCAGCTACAACTTGGATGTGTGTGTGTGTGTGTGTGTGTGCGCACGCGCGCGCGTGCGCCAAGGTACTGTCCCTGAACTCTTTTGCTCTACCGCTTTGGGCCACAGTGCCACTCTTAGTTTTTGAAAGTTTCTGCTTAGGCTGGCTTTGACCCATGATCTCACCTCTTGAGTAGTTAGGATTATAAGCATGAGCCACTGATGCCCAGCTAGAACTTGGATTCTTGATGACATTGTTGAGTTGCTAAGTCAACCAGTCTAGGAAACCACCCTAAAACTAGTGTACAGTAATATACTTTCTTTTTTTTCTCTGCCAGTCCTGGGGCTTGTACTGAGGGCTTGGGCATTGTTTCTGAGCTTCTTTTGCTAAAGGCTAGCACTCTACCACTGAACTTCTGGCTTTTTCTGTTTATATGGTACTGAAGAATGAACCCAGGGCTTCATACATGTTAGGCAAGCACTCTACCACTAAGCCACATTCCCAGTACCCAGTAATATATTTTCTTTTAAGTAACTTTTAATTGGTTCAGTCACTCACAACTGAAAGTATACATGGTCCAAATATTTATTTGAATCTTTTTATTATATGCTGAGGGAAGTGGTTTTGAAAGAAACACTACTCTGTTCCCACATAGCTTATCTTACTTAGATAGAGAAGAATTGACCATTAAACAACTGATTTTAAAATTGCTTATTTATTCATGATAGAATAAAGGAAAAAGGGTGGAAAAGATTATCTGATCTTGTCTGAGAGGACATATTTCTTTCTCAGTCTCTCTCTCTTAATAGGAATTTTAAATTTCAACTGTGCTTTCTTGGAAAGGGGAGTTTGCATTTACTCCCAAGCTTTCCTTCTTGGCAAAGAGCTTGCAGCATCCATCTGATGACTAAAGAGAGGCTTTAACTATCAATCGAAGGGCAGCAAAAACTGTCAAGGTTTTGTGAAAATTGTGAAGCCTGAATTCCTGTTGTTTCCTGGTTGGGAGAAGTCCAGCCTGTGGTCTACCCATGATGAGTGAATCTCCACTTCACTAACCAGCAGTGGCAAAGACATCTGAGAAAGACAACTGGGGACAGACAGTGGGGGGTTTGCAACAAGGCAATCAAGTATTGATTCTGTTATAATCAAATGTTGTGTGAAGTCATTGATTTGGTGGATTTCTGATGACAACATAGCAAAATCAAAGTCTTCTTCCTTTGCTGATAATTCAGTCATGCCATCAACTCTCCATCCTGGAGGACACAGGGAGAGATCTGAAATGAGAAATCAGGTATTTGGAGGAAGTTAAGCTGTTGTGTCAGAGCTGTCTGGCGCCTTCTACATTTCTCCTTGCCCTGCCTCTGACTTCTGCCCCACCTGAACTGATAGTATCGTGCCTCAAGTATGTAGCCTGCTTCTTTTTCTCTTACCCTGAACTATCTTCAGTGTTACCAAAGTTGTTTGGCCCCTGTACAAATGGAAATACATTTGAGGATGTGTGTGAGATAATGCCATCGGTGTAGTCCTCAACCAAAGGGGATTCCAGTGTTCAGTGGTACTGGAAGACTGTTCACTCATTCATTCAATTATTGATGCTGGGATTGAACCCAGAGCCAATAAGCTACACCTTCAGCTCTCTTTCTGATTTTTTTTTTAAACTCAAGACCTTGCCAAGCAGGGTCTCTATTACTGAACCACATCTCCAGTGCCCCTCCTTTTTAGTCAAGGTCTCCACTAGGTAATCTCAGACATTTAGGTTCAAGGGATCTTCCTGCCTCAGCTTCTATAATACCGGGATGACAGGTATGTGACACAACTCATAGCTCAGGAAGATAATTCTGAGGAACACAGTATCTCTTAAGTATTCACTGCCACAGTTGCAACCTTACCAGTGTAACCTTTTTGGGTTTTTTGTTTATTTGTTTGTTTGTTGCTGGTCCTGAGGCTTGAACTCAGGGCTTGGATACTGTCCTTGAGCCTCTTTGTGCTCAAGGCTAGTGCTCTACCACTTGAGCACTTCTTCCAACTTTTTTGAGTCTCATATGGACTTTTCTGCCAGGCTGGCTTCAAATCACAATTCTCAGATCTCAGCCTCCTGAATAGCTAGGGGTACAGGCATGAGCCACTGGCCCCCAGCCAGTGTAGTCTTTTACTGCCTTTTCCTTCTCCCCTTGCCTTGCTTTTCTCCATTTCTTCATTCCTGTTTCCTAAGATCATCTCCTCCAAAACACCTGCACTTGAGATTTTGTATCAGAACTTTGTTTTCAGGGGAAACCAAAGTAGGGTAAGCAACACTAGCAGAGGAAGGCACTAGAAAAAAATGAATTGCCCTGATAAGATACTAGTAGGCTCGTAATCGGAGGCTCAAAATGGTTTGAAAGCAAGGATGAGATTCCCCCAGTGAAAAAGCCACCCTCTAGTGGATGAGTGCCTCGCACTCATGAGGCCATGGATTTGATTCCTAGTACCAGAATGAAACCAGGAAGTTCTCTTAACTAAGCTGCAATGAAGCCCTCTGGTTAACAAGTTTGCAATTATTGTTCTAGTGTATTACTTCGTTCTTCCTCTAGAATAAAAGTACTTCTGGTTTTGTTATTGTTGTTGTTATTCCTCTTATTATTATTATTGTGTATGTGATAAGGTGTGTGTGTGTGTGTGTGTGTGTGTGTGTGTGTGTGTGTGTGTGTTTTGGTGATACTAAAGGTTTGAACTCAGTTTTGGCTTGGCGATACCTCTGAACCATACCTCCAGCCTAGCTTTTCACTGATTATTTTTCAGTTAGGGTGTTGTTTCCCACACAGGTGTACACCTGAGTTGCTTCTACCTATTCTATCTAGGTTTTCCAATGCTAACTGGATCACACATATATACCACTTCCTTCCATGGAGACAAAGTCTCAAAGATTTTTCTGCTGAGGATGGTGTTGATCTGTGCTCAGCTCCTGTGCTCAGTCCTCCAAGTAGCAAGGATATAGGCATGAGCCACTAGCTCCTAGAGGGAAAATTAATATTTCTTTTAAGCAATCTCAAATCCATAAAAAGTCACAAAACATAGAAATACCCCTCTTGCCCATATTTGAAAGCAAGGTGGTGACATAGTAAGCCATCATCTCTTAGCATTTCCCAAGCACAAGCACTCTCCTACAGATCCACAATGCAGTTATCAAAGGCAGGAAATTGACCTCAACACATTACAACCATCTAATCTTCAGACTCCAGGCAAGCATCACCAGTTATCCTTGAGACCTTCAGCAAAGGAGCCAGTTTAGCACCACAGATTGCATTTGGTTGTCACTTTAATCTGACACAGCTCTGCAGTCTTTCTTTGACATTTGTGGCCTCGGTGCATTTGAAGATGATAGTTCCAGTTACTTTGTAAATATCTCTCAATCGTGGTTTGTCTAATGTTTTCTCCTAATTAGATTCAGGTCATGCATTGCAGGAATGATGTTTGTTCTCATTACATCCTTGCAGGTGGCACATGGCTTCTTTTACCCTGTTAACTAATTATGTTCACTTTGATCATTTGATTAAGGTGATGTCTGCCAGGTTTCCCTGCTGAAAACACACTCTCTTCCCTTTTGTAATTAATAAGTACTTTGTAGCAGGTGTTTTGCAGCCATGCAAATACACTACTTTTCATCAAATTTCCAACTCACTCATCTTATTCATTTATTTATATAGATCAGTGTGTGCTCAGAATTTCCTGTTTTACTCACTGGTATGTTAGTGTATATATTTATATATGTGTGTTTATTATTTTATGATTTTTATCATTTTATCTATGATTATTATATGATTCATTATAATATATATGCTTTGTTATTATATTTTGTTTTATTTAAAGCTTTTACTTTGTTAGTTCAGTCTAACTTGGAATTTGTAATCTTCTCACATATACTTCCCTAGTGTTGGGATTATAGGCATGCACACACACACACACACACACACACACACGCGCGCACGCGCGCGCGCACACACACACACACACACACGCACGCACGCACACACACAGAGTTATTTAGCCTGTATCAGGGCTTGAATATAGGGTCTTCTTTCAGCTTTTTCAGCGCTCAAGGCTGGCACTGTATACCTTGAGGCAACCTCCATTTTCGTTTTGTTTTTGGTTTTTTGATTGTAAGGCTTGAACTTAGGGCCTAGGTACTGTCCCTGAGCTCTTTTTTGCTCAAGGCTGGCACACTACCACTTTGAACCACAGCTCCACTTCTCATTTTCTGGTAGTTAATTGGTGATAAGAGTCTCACTGACTTTTCTGCCTGGCTGGTTTTGAAACACGATCCTCAGATCTTGGCTTCCTGTGTAGCTAGGATTACAGATGTGAGCCACCAGCACCAGCTCCAGCTTGTGTGTATGTGTGTGTGTGCCAGACCTGGGCTTGACCTTAGAGTCTGGCACTGTCCTTGAGCTTTTGTGCTCAAGGTTAATGCTCTACCATTTGAACCACAGATCCACTTCCAGCTTTTGGTGGTTAATTGGAGATAAGAGTCTCTCAACTTTCCTGCTAGGACTGGCTTTGAATCTCAATCCTCACATTTTTAACCTCCACAGTAGCTAGGATTACAGGTATGAGCCACCAGTACCTGGCTTTCCATTTTCAGCTCGTTAACAGAGATAATGGTCTTATGGATTTCTCTGCCTGAGTTGGCTCTGAACTATAATTCTCAGAGCTCAGAATCCTGAGTATTTAGGACTGTAAGTATGAACCACCAGCACCTTGCACAATGTGTGCGTGTGTGTGTGTGTGTGTGTGTGTAGAGAGAGAGAGAGAGAGAGAGAGAGAGAGAGAGACAGAGAGAGAGAGAGAGACAGAGAGACAGAGAGAGATTTATAAGGAATTTGCTCATGCAATCATGGAAGCTAGGAGAGCCCATGACATGCATTAGAAAGTTGAAAGCTCAGCAAAGCTGTTGGTATGAGTTTCTAGTCCAAGTCCAGGTTCAAAGGCAACAAAGACGTGTGCCAACTGGAAGATACAGAAAGAAGTAATACTCTGTTATGCACCTTTTTGTTCTATACCAGCCTTCAACATATTGGATGAGCATGCCGCTGCGCGCACCCCCCCCCCCCCCCACTGCCCCTCGGCAAACCCACCCATATTAGGGAAATAATTCAATTCTACTCAGACTACCATACAACTGTTAATTTCATCCAGAAACACCTTGAAAAACATACCCAAAATGATGCTAGTAAAATATCTGGTTTGTTCTGGATTTAGCCAGAGAAGGTGCCCATAAGCCATGCCTTTAAAAAAAAAAAAAGGTGGTTCTAGGGTTTGAACACAGGGATTCCACTCATCTGGCATGTGCTTTATAACTTTTACTTGAATAAGCAGTATCCTATGAGCTGGAGGCATGACTCAAGTGGTAGAGTGCTTCAATTCAGTTCTCAGTACCACCAAAAGAACAGTAAAACCTTATACGTATTTCTGTATGAATCCCACTGTGGCTATGAAGGCAAAGGCTACATACCTCAGGATCTGCTGTGATCTGCTCAGTGTTGACAGCTTTTCCTGGGTTTCTTCAGGTTACAACCTCCCCCTCTCCCACCCACACTTTTCCAAGATGAGACCCTACTCTTTACTCTTGGTTATAACTATTCCAGGAGTACTGCATTGGGAGTGAATGACCAGGGCAAAGGGAATTTTTTGTGTATGAAGGAAACTAGGACGGTGAGGATGAAGCTTTCTGGAAGCCTGGCATGGAGAAAATTGGGCTTGCCCCCAAGGAGTTAGGGAAGATTAGAAAGCCAGATGCCCAGCTCAGCTCAACTGTGGTTTGTCATTTGCATGAAATTATCCCCTTAAGGCACTAATGGGTGATTCTGGAGACAGCCAGTTATTTTGCATAATTCCCAGGAAGCCAGAACTAAGTAGGGACCAAGAATCTGTTAACTTTTATCTTCTAAGAACAATAAAGACTTCTTGATGAATGTGTCATTATACGATTAAGAGCAGAGGTAGCGGGACACCTGGTTGTCACCTGTGGAGGAGCCATTCCTCGAGACTTTCTAGAGTACCCTAGAAATAAGAGAGAATTCCAGCTGTCAGAGTTCCCCATTCCCCCCACAAATACTTGCCTAAACCTGATCAGATTGTGAAACATCTTCCTGGCTCTGGGCTCCTTCCTCAAGCATCATTTACAGAATTTAGGGAATTGCTCCCTCACCTGCCTCAGTACATTCTCTCTGTACTCCTCTTCACCATGAGACTTCTAGGAAGAGTTGTCTGCATTTCCTGCATTCACTGGCTCAGTGGTTCTCATCAAGGTCATTCAATCTGAAGCCAACCCATTGTGTTCTTGTCCCTATGTGGTGTCTAACACTTTAGTCTCCTGTCTTTGGAAATCTTCCTCTGGCTTATGTAATATCATCCTCTCCTGACTCTTAGTGTATTTCGTTGAGCTCTGAATGTATCATTCTCCTGAAGAATTCTCATCCTCAGTTCATTCTTTAAATGCTGTTCACGCAGGGCTCTGTCCCTGGCACCCTTCCTTCTTGCTCTGGATGATCTCATCCATTCCTTTGGCTTTAACCAATTTCTCACATGCTGACAACTCCCAGCCCCATATCATTTTTTTCCTGTTTCCAGACCTTATATTGTTCTACTACTTGGACATGCCATGGTCCACTCATTAGCTTACCCAATTAAGCTAATCGTCAGCTCCTTCAGGTTTGTTTCTGTGGTGGTTTTCAGTTCAGTAGGTGGTAAAACTCTAACTCAGACCACAAACCAAGAAATCTAATAGATTTGTAGTCAGTCTTTGTATGGAATACCAGTGACAACTTAACATGTCCAATTCACTCTGTCTTTTCTAATTCCTGCCCTCATTGACCTGCTTTCAAATTTCATTACCTGCTTTCAGGGCTGTCTCTGCTTCTTATTTTTCCCTCCCTCTATTCTCTCTTCCATATCATTCTCTAATAATCTACCAAAACTGGAAATCTATTACTCTATCACCTGGATGAAAACCAGGTGATTCTTTAGTAATTCCTTATTGCTCTCAGGATAAAAATCCTTGCCATTGCTGGTTTACATGCCTGTAATCCTAGCTGTACAGGAAGCTGAGATCTGAGGATCTCAGGAAGTTTTCTGTGGCCCTCTTAGGGATAATTAGGTCTCAATCTTCATATTGTTCATATAGCAAGGGGTGCCTTCCTCTTTTGTGGCATTTGGGACCAAATCTTTATTCTGTTTTAAGATTTCTTTTTAATTACAGATAAATCAGTCTCCTGCAATGAACAGCCAGTTCGTTCTCATATCCAGTGTTCTTATGCAGACACTAACTTCAACCCTGCAAGCCACATCCAGCCTGTTTTGGTCCTTAAGCTAGGGCAAGAAGGATAATAATAGCTAGTCAGCTACATTCCATGGAGATGGGGTGTCACAGCTCCTTTCTGTAGAAACATCTAGTTATGCCTGGGCTTGTTGTTATGGAAACATGGCTGATGCTATGAGCATATGGCCTGGAGCCTCTGCCTTTCACATTCCCAGTGAGGGAGAGGAGCTGGTGCTTGAGAACAGCAAGATCATGTCCTATATTATCTATTGTGCTTGTAGAAGCAAGGGAGAGCATAGATCATTGTGGAGAGAGCTGGCTTATGAGAAACTAGAATTTCGAGTGATCTGTCCCTTTGTGAATAGTCCCTGAGTAAGGCCTGTGAGCCTAAATATGTGCAGATGGATGGGGGAAAGCTGGAGGAGTGAGAAGGAAGGAGGTGGGGGTGGGAAACAAACATGTAATGAACACTCGCTGTGTTCCAGGTTCTTTATTACCTGTAGCAAAAAACTTGTCCAATAATTAGCATTTTTGAGCCTAGTAAAGTACCAGGTACTTTACACTATTCTTTTGTTTAATCCATATGAAAATTAGATGATCAATAGATTTCATTGTTCTCTCAAACAATTCTCAAAAAAAAAAAAAAAGGAAACTAAGTAAATAATCACTAAAGTCTATGTAGCTAAAAATTGGTTACCAGGGAAGATTGTCCAGCCCTAAAATGTCTTCATAAACCTATACTAAAATGTCTTTATACTATGATGAGTGATTTCAGTTTGTCATTTTGTTCAAACACATGGCATTGCTATTAAATTGGTTTCTTAGGCCATTCAGGGTACTACAACAAGAATACATTGTTCATAGTTCTAAAGGCTGGCAGGCCCCAGAGCAAGATGTCAGCCTGGTTGGGTTCTAGTGAAGACCACCTTCCCCATAGACAGACATCTCAATGGACCCTCACATGGTGGGAAGGGTTAGGGATCTCCTTGGAGGTCTCTTTTATGAGGACAAGGTAGTAATCCCATTCCTAAAGGGTCCTCCCTCATGACCTTATGACCCCCAAAAGCCCTGCCTCCCAATACTATCACCCTAGGGGGTAGGATTTCAACCTATGGATTTTAGGGGAAAAGGAATACTCAGACTGTTTCAATTTTACCCCAAGCTTATAAGACTCTACAGAAGTGCTTCTCTGAAATCTCCTTGCCTATAGTAAATGAAAGTCTTCTGGTCTCTTAGTTGTAATGTTGTATAATTGGCATGATAGTTTTTGAGGTGGTAAACATTATTTCCAAATATATATATTTTACAAATGAAGAGTCTTAAGCAGTTTGGCCAAAGACACATGGCTAGTGGTTAAAGAGCAATTGAAGCCAGTGAGTGATACTTCAAAGCCTGGGTTCTGCGTACACCTTAGTGTTCTTTAGGGAAGGCTGCCTCTCCCCCATCGCTGAGCTACCAAGTAGGGCTGCTTCCAAAAGTCAGTCATCTCTAATCAAGACCCCATTTCCCAACTGCTCTCTCAATTTCAGAGGCAATCTTAGTCTGTCCAGACCGAACCAAACCAAATACAGCTACTACAACTCAAAAAAGTCAAATCAAACTTGTGTGTGTGTGTGTGTGTGTGTGTGTGTGTGTGTGTGTGTGTGTGTGTGTGTGTTGTGGCTTGTCAGTCATGGGGCTTGAACTCTGGGCCTGGGCACTGTCTCTCAGCTCTTCAGCTCAAGGGGAGTGCTCTACCACTTGAGCCACAGCACCACTTCTGGTTTTCTGGGTGGTTTATTGGAGATAAGATTCTCATGGAGTTTCCTACTCAGGCTGACTCCGAACTATGATCCTCAGATCTCAGCCTCCTGAGTAGCTAGGATTACAGGCATGAGCCACGGATGCCTGGCTTCAAATCGAAAATTTACGTTTAGAGTTGAAGTAAAGATCTTTCCTTCAGTAGAGCACCAGTGGCTCGCAGTTGTAATCCTAGCTACTCAGGAGGCTGAGCTCCAGAGGGTTCGGGTTTGAGGTCAACATGGGCAGAAGAGCTCATGAAACTCTATTTCTGAAAATAAGCAACAAATAGGCTGGAGGTATGGTTCAAATGGTAGAGTGTCACTGTCTTTCACTCTGTCTTTTTTATTCTTATCACATGAAATTGTCTATCATTTTTCTGAGTTTCTACTTCCCCACTTCTATTCATGTCACATTTCCATCCTTTATCTGGACGATTAAAAAAGCCACCTAAATCCTCCAGTTTCCATGCTTGTGCCCTTCCAATCTAGGTCTTCATTACAACAGACTCTTATTATTGTGTCATTCTTTTGCTTCCATCATTCCTGTTCCTCTTTAGAGATTATCCAAAGCCGTTACCATAGTTCATGTATCACATTACAATTGGTTTGTGTTCATGGATCATCCTCTACTTAGCCTTTGCTGCACCTGTTATGTGTATATTTAAACAATTATATGACTAATTTCTAGTAAAATTATATGTTTATCAGGCTAGACCTTTCACTCTAGTCCCTACCACCACCACTCTGTCTTGTGTTGGTTAGAGCAAGAAAGATGATTGCTTTTCTGTCCATCTCTATGATAAATCTTTGTTTATGTATATGTGTCCTTTACTGATCTCCAAGCTCCTTTGGGAAGAACTGGGCTAGAAACCAAATCTTCCTGACTTCCAAACCTAAATTTCCTAATTCTTGCAGCAGGACAAGAATTAGGAAAATAATTGTGTACATGAGGAAACTGAAGCCTGGAGTGGCAAAGTGACTTGCCCAACATCACAAAGAGCCAGAGCAAAAATCTTAGCTTCCTTCTTCAGTTGGCAGCATGGCTACTAGACTTTGTGGTGTCACTATAGTCCCTGTTACAACCTAATCCTGAGTGAGGGTCAACGAGGATGGAAGGTGGGGGTGGGGATCCAGGAAAGGGGAGTGGGTAGAGGGAAACTAAGGGCAGTGGATTGGGGGTCAGGAGGTCTTACCTATCCATGTGATGTAGGACCTTGGGTGTCTGGTTTCTTTTTTCAGCCTTCCTCTCTGCAGGTAGAGTCTAAAAAGGGAGGTGGCACTTGTAACCATCAAGTCTGTCATTGCAGACCTTCCATGATGAGCTCTGTAAGAGATTCATCAAACAAGAAGAGCAGACTTTCCCAACGTGCGCCATGCGCAGCTGTCACATAGGTGATGATCCCAGGTAGTCAGAGGATGATCATTGTCTAACTTACTGGTTACGTTTCTAATTAGTGTATGTTAGGGGAAATATAAAACAAACACTTCAAAAAGTAATATATTTTTTTCTGAGAAAATAATTTTAGACTATTTAATTTGCAGTGCTAGGGAAGGAATACCTCTCCCATGCCAGGCAGGAGCTCTACTCCTCAGCCATATCCCCAGCCCAGTTAGATTCCTTTCCTTTCTTTCTTTTTTTTTTTTTTGACTTATTATTGTGATTGATTGGTTGTTTTGCTTTTGTGGTTTTGTTTTGTTTTGACACAAGGTCTTGCTATGTTTCTCAAGCTGATCTTGAACTCAAATTTCTTCTGCCTCACTCTCCCAAATGCTGGGATTACACGTATGTTCTATCATCCCCAGCTTAGACTTTTGTTTTTCCGTCATGGGGCTTGAACTCAGGGCCTACGTACTGTTCCTGAGCACTTTTGCTCAAAGCTAGTGCTCTATCACTGTGCATTTCCAGTTTTCTGATGGTTAATTGGAGATAAGAGTCTCATGGACTTTCCTACCTAGCCTGGCTTTGAACCACAGTCCTCAGATCTCAGTCTCCTGAATAGCTAGGATTATAAGCATGAACCACCAGCACCCAGATAGACTTTTTTTTTTTTTTGCCAGTCCTGGGGCTTGAACTCAGGGCCTGGGCACTGTCCCTGAGCTTCTTTTGTTCAAGGCTCGCACTCCACCACTGCATTTCCAGCTTTTTCTGTTTATGTGGTACTGAGGAATCGAACCCAGGGCTTCATACATGGGAGGCAAGCATCTACCACTAAGCCACATTCTCATCCCACAGCTAGAATGTTTTAAAGAGAAAAAAATTGATTAACTGAAAGTGCATAATGGCATACCAACAACAAAATGCACACAATTGTATTAAGCAACCAAGATTTGGACAACTTAGATTTGGAAAATATTTTATTGCCCCTGTGAGAATTTATTCTGCCTAACTGCTCTGTACTATTCTTTTCCAGTAAAAAATGCAGCATATCTGATGGCAGCTCCTTCCTTTTCTGGTGTAAAACTCAGAACTAAATTTAAAAGTCAATCTCAGAAATCTGATTGATCTTTGCTGTGGACTTGATTTTCTTCCAACTCAGGAATGATCACTCTAGACTTCCACTGTAAGTTGTGCAAAGTAGAAAGTGGTAAGGTACTGGTATGTACAAATAGCATTAAAAATTAGAGAAAAATTAAGTCCTAAAAAGCATACATTGATGAGCAGGGTGTGACATGAGCTTCATCCCATACTTTACAAAGCAATTCTCCACATATCTTTTCTTGTATCATTTCAGCCTTCATTGGCAAAACTCATAGCTACCTATAAAGAATGAAGATTATCATTATCCCTATATCACAAACGGGGAAACTGAGGCTCTCAGAAGCAAGACAATTTATAGTCTCATGGGCTGACAGTTAAATTTAGGTCCCCTGTCTTCCATTTTCATTTTCTTTCACTGTCATAATATCTTTGTGTTTTCTTTTTTAAATAGGCTCCAACAAATACTGAGTCTCTAGCCCAACTATTCAGGAGGCTGAGATGGGAGGCTCTGTAAGGCCAGGATGATCGAGGGCAGCTTGAGCTACATAGCAAAATCCTATCTCAAAAATAAGGCAGGACTCGGTAAGCTCCCATCTGTAGTCCTAGCTACTGAAGAGGCTGAGATCTGAGGACTGCATTTTGAAGCCAGCCCAGACAGGAAAGTCTGTGAGACTCTTACCTCTAATTAACCAATAAAAAGCCAGAAGTGGAGTTCTGGCTCAAGTGGGAGTACCAACCTTGACCCAAGAAACTCAGGAACCGCACGCAGGCCCTGAGTTCAAGCCCCAGTACACTCTCTCTGTCTCTGTCTTTCTGTCTCTGTCTCTCTGTCTCTCTCTTTCACACACACACACACGACGAAATCAAACAAAACCCTTAGCACACATGACCCCTGCCTGTCCCCACTCGGCTGGCATTGGGCGATGGCCCGGGCTGACCGGCGGGCCTCGTGGGCTGACTGCCCGGAAGATCTGGCCGGCTCCCCGCTAGGTTTGTGCTCCCCCAGAGGGCTCGCTGTCATCGTGGCTCTCATTTGCCCTGGATCGCCGGGCTGAGGCTCTGGCCGAGAGGCTCTTGCCTAGTTGGGTTGGCTTTTCACGGGCCGAGAGCTTCCTTTACCCCCGAGAGTGCTCTGCCTGCCAGGGCCCTACGGTTGGCAGCCCCGCGGAGCCCGGTGCCCGCCTGCTGCCCCAGCTCGTCCTGGCTCAGTGCCCTTGCAGGGTGACATCCACATGTGCCACCCGTGGCTGACCCGGACGCCCATCTGCAGCCCGCTGCCCTCCCTCTCGGTCCTCTGGTCCTGGGCGTGCTATGGTGACCTGCGCTCAATGGCTTCTGGAGCTCAGGGCCTTAACTTGGTTCTCCCGCGCTTTGGGGTTGTGCAGGTATAATAACCGCGTGGACCGATGGTGTCCTGCTGTGATAACTATTCAAGAACTTCCTCCCCTCCCCCTCTCCCCCCCCCTCCCCGGCACTCTGAAGATGGGTGGGGACAGGAGGATCCCAAGTTCCAGGGCAGCCTGAACTATATAACACGACCCTATATAAAACAAATAAACCTGGCGCTGGTGGCTCACGCCTGTAACCCTAGCTATTCAGGAGACTAAGATCTGAGGATCATGGTTCAAAACCAGCCCGGGAAGGAAAGACTGTGAGACTATTACCTACAATGAATTGCAGAAAAATCTAGAAGTGGTGCTGTGGCTCAAGTGGTAGAGTGCTAGCCTTGATCAAAAGGAGCTGAAGAAAAAAAAATAAACAGTTTACGAGATTTTCTATTTTCATGCATTATCTCTGATTATAATTTTAAGTTATTGGGGGTCTGGGGTGTATGCTTTCATGAGGACCTAGGTTCAATCTCAACACCAAAAAACATGAATATATTTTAACTAAGTAATTAGGGTCAAACAGTACATGAATACTAAGCCTTTGCCCCAGCAGTTAGTGCCACAGTGGATTTTATTTGGAAGCAAAAACAGACCCAGATTCTTCAGTCCCACTTCCTGTTTTTTGTAAAATTTGAGGCATGTGATTTAGATTCTTCAGATCACAAACCTGTAGCAGCATGGAGGTGATTAGAAGTCGTTTTCCTCTCTACATGCACCTGACTCTTCTTAGTCTGTAAATTGTGGTGAGTGGTTCCAGCTATCTAGCTCTCTGGAATTCTCTTCTTTTCCTCAATGTTTTCAGACCCTGGCTCTCCAGCTTTCCATCGATTCTGTGAGCTTCTGAGTTTTCCCAGTATGTTTTCCTTTTCTTCAGATGGTCAAAGTGCCCCTAGTATTATGTACTCTCCCTAGCAGTTCCATAGACAATTCTGTTGCATTTCTGGGATTGCAAAAGCATATTTAAAAATGTGCTGTCTTAGGATAAATCCTTTGGAAGGGAATAAAGGGACAAAGGTACAAATAGTTTAAAGTTTGTTGATAATGATTGCCAAATAACATTCCAAAAGTATCATCTAAATTCAGTTACCCATAAACAGTAGGCATTTATCATTGTTTTAGTTTTTATTAGTTAAATGACAAAGAAAATGGTCATTATTTTTTAATTTTGCCCATGTTTAAATTAAATGCTGAAGTTTTTAGCTCTGTCTTATTAAAGCTTTGATTTCTCTTATGATATGAACTTTAAATAATTCACACATTCATTCTTGGAATGCTTACTGCAAACATTTTTGGAGCCTATTTTTTTCTTTTTATCTCATTTTTTCTTTGTACAGAAGCTTCACATTTTTATGTAATAAAATCTGTTCATCTTTTCTTTTGTGATTTCTTCTTTTGCCTCAGTGCTTTAAAACTTACAATTCCTCCAAAGATCTGATAAATAGTGAATTCAATTTCCTGCCAGTTTTTCTGTGATTTGGCTTTTATATATTTAACTCTATCTGTGTGAGATCTATTTTTGTGTATGACATAAATGTATGAATCTAAATTATTACACTGGCTTTTAGAATCACATGCATTTGTGAATAAGCTAAGTCTCTGGGTGTCTTGTTGTGGCCATTATTTGCTGTTTTGTTCTGCTTTGTTCTGGTTTAGTAATGCAAAGGAAAATTTTCAGGGTAGCCCAGGGCTTGTTTTTGAGAAAAATGTGAGTAAAATGGAGAAAGAACCTTAGACAGTTGAGATAGGAACAGAGAGAAAGAGAGAAATATTGAAACAGGGATGGAAAAAAAGTGAAATAGAGATTGAAACAGAAACAAAGAGAAGTGAAAAACCAGAGAGCAAGGAGGCCAGGAAGGCCCCCCAGGGGTGCCCCCCCCTTGCTACCCAGCCAGTTTCATCCTGTCACAGGGATCCAAAAAGACCCACATACCATTTGGGAATCTCAAATTCCCTCATCATTCACCAGCTGCCTCTAGTCTGGAAGATTTCAGAGGCCTAGAAGAAAGTATCTTTGCTCTCTCCCAGTTATGCCTTCCTTCTCTCCTGCCCAGCTCTGGGCAAGCAGTCCAGGGAGGATGACATGCTAAAGACTAATTATTTCCATGGCTGTCAGTGGAGGCTATGAAAGGTAGATGGGTCAACCAGATGCTGAAACCCCATTCTTCCCTCCCCTACTGCCTCTAGACTCAGTCTACTTAATCCCACTCATCTCTCCCAGGTATCTACCTGGGGTACACAATTGCAGGCTTCATATATATGTTATAGGTGCAGAAACATTTATTGAACACCTACTTTTGAGTGAGTCACTAGGCTTGCTCCTCAATACAATTAACTTAATTCTCACAATGGCCTTTTGAGAAGTTAGCCTTATCAGAGGTGTTGAGTAACTGTCTACAATAAAGACTCCATTGGGATTTCAATCCATGCATTTACCTAGCCTGTGCAAGGATTTGGGTTGATCTCCAACATGGCAAACCAAAACCCATGTATGTTCCTCCAAAGGTGCCAAACAGCTTTTTGAAGACACGTTCATTTGCAAAGTGCAGTCCCTCTAAGAGAGGTTGAGGCAGGAGGAACTATTTTGCCTAGGACTTTGAAGGCAGCCTAGACAACATAGTGAGATTGTGTCAGATAAATGAAGGAAGGGAAGGAAAGAGGGGGGGGAGGGAGGGAAGGAAGGAAGGAAGGAAGGAAGGAAGGAAGGAAGGAAGGAAGGAAGGGAGAGAGGGAAGGAGGACGGTAGGAAGGAAGGAAGGAAGGAAGGAAGGAAGGAAGGAAGGAAGGAAGGAAGGAAGGGGGAGAGAGAGAGGGAAGGGAGTAAAGGAGGAAGATAGGGAGTAAAGGCAGGGAAGAAAGATAAAAAAATTACTTTCCAAGTGGGATAAAATAGATGCAACAATTCCTTTGTTCCATAGTTTTTTAAATCATTTTTTTTAAAGGGTAAGAACATCTAGTTCATGCCTTGTCAGAATCAATTGCCCCTCTCCTGGCACCTTCCTGTAGCTCTGTCCTTTGAACTTTTTCAGTCTAGATAGCACCATGTGGGGCCATCCCCATTTGTAACTCCAGGCACTTAGGGGAAACTGATGAAAGTTTATGACTCAGCCTTGACCAATAAGAACATCCAGACAGCTCTTAGTTCAGGCATGCACTTCAAATCTCGTCCATTCCAGCCAATGAAACTCAACTCTAGTGTTTTTGTTTTTTTGTTTTGTTTTGAATGACATGGGAGACACACCCTTTCTTCAGAAACTGCCTACAACAATTGTTCTCAAGATGTGGCCCTAGCCCACCTGAGACTTCAGTGGAAATGACAATTTTTCAGGAATTACACCAGAGGTACTGAATCAGAAACTCCGGTGGGTGGGGCCCGCCAAGCTGTGGTTTAACAAATCCTCAGGTGACTGTGATTCACGATGAAGTCTGAGAAACCCTGGCTTTGGGGAAAGTAGAGCCAAGTAGTTGCAGACTAGACATAGCACAGGGCTCTGAGATACAGAGAGTGGAGGACGCTGAGGACATCTTTGGGGTCTCTGAGTCTGGTCAAGCTTGAACTTCCATTACCTGATTAGTATTTTATTTGTACTGGGAATTGAACTCACAGCTTGCTAGGCAAGGGCTCCACCACTGATCCCCTATCTCTGCCCCCTACCAGGAGATTCTGATAGCCACTAAAATTTGACTAGAGTAGGGCTCCTGTTTGGAAGAATGATCCAGGTTTTCTCAGTTTAATTCCTCCCTTTGTTCTTTCTGGGAGCCAGCCTGAAAATGGGGGACAGTTACTCCATTTCTCTATGTGCCACTAGTTTTACAGAGACGATTTGTCCAGCCCTGCCTGTACCTACATAGTCAGTTTATTCTGGAAACCATGTAAGTGAGCCCATTTGACCACACATATAAACTATATCCTCCAGTCCAGCTCTTAGTAATAAAGGTGATATTTTGATCCCTGTTTGTTGGTTTGCTGTGTTCCAGCTCTCAGTTACTTTAGAACCCTAAGGAGAAGAGATCCATTATTTAATAAGTCCCCTAATGCCCCTAGCCTGACTAATCCTGGAGAAATAGAACAGGTCTCTCAGGCCTTTGCCCTTCAAACATTTGTAGAGGAAGGAAAAATATCTCCTCTTTATTCTGCTAGGTTCTTGGGATGGGCTACAAACTCAGTTGAATAAGACAGATTAACATGAGAAAAAACATATTTAATTACATACCCATGCATGGGAGTCCCACAAAAGAAGGGTTAGATAATTGAATCTGTACCACAGAAAGGCATAGGGTTCAGGGGTGGGGGGTAGAGTCCCTTGTGATGAGATGGGGTGAAGGGAAGAAGTGTGAGGTCGATAAAGATTGTTTGTCATGCAGATAGTCTCTTTCAGGTAAAAGTTCATTAGGTCCTGGCCAGAGGCTCACATCTGTAATCCTAGCTACTCAGGAGACTGAGATCTGAGGATTCAGGATCCAAGCCAGCCAGGGCCAGTAAGTCTGTGAAACTCATATGCCCAATTAACCACCAAAAAGCTGGAAAGTGGGGCTGTGGCTCAAGTGGTGAAATGCCAGCCTTGAGCTAAAAAGCTAAGGGATAGAACGTAAGACTGAGTTCAAGCTCTAGTACTAGCACAAAGGAAAAAAAAAAGCTCATTAGGAAGAGGAGCTTTCTTCCTAATATGGGTACATTACTCATATAGACTCACTTTCTACGTGTAAATTTCTTTTGCTAAACAGCTTTTCAGAACTATACCCAGGTTTGCAGTGTCTCAGGCTAACCAGCTCTAAATACCCCAACAAAGTACTATATTTGGGAATGGCATATTCTGATCTATAGTTATGTGTTGGGATGGTGCACCTTGATCCCCAACAGCATTCTAGGATGTTGTGTTGTCTGCTGTATTTCTCCAGGGATCCTGAGTGCTGGAGGGAAGAAAACCTGGTTTGTTCTCCATCGTATTGCACCTGCAAAAGGCAGACCCATCCCTGGCCCCATGGAACACAGGAAGGATGATTGCAATCAGGAAGCATTTCCTTTCAGTTCTCTCCTGACACAGTGTAATTCACCCTGTAAATTGGTACATTTTAAAGAGCTGCCTAGGAGCTGCTTGCCTTGCCTTATTACCAGGTTCTACTAGCTAAATGAAATCCATACGGCTGCTTCTTTCTGCTCTGAAGGCTAAACATGGCAGCCTGTCTTCTGAAGGAAGAAAGGACAGCCCCTTCTCCCTTGCATTCTTTTGGTCTTTTCTGTGTTCCAGTCAGAGAATACAGCTGTGGACAAATAGTCCTGAGGATCTATTTAGAGCTCTAAAAGCCAGGAAGCTCAGTCCCCTGGAATAGGAGACTCACTTCTCTTTAGAAAGGTACTGTAGGCAAAGAGACAAAAACAACAAAAACCACCACAACAACAAAACCAGCACAGTTCAACTTGAGTAATGGAGAGATACAAGTACTTTTCTCAAACTGAGCCTTATTCCCAGTCTTCCTGGACTAGCTATTTCTCCTTTCTATATTATCTAGCTAACATATTTTTCCATGGTTAGTTCATACACACACACACACACACACACACACACACACACACACACACACACACACACACACACACATATATATATATATATATATATATATGTGCAACTTGATTCATCCTTCACCCATTTCCCTAATAATTGTTCCTAAACATGCTTTCATAAACATAATTTTTTTTCTAATTTGGGGAGGGGAAGGGAAAAAATGCTTAAATAGGGATACAGGTTGACCCATTGTAACACTGAGATGTACAAGACACTATGTTGAAAATGAACTCTACAACTTCGGCTGGGCGGAGAGAGCTGGGGAGGTGGGGGAAGGAAGGGAACAATGCTCAATAAAAAATGTACTCATTACCTTACTCATGTAACTGCAACCTCTCTGTACAGTATTTTTACAATAAAAAGTATAAAAAATAACCCCCCCCATAATTTTGCCTAATTTTATCTCATAAAAATTGAGACTGGACTTCATTAAAATTAAAAACATGTGCATTGAAAAACACTACCTAGAGAATAGCAGGTTTTGTCTAGAATATACAAAGCTCTACAACTTAATGAAAAGAAAATAACCTGATTTTAAAGAAAGGTGAAAGACTTGAGCAAACATTTCTGCATAGAAGATAAACAAGTGGCAAATAAGCATGAAGAAATATGCTTAACATCATAAATCATCAGGGAAAGCAAATCAAAACTACAATGAGCTATCATTTCACATCTACTAGGAAGGCTATAAAAACAGGATGGGGGGAACTGGGTACTGATGCCTTAAGTCTGTAATCCTAGCTACTCAGGAGGCTGATATCTGAGGATCACGGTTGGAAGCTAACCAGAGCAGGAAAATCCATGAGCCTCTGATCTCCAATGAAAACACCAAAACAGGAAGTGGAGCTGTGGTTCAAGTGGTGGAGCATTAGCTTTGAGGAACATAGCTCAATGGTAGTATGTTTGCAAAACATGCCCAAGCCCTGCCTCCATCCCAAGCCCTGCCTCCATCCTAAGCCCTGCCTCCATCCTAAGCCCTGCCTCCATCCTAAGCCCTGCCTCCATCCTAAGCACAGTAAAAACACAGAAATGAAAATGGAAAATGACATGAAAAAAATGTAGAGAAATTAGAACTCTCCTGCATTGCAGAGTGGAATGTACAGTAATCATTTCTTCAGGTTGGACATAAATATATCATATAACCCAGCAATCCCACAATTAACATGTATCCAAAAAGTTTGAAAAACAAGAACTCAGCAGGGGGCTGGTGGCTCACACCTGTAATACAAGAGGCTGAGATCTGAGGACTGAGGTTCAAAGCCAGCCAGAGCAGGAACATCTGTGAGACTCTTATCTCCAAGTAACCACCAGAAAACTGGAAGTGGCACTATCTCAAGTGGTAGAGTGCTAACCTAGAGATGAAGAGCTCAGGGACAATGCCCAGGCCCATGACCACAAAGAAAAGAAAACAAGAAGTCAGACAGGTGTTTGTTCATACATGAATGTGGAGAGTAACATTACCTACTATAGCTGCAAGGTAGAAACAACCCAATGCCCATTAAGAGGTGAATGCATAAGGAAAGTACACTGTGTCACAAAGCAATAGTATTTAGACATAAAATGAAGTATAAATTGAATGAAATACAAATAATCTGTAACAACATGGATATATTATGCTGAACAAATAAGACCTCAAAAATCAATATTGTAGAATATTTATATGAAATATCTAGAATAGGAAAATTCATGGACACAGAAAGTTGACTAGAAGTGCTAGGGGTTGAGGACAAAGAGAATGAAGAATTATTATTTTTTTACAAGAAAGAAAAAGAAAGAAAAAGGCAAAAAACACAACATAAAGTCAGGTGTATAGCATCCAACTGTAATCTCAATATTTGGAGGATTGAGGCAGGAAGATTAAAAGTTCCAGATTAAAAATGGGGCCCTGTCTCCTAAAATGACAAAATCAAACAACAAAAACATAGAAAATACCTGTGATCTCACTAGGATCACTGACTATCCTGCCAATCTCTTTTTCTTTTTCTCTCTCATAAGAAAAGTCTATATTTAGTATAAGAGCTCTGGATCTTAAACTTCCTGGGATCAAATATACCTTTTTTTTTTTTTCTTGTTAAGAGAAGGTTTCACTTTGTAGCTCAGGTTGGCTCTCAATTGTAGATCCTCCTACCTCCTACCAAACCCAACTGTAATAACTTTTTTTTTTTTTTGGTAAAATAGAAATAGTAAGAAAGCTCATTTCAGATGATTGATTTGTGGGTGAAAAATTAAATCATGTGTTAAGTGATTAGCATTGAGCCAGGCTTATGGGAGATATAGCATATCTACATCTATCTTTACAACTCTAAATTCATATATATACCTGTGTGTAGATATATATACACATATATATATATATATACATATATATGTTTGTATTCTATTGTATTTGTCCATTCAGACTGCTATAATTTTTAAGCAGCAGAAATTTACTTTTGAGGCTAGAAGTCTAAGATCAAAACACCTGCAGAGTCAGGGTCTGTGAGACTGCTTGCTCCATGGGTTCCTTCTTCCAAGTGCCCTCACACCGAAGAGACTTTTTCTACAGAGTACACTAATCCCATTCATGAGGGCAGAGCCTAGTCCCTGAATCATCTCTTAAAGGGCCTATCTCTTAATATTATCTCATTGGGAATTATGAATTTTGTGAAGCTATATTCAGATCATAGCACCTACCTTTCTCTTCATTTCCCTACGTAAGTAAAACAAACTTTTAAATATTTATACTTTTTGTTTTTAAAGATGAGGTCTTCTGTGTTGTCCAGGCTAGTCTTGAACTCCTGGGCTTAAGGAATCTTCCCCTGTTAGCTTCCCAAGTTACTGGGACCACAGGCATGGGCCATTACACTGGCAAGTAAACAACAAGTTCAATGGCCACATGGTGTTCCATGTAATAACTGTAGAGTCATTTCTCTAACAAAGTCCTGGTGGTTAGACATTTAGGTATCCTAACATTATTTTATTGTTCTATGAGTGCAGCAGTGGATCCTTTGCTTGATCAGTCCAGGCAGCCATGACCTAAAAGGGTGAGGTGATGTTGGCCCTGGTCAGCTTTCTGAGCTCATGGGCACCTCCAGCAGTGTGCCTTGTGGAATGTGAGATGTGTACCTGGGAACCAGAAGTCTGAATTCTACTTGTGCTTGGACTTTTCCTCTAGCTAATGCTGGGGACCGGCCACCTTTGAACCTTTGCTATCCCATCCATAAAAGGAGATTTTGTGGGGGGATAATCTCAGGGTACCTTTTCTGGTGTAAGGCTCGCTACTTCTCAGATCATCCTTCACTACGTCCTAAATTTCTCAGCTTGATGGAAGCTTTCTTCAGCGCTGTGTGTACGCACAGGCTTGAGCTTGTGTTTCAGTTTCTATTCTTAGCAGTGTGATCTTTAAACAAGGAATAGATTTGTGCTTCTGTCTCATCTCAGATGCATGCAGCTCCTGCTGGGCTGTCTCATTCTCTACCAGACATTCATTCACATTAAAAGCAATGGCCCATTAAGGAAATAAGAGGATGCTGTTCCTCCACCACACATGATAGGGACTGAGGGCTACCTGCTCTGGTGGCTTGGCATTCTGGCCACCAGGCTTTCTTTCAGCTGGGAAAACTTGATTTCAGTACCTGCTTTCCATTCATCCTTAGATACTTCCTCTTGGATGGGCCAGGAATTTACTTGGTCAATAGTGGGTTCTCCCCTCCCTCCCCCCTTTTTTTTGGTTGGTTGTAGGGCTTGAACTCTGGGTGTGGGTGCTGCCTCTGTCTCTGAGCTCTTCAGCTGAAGGCGAGTGCTCTACCACTTGAGCCATAGCACCACTTCCAGTTTCCTGGTGGTTTATTGGAGATAGGCTCACATCTTTTGTGCCTGGGATGGCTTTGAACCACAACCCTCAGATCTCAGCCTTCAGAGTAGTTAGGATTACTGGCACCCAGCCAATAGTGGTTTTTGATGGGCATTACTAACAACATTCCAATTGAGAAAGTCATTGTCCTGAAATAAAGTGTGAACATGAATGAATGGAACTCCTGCAAGAGTTCTCAACTGTGGTGGAACCGCAGAGTCACCTTGGATATTTAAATAGCAAATTCAGATTCTGGACCCCGAACTTCAAGTATTCTCATTTAACAGGTCTGGGATGGTACTTCGTTCTTTACTTTAAAAAGATCAATAAGGGGCTTTAGATATGTATCCATGTGGAGAACACTGGCAGGTTATAGTAGGATTTGTAAACTCTTAAAGACCACTGAGGCCAGGAAAGTAATGTAAAATGGTATGTGACGGAAGCATGTTGGAGAAGAGAACAGTAGCAGTCATTTGTTTCTTTTCTTTTTTTTGCTTATGTGGTGCTGGGGAATCGAACCCAGGGCCTCATGCATGCAAGGCAAGCACTCTACCACTGAGCCACGTTCCCAGCCGCAGTCATTTCTTTCTTAAGGGATTGCCAATTAGTCAACCTTTGGCTAGTTACCCACTAACGCCAGAAGAGTTTTAAAAAAATACAAATCTGTCTATCTGTCTCTTTCTTTCTCTCTCTGCTGAGGACTGAATCCAGGGCACACATACTGAAGATGTGGTCTAGCACTGACCTACATCCCTAGACTCAAATATCCTCTTTAAATATAGGCAATCATGTCACAATTTAAACCTATCTGAGGATGTATGGGCCTCATATGCACAAGGCTCCAGATTCACTTACCAATACTAAATACAAAAAGAAAGAAAAAAAATGAATTTAGTTTGGTGCAGGTGTCTCATGCCTATAATCCTAGCTTCTCAAGGGGCAGAGATCAGAAGATTAGGGTTCCAAGCCAGGCTGGAAAGAAAAGTCTATGAGACTCCATCTCCAGTTAACCAGCAAAATGCTGTGCTAGCAGTGTATCTGAAGTGGTAGAGCACTAGCTGAGCAAGCAAACCAAGCAACTATGAGGCCCTGAGGTCAAGACTCATTATTAACACAAAACAAAACAACCTCTTCTCCCTGGAATTGTAGGCCAAAGAATATCTACTGGTTAAATCTGACACTAAATCTGCCCATTGAAATTTCTTGACAGCATTTTAGCTAAGCAGTTGCTCAATTTAAGTCAAAATGATGTTGTGAATCCCCTTGACAGGCAGTATCACACTGTCTCTGTGTTGTTCTGGATAAGACTCAGTTTGGCATGAGGCAAGGTGCTTAGAGCAGAGGAGTCAGGGCACCTGTGTCTTAATCCCTGCCAACAACTTGTTAAGTGACATTGGGAAAGAAATCCCCTCCCTAATCACAGGGCTTCTTTCTGTAGGTTTGGTGTTGGAGGAAATCATCTTGATAATCTTTATTTTTCTTTAGCAGTTCTAGCTCATTCTTAAGAAGATTCATGTAGCTCCTTAACTCTCTCCTAGTTACCCAAGAAGAAACTTTTCTGATTAAGTTGAAAATTCACCTTTATTGGCTTGAGTGACAACTAGTTTACTCTTTTCCATACTTACTTATGTCATCTGTAATTTGTGTTTGAAGTTCTGTGTACTTTTGGCTTTGGGGGGGCATTTTTATGGGAATAATATAGACTTTTGGAATAGAATGTCTGGGTAAGGCAGAACATAATGAGATTTTTTTCTTGCTAAACACCAGTTCTGAGTCAAATAAAAACATAAAGGAATAGGACTGGCAGTGTGGTTCAATGGTGGATGCTTGCCTGGTGTATGCTAGGTCCTAATTCTACCCCTTAGCCTCTGCCTCTCTCTCTCTCTCCTTGGTTAAGGGAACATTCTGAAGTAAAAAGCCACTTTATAGTTCACATAAAACATTGCAACTGAATTTTAACATAGCTTTATTGAGATATAGTTTACACACAATAAAATTTACCTGTTTAAGGTGATTTTACACTTTTTGCTGGTGGGGAATGAACCTAGGGTTCTGCACATATTAAGCACTCATTTTCCCATTGAACTCAGCCCCAGCTCCTTTCTCTTTCTTACCACACCAAGGTAAGCAGTGTCTATGCTTAAGCACAGGCTCCCACTGCCAGGATTTTCTGACTCACCTCATACTCAAAGCAATAGGGCCAGCTGACCATGGACTCAGATGTGAAACCATGAACCAAAAATAAATCTTTCCTTCTTTAAGTTGTTTTGCTCAGGTGTTTTGTCACAGTGATGTGAAACTAACTAACAGGGAATCATGCTGAAAATCTGTCATAGTTAGCCTGGTGCCAGTGGCTCACGCCTGTAATTCTAGCTTAGAGACAGCACCCAGGCTCAGAGTTCAAGCCCCATCACCACCACCACCAACAACAACAAAAATACCTTGTCATAGTTTTTTTAGAATACTTGTGCAATCAACACCAGCATCTTATTTCAGAACACTTTTATCCTCGCCAAAAGGATCTTCTTGCCTATTATCACTTGCTACTACCCTGACAACCACAGTCCACTTCTATCTCTCCACAGCTGCCTATTTGGGACTTCTTACATAAATAGAATCATATAACATGAGGTCATTTATATTTGCCTTCTTTCCCTAAGCATAATATTTTCAGGATTCAGCCATCTTGTATCTTTTATTGTCAGGTAATATTATATTATATGAACATGCTCCATTTATTAATGTCTCAATGAATTGCTTATATTTTGTGGTTATTATAAGTAATGCTGTTGTGAACAGGAGCAAACAAGGTTTTGTGAGGATAGTCCTACATTTCATTTCTGTTGGGAATACTTAACTAAGACTAGAATTGCTGTGGTGTGGTAACTCTGTGTTTCACTTCCTGAGGAACTTCCAGATTGTTTTCCAAAGTAGGAGGACCATTTTATAAACCTATCAGCAGTGAAGGATTCTAGTTCCTCTACATCCTCATCAACAGTTATTATTATTTCTCTTATGGACTACGGTCTTCCTAGTTGTTGTGAAGTGGCCTCTTAGTGAAAACCACAAGTGGGACTCTTATACTTTGGGTTCAGCAACTGAATCTGTTCCTGATTGGTCTGACTTTCATCATTTGACCGCACTGTAATTACACTAGCTAGGGGAGGATGATCATCTTAAGTGAATTTGGTTCAACCTGTGGAGCTGGATATAGAGGTGAGTCACTGTCAAAATATAGAGGGGGAAATTCAGAGATACAATAGTGTCATGTCCCACCCGCCCCCAACTCCTTACCTATGGTTTTGTATCCCATGGTTTCCATTACCTATGGCCAGTTGCAGTTGGAAAATATTAATTGGAAAGTTCAAGAAGTAAAAAATTCATAAGTAAAAAATTTCTATGCATGCTGTACTGAGTAACACGACAAAATCTCATGTTGCCCTGCTCTGCCCTATCCAGGAAGTGAATCATCCTACTACCCACTGGATCCATGTAGTATATCCTACCTGCTACCTATTAGTCACAGTCTTCTTTATCAGATCAACTGTTGTGATATTCATTAAACATGTTCAAGTAACCCTTATTTGTTTCAGAATAGCCCCACAATACAACAGTGATGGTTGTCCAACCTTTTCTCTCTTTTTCTTTCTTTTTTACTTCCTTCTGTCCTTTTGTTATCCATTCTCTTTTTATTTTGTGTGTGTGCCAGTAAACTGGGCTTGAACTCAGGCCTTCACACTTTCCCTTGGTTCTTTTGTTCAAGGCTGGCACTCTACCATTTGAACCACACCTGTACTTCTGGCTTTCTGCTGGTTAATTGGAGATAAGTCTTATGGATTTGTCTGCCTGGGCTGGCTTCCTCAGATCTCAGCTAGGATTACAGGCATGAGTCACCAGTGCCCATCCCAATTTTCTTTTCTTTTTTTTTTTTTCTATTTTTGGGTCCAGTCATGGGGCCTGAACTCTGGGCCTGGGTACTGTCCCTCAGCTCTTCAGCTCAAGGCTAGCACTCTACCACTTGAGCCACAGTGCCACTTCCGGCTTTTTTTCCCCTGCTTACGTGGAGCTGAGGAATGGAACCCAGGGCCTCAGGCATGCAAGGCAAGCGCTCTACCACTGAGCCACCTTCCCAGCTCCCCAATTTTCTTATAGTATATTATCATAGCTTTATTTTATCATTAGTGGTTGCTATTAATTAAAATTTGTATTCGCATATATTAGTTGTGCAAGGAGATTTCATTGTGACATTTCCATATATTCATACAATGTAGCTTATCAAACTCACCACCTTTATCACTCTTCCTCATCCCTTCTCTTAAGACAATTTCAAAAGGTTTCATTATTCTACAGTTATACATCCATATAAAGAACTTGGTATTGATCTCTTACTATGTTTAACTTGCAAATGAAACTTTAGCTAAGATACACATAACCTAGGATATATAGGGTTGGTTACTACCTAAAATTTCAGGCATCTTCTGGGTGTCTTGAAATGTATCCTAAAGGATGAAGGGACTTCTGTACTACTTGAAAGGGGAAGTAAAAACAGGTGCAAGGAAGGCAATGAACATATATGATCTACAGTGTTAGCTTTGTCCTGTACACATGGATCAAAGTAGTACAGAAGAGGAAGGAAAGAAAATCTTAATTAAAACTTGGGTTGAAGAGTAGGTCAGAGTACAGGTTCTCCTAAAAATGAGTTTTCTCTCTACAAACTCTGGCCATCATATATATATATATAAGATCTCAGCTTGTATATTTTATTGTTTCTTTTCTTTTTATTTTATGTTTTCCTTTGCTAGTACTGGGATTGGAACTCAGGTTCTTGCTTGCTTGGCAGGTGCTCTACAGCTATACCACACCTCCCATCCTTTTTTTTTGCTTTCTTCCTTCCCTAAATATTGGGGCTTAAACTTAGAGAGGCCTTGAACTTGCTTCCCTTGCTTGTTCATGCCTGGTGCTTTACCCCTTGACCCATTCCTCAGGGTTTTTTTAAACTGGTTAATTGGAGATGGAGTCTCTAGCTCAGCTTTTTGCTAGTTAATTGGAGATGGGGGTCTTGCAGACTTGCCTGGGCTGGCTTTAAACAGGTATCTTCCAAGTAGCTCTCAGCCTCCTGAGTGTTAAGATTACAGGTGTGAGCCAGTGGCATCCTGATTATTTTTCAGATAGGGTCTTGCTTCTTGCTCAGGCATGAGTCTGGACAGCGATCCTTCTATTTTAGGCTGCCTGTCATAGCTGGGATGACAGACGTATATCACCACAACCACCTTCTTCCATTGAGATAAAATTTGTGGACTTTTTTGCAGACTGGGCTGGAACCCAGTCTCCTGATCTCTCTCACACACCGTGTGTGCTACTGCGTCCATCCATTAGTTGAGAAGTGGTCTCATGTACATACCTTATGTTGTTTGGAAACGTGATCTTTCTCATTCTCAGCCTCTCTGGTGGCAAGGATTACAGGCACAAGCCACTGGCATATAGTTGTTTTTGAGAGAGGGTCTTGATATGTAGCCCAGCATGGCCTCAAACTAGTGATTCTCCAGCATCAACCTTCCAAGTACTGAAAATTTTGCCCAGCTGTCCATGTGCTCCTCCTTGGAAGCAGAACTCTTGAATCATCTTCTGAGTCCTGAGGGATTATGAGGAATTGCAGGGCTAGGCACACATTGAGAGGCATCGGGGGAAACATGGCAGGCGCTTTCTCACCATTTCCTTGATATAGGCTCTCATTTCTGTTCTTTCTCTTTTTCTCCTTACTCTTTCACACTGGTAATAATATGTGTTGTTGAGGCTTTTCCAGCCACTATTGCTGTGTAATCAGTATTTTAAAAAAATGCTGCTTCAAACGTGGGTAGTTTTTTTGTTGTTGGTAGTATTGTTTTTGTTTTTGCTTTTGCTTTTTTTTTTTTTTTTAATGGATGGCAAAGTGGGAGCACACAGAGGAGGGAGGGTAAACAAATGCAATCATGCTCTTCAGTATACACTAGGTGGAAACTGACCTATGTAACTTGTGGGCAGAGCTAGGAGAGAGAAACTGGGGGAAAGCAAAGGAAAGGGTGCCATTGTCCAAAAAAGAAATGTACTCATGGTAACCCCTTTCAACAATGCCTTAATAATAACAATAAAATTACATTTTAAAAAATGCTGCTTTAGATCACTGTGGTGGTGTTGGTTAGTATTTCCAGCTACCCGAGGCTCAGGTGGGAAGATTATAAATTTGAAGTTGAGCTACATAGTAAGACCAGGTCAAAACCCAAAACCAAACAAATCAATAAAAATGTGTGTGTGTGTGAGGGGGTGATGGTGAGGAAGGAAGAGGGGAGAAGGGAGGGGAGGGGAGAGAATGAGGAGAGGAGAGAGAACAAGAGAACAAAGCTGCTTGGCTGGGAGGTGTAGCTCAGGATCAGAATGCTTGCCTTGCATGAACAAGGCCCTGACTCCAATTCTTAGCAAAGCAACAAACAACATCAAAAAACCCAAACCCGCCGGGCGCTGGTGGCTCACGCCTGTAATCCTAGCTACTCAGGAGGCTGAGATCTGAGGATCGTGGTTCAATGCCAGCCCGGGCAGGAGAGACCTATCTCCAATAAACCACAAAAAAACCAGAAGTGGCGCTGTAGCTCAAGTGATAGAGCGCTCGCCTTGAGCTGAAGAGCTGAGGGACAGCGCCCAGGCCCAGAGTTCAAGCCCCACGACCGACAAAAAAAAAAAAAAAAAAAGATTAAAAAAAAAACAAAACCCAAACCCAAAACAAAGCTCAAAAGCTTCTTAAATGAACCATTTTGTACCATACTGATACAAATCAGAGATCTGACAATTAAAAGCCGTGGCTGACTCTGGGTTCTGGATCCTGTTCTAGAGGAGAAAAATGCTCTAAATGATGTTAAGTCAACTGATAAAGATGAGTGAAAGATTGCACAAAAGTATTCCAGTCAATGTTAGACCTACTGAGAGAGAGAGAAGAATGCAACGATAAAGCAAGTAAAAAATGTTTGTAGTAAGAAAATTTGGGCGCTGGTTTGGCAGAACATATACTAAAATGGGAAGGATACAGAGAAGATTCTGATGGCCCCTGTGCAAGGATGACATGCAAATTTGTGAGGCATTCCATATTTTTACACTGTTCAAAAAATGTACACATTACCGTCTGACTATGTAACTGTAACCCCGCTGTCACCTTTACAATAAAAATAAATTTAAGTCAGGCACCGGTGGCTCATGCCTGTAATCCTAGCTACTCAGGAGGCTGAGATCTGAGGATCATGGTTCAAAGCCAGCCTGTGCAAGAAAGCCGGTGAGATTTTTTTTTTTTAATTTAATTTTATTTTATTTGAGAACATACTGTACAGAGGGGTTACAATTACATGGGCAGGATAATGCATACATTCCGGTGAGATTTTTATCTCCAACAAACCACTAGAAAACCGGAAGTGGCGCTGTGGCTAAAGTGGTAGAGTGCTCGCCTTGAGCTGAAGTGCTCAGGGACAGTGCCCAGGCCCAGAGTTCAAGCCTCACCACCACCACCACCACCAAAAACAAAAAATTTAAAAAATGACTCTGATAATAGTAAAAAAAGAAATTTAAATTTGCATAAAGAATCTATGGGCATTCTTTATACTTTACATATTGAAATTATTTCCCAAATAAAAGGTTTTTTTTTTTTCCGTTTTCTGGTACTGGGGCTTAAACTTCACACATCTTGCTTAGCTTATTCAATCTAGTTTGGTGCTCTACCACTTAAATCACACCTCCCCTTTGGGCTTTTTGGTTAATTGTAGATCAGAATCCTTAAATTTGTCTGCCCAGGCTGGCTTCAAACTGAGATCCTCGTTCTCAGTCTCCTGAGTAGCTAGGAGCCACAGGCTCCCAGCTGTTTTAGGTGTATTATGTTAATTTATTTCTTATTAAAATACCTCCATTTTGGGGAGGAGGAAATTGAGGTGCAGAGGTTAAGTTCTCACTGCCATTGGTGAACATAGGTAGGATTTAATCCTTTCTGGCCCCAGAGCCCATGATCTTAATTGCTACTCTATACTGCCTTTACATACAGCTGTGGTTCCTGCTACAGTCGATCAATCTGGTGCACACACAGACAATCAGCTTTTACCAATCACAACCACTGGCATTGAACATCATGCCAATGCTTTCCTCCTCAGATCTACCTTTTGCATATGTGGTTTCCTTTCACTGGGATATTTTTCTTCCAATCGTACATTTATGTATATGATTTATTTTTCAGGTATTTTTGGAAAGCCTCCTCTGACCATCCAACTCTGGGGGTGAGTGCTTATCTACTGAGTACACACCGTCGTGCCTGATGGTGCCTAGATCACTATGCCTTATAATTTGCCTTGGTTGTCTCCACCATTGAATCCAAGTTCCTTGAGGGTAGGGACACAAATATGTGCCTAAAAACATCTGTAGCATTGAGCAGACCGCTTGCTAGGTAGCACGTCACCAAGTAAATACTAACAGCCCATGAAAACATGCCTAATTGGGCAGACTGCCTGGCAGGTAGAAAGCATGTCACCAAGTAAATACTGATCTCTTACACTCCGCATTTGCGATTACCATACATTCCTCACACATCAACATAGCCACCAGGGCACGGTACCAACATACACACAGTCTACTATATCCACGCCTGTCTAAGCAGACTCAACCACTGTGATTTATTCCCCATATTCCTGTCCTATTCCTCACAGAGTCCTGCCACAATTTACCCTGTCAGCTCTCATCCTCAATCACTGCCTATACTTTTTTTTTTTTTTAACGTAAGTGCAGTCACCATCTGAACTCTGAAGCAGGGTATGTACTCTCTCTAACCTAACTTCAGTTAATACGTGTGTTTTTCGACCACGCGTTGTTTTTCATCCACACAGTCCCTGACATATACCATTACGGTCATCCGTCGTTTTCTCGACTTCCCCCCACTCTCGCCTCACGCTTACGACCACACTTGGCACGCACGCGCTCCGGGGCCGGGACTGGGGCGGCACCGCGGTGGGGTCCGCAGCCCGGGGTGGACGCGCGGAACCCCAGCCCCGAGCCCCGGCGGGCGCGGCCCCGCCCCGCCCCCTCATGCATATGCAGCGCCCCAGCCCGGCGGCCCGGCCCCCAGACGGCCATTTGTAGCGGCGCTGGAGGCTGCGTTCCGTTCGCCTGTGGAGCTGCGGAGAGGAGCGCGTCCCTCTGGCCGCGGCCACCCCTGGTTCCCGGTGTGTCCCGGGACGCTCTGCGCCTCGGGTGGCACCCAGTCAAGCCCCAGGGGCCGTGCTGCGGAGCGGGCCGACCCTCCCAGCAACCTCCGGGGCGCTCGGGACCCCCGCCCGGCCGCTCGCCCGGAACCCGCCGGCCGCACAAGTCCCCGAAGCCGGGCCTAGGGCGCGCGGCGGCGGCGGCGGCGGCTCGGCGCGGCCGGGCTCGGCGGCGTCCCCATGGCCGCGGCCAGCTGGCGGGACGGCTCGGGCCAGGAGAAGTACCGGCTCGTGGTGGTCGGCGGCGGCGGCGTGGGCAAGTCGGCGCTCACCATCCAGTTCATCCAGGTGCGGGGAGCGGGCCTGCGGGGCGGCGGCGGGCGCGGGCTCGCGCTACCTGTGGCGGGGTGGCCGCTGCGACCCCGCCCGGGAGGCGCCGCTCGGGCGCGGGGGGCGGACGGGCTGCGGGCTGCGGGCGCGGGGCGGGCTCGGCGCCGATGCCCCGCGGCCACACGTCGCGCTCCTGCCCGCCCGGCCCCCCGGCTCGCGCGGCGTCCGAGGAGTCCGGCTTCTCAGGAATGCGGCCGGGGAGGGCGGAGCGGGCGGGGTGGGAAGCGCCCGACCACCTTATCGCTCCGGCCGCCGCCGCCGCAGCGCGGCGGAGCCCGGCTTCCTGCCCCGGGGGCCCGGGCGTCGGGCGCGGGCTGGAGCCGGACCTCGCGAGCGCGCAGGTCCCGTCGGCGCGACCGCCGGGGCCGCTCGGGCTCCGGGTCCCCTGCGCCCTCGGGGCTTCTCCGCGCGGGTCGAGTCTGGCCGCCCGCTTGAGAGCTGCGCGTGTTTTCTTTGTGTGTGCGTGTGTGTGTGTGTGCCCTTTTCCCACAAGTCGCCTCTTAGGTAATACGTCCGGGTGGGAGTGTGTTGATAATGCCCCGGGGAAATGGAGGCTTGGAGGAAGTTAAAAATGTGCTTTGATAGGGGCGAGACCATTTCCTAGGAATTCCTGATGCCTTCCTGCCTCTGGCGGTGCCAAGGTGAAGTTTGGGATGAGCCAGCCTCGGGTGGCCCACTCGTGCGTTCTGGGCTCAACCCGCCTCTCCCCCACCGCACCCCACCCTCTTCTGGCTGTTGGAAAGGGGAAAGCGGGTCTGTGTTAGCCGTGGAATTCTTCATTCTTAGAATTTGCTGCTGGCACGAGGTCTGAGTGGGCTCCTCTTTGGATTTTTAAAGAAAGAAAGAGAAAAAGAACCAGATACCGCTCTCTTTTGTCAACCTAGAAGGTGTGGCATATGTTGGGAGAGAATACCCAGTTGAATCAGATGTCAGATATTTCCCCCCTTCCCCCTCTCTCTTTCTCACGCTCTCTCTCTGTAAAAGAGTAAAGATGATGAATTTTCTTTCCTTTTAAAAATCTGTTTCACACATTTGTCATGGAATGCATGGATAGCCGATTTCATTTCATGCTAATGTTTATCGTGGCATTAAAATACAGACTATCCCAACGTAAACGTGATTGTCACCTTTCACATTGAATAAGTGCACAGCGATTGCTGCCATAATATGCAAGGTGATTAAAACCTGCTGCAGAAGCCTTTGTATCCAGGAAGAGAGGATGTTTAGGTAATGAGCGTTTACAGGTGTGCTCCTTAGTGTGTTAAAACCAGGTGAGGTTAGTTAAGCAGACTCTGGGCTTGCTTTCTTTCACATTGTTTGCCATTTCCCTAGGGCCAAGAGTGTTTTGTTTTTAAATAACTGATGGCAAAATTAAACAGTTTGGGGTTGGGGATTTAGCTCAGTGGAAGTGCACATGCCTGGCAAGTGCAAGGCCCTGAGTTTGGTCTCCAGCTCTGGTAAATAAAACAAAGCTTCCCCCCCCCCCCAAAAAAAAATCCCCCAAACCCCAGAAAAGTTTATAGCTAAGTCTTTCCTTGGTGATTAGACTCGTGTTTAGGAGTGGAGGAAGTCTAGAGGTAGAGGAATCATACTGGTTTCCAGTATTCCTAAAACATTTAAGCAGCGACACGTCAGTTTATTATTTTACCAATTTAATGTAATGGTATTTGTAAGTTATTTTTGGTATTTAAGCCTTTATTTTTGGGAACTAGTATTAGAAACCATTTAATTAACCTTATCTTTGGTAACTGCTATCTTTGCAATGGTTTTCTGGAACTTGCTTGTTAAAGAATACTTCTTTATGAATGATACAGCATGTAGGTGCTTTAGATGACACCAAATAAGTAAAGATGCCCATGAGAAAGATATGTGTATGTATATATACATGCACAAGTATGAACTTTGAATCATACAAAACTTGAATGTGTCTTTTGTTCTGTTACTTATTGACTGTGAGAAATATCTTCTCTGAGCCTCAATTTTCCTACAAGTAGATCTTATGACATATTCTTTACAACTTTTGCATTTGAAGAAAGATCTTAATTTGTTATCTGGCATGTAATATGTACACCATTAGTGGAAACCTTTTTTTTTGTTGTTGTTGCTGTTCGTGGGGCTTGAACTCTGGGCTTGGGTGCTGTCCCTGTGCTCTTCAGCTCAAGGGAGCGCTCTACCCCTTGAACCACATGGCCACTTCCAGTTTTCTGAGTAGTTTATTGGAGATAAGAGTCTCACCGACTTTCCTTCTCCCGGCTGACTTTGAACCGTGATCCTCAGATCTCAGCCTCCTGAGTAGCTAGGATTACAGGTGTGAGCCACCGGCGACTGGCTTCCCCCCAGCCTTTTTTTTTTTTTTTAAATCATGCCTGTGTACAGGTCTGTAATGTGTTTAATGCAAATAGAACTCAGATTCCGAAAAGTCAGTGTGGGAAAGATTGATCGAAGCACGGTAGGGTTGGGATGCTCACCTAAGCCCTTGCTTAGCATACAAGATTGCTTGGATTTAACCCCCAACTCTTCACAAAATAAACAAATAGACAAGCACAAGTGGGATGTAGGCTTGGTGGTGGTAGGGAGAATGGCAATCATATTTGAGTATGGGGAGTCTCAGGCTAACTTGGCAAAACGTGTGTGCTGGGAGATGGCTTGGGGCCAGTGAAATAGAAATTAAGGCTCTAAAGTTGAGACCTGGTGGCTTACTACCCAGCCAGCTCTGTCATTTATTCTACCTACAGTCTTAAAACAAGTTACTTAACTGCTGTGTCAATCAGCTTTTCTCATCTGAAAGCTGAAGAAATAAGTACCACCCAAATTTGTGAATTGAGAAGCTACTGAATAAGTTAACATGTCAAAGTCTAGTACATAGAAAGACTTCATACTTTATTATTAATCTTAATCTTTATTGTCTGAATTAAGATTTATTCTGTTGTGATTATATACATGTAGAAACTGGAGTGAAAACAGGCAGCAGAGTAATCATTTTCAATAAAGATTTTTTTTGTAGACTAGAATGGCACAAATTGGTTGATTTTTTTTTTTTTTGAAGACCTTTGAAATGCTACCTTTTAACAGTAGCTTTTAGTATAATATTTTTATTATGTTGCCTTGAACAGGAAAGATATTAGAAACAAGTTTACAAGTGAAAAATTAAACAACTTTTGCCTTTAGTTTTCTGTTTGACTTTAGATTGCTATCTTCTGTGCATATAAAGAGCTACAAATTGGGAAATTCAGGTAACAGAGTTTCTTTTCCATCTTATTAGTGTATACAACAAATCTATGATTGAAATGTAAGTGCTAAGTATATGTGCTAAGTATGTGACCTTTGTGTTTCCTTGCTTATAGTTTTTGTTTGTCTGTGCGCCTATGCTGGTTCTGGTGCTTCAGCTGAAGCCTGATCGCCATCCCTAGCTTTTGTGCTCAAGGCTAGTGCTCTACCACTTGAGCAATAGCTTGTTTTTTGTTGGTTAGAGATAAACACAGACTTTTCTGTACAGGCTGGTTTTGAACCACAATCCTCAGTTCTCAGCCTCCTGAGTAGCTAAGAGGTGTATGCCACCAGTGCCTGGCTTGCTCATAGTTTAAAATAAAACAACCTCCCTTTTTCTTCTGTTGGCAGATAAAATGAATAAGCTGGTTGAGACGTGATTTTGACTTTGTAAAGAGTGGAAAGGAGAGATAGTTGTATCTGGAATTTTCATCTCTTACCCAGGAACTTTGGGTAATTTCTTGTAATCTCTTTAAGGCTTCATTTTCATAAAATAGTGGGTTTGGTCCAACAAATCACCGCTGAAGTTCTAGGATTCTTTTTTTTATTCAAACTAGTCACATGTGTCTTCAGTCAAGGTTCTTTAGTTCCGAGTCTCACTTTTCTGATTTAAAAAAGCAAAATCATACATCTTTAGGACTTTTGGAATAAATGCTTCCTGAACATCATTCAGTCCAGCGCCATCTTCTGAGTAAGTAATAATAGCTAACTTTATTTGCTGTTCTTCTGTATGTTGGTGTCCTTTCAAAACAAAATTTGTAATCTTTCCACTGCACCCCAACCCAACCATCTCTCTCACTTCTGTATGGTATTTATGTGATGAATTTTTTTTTTTGGTACATCTGGGGACTAAACTCAGGGCATCTCACTAGACTGGTGCTCTACCACTTGAGCTATGCCACTAATTCATCTTGCTTTGGTTCTTTTTGAGGTAGGGTCTTGATTTATGCCCTGGCTGGTGAGGCTGTCATCCACCTACTAATGCTTCCCTGTGTTGCTGATGACCAGGCATGTTCCGTTACACTTAGCTCTTTTAGCTAGTTCAAAGCTGAAGTAATAGGTGCATGTGCTAATGTGCACAGCCATTGCATGAGATGGAGTCTCTTGAACTGATTGTCCTGGAACCAGAGTTCCCTATCTTTACCTCCTAAATAGCTAAGATTACAAATGTGAGTCATCACATCTATTATTTTGCTTTCAGTATGTGTTGGGAACTTTTTTTAAAAAAATCTTTTTGGATGTAATTTTTAAAAAGTAACAGGATGGGGAGTGACGTAGTTCAGTGGCAGTGTGTGTGTTTAGCATGTACCAGCTGCTGGGCTTAATCTCTAGCACCAAAATAAAAAACCCAAAAGGAGTAATCATTGTTTTTTTGGGTTAATACTTAAGCAACTCTGAGAGGAGGCTATACATGTTTTATGAATTTAAAGAGACAGTTTTCCCAGTTCTTTTAATGTTCTAAGAATGTTTCTCAGCATATTGTCAGATTTTGGAGTAGTTGGTTTATATCTTAAGTTTTAGTCGGAAAACCTGTTCATCTGGACCTGACTCAAACATTGCTTTTTACCTGGAGTTTGTCTTTCAGGAAGTAGTTTTTCATTGTCTTTTCTTGGGACAGCGATCTTAGAAAGATTTCAAGACTTATTTGTGTTGTTAGTTACTTGATTCACATGTCAAGATTGGGAGTTTGAACTCTTCAATTGTTATTCCATTGCTACATCTTGAAGACACTGCAATTAGAAGTCCCTTAAATTGCTAATGTTTATGCACCACTATGAACCACTATGCACCACTAGGTTTATTTTTTGTGCAACTAATTATTGAAATTTTCTTTCTTTCTTTTTTTTTTTTTTTCTTGTGGGGCCTGAACTCTGGGCCTGGGCGCTGTCCCTCAGCTCTTTAGCTCAAGGCTAGCGCTCTGCCACTTGAGCCACAGTGCTACTTCCGGCTTTTTGTGCTTATGTGGTGCTGAGGAATTGAACCCAGGGTCTCACACATGCAAGGCAAGCGCACTACCACTATGCCACCTTCCCAGCCCCTAAATTTTCAATAATTTACGAATCAGTTGCTAACATTAAAACCTAAGAGGCTTCTTTCAGTTGAAATGGGCCTGCAGACTGTGCTGTGATCCAAATTCTAGGTACTCAGGCAAAACATTTCCTTACCGAGGATGGTGCTTGTATCAAACAGGCAGAGAACGTTACTTTTCCTTGGTAATGAAAATGGTCTTTTAAATTCAATTAGGCAAATACATTGGTAACTTCAGAAGGGATGGGAAGACTTAAAGTAATATTTTTAATTTTTTTTGAGACAGTTCATGTTATATATTCCAGCCTGGCCTCAAACTCACTGTCTTCCTGCCTCAGGCTTTACAAGTGCTGAGATTAAAGGAATGTATCATCACACATACCTATTCAGTTCTTTAAAAAAAAGGTTCCTTTTAACATTGTTTTTAAAATTGAGACGGATTTCTTTCTTTAAAATTTGGTGAAGAAAAACGGTCTTTTGGATATCAACTCTTTGTGTCTTCCTTGCTGAAAGTGATAATTAGTGAAAAGATTTTTACTGCCTGGAGACAGTAGAGTTCGTTAATTTTTCTTCTCCCTTTCTGACATTTATTTTTATGTTTATTCAGAGCTGCTTAGGCTTATTTTGATGATGCTTTTTATTATGTGCTACTTTTTTACATATATATGATAAACATTGGTAAAATGAAGTGTTCTTACAACTTCTTCACATTTAGAGTCCATGTCTGCTCTAATTATTGAATCTTGAAGGCCTTGATGTTGAATGAGTTTGCAGTAGAACTGCTGAGTTTGTGTTTGAGATTGAAACTTAGTTTAAACTAATGTCCTTGGTAGACTTGATTTATTTCTGTTTTGGAAAGAAAAATATGTCTCAGAGAAGCAAAGAAATATGTTATCTAAAATTGTGCTACTGGAGACATAATTAGATGACCTCTTTGATGTCTTGTAAGTTATATTTTATTTTTACTGTTTTCTCTAAGGAATGTAGCTTACTGAATAGCATTAAATTCTAGTTTAAAATTATGGACAACTTTTTGTTGGTATATATTGATAATTACATCTTGCTAGCAAGCTTAACATGTCACCTTGCATGATTATATTTTCTTAGGAGAAAGATCTTTGTATACATAAATGAATGTTCAGTACTAAATTATGAATAAATGTGGTAAAATATAACTGTTTCTTTTAAAATTAAAGAAAACCCCAGATTTCCCCATTGCTGCCATTTTGCCCCATTTGCTTTATTCCCCCCATAGTTAAGTATCTCTGTGTAGTTTCCAAGAATCGTATTTGCTTACACGAACAGTATAATAAACCGAACCAAAATATGTGCAGTTAATTTTTTTTGCAAGTAGTTCTGATAATGCTGTCTATAGAGAAACAAAGGATAACAAAAAGACTATACAATGTATTCTCTATACATGTCTAATTTGGAATAGTTTAGAGAAACATGCATTCTCTATACATATCTATACAATGCATTCTCAATACATGTCTAATTTGGAACAGTTTTTTAGTTGTGTCTCCCCCCACACCCTTCCCACCCCATCCCAGTACCAGGGCTTCAACTCAGGGCCTGGGCACTGCCTCCTTGTGCTCCAGGCTGGTGTTCTACACAGCATTACTTCTGGTTTTTGTTTTTTTTTTTGAGTAGTTTATTGGAGATAAGAGTCTTACAGACTTTCCTATCTGGGCTGGCTTTGAATGCGATCCTCAGATCTCAGCCTACTGTGTAGCTAGGATTTACAGGTATGAGCCACCTGCTGGGCCTAGTCTTTGTTTAAAGAGTACAAATTAGTTGTCTATAGAGTACCCTCAATTTGGATCTTGACTGCTGTTTTTTCATGATTAGATCCAGATGACGCATTTTTGGTGGGGCAGGAATAACACAGTAATGATGTGTTCTTAGTGCATTAAATTACAAGAGATAAGATAGATGCTTGAGTGTTTCCATGGTTACTTTTTGACTGTAGTCCCAATTCTAGAAAATTACTGTGAAGATACATTTCAACAATATACATATGCAAGGTTGTGGCATTCTTTGTAATGATAAAAATTGGAAGCAACTTGTATAGTAAAATAGTTGTGTAACACCTGGTATATTCACTCAATGGAGCATTACACAGCTATAAAAAAGAACACAAAAGGTCTCAGTGAATTGTGGGGTACTTTTCAAGATACATTGTTCAGTGGAAACAAAGAGCAAAATTACCACCTTATAGCATAAGAAGGGAGTTGACTAGAAAATTCATGTATATTTGCTTATGGGGATAGAAACAATGACAGGAAGGACCGATGAGATAGATGGATTTATTGGAGGAGAGTGGGTAAAAATGAGGTGGGTAAAAATAAGGGATAGAGGGGATGCAGACAGTGACCCTTTGGAAGTCACCATTCTGACCTTTGGAGCTATGTTAATGTTTTACATATTCAGCATAAATGCAAACAACAATAAATGGAGAAAAAAATACCTTAAGGTGAGATACAAATAACTGATCCCCCCTTTCCCCAACAAATGAATGATAACTACATTGAAAGGGTAAAGGAAAAAGCTAATTTAGGTAACTTTTAAACCCAGTGTTTGGACTATGTCCTCAAGATAAAGACAGAAATACCTGAAAGCAAACACTGAAGTCTAGTTGATATTTTTTTTTGTTTTTGTCACAAGAAGTGTGGGTTTACACTTTTGTGTATTAGAATTAGTAGACAAATTGAAAAGAAGGGAGCTGTAAATGTGGAAAGGCTGAAGGCTAGAATGAAATTGGTATCAGCATAATTGATACCATGATTTTACAAGTTAGATAGATAAATAGAGCAGTATAATATGTGTAGATATTGTAGTAGAAAAACCCCTACTCAGGCAGGCAAGCCAGAGTGACAGAGCCCACTGCAACAAAGTCATTAACAAAGAAGCAACTTTACTGAGAAGGTTCCGACACTGACTGGTCAGGGCTGCAGCACAGTCTTGTAATCCGGAGCAGCCCACATTCTTTGGTTTTTAAGGGCAAAATCCATGAGGTCAAGGCCAGTCACACACAGGTGACCAATGGGATTGTAATACACACAAAGGATTGTACAGTCATACCAGACCAAATGCAAGTGGCCAATGAGGTTACAGTTTGTCTGTAATGGCTGTTTAAACCAGCCTATCACCTTGGTTTAAAATGGCACGCAAATTTAGTGGGTAAGGCGAGGTCTACCTTTTGGTGGGCAAAAGGTGGGGTCTACCGTAAGCATGTGCAAAAAGGCAGGGTTTACCAAAAGCAAGTGGTGTAGCCAGTTGGAGCCAGATTACAACTGATCTGTTTCACTGGTCAGTCTTTAACTGAACAATCAAGGTTGGGTTAGGTTGATAAGGGGAGGGTGACCAGATGTATTTTTTTCATTCCAGGAACTAGGCCCATTAAGTCTAAAATCCCTAAAACAAAGGCAAAGCTCAAAGTGGAATCATACCAGTTTGGGCCCCATCTCAGGGTCCACTACAGATATGTGTACACATACACACACACCATCTCAGGGTCCACTACAGATATGTGTGTACACACACACACACACACACACACACACACACACACACACACACACACACACACACACACACACACACACACACACACACACACACACACACACACACACACACACACACACACACACACACACCCTCTTTCAGCTCTATTGAGAGGCCCCATTTCGGGTCCACTACAGATATGTGTGTATACACACACACACACCAATTTCAGCTCTATTGAGAGGCTTTAGAAAATGGTACCCTATGAGCGCACACACACACCTTTCAGCTCTCTTGAGAGGCTTTAGAAAATGGTACCCTATGAGCAGTGGGATCTCTAACTCCAGATTTTAGTTTCTGAATACCATTCTCTATTAGAAGGAATTTTAGAAAAATGTCAGATTTTAGGGCTGGGACAGGAAAAAGAGTGAGATGAGCTTGGAGTATTTGGTAACTTTTTTTTTTTTTTTTTTTTGCTAGTCCTGGGGCTTGAACTCAGGGCCTGGGCACTATCCTTGAGCTTCTTTTTGCTCAAGGCTTCATGCATGCATGGCCAGCACTCTACCATTAAGCCACATTCCCAGCCCAGTATTTTGTAATATAGGGAAATAAATGGTAAAATAAAACCCCAAATGATGCAACCTGTCAGAGACAGACTGGACCTGAAAAAATTATTGGCTGACTCCAGGACAATTTAATTGTTAAAAGAGGGGATAATTATCCATAAAGAATTTGTACTCCATGTTAATAAATAACTGAGAAGTTCTTGGTGTAGAATTCAGACTAATGAATGAAGTTACAGAAAGTAATGGAATTAGAAAAATCACCTTTTGACAGTCATGGTAATTGATTTAAGTAAAAATCATAAATGGATGTTAAAACTAGTAGGTGAAATGCTGGATGTGGTTGTGCGCTTGTGTGATCTTAGCGTTTGGGAAGGTAAGTCAGGGGGATCCTGAGTTGGAGCCAGCTTGGGCAACATTGTGAGATTCTGCCTAAAAAAAAGCAAAACCTAAAACCAAAAACAAAAGCAAACTAGTAGGTTAGAGTTTGCGAGGGGGTCGATGTTAACATAGCTGGGAGGTATGTTTCTGTAAGATAATTTTTATCAAGGAAGAAATAAGCCAGGTTTATCAAGGAGAAACATAGCACCTAACCAATCTCTCTCCCATGACCCTGATCTCCCCTGCTCATGACCATGTGATCAAAAGTTTTTGTTGTGTCTTGTCTTTGTCAACATTACTTAAACCACCCCAGGTGAGGCTTAAAGGAGACCAACTTTTTCTTTGTTTAAAGAGTAAATCTTTAATTTTGTTGCTGAATGTCTTGGGAAGGATCGATAAGTTTAGGTTAGGTAATCAATACACATTTGGCCACGAGTTCTGTGGTTTTGAATAATAGTCCCTCCTCTTGTACCTAGTGTGTGTGTGTGTGTACAGATTGTGTGTGTGTATGTGTTTTCTACTGGGGCTTATCCTAATGTTATCAATATTCCTACGTATGCTTGATTAGAAAATAGAAATAACAGTGGTTTTTCTCAATTATGGAAAATGGAGGAATTTAGCAGGTTTTTTCCTGCTACATCCATCCACCCTTCTCATAAATTGAATTTATTTAAAACAACTAAATATGTGAGATTGCGTTTTTTTTTGGGGGGGGTGGTCCGGTCGTGGGGCCTGAACTCTGGGCCTTCAGCTCTTCAGCTCAAGGCTAGCACTCTACCACTTGAGCCACAGCGCCACTTCCAGCTTTTTTCTTTTTGCTTATGTGGTGCTGAGGAATTGAACCCAGGGCCTCAGGCATGCAAGGCAAGCGCTCTACCACTGAGCCACCTTCCCAGCCCAGATTGCGATATTTTTAAAAATACTTTTTGTCTTTTGCATTATATTTTATAACAGTTTAAGAATATTTAGTAGTATTAATCCTGTTACTAAAGGTTTTTGCTTTTATTTCTCATTTCTGTAAAATTGTAACTGGCTTAAGTTTTTTTTTTTTTTTTTTGATTGGTTGTAGGGCTTGAACTCTGGGCTTGGGCACTGTCCCCTGAGCTCTTCAGCTCAAGGTGAGCGTTCTACTACTTGAGCCACAGTGCCACTTCTGGTTTTCTGGTGGTTAATTGGAGATAAGAGTCTCACAGACTTTCTTGCCCGGGTTAGCTTTGAACCGTGATCCTCAGATCTCAACCTCCTGAATAGCTAGGATTACAGGTGTAAGCCACTGGCACATGGCCATGGCTTCGGTTTTAAGCATTCCTCTAGTTTTTTTTTTTCATTAGGAGATAAAATTTTATATATTGTAACATGATGTTTGGAAGTATAAATATATTGTAGAATGATTGATACATATGCATTACTTAGTTTTTTTTGTGATAATATCCACACACTAAAAAAGCATGGTGTGTTATTGATTGTAGTCACTATGTTGTACAGCTACTTGTTAATTTTTAATTTTATTTTTGTAGTGCTTAGACAGGGCCTAGTACATATTATGTGATCCACCATTGAGCTAAAAACCCTTAACTCCTGCACATCTATTTTTTTTTCTTGAATTGTGATTTAAATAACATTTTCAAGTACTTTAAACTAAAAGATATTCATGATTATATTAGCTTTTACATGATAAATGATTTAGTTGGGTATAAAAAATTGTGTTCTAACTTAAAAAAATTAAAACGGTAGAGATAACTGCTTTATTTATCTGGGTAGCATGAAATTTCTGTGGAAATAACTTTTCTACTTGACTATAACATTCATTTAATTGGAAATGGAAACATTTGTCAGGATATGCCTAGAAGGTTTTCTCTGTTCATTAGTTGTCCCAGGGAAATGATGAGACACTAAGGTCTGGGAAGCTTTTCTTCTGCATTTTTTAATTTATCTTCACTACATTTTTTTTTTTTTCCTTTTCCCTCCTCTCTGAAGCTTTTCTTTGTTGCTCAGGCTGGCCTTGAACTGGCTGTTTTCTGCCCTAGCCTCCTGAGTAGTTGGGATTATGGATGTACTACATTGTGCCAGGCAACATTACAATATTTAATGGCCATACTCACCCTGGCTTTTTCAACCATTCCAGGCATATGAGTGGAGAATGATATTTGTAGCTTATGAGGTACAAAATTTTATGCAAATGAATTCTTTGATAAGTCTGTATCCCTTCTTTTTTCATGCTTGTTTAATCTGTGAAAATTCTAATATATATTTGTTAAAGTTCTTTTGAAGACAGTTTTTTTCCTCGCATCTGTTTTTGTTTTGTTTTGGTAGTGTATGACTATGAAATTTAGGAGATAACTTTTTTTTTTGGTCTGTCTTGGGGCTTGAACTCTTGTTTTGGTAGTGTATGACTATGAAATTTAGGAGATATCTTTTTTTTTGGTCTGTCTTGGGGCTTGAACTCTGGGCCTGAATCCTGTCTGTCCCTCAGCTCTTCAGCTCAAGGCTAGTGCTCTACCACTTGAGCCACTGCACCACTTCTGGTTTCCTCAGTGGCTTGGAGATAAGATTCTCATAGATTTTTCCTGCCTGGGCTAGCTTTGAATCGCCATCCTCAGATGTCAGCCTCCTGAGTAGCTAGGATTACAGGCGTGAGCCACCGGTGCTGGGCCCATACCTTTCATTTTTAAATAGTATCATTCTTGTGGGTGCTTCACTCTGGATTTCATCCTGTTGCATTAACATTGCCACTCCTGCTTTTGTGTGTGTGTGTGCATGTGCATTTTTTTTGTTTGCATTTCACAATTTTTGGATCATTTTGTGTTAAGATTTTCTAAACAATATATAATACAATGTTTAAAAATCGGGGCTGTGCACTGGTGGCTCATGTCCGTAATTCTAGCTACTGTGGAGGTTGAGATCTAATGATTACTGTTCAAAGCCAGCTGGGGCAGGAGAATTCATGAGACTCTTCTATCTCCAGTTAAGTATCAAAAAGCCCACCAAGTGGAACTGTGGCTCAAGTGGTAGAGCACTAGCTCCCAGGTCCTGAGTTCAAGCCCCAGGACTGGCCCCAAAAAGAAAAAGGAAAATAAAGAGGCCTTTGGACAGGATTAGTCCTATTTTAATTTCTCTGTGAAGTTCAGACTCGGAATATAAAATAGCTTTGAGAGTAAGGTCTTGAAGGGTTACTACCATTGTCTTGTTTTCTGGTGGGTTTTCTTCTAGTACCTTATTTTTGGCTAGGCAATTACATGTAGTTGAGATGATCAACTTGTTAGCTGAAAGGAAAACAATATTGTCCAAACTACAAAGGAAGAATTGGTGCTAGCATTTTAAGTTTCACAAATCACATGGAAAAGATGTGACTATTAAATTAGAAATTTTATGTCTTTCCTTTGAAATGAATGTGTACCAATAAATAAGGCAATTTGCCTTAGACATACATATCTATGCATACTGCAAATGTACGTAGTCATGTATATTAAGTGGAGAAGAACAAAATTAAAGTTACAGGGATTTGTCAATCCAAGGAAAAAGAAGTGGAGAAAATATAAACCAAGCTGTTAAGTCTTGATAATTTAATAACAAGTTACAGGTATTTAGATGGGTGGGTTGTTAAAATAGTCTCCTTAAGCACTGTAGTAATTGTTTTTAGATAGTAACATGGAACTTTTATGCCAACGAATTAATTTAAGTGAACTATGTTAATTGCCAAATGACTGAGATGACAGATTTCTTATACTCCACATGTGTTGTGATAAAACACTTGAGAGCTAAGAATGGTTGAGTTGCTGGTAAGACGTTCACACCTCATCAAATATTGGGTCTTCTGGTTATTTCCTTCCTATTGTGAAATCTGAGATTCTATGATCATTAATTAGTCAATGAAGATACGTATTTGTGCATTTATTGAGATGTAGGGATGTCTTGCTGTGTTGGCCAGGTTGCTCTTATATCCCCTGCCTTAGACTCCTGAGTACCTGGTTCTATAGGCAGTCACTAGAGCATCTGGCTTGTGCTCATTATTTTAGTAGGTGTGAAAGCAATGTGGAAAATTTGGTTTTCAGTTAGATTGTCTTCAGTAGAGTATGATTCTCAGTTTTTAATTTTATAGAGATTCAGAGTGTTTTTTTTTCTCCTTCCTAAAATCATTGCAAATTTCGTATTTTGTTTAGATTTCTTTGTAGGAGACGATTTAGGAAGAAGCCACTGACTGAGCTGATGAGTGAAATGAAGTTGTCTGACATGGGTTACTTTAGCTTGTGGTTTTAGAGGAACAGTACATAGCACACAGCTGTTGCTCCGCAGCTTTGTTCCAGCTGTCCTACTTGCCTTTCACAAAATACCTCACATTCCTCTTTTTAAAAGAAGTCTCTTACAATATTCTATACTTTGTTACTTTAAGTGGATTCTAGAAATTGTACTTCATTGACTGTTTTCACTTTTCTACAATAGGTATTACTTAGAACAATGCCCAAATGGATTATGTATCAGATTTAAGCTTTGAAGTATTCATAATTTTTTTGTTGTGAGTTGTGAAATATTTATGTAATTCAAGTGGTTAACATCGAAAAGAGGCACAAAATTTTTTTGATGTTATCTTCCAAACAGGGAGCTGATACCTGGATAATAAAACTGGCTTCTTCGAAGAACTTCATTTCTTTTTCCTTTCCTTCCCTTCCTTTTCTCTCTCTTTGCTCCCTCTCTCCCTCTTTCCCTCTTTCTTTTCTTTCTTTTTTCCCTCCTACCAGTAGTAGGGCTTGAATTCAGGGCTTTAAGCTCTACGTGGCTTTCTTGCATGCACACCAGTCCTGGGGCTTCAACTCAGAGCCTTGGTGCTGTCTTAGAGCTTTTGAATGCAAGCCTCGCGCTCTTAGCACTTGAGCCACAGCTCCACTTCTGGCTTTTTGATAGTTTCCTGAATGAGCTAACTTTGGACCATGAATACTTAGATCTCAGCCTCCTGAGCAGCTAGGATTTTACAGGTGTGAGCCACTGGTGCTTGGGTGTCTTGCTTTAAAAAAAAAAATGGTTAAGTATGAAGGCTTTTCTATTTAGTTGAAGTTAGGAGAGTTAGGATTGAAAAGGAGGTGAAGTTTGCTTTCAGTATTTCTTTACCCACGTTTTTGCATTCTCCTGCTCCCTGTGGTCCATTTCCCATTACTTCTACAGTTGCTTCTCTGGCTATAGATGCTGCTCTCCTTCCTACCAAGCCCTAGACCTGCTCTGTTCTCCAGTGCTTTACCAACCTTCTTTAGACCTATCTGAAATTCCTACTCTCGTCTGTATATCCCCCCTTCTTTCCTCCTCCTGATGTATTTAAATTGTTTGGCAAAGTGTAGAGTGATTCAGTTTAGTCACAATTTGTGTGACATGTACTCATGAGGCTTGTGAAGCTATATCCTTTACCAGCTGGTCCTTTTCTCCCATTAGTTTTTCGTCATGGTTCTAGCTGTGGTTGACGTTTTAGTCTTCAGAAAGCCTTTCCTGAGGCTAGTACCTGTTAGGTGCCCTTCCCATGTGTTTCCTTAGTGTCCTGTGTAACACCCCTTCCCCACCTGTTTTGTTGGTGTTGTGTTTTGTTTGTGGTGTTGGTAATCGACCCAGAATCTCTATGCAAAGCACTTCCTTACCACTGAGCTACAGGCTCAACTCTCTCTGAACCTTGTGGAAGTTGCAGAAGTTATGCTCCTTTTATGTTTATTATCTAAGAGTTTTTCAATGAACCTTAGTGTGGTTCTAAAAATCCGGAAATTACAATAACATTATTTAAATGACCAATTGTTCTGATGTCTTTTACAGCAGAGGAAAAGAATTTGGTTCAGGAAGCCTGTTACATTTATTTGTTACACATTTTGGGTGTGTCTGATGTGTTCTTATAATTAGAATCGAATTGTGTATTTGTGGTAGAAATATCATAGTGTTGATGTTTCATTCTCTAGTACAGCATACTTAAAGAGGTATATGTTGTCTGTTTAACCCATTCCTGACAGGAATCCCCTTCCCTCCTGTTTTTGAGCCTAGAACTTGTTCCTGCTAGCTAGGCAAGTGTGGATTATATCCCCAGACTGAAATTTTACCACTTAGCCAATTGAAAAATTACTACTTTTATCTTTGTAATTACCATCACTAGGTAGAGATACTGAGACCAGTTTAATACCTAGTATTTTTTTTTTAGTGTTTAGAGTTGTGTTTCTTTCCTTGTTCTGTGTATGTGTATATGTGTGTGGTCCTAAGACTTGAACTTAGGGCTTCAGTGCTATCCTTGAGCTTTTTTGCTAGTGCTCTACCACTTGAGCCACAATTCTACTTCCTAGCCTTTTGTGGTTTAACTGGAGATAAATTTCACAAACCATTTTTTTTTGCCCTGGCTGGCTTTGACCTATGATCCTCAGATCTCAGCCTACTGAGTAGCTAGGATTACAGGTGTGAGCCACCAGTGCCTAATCTTCCCTTATTCTTATTGCTTCTCTCTCTCTCCTTTTCCCCCCTTTCCTATTATATTTATTGCTTTTCATGCTGCTGCTGCTTCTTCTCCTCTCCTCCTCCTCCTCTTCCTTCTGATATATGCTTTAAAAGAATGCTTGAATTACATTCTTTTTTTTTTTTAAATATTGGTGTTGGTACTGGGGTTTGAACTCAGGTCCTAGGTGCCATTTTTCCTTAGTGTGTTTTGTTGTTGTTGTTGTTTCTTTGGGGAGGGGGGGTGCTCAAGGCTTGTTTTCTGCTGCTTGAGCCACAGCTTCATTTCTGACTTTTTGGTGGTTAATTACAGAAGACTCTCAGTGGACTGTCCTGCCATGTCTGGTTTTGGACCATGAGCCTCAGATCTCAGCCTTCTGATTAGCTGGAATTACAGGTGTGAAGCACTGGTGCTGGCTTTGAAAGCCCCTGATAATACATTTTCCTTATTCAGTAATAGAGCATGCACTTTCTTGAGCTTCATTTCTTCATCTGTAAAATGAAGGGGCTGACATAGATGATATCTGAGACACTGTGTTGCAGAAATGCGTGGCATATCAGGATATTCCTTACCTCTTTTTTTTTTTTTTGCCAATCCTGGAGCTTGAACTCAGGGTCTGGTTACTGCCCCTGAGCTTCTTTTTTTGCTCAAAGCTAGCCCTCTACCATTTGAGCCACAATGCTACTTCCAGCCTTTTCTGTGTGGTATTGAGGAATCAAACCCAAGGCTTCATGCATGCAGGGGATGCACCTGCCACTGAGCCACATTCCCTGGTATTCCTTACCTTATCTAAGGGATAGGGGAGGAGGAGAGAGAGAGAAATAGGATTATAGAGGGTATAAGTCTGCAACATTACTAGTAAGTTGAGAGGTTGATGTATATTTTCCATATTTTTCTTAACATCTGTTACCAGTTGAGAACCAACAGTGTACTTTGAATTGACTTAATTATGTAGTCAAATGGAAAGTTGGCTGTTGTTTGGTGTTAAAGGTATCTTGACTTGGTTGATAAGACACAAGAGTATTCTTTTGGGGGTTTCCTTCAGGGTGGGAAATTACTTTTTTTTTTCCTCTGTGCTCAACAGATAAAACTTGGGTGCAATTCTTTTTACAGTAAAAAGTTCACATTTGAGCTTGTGGGAAAGTAGTTTTGTATCAATGTATACATGAGGGTGTGTGCTGTGATTTGCTTTGAAAATTACTACGTATGGTTTTTGAAATTTTCTCCAGAGCATTGTATGTGATATGTCATTTCATTTCGGTGGTTACAGGAACTGATGAGTAATTTTGCCCTAAATTTCCTGTATGAAGAAATGATGCCTTTAATTTTTTCCCAGCACGAAATTCTTAACACTGTGGGTATACAGATGAATGCTCATATAATGTGGCTTTATGTAGGTGTAAAAAAAGATTAGAAGAAAATCTGGAATGTTATATATATTGAACCTGTGTTGTGTGCTATGCTGTGGACATTTTTTGCTCATGAAATTTATGAGTTTATAAAAATGGGCAATTTTTGGATGAAGAACATATATAACATTAAATTTTGGTGTATGGTAGGATTATTTATTTGAAACTGTGCTACTGCCTTTTGGTGGTCTTGTGAATGAAAGAAAGCTTTTTTCCCTGAGTTTGAATAATCAAAGATTAGGGAAACAAAGTACTAGTTGTAGTTTATCTAAAGATTTGCTACTTTTAGTGGGAAACTTTTGCTTTTTCAGAGAGATGAGATGGGAGTAAGAAAAATGCTGTGTTTTTACAAGAATGTGAAATATGTGTGTGTGTGTGTGTGTGTGTGTGTATGTGTACACACACATTTAAACTGAGTGTTCTTATCCAAAGTACTTGGGATCAGAAGTTTTTGTGTTTTAGTTTTTCAGATTTTGACCTTTTGCATGAACTTCACTGGTTGAACATCCCTAATATAAAAATCTAAAATGTGAAATACTCTGAAATCCAAAGTTTTTGGAGCATCATGTCAGCACTCAAGTTTTGGATTTTAGAGTGCTTTGGATTTTGGATGTCAGTACATTTGAAAATAGGCTTCAGTTATTTATTTACTCATACGTATTGTGCTGTAGAACAAACCCAGGGCCTTGGTTGCACATGCCAGGTGAGTGCTGCATCTCTGGGTTGAAGCTGTACTTTTGCACGTTGCTAATTTCCTCAGTAAATTGAAGAAGACTAGGTAGGTTCTAGCTCAAGAATAGTACCTCTTGCCCAGCATGTGTGAGGCCCTTTGTTTGATTTGCAGCACTGCAAAAAAGAAGAAAAAATGGGGAGAGTAGTATTGCTGAAATGTTAGCACCTGAGACTCCAAGGGAGGCCGAGGTAGAAGAGTCAGATATTCAGATATAGTGAATTTGAGGCCAACCTGGATGTAATGAGACCCTGTCTCCAAAAAAGAAAAGAAAAAAGAAATTTGACAAGAACTAGGGCTGTAGCTTAGCGGTAGAATGAGTGAATGCTTTGTCTTAATCCTCTCACCAAGCACCCCCCAAAACAAAACAAAACAAAAACAACAATGCAAGGAAAAGGAACTGATGAACACAAATGCTCTTGAATTGTATTTAAAGATTTAAATTATCTCATTTTGGAGGATTGTCTAGAAATTAACGCTTGTAAACTGGTAAGGTGCTTTGCCAGGAGTGTGAGCTAAGCTTAGACTGGCCTCTCAGTTCCTCTTGTCTCAGCCCTTAGAGCGCTGTGATTAGAGGCATGACCACCATGGCTGGCTGTTGACTTGGTTTTTGAGAACTTTAAGAAGTGTTTTCCTATGACATGGTTTAATTTTTTTTTTTGGTTGGTCATGGGGCTTGAACTCTGGGCCTGGGCACTGTCCCTCAACTTTTTGGCTCAAGGCTCTACCACTTGAGCCACAGCACAACTTCTGGTTTTCTGGTGGCTTATTGGAGATGAGAGTCTCATGGACTTTCCTGCCTGGGCTGGCTTTGAACCGTGATCCTCAGATCTCAGCCTCCTGAGTAGCTAGGATTACAGGAGTGAGCCACTGGCACCCAGCTGGCATTGTTTAATTTTACAGATGATCTTTCACTGGCATCTTCTCAAAAGTAGAGCCATTTATTTCATTCTGTTTGCAAATAAAACTGTGGTCTATTAAGATCTTGGAATAGACGAGTTTGGGAAATGTTCTACAGGCAGCAGTTTCTGTTTTTTCTTATTTTGAGCAAAGAAATCCTTTGGCAATTTGATAAGCCTATGGTGTGTGTGTGTGTGTGTGTGTGTGTGTGTGTGTGTGTGTGTGTGTGTGTGTGTGTGTGTGTGTGTGTGTGTGTGTGTGTGTGTGTGTGTGTGTGTGTGTGTGTGTGTGTGTGTGTGTGTGTGTGTTGCTGGAGAGGAACCCAAGACCTTATGTATGCTAGGCAAGAACTATACCTTTCAGCTCAAAATACTGTTTTTTATTGTTTAAAATACGTATGAGGCTGGGCTGGGCGCTACTTAGCTCATGCCTATAATCTTAGCTACTTAGTAGTCCAAGGAGATCTGAAGATCCCAGTTTGACGCCAGTTCAGGCAGGAAAGTGCATGAGATTCTTACCTCCAATTCACATCCCCCCCACCAAAAAAAAAAAAAAAAAAAAGTGAAACTGTAGCTCAAGTGGTAGAGTGCCAGCCTTGCTTGAGTAAAAAGGCTAAAGGACAGCATCTGAGTTGAAGCCCCAGTAGCACCCCCCAAAAACATAAATAATAAATTTTACATATAAGTAATATATATGTGCATCTTTAATCTCTGTCACATAATTTACATCTGTTGTCTTGATGTTGGTGTTTTATTCTGTTCTCTTTTTGTCTTGTTTGAGAGCTTTTTTGTTTCTATATTTTTTCCGTTGGAACCAGCACATTTTCATGTTTCGTTCTGGCTCTCTGGATCTTATTCAGTGTCTGCCTCAGCTGGCTTATTTTATGACTGTTCTGGTAGGGAAGTGAAGTGTTGCCTTGTTACTTAACTGGGAGGTGGCAATCCAGATTCTCTACCAGCTCTCCACGGGAATGTAAGATGGGAGGACACTCTTTGGTACTTGCAGTAAGGATGAAAGGCTCTGCTCTTGTCTTGGCTTTCCCTGACACATTGCCATGGAGTATTTGGGTGCCTCAGTACAACTTTTCAAGCGTGGAATTCTAGGCTTCCCACGCAGGGTTCTGTGGTGTGGATGGAGGTGGATTGGAGTGATTGTTGTCCAAAATTTTCTCTCTTGCTGGGCTGCCCCTTTCTCAGTACTTTGGGAGAGCAAATATTTGTTGTGACTTCTTCATAAGCCTACTTTCAGAACATTCTGTTGAGCATCTTCTTTTTCTATTGAAGTCATTAACTTTATTTTGGTTATATTTGGTTTAAGGTTGCCCTCTATAGTTCCTCTTCATACTTTCTTATGTCCAACCTTTGTTTTAGGTCTTTTATTTTACAGTGACTTGTGAGAGGCAACATCTATTTCATGACCTGAAGCATGGAAGGAAATAAAACTTTTTCATCCATGAAATTTCTCTTTGATGAGTTGGCATGGGCAGGAAGTGTGTATGTATGAAGAGTTATTTGGAACTGTTTGAGAATTATGCAGTACAAAGTTTTCTTTTCCTGTAAAGAAAGCACTTAGAGATTGATTAAATAGGGGAAACTTAAGTTTGTATTATGTTGCATGAATTTTTATTGTCTCAGTTATAGTAGCAGTTTTGTAGATAATTTTACTTTTGAATAAAATCAAATGAATAAAATCAAATGAGTAAAATCAAATGGGAACTGATAAAAATGCTTCTTAGTGATTGTAATAACAGTGGCAAATCCTATATTGGTTAAGTACTGAAGAAGAAATGAATTGTTTTTCCCTTCCTTAGAGTGTAGTAGGATAAGCAGTAAGACTTTGTTTCTCCCCTCCCTTAATTCTGAAGACAGCTTTCTTTTATTTTGCATTCTGAAGTGGTGCTTATGTGCTTGTTTTGATATTTGACCATCCTCTAGTCAGCTATTTTCATTTTTATGTGCTATTTTGAGAATGTCAGTATTATTTCAACTATAATATCTTCTGTAGTGAAATTCTTGCATGTATACTTAATATGTCTTTAAATTCTATTGTAGCTAGGCACTGCTAGTCATGCCTATAGTCCTAGCTACTCAGAAGGCTGAGATCTGAGGATTGCAGTTCAAAGCCATCCCAGGCAGGAAAATCCACGAGACTCTTATCTCCAGTTACCACTTAAAAACTGGAAGTGGAGCTGTGACTTTAAGTGGTAGAGCACTAGCTTTGAGCAAAAAGAGCTCAGGGACAGTGCTCAGGCCCTGAGTTCAAGCCCTACAACTACTATCAACAACAAAAAAATCCTACTGTTGTTTCCTATTGTTTTGACTTAATTGGTTTATGCTATTTTTATTTCATCTGAAGTGTTTTTTTCCCTCCCAGCAATTGTCCACTTGTCCACAGCTGAACAGAATAGCAAAAATCATAACAGGTTTACAGTGTTTAATGTTTGTGTAACACTGTAAGTGATGGAATTTGTGTTTATACTTCATTCGGTTGGTTGTTCGTTGCCCTTCCCCTCACAAAATGCTTCAAGTTACACAATAACGACAGCATTTTAGAAGCTGGATTAACAGTCTGGTTACTCATTATTTTAAGCTGTCACTTTCCGGGTTTATGAACAATATAACTCCTGAGGTTTTCAGGTTTGTTTGTATTATATTACATCTATCTCTACTACTGTTCTTGGATTTCATGCCCTGGGATAATGAGGCCACTTCCCTGGCTATTCAAGGAAAGAAAACCCAATTCATGGGAAATGATTCTAAACATGCCAGTGTTTTTGCAAATAGGATTAAAAAAATGGTACTAGGTTAGAACTCAGAGCCTTCTGCACAATCATCCTGGCTTGGCTCGTGATTGTGATGGGATCAATAATTTTTGCTAGGGCTAGTCTCTAATTGCAGTCGTCCTGATTTTCTCCTGAGTAGTTAGGATTACAGGTGTGATCCACTGAGCTCTGTTGCAGAATGGTTTTTTTAAAAAAATACTCCAAGACAAGAAATAGATGAGAGAAGCCTAGTGCGATTCCAATTTTCTCCTTCCTCCAAATAGAATCAATTACTGCTCCAACCCCCAAATCCAGCTGTAATCCCATAGTCGGGCAGTATGATATGTATGTCAAATAGTACTTTCATTTTGTGGAAAAAAAATTTAAACAAACCAAATAGAAGGTACAATGGAAGAAAATGGCACTTCCTTGTAAAACAGCAAACAAAAAAGTTAAAAAAAAATTGCGGGCTGGGATGTAGCTCAGTGGCAAAGCGCTTGCCTAGCAAATGCAACGTCCTGGGTTCGATCCCCAGTACCAAAAAAAAGACCAAAAAAAAAAAAAAAAAATTGCTGGGCGCCGGTGGCTCACGTCTAATCCTAGCTACTCAGAGATCTGAGGATTGAAGTTTGAAGCCAGCCCAGGCAGGAAAGTCCCTGAGACTCTTATCTCCAGTTAACCACCAGAAAACTGGAAGTGGTGCTGTGGCTCAAGTGGTAGAGCAGAGCTCAGGGATATAGTGCCAGGCCCAGAGTTCAAGTCCCATGACCCACCAAAAAAAAAAAAAAAATTGGCCAGCTACCAGTGGCTCATGTAATCTGAGGCTGAGGGCTGAGGATCGTGGTTTAAAGCCAGCCCTGGCAGGAAAGTCAGACTCTTCTCTCCAATTAACAAACAAAGAAACAAACAAAAATCCAGAAGTGGTTCAAGTAGAGTGCTAGCCTTGAGCAAAAGAACATCAGGGACAGTACCCAGGCCTGGAGTTCAAGCCCTAGGACTCACCAAAAAAATGTGTAAGATCCATGTTAGGAAACTTCAAACTGTCATGAAGTTTCACAGAGATACTGAAATAAATAGAAAAGTGTACTATAGTGGATTTTAAGATTCAAATTCTTAGCTCTTGTCAGTTCTCAAAGTTAATCAACAAACAATGCCATTTAAAATGAAAGAATCAAAACAAAATCTTTACCCCTAGTTACCAGACAGTGGGTCTTGCTGAAGTAGAAGTTAATATGAGCTCATTAAATAAATAAGTGAAACAAATAATTAAGTAACTTCATGGTTACAAAGCTAGGAAGAGATAAAACAGGCTGAGTTTTGAGGGTTCGTATAATATAGCTAAGCTTTGTAAACATTTAATAAACATCAGTGTCCTAGGGAAATCACGACATATTTTCTCAATTAGAATGACATCTACCTATATTGAAAAAATCACAACATACAAGGTTTCTAAGAGAAGTTCTGAAGGTAATGCAGATTGACTTTATTTCATTTTCTTATTTATAGACCTTTTATAATTTAATCTCTGCAATTTCTTTCCAGACCGATTAGCAGTTGTCCTCTCATCTATTCTGTTGCTTTGTACATTAAATTTCACATGTATGGATTTGTTTCTAGACTGTTATATTCCCTTAGTCTTTGCATATTCCAGTGTCAATTCCATTCTAAAGTCAGAATAGGATGTTCCCCTGTTTATGTGCTTTTAATGAAAATTACATTCAATACATGTATATTGAATAATTACTATATGCCTTGAACTTTCTAGGTCCTTAGAAAATAGAATTGAAACAAAACAGAAGTTCATGGAACTTAATACTTGTACAAAATTTATTGAGTCAGCTTTGTAGTGTTTTAAAATTTTTATTTGGGTTAGTTAAGGGAAAATGGACATTTTGATAATTTTATATTCAGTTTATGAATTCTATATTCAATTTATGAATGTAGACTATTTCTATAGTCTTAATGTATTTCCTACTTGTGGCTGATTGCAAACAAAACTTTATAGTTTCTGTAAAGGTCTAAAATATATTTTGTCGGGCTGGGAAGGTGGCTCAGTGGTAGAGCACTTGCCTTGCATGCATGAGGCCTTGGGTTCGATTCCTTAACACCACATAAGCAAAAAGAAAAAAGCTGGAAGTGGTACTGTGGCTCAAGTGGTAGAGTACTAGCCTTGAGCTGAAGAGCTGAGGGACAGTGCCCAGGCCCAGAGTTCAGGTCCCATGACCGGACCCCCCCCCCCCAAAAAAAAAATATATATGTGTGTGTGTGTGTGTGTATATATATATATATATATATATATATATTTTTGTCAAGAGCTATTGCTCTTGTAAATAGTGCCTTATTTTTGGCTTAATTGATCTAATGGGTTGTATATGGAAATAGTCATCTTGGGGCTTATGTAGTTAAAAAAAAAAAATCCAGATTCCTTGCTGAACTCTAATCCTAGTAATTATTCTGTATATTCTGTTGGGGGCTCTCTGTGTAGATATCCATATTGCCACATGATTTTTCTTTTTCTTTTTAAGACAATTTTCCTTCTTACTATATTAACTAAGCTCTCTAATGTTGAATGTTGAATAAATATAGTAATATATTGGACATTCCTCTTTGTTCTTGAGTTGTTCTTCCACTTGAGCCACAGATCCACTTCTATTTTTGGTGTTTAATTGGAGATAAGAGTCTCACAGACAAGCCAGGCGCTGGTGGCTCACGCCTGTAATCCTAGCTACTCAGGAGGCTGAAATCTGAGGATCACGGTTCAAAGCCAGCCCGGGCAGGAGAGACCGTGAAACTCCTATCTCCAATAAACCACCAGCTCCATTTGGTTCCTTTTGAGATTGGAATGGTCATTGATAGCCTCTTACTGTCCATTATTTGTGATTCCATTGGTCTTTTTTTTGTTTTTAGCATTAACTTTTGGATAATGGTGGGCACAGTTGATTAAAATTATAAAAGAGCTCTAGATTAATTAGAATGTCACTGCTATATAACACAAAAGTTATATAGATAAAGATTATTTAGCCAGCAAAAGGTAGTTACAAGGAAACTGCTTGATAAATAAAGTGTTCTTAGATAGGAAATAAAAAGAAAATATTTTTGGAACAAGAAGGAATTATACAAGGAAGAGAATCAGGAAATGATAAATTTTGTAGATTGAATGTCTTCCCTCCCCTCCCCTCTCCTCCCCTCCCTTCCCTTTCTTGTAGGGCTTGAACTTCAGGGCCTGGGCACTGTCCCTGAGCTCTTTCCCTCAAGGCTAGGGCTCTACCACTTTGAGCACAGCGCCACTTCCAGCTTTTTTTGGTAGTTAATTGAAGATAAGAGTCTCATGGTGACTTTTCTACCCCGGCTGGCTTCAAACCACTGTCCTGTAATCTCAGCCTCTTGAGTAGCTAGGATTACAAGCTTGAGCCACCAGTGCCTGGCATTTGATACTTACTGACTGCACTTACTTGATTGAATGTATTTATCCTCCAGTTACATTAGTATTTGGAGGCAAATACTTTGTTATTGTTGTGAGTTTTCTTTTATATGCAGTGTGTAGCTTAGTGACCATTGCATAATATATAGTTAATAACTATTATAGAGATAAGATAATAATACTACTAAACACAGTTTGGTTGTTAATTATGAACTAATGCAGTACATGGAGTGTATGCTTGCAGTACATGGAGTGGCACCTGCTCATAGCTATATTTGGATGAAATATACTCTTTTAATGAATTGCTGACTGTAGAAGGACCTATAAGATATTTTCTTTTCTTCTTGTTTGTTTTTGGTTGTGGGGCTTGAACTCTGGGCTTGGGTGCTGTCCCTGTGCTCTTCAGCTCAAGGCGAGCGCTCTACCGCTTGAGCCCCAGCGCCACTTCCAGTTTCCTAGTGGTTTATTGGAGAAAAGAGTCTTACAGACTTTCCTGCCCAGGCTGGCTTTGAACTGAGATCCTCAGATCTCAGCCTTCTGAGTAGCTAGGATTACAGGTGTGAACCACTGGTGCCCGGCCATAAGATATTTTCAAGTATGACCTTCACTCAAATCCCCACAAATAAGAGTGAGCTCACACGAAAACAATATAAGGACTTAAGGAATCACTCAGAGTTCAGTTAGAGACTAAGCTTTGTGCCAGCTATAAGGTGAAGAATGGAAAAAGAGCTAAATCCCAGCTTTTCTTCATAGGTAAGGTAGCCTAAAGTGTCTTAGGTTTTAGCTGGTAGTCACCTCCCTATTCTCCTCACTCCTACTTGTTCTTGGGTGATCAAACATACTTAAAACCCTGAGACTATGTAGAAATAACAGATTTAGTCTGTATCTTTACCCTATGCAAGAAACTCAAACATCTTGTCATATTCTTTTTAAAATTTTATTTATTTATTTATTTATTTTTGTCAGTCGTGGGGGGTGAACTCTGGGCCTGGGTGCTGTCTGTCAGCTCTTCAGCTCAAGGCTAGCGCCTAGCTCCCTACCACTTGAGCCACAGTGCCACTTCCAGCTTTTTTCTGCTTATGTGATGCTCAAGAATCGAACCTAGGGCCTGATGCATGCAAGGCAAGCACTCATCACTGAGCCAACTTCCCAGCCCACATTTTTTTTTTTTTTTTGGTCGGTTATGGGGCTTGAACCCTGGGCCTGGGTGCTGTCCCTCAGCTCAATGTGAGTACTCTTACCACTTGAGCCACAGCACCACTTCCGGTTTTCTGAGTGGTTTATTAGAGATAAGAGTATCACAGACTTCTGTCCAGGCTGGCTTTGAACTGTGATTCTCAGATCTCAGCCTCCTGAGTAGCTAGGATTATAGACACGAGCTACCAGTACCCAGCTTCTTGTCAATTAAACAAGAAGGGAAATGAATACTCTTCTTGTAAAGTCCTCTACTTCATCCATACCACCTTTTTGCCAAGAGGACTTCTTTTGAGAATACCTAAAATTTGCTCTCAGTCTCATAGTAGTGGCAAGAAGTCATATTTGGGGTCATGGACATTCCCTGAAGGTTTAGTTGTTTACAGCTAGTTAGTTGATCTTTTATCATTAGGTTGCTTGTTTACTGTAAAGGTTAACCCATATTGCCACAGTGTTCTCACACTTCACCTTGCACTTTTTTTTTCTTGACTTTTACCTGTGGTTCAAAATGATTTTCATTTTTTGTTGTTTTTTCTTGCTTAAGGGTAGTGCTCAACCATTTGAGCCGCAGTTCCACTTCCAGCTTTCTAGTGGTTAATTAGAGATAAGAGCCTCATGGACTTACCTGCCTGTGCTGGTTTCAAACTGCAGTCCTCAGATCTTAGCCTCCTAGGTAGCTAGACTATAGGCATAAGCCACCAGCGTCTGGCTCAAAATGAACAAAAAAATTTATTTTTTTTTTAAGTTTTGCTAGTCATGCTATTTAAATAAAGGGATGATGTTTTAGTGCCTTTCAGAAACATTCCTTACCTGTACTTTTATTTCAGATCACATGATTTAGCTGGTATTTTATGTAACCTTCTCTAAAAAGAATGTTAAAAATTATGAAGGGAGCCAGGTGCTCCTAGCTTATACCTGCAAGCCCAGCTATTCAGGAGGCTGGGAGATGGAGGATCCAGATTCAAAGCTAATTTGGGAAGAAAAGTATCTGAGATTTCTTTAGAACAACTGGCCAAAAGCAGAAGTGAAGGTATGGCCCAATGGGTAGAATTCATCTGAGTGAGTAAGCAAGCTAAACAAGCCTGAGGCCCTGAGTTCAAACATTGGTACCCAGAAAAAAAAAATGACAAAGGGAATCTCTGGGCCAAGGCTGAGATGAAAGCTGTTAATAAGTTTCTGTAAGGAAAACTGTCTACTTTAAAGATTCGTTTGTAGATTGAAATTAGCTAAATAAAATAGTAGGTGAGAGCTACTTAGAGAAGTCTGCTTGAATTTTTTTAAAATCAGAAATTATTTAATATATTTTAAGGGGCAATTTTAAATCACATGTGGTAAATTGTCAGTTTTTGTACTGGAAAAGCATAAAGGAGATATATACATATATATATATATTTAAGTATTTTTGACTTGTTTAATGTATAGTCTTAGTGTCAATTGACCTCCGGTTTTTAGTACCAAGCACATGATTCTGAACAAATGTGCAGCCATTCTACGTACATTGCCATTTAAGAAAATAGTTTAAAAAAGATGTTAGAACTTGGGAAAAATGATCTTGTTCTCTTGTGGTTTTGTAGGGTGTTAGAGGTTTGGTTGCTTGTATGTTTTACTCTGTTGCTTTCTGTCCAATGAATAAGATCAGCACCTTGCATTACAACTTTGCAGACTCACTTCAAGGGAAATAGCCTTAGGCAAAATGACCTCAAATGAATGTGGCTTTTTGTGGGGTGTGGTAGGTGGGCCGAGCTACAACCAAGTAAACAAACTGAGTTACACAGGAAGAAAACTTTTAACTCCTCTTTGCACTCTTTCACACTTTGGCTTTTTTTCTTCCATCATTCTTTTTTTGTTTTTGAAACATTTTTTTATATTGATTATTACCATGTAACTGTAGTCCAGTAGTTTTACAGGCTCGTTTTCCACTGTTTCTCCACCAAGTACTTTTTTGGTTGACAGTTACTTATGACAGTTGAAAGTCTGAAACTTTACAGACTTCCTAATAGTGTGGTTGTTGGAATGAGAATCCCTTTTATCTTACAATGTGGATTCATTTTACTAGTTTATTCTAAAGCTTATATGGTACAACTATTTGTACCCTGAAAAATAGAATTTGATTTTGCTTCCCTTCACCATAAGGCTTTTGTGTTGATTCATGGCCTTTTTATCAGTTGAATTTTGGGTGTGTGATACTTTTGAAAATATCTTTGAAGGAAAACTGGGTGAAATTGTTTGTGCTTTTGTAGTGTGTGCTTTTGTTTGTTTGTTTATTTGGGCTTGAACTCGGGGTCTGTACCTAAGCTGCTTTTTGCTCAAGGCTAGCACTCTACCACTTGAGCTATAGCACCACTTCTGGCTTTTTTTGTTTATGTGGTACTGAAGAATAAACCCAGGGCTTCATGCTTGCTGGCAAGCATTCTACCACTGATCTCCCTTCCTAGCCCTGTAGTGTGTGCTTACAGAAGAAAGGGAGACTGGGTAGATAACATTTGTTCTGCAGTGCAGGCTGTGTGCTCATCTAGGGAAAACCTCTTTATATATTCCAGCTTGACATTATTACTAAACATCAGGACTACGTATAGAAGGATTTTAGAAAATATGGATGTTTTAATCCATAAATCTTGAGAAAATAGGGACAGTTACACGTGTTTTATTTCCTGAAGTTAACTGTCAGTATAATATTGTCGCTTGGGGGCACGAACTGAGCCAGAGTACTTACAATCAGCCTTAAGCAGTTATTAGCCATGTGCCTTTAGGCAAGTTATTTAACCTCTTCTCTGTGTGTCTGCAGTGGTTCTTGTAGTGTTTGCTTTTTTGGGGGGGGAGCAGTCCTGGGGCTTGAACTCAAGGCCTCACACTCTTTTTTTTTTTTTTTTTTAAACTTAAGGCTAGTGCTCTGAGGGCTTTTCAGTTGGGCTGGCCTCAAGTTGTAATCCTCAGATCTTAGCCTCCTGGGTAGGTAGGATTACAGAGGTGAGCCACTAGTGTTCTGTAAGGTACTGAAACTCTTACATCTCCTTTTCCTCATCTGTAATGTAGAGATGGTAATACGAGTGCCTATTGCATGGACACTGTTATGTTTCGGTGAATTATTATATAGGTGCCTGGCAGATAGTAAATTCTGTAGATCCATTGTTATAAAGTCAGTGGGTTGACTCAGTTTATATAAATATTTCCCTGAAAGAATTTGAAGTGAAAAACAATTTTTCCAAAATCTGGTTCATAAGCATTTCTGCTGTCCACTGTCCCCTGAACTGGAGAGACCATAGCCCTGGAGGAGGGGGTAGAGTCTAGCCTGGCTGGACTCTTGTTCTTACAAGGACACTTATGAAACAGGTGCCATCTCATACTTTAATAATCATATTTCAATATTAAAAATAAACATCCATTTAGGATTTATTAGTAATAGTGATTAATTCACTCAATTTTCTTTTCTCCAGACTTTATATTCAATGTCTCCCTCTTTTTCTCTCTTGTTCTCCACCCTCCTTCCCTCTGTCCTTTTCCCTCTTTCTCTGCCTTCCCCCATTTCTTCCCCTTGTCCCCTCCTCCCCTTCTTGGATTATGGGCATGAGCCACTGCCACTCCCCCATTACCCCCTCCCTGCAAGTTTCCCTTTCTTGTCAGATATAAATCTGTAGTCCTAACTGGAGGAAAAAATATAATGATAATAATGACTTTGTTTTTCCTGCCACCACTGAAAATTACTTCAGTTCTCCCTTAGAAATATAGTTTATTTTATGATTGTCTTCATACACTTTGCATTGTTTATACCTTTTTTCTTTTGTAGAGAAATAGCTAAAGGAAAATATAAATTTTTCCATGTTTTGTTTTTTATTGATGAAAAGAGTACATTTATTAGTCGGGTGCTGGTGGCTCACACCTGTAATCTTAGCCACCAAAAAATCATAAGTGGAGCTGTGGCTCAAGTGGTAGAGTACTAGCCTTGAGCATTAAAAATCTCAAGGGCAGCACCCAGGCCCTGAGCTCAAGCCTCAGGATTGGTGTTCTCTCTCTCTCTCTCTCTCTCTCTCTCTCTCTCTCTCACTCTTACTCTTTCACTCACACACACACACACACACACACACACACACACACACAATACAAATACATTCAAATTTCTTAAAAATATGCCTGTAATCCTAGCTACTCAGGTAGCTGAGATCTGAGAATCACAGTTGTGAACCAGCCCAGGTAGTAAACTCTGTGAGACTCTTATCTCCACTAAAGTACCAAAAAAACTGGAAGTGACTGGGTGTCGGTGGCTCGCACCTGTAATCCTAGCTACTAAGGAGGCTGAGATCTGAGGATCACTGTTCAAAGCCAGCCCGGATAGAAAAGTCTATAAGACTCTTATCTCCAATTAACCACCAGAAAATCGGAAGTGGTGCTATGGTTCAAGTGGTGTAGAGTGCTAGCCTTGAGCTGAAGAATTCAGGAACAGCGACCAGGCCCAGAGTTTCAAGCCTCACAACTGACCAAAAAACGACAAAACCCTCCTAACACTGCAAGTAGAGTCTGGGGCTCAAGTGGTAGAACCCTAGCCTCGAGCAAAAGAAGCTCTGGGAACCGTGCCCTGGGTTCAGGCCCCAGGATTGGTGTGTGCACACACACCCAAACACAAAAATTGCCTGTGAATTTTGTTGCCAAAATAATTTAATAAAATGTAATTTATTTTTATTAGCAAAGTTGTTCTGCAGTTTTACACATCTGTCCTGCACTCTGGACTTTGTTTCCCTGTTAACTTAGACTATGAAAATCTGTGAGCCAGTAGAGGCTGAGATCTGAGGATCATGGTTTAAAGCCAGCCCAGGCAGGAAAGTCCGTGAGACTCTTATCTCCAGTTAACCACCAGAAAACCAGGAGTGACACTGTGGTTCAAGTCATAACGCACTAGCTATAAGCTGAGGGACAGTGCCCAGACCCAGAGCTCAAGCCTTACAATGGACCCCCCCCCCAAAAAAAAAAATCTGTGAGATTCTCCTCATCAATGCCTGTAAAGGTTATGTTGCCAAATAAGTAGCACATTCATATATGTACTTCCACTGAGTCTTATGCTAGGTCTACTCTGACACCTGAATCCAAAAACTGTAGATTCTCTTCATTCTAAGGCTTATAGTCATTCAGTACATCTTAGAGTCAACAAAAGATTTATGTAAATATGTTTTTTGGTTTTTTTTGCCTCTTAGAATGTGAGTAGACTTCTTCAGTACAGGGATTTGATGATCATTTATTTTTTATTATCCATGATGTTTGATTTGCATCAGAAGCCTGCTTTTTTTTTTTTTTCTTGGTCGGTCGTGGGATTTGAACTCTGGGCTTAGGTGCTATCCCTTAGCTCTTCAGCTCAAGGCTAGTGCTCTACCACTTGAGCCACAGTGCTACTTCTGGTTTTCTGAGTGGTTTATTGGAGATAAAAGTCTCATGGACTTTACTGCCTGGGCTGGCTTTGAGCTGTGAACCTCAGATCTCAGCCTCCTGAGTAGCTAGGATTACAGGTGTGAGCTATCAGTGCCTGGCTAGGTTATGCATTTTTGAGAATGAGACTCCAAAGGTAAAGTGCCCTTCACTTTCCTCTTTCTTGTTCCTTCTTCTTCCTTCTCAGGATTATGAACTTTTAGAAAATGAAACCCCAAAGATTAAAGTACCATTCACTTTTCTCTTTCCTGTCCCCTGCCTTCTCCTTTCTCGTTGATGTACCAGGTTTCTGATAGGTTTTTTCTTTTTTTTTTCCCCCTGAATTAAGATTTTATTATGTATTAATTGGGATGATTTTATTTTCATATATTAGGGAAAGTTTCATTGTAACATTTCCATACACGCACACAATGTTCCCCATCGGCTTTACCTTTTTTTTTTTATCACGCTTCCTTGTCTTTCCCATCTTCTTTCTTAAAAATATAGGTTTCAATGTTCTATTTTCATATGTGCATATGAAGTGCTTCTATTGTATTCACCCTTTTGGTAATTATTCTGCTTAAAATATATGCACAGGTGAGAAAAACCCTGGTGAAACACCTTGGTACAATTACTGTGTGCTGAAAAATGAATGATAAAAAAGGAGAGGGCAAAGGACCTTTGCTCTTCACCTCACCTCATTAGTACATATGGTCAGTAGGGCTTTGATTACTGATGTTGATTCTGGTCTCCTGATCCTCTGGCTGATGTAGTGTTAGGCGGTACTGGAAATTGAACACAAGGCCTTGTGCTTGCTAGACAAGCACTCTACCATTTCAGCTCCACATCTGAGTAACTGTACACAGTTACTCTTCAACTCCTTCCTTCTTTTCCATAGTCTTTAGGAAGAGGTCATATTTTGTGGCCTATATTTGACCAGCAGCTATGGTATGTAATTTTGAATAAACATACTTGTCAAAACTTCAGTTTAAAAACTCCCCTGCAATTAGTGAAACTTTTTCAGGGAATTGAGATTTGATTTGGCAAAATTTTTCAAGCTTTTTCTCATTCTTACTGTTTCAACCTTTGACATCATTGCATGACAGCTGTTAGAGGGCCTCTTCACTTTTTATATTGTCTAAATAATAATTGTTTTTTTTTTAATGTGTAATGAGTGGGAAATGTGGAATATCCTAGTCAGAAATTCTTGAATATAGGTTGTTAATATTATGATTTTTATGCTTTTTCTGTGTTTCATATTTCTGTACATATTCTAAATTGAGGACTCAGTTGATATGTAAATTATGATTAGAGACCAGAACAGCTCAGGACCCAAAATGGTCAAGGGAAAGCACCTTGTTGGAAACCCCCACAACAATAAACCTCTCCTTATAGTTCCCTTTGTGTGTTTCCATTATAAGGCTTATGTTAAAATCAGATGAGAATTTCCACTGTAAAAACAAAACCCTTTATTGATCTTATTTGAACAATTTCAGAAAAAGTTTATTGACTTTGCAATACATACCTAGTTTCACATTTTAAGAAAAATTCAGAGATGGTCTTTGATTTTAAAAGTGAGCTTTACAATTATTTTCATTAAGATTTTTGAATATTCTATTATGAGGATGTGTTTGCTTTGTATTTTTTGGTGCTGATACGGTGTGGAGGAGAAGGCTTGAATTCTGGGCCTGGTGCTGTTGCTTAGCATTTTCTGCTCATTGTTGACACCCTTCATCAGTGGAATCACTTCTCTACTTCTGGCTTTTTGCCAACAGTCTCTAGGATTTATCTACCCTGACTAGCTTCAATCTGAAATCCTCAGATTCAGTCTCATAAGTTGTGGGTTTGTTTTAAAGAGAAAAAAGTCTTAAAAATAATAAAATTAACCATCTAAGTACAATTTATTTTTATTTGAGACCTACATCAATATGTTGCCAAGGCTTATCTGAGATTCCTGAGCTGAAGTAATTATTTTGCCTCTTCTTCTCAATAGCTGGAGCCACAGATGTAAGCCCCACTTATACCTGGTCTTTATTCCTTGGTGATAAATCTTGAAAGGCATTAAATTTTGAAACATTTCCTAAAACTTCTAGATACTTAAAATTATCCAATTCCATTTACACTGTCTCACTTTTTGTGTTTTTATTGCCTGTCCTGGGGCTTAAACTCAGGTCCTGGGCTGTCCTGAGCATTTGTGCTCAAGGTTAGTGTTCTGTGACTTAAGACAGCTCTACTTCTGGCTTGTTTTGGTAGTTAACTGGAAGTTTTAGTAGTTAAAAACCTCATGGGCTTTCTTGCCCCGGCTGGCTTTGAACTGTGATCTTCAGATCTTAGCCTCCCAAGTAGCTAGCATTACAGAATGTGCCCAGCCACTGGTGCCCAGCAAGTCTCTAGCTCTTGTTTAGAGAACTTTGAATGTGCATGTATCTGTGCAGTATGTTAAACTTTTGGGTACTTTATAGACAGTCTTGTATTTGAATTCTAATAGCTTGTAAGAGTGGACACTTTTTTCCCCCAATGTATTCTTTTGGGATTTATAAATGACATTAAAAAGTAGGGTGGCCAAATTTTATAGGAGAGTTTATAAATTTCCTAAAGCTGTGGTAACTGATTACCTCAAAGTTGATAGCTAAACAAAGGAACTTTGTTGTCTCAGCTCTGGAGGCCGGAGCTCTGAGTTGTTGGCAGGGTTTGTTCTGTCTGAACTCTTGGGAGGAAGCTGTGAAGAGACAAAAAAAGAAAAAGAAAACAAAACCTACATACAGATAGAGATTGATTGAATATACCTTGAGAGAGAAACAGTTCTCTAATTGCTGGATATAATGCAGTCTTTTTAGAAAGTTATGGTTTAGAGGTGCTTACTTCAATCTCTGCCTTCACATGGCTTTCTTGCTCTCTCTCTTTCCTTTTCTTAGAACCATACCATCATTGGATTTAGAGCCAGAATGTTAACATCTTGAGCTTCTTAATTAGAGCTGCAAAATTGCTATATCCAAATAATGTCATATGGTTACATTTGCAGGTACCAAGGGTTAGGAGTTGGGTAGGTCTTTTAGGGTGCTACTGTTCAACTCACCACAATGACTAAACCTCTTCCCAAACTTGCTAATAAGCAAGTGAAAATAGTTTTACTGAATGTAATAGTAGTTATAAGATAGGTCAGCCTATCTATTATGTGTATATACATGTGATTCAGAATTTAGTTGCATATTTGCTTTCTCTTCATGTGGTTTACAATTGATGTGGCATTTCTTTTGCTATGAAATTAGGCTGAACACATAGCCAAACTATAATTTGTGACTTTAAGTGGTGTGAGCAAGTCATGTGCCATTTTGCTCTTGACTTAAAAAAAGAAAAACATGCTGGGGTATTTTTCAAAAATGAATGTTTTTGTGGTTCCTTCTGATATGTCATGTTTGTCCCCAGTTAAAAGATGTAGAATTTAGACACTGATATAGTCTGATTTAAATTTGTGTGTCATTAAAAAGATTTCATGAAAATCACAAACTGACATTGGATGTATGAGGTTAAGTAGTAAAATGTAGTAAGAATAATGTATGGTGTGAACAGATAGAGCCACTTTTAGAGAAGTGCTGGCCCAGCCCCCCAGGCATGTGGTTTGAAGGAAAACTCTGGTGAGAACATTCTTTCCTTCTTTCCTATCTTAAAATGAAGGTATAGGCTTAATGAAGTTGTTATAAAAAGTATAGTTGTGATGTAAACACAGCTGTAATATTTGATGGAGTATGTATTCTCTACTTATTGATCGGATGTTTTATATATTTCAAAAATTGGTTATTTTTATTCTGTTTATATACTCTCTACTAAAATGTATACTCAACCATGGCAGTTTTGTTTTTATTAAGGGCAATAAGTACTGTACAAAATCTGCTCAATTAAGGAGTTTCATATGTCGTGGATACTATTGAAATCTGTGCATGGATACTTCTTTAATATCTGTTTATTAGTCTGGCATGTTATCCCTTCATATTTGCCAGTTACCTTTAGGGATACATATATCATTAACACTTTTGCACAATAAGCAACCGTTAAGACACATTTACGTGTGTACATTTGGTAGTTTATCATGGTAGTTTTCTTCATTCCTGTTTGTGTTTCTGTGAGATAATTGAACACATTAAACAATATATTGCTGAAATAAATTTAAAATATAATTTATATTTTTCTCAATATATTATTTAAGATGCTTTAAATATATTTAAATGTGGTGCCCAGTATATTTAAAACATGGTGAAACTCATACCACAAAAATCTTGAAAGAGTTATTTGAAGTAGTGTGAAGATACTGACAGTTTTGACTGCATCTGTGTGATGGTTCTTGGCGAACCTACTCTCTTTTGGCAGGAAATATTAGAACCCTTCTGGTTCTTACACAACAAGCCTGGGAAGGAAAGCAGCAGCCAATGTAGAATAAGATTATGATACTGGATAAGAAATAAAGAGCTGGGTACTGGTGGCTCATACCTGTAATCCTAGCTACTCAGGAGGCTGAGATCTGAAGATTTTGGTTCGAAGCCAGCCCAGGCAGGAAAGTCTGTGACTCTCATCATGACTTAGTCACCAAGAAGCCAGAAGTAGGGCAGAAGCTCAAGTGTTTTGCTCATCTTGAGCAAAACAGCTCAGCACAGCACCAGGACCTGAGTTCAAGCCCCAGGACTAGTACAAATAAAAGAAATAAAAATTCCTTCCATCTCTAATGCATGTATTTAACCATAGGGTAGTCCTGTCTCAGTTTGCCTAGGATAGTCCTATTTATTGTACTTGCTGTTCGGCTCTCATTGTTAGCATCCCCTTTCAGTCTTAATTTATAAGTAAGTTACATAGTCATTCAATTTCATCTCTCCATTTTAATTTCCTTGTCTGATAATAGAGGTAGAATGGTACCTACTACATAGCAAATGCCAGCAAAGTCTGCTGTGATTATTTGATTTATCAGCAACACCATTTATCTTTTCTAGTTTCTTGAAATGCTTTTTTGCTTGGCCTCCTAGCTGCCTTTTACTCTCTTTCTACTGGCTTTGCTGATGCGTCTCATTTCCTTGCTTGGATGCTCATTTTCCTGACTTCACTTTCCTAGGCATTCCTGTGTCTAGGCCCCAGTCCTCAGCTCTATTTTTTTCCTGTCTGATTTTGTCTTATGACTTAATGCCATCCAATTGCTACTGGCTCCCAGCTTTTCTTTCAGTGCCATCTTTGCAGTCTCATTTCTCATAAGTTTTAAATGTTAAAAGAGCATGTACAAAATCACTGTTCATTCTTTTTCTTTTTCTTTGTGCTAGTCCTGGGGCTCGAACTCAGGTTCTCGTGCTGTCTCTAAGCTGTTTTGCTCAAGGATAGCACTCTACCACTTGAGCTACTGCTATACTTCTGACTTCTTGGTGACTAATTGGTGATAAGAGTCTCACAGACTTCCCTGTCCAGGCTGACTTCAAAATGCAATCCTCGACTTTTTGCCTCCTGAGGTGCTAAGATTATAGGTGTGAGTCACTGGCACCCAGCTCACTCTTCATTCTTATTTTAACTCTCTACTGCCTCTTTCTTACTAGCCTGCTGTTTTATCCCAATAAGTGGTGCCTGTTCCTTCAGTAAATTAGGCCAAAAAAGAAAAAAATCTTGCATGATCTTTTCAGTCCTTACTGAGAGACCCTAAACATATCAGCAAATCCTGTTGGTTCTCATTTGGACACACACACAGATCTGACTGCTTACCTCTCATTCTGCTATCCATTTGAAGGCAGCCACTTTTTCTCTTGTAATTTATTGTAATAGCTTCTCAAGTATTCTCTCTATAGTCACCCTTGACTACCCTTGTAATATAAAAGACAAAACATTTGGGCTGGGAAGATGGCTCAGTGGTAGAGCGCTTGCCTTGCATGCCTGAGGCCCTGGGTTCGATTCCTCCACACCACATAAGCAAAAAGAAAAAAGCCGGAAGTGGCGCTGTGGCTCAAGTGGTAGAGCGCTAGCCTTGAGCTGAAGAGCTGAGGGACAGTGCCCAGGTCCAGAGTTCAGGCCCCACGACTGGACCCCCCCCCCCAAAAAAAAAAAAAGAAAAAAAAAGACAAAATATTTTACTTTTGTCTCACTTTGGATACTTCTGTATTCTACAAGGATAACCCCACCTGTCTGTTACTTCATGAACTCAGTTGCTGCTCTCTCTACAGTTTGTTCTATTGTAGCCACATTACCCTGCTGTTCCTCAAACACATGCTCTCTTTTATTAAGGCTCTGTCTTCTCGGAATGGTCTTCCATTAGATAGCAGCACAGCTTGCTACCAGAGAAGCTTTCTCTGGACGTCTTATAAAGTGTCATGTACTGTTATTGCTCGTATACTTTTTTCTTCAGAGTTCATATAACTTCTTTTTTTTTTTTTTTTTTGGTCCGGTCGTGGGGCCTGAACTCTGGGCCTGGGTGCTGTCCCTCAGCTCTTCAGCTCAAGGCTAGCACTCTACCACTTGAGCCACAGCGCCATTTCTGGCTATTTTCATATGTGGTGCTGAGGAATCGAACGCAGGGCCTCAGGCATGCACGGCAAGTGCTCTACCACTGAGCCACCTTCCCAGCCCCAGAGTTCATATAACTTCTATGTATTAGTATGTGTTTGTTGATGGCCAACCTTAGAAGAAATTAGAAACTTTGTGAGAGCCTGGGTTTTGGTTCTCTGATCCTAACACCATGACTGGTACATTGATAGGTACCCAGGTAGTATTTGTAGGTTGAGTGGGCTGGTGATTGAACCTAAGGAAGATTCATGTGGAAGTTTTATGGTTTAGTAGAATGTAGGCTGTGAAAAGTCAGCCCCTTCTAGTTTTATAGACCAGGCTCTACTCAAGAGATAAGAAATGAAATTGTAGTTTAAGATATTGGTGAGGTAGCAGTAGTGGATGGGAGACAGGGAATAAAAGTGACAGCTAGAAGTGAGTTTGTTATCTACCTGCTGTAGTCTGTTTGGAAAGAAAGATAATTTTTTTTTTTCTGGTCCTGGGGCTTGAAGTCAAGGCCTGGGTACTGCCCCTGAGCCTCTTAGTGTACAAAGGTAGGGCTCTGCCACTTGAGCCACAGCACCACTTCCGGCTGTTTCTGAGTAGTGTATTGGAGATAAGAGTCTCACAGACTTTTCTGCCTGAGCTGGTTTTGAGCCACAACCTTCAGAACGCAGCCTCTCCAGTAGCTAGGATTATCTCTATAAGCCTCCAGTGCCCACCTGAGAACCAAATACTGAATGCCAGTTTTGAGCTAAGCAGTTGTATTTTTAACATCATTTAGTCTTCATGAAAGCATTTTCAAATAAGAATTATTATGTCCGTCTTATTTATTGTTGACAAAATTGAGATTTAAGAGATTAAGCATTATCAAAATCATTGAGCAGTTAAGAGTAGAATATCCAGATCTGACTGACCCAACTTTACTGGTTTCTTAACTTTGTAATACCTGAAGGTAGAGTCTCTGTGCATAGTTCATCTCACGGTGTTGCAAAGTATACAGAAAACTTAACGCCTTATTTCACCACTTTTACGAGCGCTTGAAAGTTGCTCTTGCCTCCTTTGTAGGCAGTCAGTGATGAATGCTCATTTGCAAATTCTACAGCTAGAAAGTTGCAGTGTTAGAAATTTTAGCTGGGAAGGTAGCTCAGTGGTAGAGCGCTTGCCTTGCATGCCTGAGGCCCTGGGTTCGATTCCTCAGCACCACATAAGCAAAAAGAAAAAAGCTGGAAGTAGCACTGTGGCTCAAGTGGTAGAGCACTAGCCTTGAGCTGAAGAGCTGAGGGACAGCACCCAGGCCCAGAGTTCAGGCCCCATGACCGGGAACTCCCCCCCCCCCCCCCCCCCAATAAAAAGAAATTTTAGCAAAACATCCTACTTAAAATCTGATAGATACATTTTGATGGTACTGGGGATTGATCTCAGTGCCTTAGGCTTCCTAGGTGGGTACTTGATCACTCGATCCATGCTTCTAGCACTTAATTTTAACCTTGATTGCTTTAAGATAGGGTTTTGCTTTAAGCCCTATTCAGCCTGGGCTGTGTTACTCCTTGTGTTACTGGTGATGACAGATGTATATCACTACACCCAGCCACTGTGCTCCTTCTATAGCTTGCATATGTGTGCCACTGTGCCTAGTCATTGAGTGAGGTGGAATCTGGAGAACTCTTAATGTCTTGGCTGGTCTTGAACAGTGATCCCTTATCCCACTATCTCTGTTCCCAAGTGGCTAGGATTACAGGTTTGTCTCTTCTATTTTTTTGGGGGGGGGGTTTGACGGGTGGGGAGGGTTGGTTGTAGGGCTTGAACTCTGGGCCTGGGCACTCTTCCACTTTGAGCCACAGTGCCACTTCCGGTTAATTAGAGATAAGAGTCTCATGGACTTTCCTGCCCGGGCTGGCTTTGAACTGTGATCCTCAGATCTCATAGGCATGAACCATGGCCTTTGATATTCTTTTTGTGTCTCATAAACTCAAAAATTCTTCACCTGTAAATTATATTTGCCATGCTGTATCAATTAAGTCTTAATAAAACTACCAAGCTGTAAAATGTCTTTGAGATCATGAAGAACAAATCCCTCATTTATAGCTAAAAGCCAAAAAAGTTTTTCTCATCTAGAGCTGGAACTAGAATCTAGCATTTCTTACTAGTTTATATTTAATATGTCCAATCTTTAAAAAAAAAACAACCCTTCTGTTCCCCTTTCTATTCACGTTTCAAATTTCAAAAGCTACCGAAAAGAAAAAAATCTTCTCTCATCTGTGTCTCCCAGCAACCCAGATCTTTTTCCGTATGTAATAGAAGTTAATCTGTTTCTTGTATGTCTTTCCAGAGCTATTTTATGCACCTAAGGCAAATATGTAAACTGTGTGTATTTATTTAGCAATATATCTTGTAGATAACGCCATATTAATGCATAAACTCATCCTTGGGGTTTTGTTTGTTTATAGTGTCTGAGATCAAACACAGGGCCGGCATGAATGCTAGGCAAGCACTCTACCACTGGGCTAGCCCTTCAGCTTCTGAAGTCATTGTATCCTTTTTTTTAAAATTTAAAGGTATATTCATATTGAGTGGCCTTGTAAAATAATTTAATTAGCCATCTGCTGAAGGACATTTTAAGATTTTTCCAGTCTTTTAAAGATAATTCAGTAATGAATGTCCTTGCAAATACCACTTTTCATATGTGCAGAGATGTATGTGTGGGATACATTTCTAGCAGTGAAATTGCTGGATCAAAGTGAATCTGTTCTTGTCTTATTTTTTCCATCCAATGCTGAGGATCAAATCCAGGTCTTCAGCACTGGTAGATTGTTTTGCCACTGAGACACAAGGTCAATCCTTGTTGATTTTTGTTTTCATTTTAATGTTAACATAATCAGCTTTGTTACCAATGTAGAGATAGAATGTTTCCACTTTGAATGAAACTTTCATACACAGCTGATGCTCTATACCTTGAGCCATAACTCTAGTTCTGAATGAAACCTCAGTTGCATATCTTTTCTATTTGAACATAACTGTTCATAATTAAACAATTCACTTATTTCAAGGGGGAGCAATATGGTTTTATTTTTAAAGTGGTGTGGGCTTTGGTGTTAATATGGAAAGGAAAGTTAAATAAAGTATAAAAGAAGTATTTCTTTGAATTCAGACCTGGTTTGTACTTTGGTTTTATCAACCTGATGATTTTGTGACTTTGTTGAGGCTCAGTGGTCTCAACTGTAACATGGTTCAGATAATACCAGTTCTCTTGTGATTCTCAGACCTGTCGTCTCCTAACTCCAGTATGCAATTGTATGGATAAACCATACATTTTGACTGTTATGAGTAATGCTTATTATACTGTAATGCTTTATTATGGATAATGTATTGCCAGTCTGGATATAGTTAATTAGAATTCTGGAGAATCACTGGGCATGGTGGTGCAGGCTTATGATCTCATTTATTTGGGAGGAAATAGTAAGAATATTGAAACAGAAGGCTAGCCTGGGAAAGCATGAGACCGTATCAGAACACATTGTGAAGCAAAAGGTCTTAGGGGTATGACTGAAAAAGTAATTATGGAGAATTGGTGGCTAAAGGGACTTGGGGTCCATGGTTGAGATTTAAGAACTATGTCCTAATTGATGGTAGGAGGATTTTGTAAGAATGGGATAAAGTACAAATGGTAAATGTTAAGGGATTTGTTTCCAGAATATATAAAGTATTCTTATATTCAACAATAAAGACAACAACCCAATTTAAATTGGGCAGTGATTAGAATAGACAGATCTGAAAAGTATATAGACAAGTAGTCAGTATAAAAAGATATTCAACAGGTTATTAGGGAAATGCAAATCAAAACTGCCACATATACCCACTTAGAATGGCAGTAGTCAGGAAGACAGGTGTTCAATGATAGACATAGGTGAGGAGAATGGAGAAATTGGAACTCAAAGCTAAGTGTGAATGTAAGATGATAATAACTATGTTGGAAAACAGCAACAGTTCTGTAGGAAGTTAAAACAAAATCACCAGATGGTCTAACAGTTCTACTACTAGCTATATACCTAAGAAAAATGAAAGTATATGTTCACACAAAATCTTGTATATGAATATTTATAACATTGTCCTAATAGCCAAAATGTGCAGTCTGTCTGCTAATTGACAAACATATAAATATGATATAGTTTATCCATACAATGGGTAAAAGAAATGACATGGCTGTGAACTAGGATGGCCCTTGAAAATGTAAATACTTTGTACAGCGTGATTCCATTTATATGAAATGCCTGGAATAACAAGCTCATAGAGACAGAAAGTAGATGAGTAGTTTAGTGGCTCAAGTGCTGGGGGATGGGAATGGGGAAATGGGGGAATGACTGCTAATAGATGTGAGATTTGTTTTTGCTGTGTTATGTGAAAACTTTCTGGAATTAAATGGTATTGACACAACTGTGCAGATTGAATCGTGGACTTCAAATCTATGAAGTTTGTGATGTATGCATTATATCCCTATTATGCTCTTAAAAACAAAGAAGGACTTTAGGAAGGACTTAGATTAATTAAGACATTGTTACTATAAGAAAATATTTCAGGAGGGAAGGGAACCCAATTGTAAGAGCTTACTTCGAGAAAATAAGGCAGAAAAGACCTGGGCATACTAGGGTTTGGCAATACATTAGAAGCAATATCATTATCATAATATTATGTCAAGATTCAGTGATTAATAAAGCTAACAGTACTGAGAGTATATCTATTCTGGCTCTGAGAACCCAGGGACCCCAGTGTGGGAGGATCCTGGTAGGGACATTGAGTAGAGCCCAGACTAAGCCTGGAGAGTTGTACCCTGGAAGTCAGAGACTGTCTTATCCACCTAAAGTGTACCACAGAGATCAGCGTTATACTGTACAGGCAGCTGTGGTCCACATAAGATGAAGGTAAGGCAGGCTAGGTAGGAAGGGAAAGGAGAGGAAGGTTTCCAAGGAAGGAACTGAAATACACAGGAAGACTTGGCCATGGTATGAAAGAGGATGTAACAGAATTTATTCATCTTGTGGGAATGGCTTGAGGCATTTGTTAATGTTCATATGCCACACACAGGTAGACAAAGATATGTCTCCCTATTTCATATAAGCATTCCTTTTTCCTTCTTTCTTCTGCCCTCTACTGTGCAGCCCAGGCTGGTCCTAAACATGATCCTCCTGCTACAGCCTCCTGAAATGCTAGGATTACAGGTGCATATTACCATACCTGGGGTTAAAGTTGTTGTCCCCCCCCTCCCCTTTTTTGGTGTCTGTCAGTCATGGGGCTTGAGCTCAGGGCCTGGATGCTCTCTCTCAGCTTTTTTGCTCAAGGCTATACCACTCTACCACTTTGAGCCATAGTGCTACTTTCAATTTTTTGAGTGGTTAATTGGAGGTTAGAGTCTCACAGGGACTTTTCTGCCCAGGCTGGCTTTGAGCTCCTCAGATCTCAGCCTCTCGAGTAGCTAGGATTATATGTGTAGTCACTGGTGCCTGGCTAAAATTATTATTATTATTATTATTATTATTTTGCTGGTCATGGGGCCTGAACTCTGGGCCCGGGCGCTGTCCCTCAGCAATTCAGCTCAAGACTAGCATTCTACCCCTCGAGCCAGAGTGCCACTTCTGGCTTTTTCTGCTTATGTGGTGCTGAGGAATTGAACCCAAGGCTTCATGCATGCAAGGCAAGCACTCTACCACTGAGCCACCTTCCCAGCCCCTAAAATTAATTTTTAAAACCTTACTTAAATTTTATATAGTGTATTAAACTACAAATAATAATTGGGGTGAAAGTAGCCATGAGAACAACAAATATTTAATAGGTCAAGGTCTCGTTGCTAATTTTTAAACTCCATTGTTAAGAACTTAAAATGTTTGGGTGATCTTGTATACCCAACAGATTTGTGGAAGAGTTGTGGAGGGAGGGGAGAAAACAAAAGGAAAATCTTCATTTCTTCTTTTCCTTTGAAGCCTGTGAGTTTGGAAGAATAAAGGTAGTAAAGAATAAGCAAAGGGAGCTGACATTGTAAAATGGCTTAGAGTTTTGCTTTTCTAAGAGTAAGCTTTGGTTCATTGGTTGCGATGTGTTCTAACACTGATAGGGTGAGATTTATCTTTCCTGAGGCAATTGTAAATGTTAATTTGGGAGTGGAAGGAACAGTGGGAAGTGAGGGAGGTGTTACATGTTTTTGTTATTTACTTATTTTTAATGTACTGGTTCTGGGGCTTGAACACAGGGGCTGGGCACTCTTCCTGAATTTTTTTTTGCTCAGGGCTAGCTTGAGCCACAGTTCTACTTCTGGCTTTTTGGTGGTTAATTGGAGATATAAGAGTCTCACCAACTTTCTTGATTTCAAATCATGATTCACAGATCTCAGTCTCCTGAGTAGCTAGGTTAATATGCATAAGCCACCACCTAGGGGTAGGTATTTTTAGACATAGAAATGGGCCAAAGGCAGGAGGAATGTGATTGTGAGAAGTGAGGGCAGGTTGAAGTTAGGCAGGCTGAGTGTCCAAAGACAAATTTTCCTCTTGGTAAGTCTTTCTTTTTTTGTTCTGAACTCTGGAAAAGGAAACAAATTCTCTTCCTGTTTCTTCTTGGGCCAGATGGCTGTCTGTCCCTCCTTCAAAATTTAGCACTTTATGCTAATACTGGCCATATGTCAATGGTAGCTCTGGCCATTATATACAACCACAATTTAGAGAAAACATTTTACTGGGAAAATGAGTAACAACTAATTAACTTAGAAACACACTTTGATGGAACCAACTGTGCTTTGGCTGGTAGTATTCCAGGTCCATTCATCTGCAACCACATGCTTTGCAGTGAGTTGTGATTGTGAGAACTGAACTTGCACAGAAGCCCAGTGAAAGGCACAGGGTTGTGTTAGGCAATCTGAGACAATCAGCAATATTGACCAAAGGCCTCACTAAATTACGTTCAAAAGAAAAAAAAAAAACAACTAAAAGGATTACTAGGTTTAGAGTAGCATTATTACTGCATGAAGAATGCTGGGCATAAATTTTGAAGATCTCTGTAACTATAATTGTTTAATAACATATTTTGAGTTATGAAAAATAATGTACTTGAGATAGGAATATCAAGCTTATTGAAAGCATTTGACATGTTGGAAGCAACAGCTGTTGTTAAAAGTGACACAAGTAGAGCCCAGCTCTGCCCACAGCTGCCTGAAGTTGTTGCAGTCTTCTCTAAAGTTACCAGAGGAATTTACACTGCTCTTGTTTTAGAAGAGAAGAGACTGAGGATAGCTAAGCACCTTACTGTGCTTGGGACTAATTCCTAACCCCATTATGATCTTCATATTTTCTGGTTTCCTAACAGTTGATATTTTGGGATTCTATCTGCAAGATAACATGTAGTTTAACTCCAGAAAAGTTCTAAAATGCACAGCAAGCGCTGGTCTGGGGACTTAATCTCAAAGCCAGGCTTCTTTGCTCAAGGCTACCATGCTATCACTTGAGCCATAGCTTCATTTCTGACTTTTTGGTGGTTAATTGGAGGGAAGAGTCTCACAGACTTTTCCACCCAAGGGGCTGGCTTTGAACTGCCACTCTTTGATCTCAGCCTCAGATCTTAGCCATATCTGGTTGGTTATATCATGAGAAGTATGGCAGGATTTGAACTGGAACTCTTATTTAGTTTGTTGAAGTCCCAATGAAAGAGTAAAATAGAAGGTCTTAGTTATCCTTATATTCTAAGGATTTGCACAGAGGAGTTGCTTTTACACACTTACTCTGGAGATCGATGTTCAGAATGAACACCTAGTTCCAGCTGTTGAGGTGAATGGACTATCTGTGTTCTGATGAACATGTTGTTGGAGAGCTATTGTCCTTTTCTGTCTCTATACATAGGACAGGAGACTTCTTCATTTAGGCCAGATAGTAGGAAGGGGCATTGTGTGAATCCTAATCCTGAGGCAGCTGAGCACAGCGAAAGAAGAGATGAAAATTAGTTATCAGTCCTCATTTGGGAAGGCAGATGAGCTGCTAGGTGGTCCTAGCTTCAAGCCAACTAGAAAGCATATAGTGTATAGGAGGCCACCAAAAAGATGATGTGAGCCAGGAGGAAAAACCCATGAAAAGCTTACTAAATCCAGTGCTGGTGTTGTGCATGGCCAGGTTCTTTCTTTCAAGGCCTTAGAATTTTAGGTCACAGATTCCTACCTTGAGGTTTCTCACTGGACACACTCAGACTTGTCATAAGAAAGTTAACCTTTTGAAAGTTAACCTCCCCCATTAACTCCTCTTATTCTTTCTTTTAAACCCCCCTCCCCCTTAGCTCTTCTTATTCCTTTATTTCCCAGATAAAGGGGAGCTGAGGAGCTGCAGAATTAAGAGGAGAGATGGAAGGAAGGCAAAGACTTCCCCTCCTCAGTTTCATTCCTCTCAGGTCAACCTAGAACCCGAGAAGAAGATTCACTATGATTAAGACAATGCACTACACATTTTTTTCTTTTTGTCTGTTTTGGTAGTGGTGCTAGGATTTGAACTCAGAGCCTTGGCTCTTGATAAGTAGGCATTCCACCACTTGAATAGTTTTTTGCTGTAGTTACTTTTTGGATAAAGTCTCTGATTTTAGCTTGAGGCTGGCCTTAGACTGAGATTCTTGCCCTCTCAGCCTCCTAAGAATTGCAGGTTGAACCATTGCATCTGGCCAGAAATTTTGAAGACTGTCATAGTTTTAATGATGAATAGTTTCCTTCCTTCCTTTCTGCCTTCCTTCCTTCCTTTCTTTTCTTTCCTTTCTCTCTCCTTCCTCCCTCCCTCTCTTCCTCCCTCCCCTCCTTCCTTCCCTCCCTTCCTCCCCTCCTTCCCTCCCTCTTTCCCTCCCTCTCTCTTTCCTTTCTCCTCCCTTTCTTTCTCTCCTTCCTTCCTTCCTTCCTTCCTTCCTTCCTTTCTTTCTTTCTTTCTTTCTTTCTTTCTTTCTTTCTTTCTTTCTTTCTTTCTTTCTTTCTTTCTTTCTTTCTTTCTTTCTTCCTTTCTTTCTTTCTTCCTTTCTCCCTTTCTCCCTTTCTCCCTTTCCCGCTTTCTCTTTCTTTCCCTTTCCCTTTCTTCACTATTTTTTTTCTTTTGCAGTGTTAGTCATGCAACCCAGGGCCTTGAACATACTGGGAAAGTACTATATTGCTAAGCTACATCCCCACCTCAGAGTAATATTAAGACGAGAACTTACCGAGATTGTTTGCTGGTGAACTGTTGAAGGCTGTGTGGAGACAGAAGGATAGGATCGAACATTATTGGCCCAACTGTGTAATCTACTGAATTTCACACTCCATCTATAGTGTATTAACTTTTCACAGTAGTATGAAGAACTATGAATTACTATTTCCATCCTACTGACAGACCGAAGCTCAAGCAGGTTGAATGAGCTGCTCCAGTTTCCCACAGCTAGTACAAGTGGTAGATCTGTATCCTGGCCTTGTCTAAGTTAAACTTCAGTCTCTTCCCACTCTTCCTTTGATGTTCCCTTGATGGCTTTGCATACTGTGAGATCTGGGTAGGGCAGGAATGGGATGACCTCAGAGGAGTTAAGAGTCACTCCTCAAATCCTAGAGGTGACTTTATATGTCCCTTCTTCCTCCTCCAAGTTGCTATAATTCTCTACATTTACTGTCTGGAGGGTTTCCTTTCTGTAATCTTCCTTCGCTGCCACACCTAAAGTGGGCATTGGAAGAATTCAAACAGCCAACAAGTAGGCTAGCAAGCGGGGTGACATCTGGATTTGAATTTTAGGTCTCTGACTCTAGACCCCTATATTTTCTTCTTATCATGGTGCTTGCAGAAACAAATGTGTCTATTTGTAGAAAGTAAGCCCTTAGGATAACTCATGTTTTCGTTCTGCTATGGTTTGAAAAGAAAACGTGTTTCTGTGGCTAGAGGAGATAATAGGAAGTACCAATTTGTGGTGGAGGAAGGCAGAGAGAATCACAGAATCTAGGCTCTAGAATGTCTCCTGATCTGATCTTTACAGTGGGGGTATGGAGTGAGCCAAGCTCAAGCTCAAGGAGGTAAGCATGAATTTATTAAGAAACAAGTTCCTTATTTTTTCAAGATATTTTGATTCACTTCCTAGGACTAAGAATTGTTAGAATATGAGCCTAGGGTCAGATCTGAATTTAAATTGCAATTCTACTTATGAGCTGGGTGGACTTGATTTTATTTGATGGTAGTTCTCTGCCTCATTTAAAAAAAAAAAAGTCTTCAGAAGAGAAGGCTTATTAGAGGGGCCATTATGAGAAAATATATTTATCAAGTAATGCATGTAGTACTAAAATGAACCTGTCATAATAAATGATCAGTCCTCAGTGTCTACTGTTATTGTGGAAGATATGTGACTTGTAGAGCAACGAAGAGGAAGAATACATCTTACTCCTGAGAGGTGCAGACATAAAACAAGATGCCTGTGCTAGAGGACCCAGACACTGCCAATTTAAATCCTGGTTCTGCCCGAGATTTTGATGTAGAAGCTCTACGCATGTCACAAACTAATTCTCTGGCGTAGTCCCTACTATACTATCAAAGAGCGTATATTATCATTGGGGAGGGGGAGAAATGGACAATGAAAGTAAAAACACCAACCCATATGTGTTGTCCAGAGAGAAAGAGGGAGAGAAGAGACAAGCCTAGAAAACATTCTGAGCAAGAGAAAAACAGGCTTTTCTAGGTCATTTGATCTTGAGTGAGGCCAGTGAAAGCTGAGGATCAACAAAGGATCTCTTATCCTCTTTTCTTGATTTGACTCTGTGGTTCTTACAGTGTACAAGATTAAAAAAATCATTTAAATGTAAAACTTGTCCAATATATGCAAAAGTTCCAAGATGAGTATAACATCCCCTCCCCCATGTATTTACCAGATTTAATAGTTGGTAAGAGTTTCCCCACTTCTTTCAGCTATAGATTCCTAAGAATTTCCTGAAGATGGTCTGGTTTCAGAAACACCTAGTGTTTGTTTACTACCTCACATCTAGCTTCCTGCCCTTTTTTGATGTTTGGATTCACTGTTTACCAGATGCTCCAATGAATTCTCCCAGAGTGTAGATCAGACACCTCCCTGTGGTAGTGCTTGGGAACTGCACTTTAACCCACAGCTTGGTGCCAGGAAAAAGTGGGTTGCTATTCCTGTCCACTAAATGCGGAAGGGCACCATTTTCTTCTCCTTTTCCCTCTTTTCCTCCTTAACACAGTATCTTTGAATAGTAAAGTATTTTACTGGAAGTTCTCTTGGAGGACAAGCAGAGCATATCTGACAGTCTAATGTGCGATCCTGCCTCCTTACTACAACATAATGCTCTTGTACTTATTCAGGGCTTTTGACAGCCTTATACAGACCAGGTTTTTATCAGTGCAAACATCTCGCTGCCTGATAGGATAGCCTTCTTCAAATCCAAACTAAAGAGACGGAATTGTCCTTCATATGACCTGGGAGGTACATGTCCTTTCATGTGTTATTAGGAAAGCAGAGTTTTTCTCCCACTTTCCCCTTCAGTTGTGTTCTTCTGAGACCTTTGGGTCATCCTATTTTCCTGAGCTTCTATGGTCTCTAGCTCAAATCATCACCCCACTTTCTCTCTGCTACATACATCCTTTTTAGACTGGTAACGGTTGGTTTCCAGTTTCAGGAGATAGGGAGGATGGAGATAGAGCTGTATACCTGTGGATCTGTATATCTAGCTAATTATGTTTGAAATGAATGTATATAAAGATCCCATGTGTGAGTGTAGTGTTAACCTTTTAAATTTTATTGCCTTTGTGAGCAAGCAGAACCAGTACTTTTTTTTTTTCTGTTTTGTTATTTGGGCTGCTACATATTGACAAGAAATATCAGGTTTGTTGCAAAGAAACATATCTTAAACTAATCTTAAAAGTATAAGCAGCATGCTTTATCCAGCTGACATGGTGAGATAATGCAGTTTTATGTTGTTTAAAGCAGCGAGTACAAAGAATATTGTTTTTGGTTGTATTTACCTTTTGAAGGGTCATGCGTGCCAACGAAGAAATTCAGGGTTGTTTTGATACCTAGTTATTTTAAATGCTGCTGGGGTGGTTAGATGGGCTTCTACTAAAAGCTACTGCTGTTAGCAACGATTCATTTTAAAACTTTGTTAAATAACTCATGCATTTAAATGAAACTAGCCAGATGGTAATAGGATTATGGATGAATCCTGTGATTAAGGTTTTTCTAAAATATAAGTAAAATGAGAAACTTGTCCTTCCAAAGTAAAATAAATACGGAAAGCCATGGTAGCAGGCAGATTAGTATAGTATCCTTCCTTTCCCCTCCTGACAATAGGGATTTCTTTATTGTTCTGTTCAGAGCATCCACATTTAACTAGCTTTCTGAACAGAGGTTACTAAGCCAAGGAGTATTACTTAGGCTGTGTCCCTCGAGCCAGTCCCTGCTCCCTATGACTTTATGACTTAATGAATGGTTAACACCTTTGTTAAATGGCTAACATCTTTGTTGCTCTTTCCCTATATTGAGCTGTCTTTATCCAAGTCATTGGTTTGTAATGAGCCAGTGGGAAATAGGTTTTAGGAACTCATCCTTTAGTATAGAGCAAAGGAAATCCACAGAACAAAAGGACCATGTCCCTAAGAGTTACAGAAATAATTAGGTAAGAATGGAGAAATAGTTTCTCTCAGATTATTCTTTTATTTTTAATCCTTTGTGGAAATTGTGAAACCTTTCTTGTGATGATTTACAAGAGGTAATTAGTTCCCTAAGTCACTGAACATTCAGATTACTACAGACTAAATAATCCTGAAATGTGATTTCTTTATTGTAATACAATAAAACAGATGAAAGGGAAGCAAAGAATGAGAAAAGAAGGCAGGGGATGGAATATAATAGGCCTCTTTTGGTAATCTCCATTTCTTTGTTTTGGTTCTTATCAGATTTGAATGGGTCTGAAATACTTCCATTTTTTTTCCCCTAGATCTCTCTATTTCCAGATTCTCATGTTTAATTATGAAAAATTATAGTAGATTCTTTGCAGTCTTATTGCATATTTCTGATACAAATACTGCCTTTCTTGGATGGTGCTCGGAATATAGTTCCTTTCTTAGGAAATTAACACAGTAGGATAAACCCTAATCTAACGAAAATACTTTAATTTGATCTGATAAGTGGAATTTGATAAAGTTTTGGTATGTAGGTAGGCAAGTAAACCAAATTAATTTTTTTTTACAGTCTTATTTTGTAACAGATTATGATCCAACCATTGAAGATTCCTACACAAAGCAGTGTGTGATAGATGACAGAGCAGCCCGGCTAGATAGTAAGTAAACTTAGTTCACATCCTGTTTTTAAAGTTATCTGTGAGGTCTGACTAGGTTAAATAGTATAATTAAAACATAAGCCTGCCTGTATTTGGTTGTGTGTGTATGTGTGGTGTGTGTGTGTGTGTGTGTGTGTGTGTGTGTGTGTGTGTGTGTGTGTGTGTGTGTGTGTGTGTGTGTGTGTGTGTGTGTGTGTGTGTGTGTGTGTGTGTGTGTGTGTGTGTGTGTGTGTGTGTGTGTGTGTGTAATGGAAATTGAATCCAGGGCCTTCATGCATGGCACAGAAGCTTTAAGAACTAGTGTGCTGGCTAAACATTCTACAATGGAGCGGAAGAAAACTCTGTTCTCTTAAGTTGTACAGTTCTTTTATTCAGAGAGATCAAGAAATACATTAGCACCTATGATAACAAAAGCATTTTGTGTGTGGTTGAGGGCGGAGGGTAACAAATTACAATTTCTTATTTGAATTTACGGGTACCTTTTTCAGTTCTTTAAATGGAAGGGATAAATATCCTAGTGACTTAGTTTATCTGATTCCATCTGCCTAGATTTGTTTGGAATTTTTAATCTTGTAATTGGTATATATATTGCTAATATATTCTAACCACAAAATCAATCTGTGCTATTGAAGATAAGTTCTGAAACCCTTAGACTATGTTTGCCTGGTTTTAAGAGTAGTTTTAAGAGAAGAATGGTGTTTCTTCTCGTACCAAGTAGCAGGCTTTGCAGAGGACCCCATCCATGGGTACACCCTTCAGAGGAGAAGCAGTGGATAAAATAAAAACATTAACAGGATTCCCTTTTTCTTTTAGTTTTGGACACTGCTGGACAAGAAGAGTTTGGAGCCATGAGGGAACAGTATATGAGAACTGGTGAGGGCTTCCTGTTGGTCTTTTCAGTCACAGACAGAGGCAGGTTGGTATCAGTGTTAAAATATAGTAGGCCACTCATCTTGTTTAGATCACTAATACTGTTTTGTTGAATTGGGGTTTGTTGTTCTAGAAAAATAAGAAAGTATTACAAAAGAAATAAAGTATTAAAAAGAGCACAGAACTTGTGGAATTCTGATTCATGGCAAAATTGATTTTCTTTTTCTTTTTAAGTTTTGAAGAAATCTATAAGTTTCAAAGACAGATTCTCAGAGTAAAAGATCGTGATGAGTTTCCAATGATTTTAATTGGCAATAAAGCAGACCTGGACCATCAAAGACAGGTAAGAAGGAATTTCCCTGTTGGAAATCTAAAACAATGTGTTTAATGTAACAGCAGAAAGTCCCAACATGAAAAATACCCATGTTACTTGTCACTTAGTTTAATTAGATAATCTTTTTTTTTTTTTTGGGTCCGGTCATGGGGCCTGAGCTCTGGGCCTGAGCGCTGTCCCTCAGCTCTTCAGCTCAAGGCTAGCACTCTACCACTTGAGCCACAGTGCCACTTCCGGCTTTTATCTTTTTGCTTATGTGGTGCTGAGGAATCGAACCCAGGGCCTCATGCATGCAAGGCAAGCGCTCTACCACTGAGCCACCTTCCCAGCCCTAATTAGATAATCTTAAAGTTTTGCCTAAATGCTTAATTTATTTACTGTCAATTCAAAATTACCTTCAGGTTAAAAAATACATTTATATCTATGAAAAAAATGTATAACTATATACAGTGTATCATATAAGTGTAAACAAAATATATAAATATACATATATTCCTATATAAATACATAAATAAAATATAAATATAAATTTATTACTTTTTTTTTTTCTGATGTCAAAACTAGAGCTTGAATTCAGGACAGCACTCACACTTGACCATTTTGCTCACAGCTGGTACTCTACCCCATGAGCCACACCTTCAGTTCCTGAAATGTCCTTAAGAGAAAAATCATAGCATTTGGATTTTTCATTTCTTTTTTTAAAGCGATATAGCCACATGTATTTGTTATAAATTAGGTCACATTCTCCCCAGAGAAAATCCAGGGGGGTAAAGCAGTCAGGTGGTCCTGGGGCCATGGCCAGGTGGCCTGGGGCATAGTCACAGGTAAGACTGGTCCCTGGATAGCTCCCACTTCTGCACAGGAGGAGCAGGGATTATGGCCTTCTTCTCTGTGGCTTCAGCCTCCGAGCTCTCTTCCATTTTGCCTGCCACCAGCATCTTGTGGGCGGTCAGACAATGGATGGGGGTAAGACTTCCCGGCGGCCATCACGAGGGCAATAGTAATTGTTGGAGAGCTTGTGGCTGGGCCCCCAGAGCTTGGGAGGCAGCTAAGTCCACTTGGCGATCTCCTGGTAGCGCAGCTGCAGCATCACCTGCAGGTTTAGCCGGGATGCCCAGTTCTATATATGAACAATGGTGTAGCAGGCACCATCTTTTTCTGGATTTTTCTTTTCTTTTTTTTTTTTTGGGGGGGGGGGGAGGGTCCGGTCATGGGGCCTGAACTCTGGGCCTGGGCGCTGTCCCTCAGCTCTTCAGCTCAAGGCTAGCGCTCTACCACTTGAGCCACAGCGTCACTTCTGGCTTTTTTTCTTTTTGCTTATGTGGTGCTGAGGAATTGAACCCAGAGCCTCATGCATGCAAGGCAAGCGCTCTACCGCTGAGCCACCTTCCCAGCCCTTTTTCTGGATTTTTCTTATGCCTAACCAATAACTAATGTTTTTACAAAAGTTCTTCACATTGGCAGTTCCAATACCAGTAACCTTCAAATAAGAAATTGTTTAATATTTAGTTGCATGCTAGCTTATTCTTTTACTCAGTTACTTAGTTGCAGGCAAGTTTATTCACTTTTGCCTCTTATTAAACTGAAATTTAAAGTTTTGGGCTGGGTACTGGTGGCTCACACTAGGTCTTTTAATACTAGCTACTCAGGAGGCTGAGATCTAAATATCACAGTATGAAGCCAGCCTGGGCAGGAGGGTCCCTGAAACTCTTCAATTAACCACTAAAAAAATAAAAGAATAAAAAAAATCTGAAAGTGGAGTTGTGGCACAACTAGTAGAGTGCTGGTCCTGGGTAAATGAGCTTAGGGACAGTGCCTAAGCCCTGAGTTCAAGTCCAGGGACAGGCATACACACACTTAAAGAATAATATATATATATATATATATATATATATATATATATATATATATCACTCATCTTTTGGTAGAGGAAGGGAACAAAGTCAGTCAATGTGGGCCCTATGTTATTTGGGAGTACATTTTGTATTTTTATTTCTTTTAGGTCTTTGGGTTTTACTCTGCATCTGAAATTTATTATTTTATTTTTAGATTGATGGTGGTGTGGCTTGAACTCTTCCTCATGCTCTCACTTGGCTTTTTCACTAATGTCTGGTGCTGTACCACTTGAGCCACGCCTATACTTCTGTTTTTTTTTTTTTGCTGGGCATAAAAAGAGTTCTGTAGAATTTGAATGGTTTAGTGTTATTACCCATCTAGTAGTCCCTTACCGAGAGAGATTGCTCATTTGTTTCTCCTGTCAAAGATGTAGGAAGGATATATAAACAAATAATTTACTTGACCTTGCTAAAATTATGTAAGTAGGTAAATTTGATAGCCATTGATTCTGTAGTTTAATTTGGACCCTGGATTTCATGATATATCTGATTTTAAGTTCCTTGTCCTTTATAGCTATCCTGTATAGAGATAAAGTATATTTGATTGTGTGTGTGTGTGTGTGTATGTGTGTGTGTTTGCTTGTCACTTCTCTCTCTCACCTTAGTCGCCCTCTCTACTTTCTTCCTTGTTAGTTGCTTAATTGCTAATGGTCCTCATTAATTTGGTAAAGGTACCTATTATTGTTTCACTAATAGATATTTATTATCGACCCAGTCACCTCTTACCTTTTAGTACTTTGGTATAGTTTGTCCCCTCCAGCTTCCTGGGGAAAAGAGCTCTATTCCTTTAAAGAAAGTACGATGCTCCAGACTTCCCTGACTGAACCTTGTGTGGCTCTAAAAGATTTGTAAGACATTGAGTATAGATACCATGAAGACTTCTCAGTTTTGACTGGTCGGTTGTGTTGTACGTTAGCCCATAAAACAAAAATTAGCACTTCATAAATACTTGTTGAATAAATGAATAGTTACCACTTAGTCCAGAGATAGTGTTACCATGATTCTTCCTATATAATAGATATTTTTGAAAAAAAGTTTGCTTTTGCAAATTTAATTAACATGAGATATCCTTGAGTGTTTCAAATGTAGTTTATTGATAAATCCAGTTTTCTTAGATCAAATTACTCTTACCATTCCCATTTTGCTTTCCTCTCTTTGGAACTGCATAGGATGAACTCATATTTATTGTGGATTTTTGCTAATGTTAAGTTTTGCCTTAGAAAAGAATTCCATTGGGGGGCTGGGAAGGTGGCTCAGTGGTAGAGGGCTTGCCTTGCATGCTCGAGGCCCTGGGTTCGATTCCTCAGCACCACATAAGCAAAAAGAAAAAAAAGCCGGAAGTGGCACTGTGGCTCAAGTGGTAGAGCGCTAGCCTTGAGCTGAAGAGCTGAGGGACAGTGCCCAGGCCCAGAGTTCAGGCCCCACGACCGGACATAAAAAAATATTAAAAAAAAAAAAAAAAGAATTCCATTGGGAGTTTCTAAACCTAAGTCTGCATTTGATGTAACAGGTTTACTTGGAATATTTAAAACAATTCTGTGTAGAGCTCAAACCTACCAAATCAGAATATCAAAATATTGAAGGGATGTAGCTTCATATTTACAGAGTTGCCTGGATTGAGAAGCCACTAGGAAATACTTGTTTGTGTAGCTTTCAGCGTTTTGATTTCTGGCTTCATCATGGTATGGTTTTGTTTGATGTGTTGCTCCTTCTATTGCTTTGGTGGTTGGTACCAATGCTATTTCTATTTCTTAGTTAAAAGTATATTCTACCAGTCAACTCAAAAGTGACTTTATATGTGATTAGAGATATCGTGACTAGAAATGTGTATATAAGCTCTGATGACTATGATTTCTGGAAGACAGTAATGTGAACCAGGCTGTAAAAATAAATAAATGGCTGGTGCCGGTGGCTCACACCTGCAGTCTAGCTATTCAGGAGGCTGAGATCTGAGGATCATGGTTCAAAGGCAGCCAAGGCAGAAAAGTCCCATGAGAATCTTATTTCCAATTAATCACAGAAAAAATCAGAAGTGGCACTGTGGCTCAAGTGGTAGACTGCTAGCCTTGAGCAAAAAGGAGCTCAGAGACTGCACCCAAGTCCCAGAACCAGCCAAAAACAACAAAACAAAACAACCCCCGCCAAAAAAAACCCTACCTTACCAGTGGGATTTTTAAATCATCTACACCACAAAACCCACTAATATTTCTGCTATACAAAGAAGTTATTTGTTTTACTTTGTAAATACTTCTTTATCTGAATTATATTATACATGATGGGTAGTGCAAGGTAACTTTTTGGGGAATAATTCCTAGGCTTGGCCTTGAGCTTAAGGTCCTCCTGTCTTAACCTCCTGAGTGCTGAGATTATAGTTACTCTGCTTGGCTAAGCAAAAATTCTTCCTTTTCCTTCTCTTCTTTTCTGTTCAGGGCCTCTTCAAATAAAATTTACATTAATATATTTAATTTGAGATTCTCTTAAAACCAAACATGTTTATTCTTCCTATTTTTTATTATTAACTTTAGGGTATATATGAATATATATTTATATTTAAATCAGTCATACCCTTCTTAACATGTATTTACTTCATTAACTGCTATGTAGTCTTAAGCTTTGAGTATATTTAGACAAACATACCATATTTATTAGCCTCAGAGGATATTTTGAAGTGGTGAGAGAATGAGAGGACAAAACTAAAAATGGTTTAATGATAAAAGTTTTGTCAGTGGTCACCTTAGAGTATGACAGGAGTTCTGGGAAACTATTTGTAAAATAGCATCAATACTAGGAGAAAATTTCCTAGTTCTTGAGTTTTGAAAGGCTACCGAACTAAGAAACTAGGAGTATAGAGTTGAAAGGGAATGGCATCCTAGAAAGTAGGAACAGAAACGGTAACAACATTGAGCTCAAAAGCAGGTTTTTTTTTTGTGGTTAATAAATCTCTTTACCAGAAACATGTATCTTTATAACAAGAAATTTGCCATTTCTAATTTTCTTAAAGTTGAAATTGCCCTTGCTAAACTCTGAGAAGATTCTTTCCTTCCTGTTAATTGCTTGCATAATTTGGCTTATATTTCAAACATACGAGGTTTATAATATGTATTTTATTTTAAAGAAAGGCCAGGTAAACTTAAAAATCCCATAAGCTTTGGTATCCCAAGGCTATGTGGAATCTGCCCTTGAGGACTATAGTGAGGGTACAAACCATTATGAAGTAATTGTGAGTTTCATTCATGAGCATTAGTGTAGCAAACTAATGTTATTATATTTAGATTGCTTAATTTTAGTAATGGAATGTTAAATTGGCAGAACATGTTACAAAAACGATTAAAGAGACCAATAACTTGAATTGAATTGGTGGGTTCAGGAATAAATGATACTCACTCCACTCAACAAGAGAAGAAACCTCTTATTTCTTGGGATATAGGCCCATACTCTGAGAAAGGTCTAACCTAGTTAGTAGTGGGGCAGAATTAGTTCTAGATTGAATATTTTTCTATAACAAAGCCTCAATCTTGATGTTAGTGGTTCAAATTATTTCTAAGTAACAGCTACCAGAGAAGAAAGTTCAAACGCATTAGGCATGCATAGAAGAAAAACCACAAAACCTCTAATGGTATAATTTCTTAGCCCAAATCAAAGTTCACCAAAAATAAAATACCAGGAAGAGAGAGGGTTCTTGAAAGGGGTGGGGTAGGGTCAAGGGGAAAGGGGTAGAAAGAAAAGGGGAAAAATGTAGACAATACAGTGTATCTATCCTACAGAACAAGGGGAGTAAAGGATGGGATGTGCAGGGGCAGGATGGGTAAGAATATTGAAAAGGGGTGACACTGATCAAGATATATTGTGTTCATAAATTACTTTGTTAAATGGCAATTCCTTTGTACAACTACTTAGAGATAATAAAAAATGAGGAGGAAGAAAACTACAGTGGTGATGGCTCAGTTAATAGAAACAGATATAGACATGGCACAGATGAGACACTGACATAGCTATTTTAACTGTATTCTGACATTTAAAAATGCTAGCGAAACACTGAATATGTTAAGTAGAACTGATGTGGAAGACACAGGAAGATCCAATTCAGACTTCCAGAAATTAAGACTACAATGAGGTGAGAAAAAAATGCACTAGATGCTTTCACAGCAGACAGAGAAGCTGGGAATTTCTAAATTTGGTGAAAACTATATTGCACACATCCAAGAAGTTTAATAAACTAGGCCCAAGCAACATGAAAAAATTATAAGATACATCATGAAATTCCTTCACACCAGTACTGAAGAGAAAATTTAAGGAAAAATTCAAGTCAGAGGAAAGCCAAACACAAAAGAACAAAAATAAGAACGGTCTTTTCCATCATAGTTTCTCTTGGGAAACAACACAAGCCACTAAAAGCAAAAACCAAACCAAACCCTGTTATTAAAGACATCTATAGTAAAATCCTACAACAGACAGTACACACACTATACCACACACACTATACCACACACACTATACCACACACACACACGCACGCACGCACGCACGCACGCACGCACGCACACACGCTGTGAATGATGAAATACTTTGTCCCTAAGATTAGAGACAACTACTGAGAACTTTGCCATCACTTCTGTCATAATATAGGAGGGTCTGAGTAGAGTGAGGCCAGAAAAAGAAAGGATATCTACTACAGAAAGGAAAAAGCACAGTCTTTACTTGAAAATGACATGGTTTGGAATCTGGAAAAAGAAAACCCTCTTAGATAAATTTAGAAAGAAAAGGTCTACATATTTACGGTTTGAGTACTTATTTTTGGTACTGGGGCTTGAACTCAGAGTCTCATGCTCTTCTTTCTTAGCTTTTTTGCTCAAAGCTAGTTGTTTGCCACTTGAGCTATACCTCCAGTTTTGACAGCCACTGTCACCTGGCTCAAGTATTTTTTACAGGTGATGGGTTGAACCCATAATTGTGGAACCCACTGATAGGGAGGCCTGACTGGATTTCAACCATGTTTTCTTCCATGTTGTTCTATAGAAGCTGGCTTCAGTTGGTGTTGAGCTATGAAGCCTGTTGACTGGATTAACAGCACAATCTATAGCTAGGATTAAATGGGGAAAGTTTACTTGTTAACACTGATCTTGTAAATTTTGGAATTTCAGGTAACACAAGAAGAAGGACAGCAGTTAGCGCGGCAGCTTAAGGTAACATACATGGAGGCATCAGCAAAGATTAGGATGAATGTAGATCAAGCTTTCCATGAACTCGTCCGGGTTATAAGGTAAACAAAACATATGCTGGCTGTGTATTTCAATAAATTATTGTGAAATGCTTTAGTAAGAAAGGAGGGATTGTATGTAGAAATCATTCCTTTCTAGAAGCTACTATATATGATATGTGAATTTCTAATTAGGTACAGAGTGTATTCTAGGCATTTCTGATGTATAAAATCTCACTTAATAGTGTTGAGCTAGAAAAGTACAGGTAAGGGGTTTTGTAAAGAGTAAATACAGTTTCCTGAGGGGCTGGTGGTAGCTAGTATTTGAATGGTAATCAGAAACCTGCCAACGATAAATGTGTTGGTACACTTAATCCTCACTAACAGCCCAGTAGACTAAAGACTTATTTTCACCCTCGTTTTCAAATGAGAAATCAGAGGTACAAAGATGTTAACTGACTTGCTCAAGGTTTAACTATATTCAGTGGCAGAGCTGAGATTTAAACCCAAATCTCTGATTCCAGAGCTTGTGTTCTTAACTTTGTGTTTCTTACCAGCTCCTGCCAGCTGGCTGATCAAGTCAGGAAGGTAGTAAAGATTATGTAATCCATGGGGTTTATGATGTTCTAGTAAGATGTACGTATAACACCCCAGTCTACAAAGGATTTTTCTGTAGATGGCCTAAGATGCCCCAAAGGTTTACAAAGTGTTAATGAATTGGAAGATGTTTGAGGTGTTAGGTCTGCTAGAGTTGCTATATATGCTGTGTGTGAGGAAGATTAAGTTGCTTCAGTGAGCAGCATTTGATGAGATTATTTCAAGACTGTGGCCTGGCCTCTTTTTCACCTGCTCCTGTGTCTACTGGTTTTCTCTTGATAGTTTCACAGGAATGTGGAATGAGCTGTTCATCATGTCATTCAGATGAGCTAATATCTGAGCTTGTGGGATTCTCTTTATGAAGGTGGAAAAAGTGAAGGCTGTAGGTTTTCATTTTTAAGTTGTTAAAATAGTCCAGTCCCATTGTTATTAAGTAAAATGTTTCAGTTTTATTGGATGAAAGTTAATAGAAACAGATAGTGGTGATCGTGGTACAACAGTATGATTAAGTGTTTCTAAACTTCATACTTAAAAAGAGAGAAGCTGGAGAATTTTGTTTTTAACTCTCTCGCCCATTCCAGTTCTATTTTACTGTTTAATAGCTAATGGAACTGATTTTTTTCTTATTGGAATAATTACTGTCTTTTTGAAATACCTTTCCTTTTGATCCTCAAGATCTGTCTTCATTCATCAGGTGTGATCTTAAATCGTAAGATCTTAAATCTCTGTAATGATTGTGAAAGGTAGAAAGATCAGTTGACTTGCCTAATAGTGACTTTAGTGGCAAACAAAAATAAGAATTGTGGGCATACCTAATGAGGATAGTTTTATATTGTACTCATAAATATTTGTTCTTAACTGGGTGCCAGTGGCTCACTCCTGTAATCCTAGCTACTCAGAAGGCTGAGATCTGAGGATTGGTTCAAAGCCATCCTGGGCAGGAAAGGCTGTGAGACTCTTATCGCCAATAAACCACTCAGAAACCAGAAGTGGCGCTAGCCTTGAGCTGAAGAGCAGAGGGACAGTGCCCAGGCCCAGAGTTCAAAACCCATGACTCACCCGCCCCCCCCCCCCCCCCCAAAAGTTGTTCTTAAGTATGTCTTTGAGTCAAGGAATTTTAAATTGTAAGGGAATGTGGAGTCTAGCATGTTATCTGATTCAGGACTTATCCATGAAAGCTGTTTGTGAGTATTGTGCCTTTGGCTGGCTCCCCCTGTACCCCCTTCCCCCCATACTTACCTTGATGTGGCGGGGGATTGAACCCAAGGCCTCATGCATGCTAGGCAAGCGCTCTCCCATGCTCCAAGTCCCTGTCCTGCCCCCCCCCCCCCGCCCCCGCGCCCCCCCCCCTCCCCCCCCCCCCCCCCCAGTTCTGGGACTTGAACTCTGCATCTGAGCGCTGTTCCTGAGCTCAAGGCTAGCACTGTACCATTTGAACCTCAGTGCCACTTCTGGCCTTTTCTGTGATTAATTGGAGACAAGTCTCATGGACTTTCCTGCCTGGGCTTGCTTTGAGCCATGATCCTTAGATCTTGGCCTCTGATTATCAAAATTTCAGGTGTGAGCCACTGGCACCCTGCCCAAGTCTTTTTATTTTATTTTTTTTCTTAAAGACTTGCTTGGATACCTAGTTGAACATGGAAACACATACACACTTGAATGCAACTTGTTCAAAAACAATCTGCATTTGTAGTAGTAGATTATTAAATAAGTGATTATATTTAGATTTTTCTGCTTTACAGGAAATTTCAAGAGCAAGAATGTCCACCTTCACCAGAACCAACTCGGAAAGAAAAAGACAAGAAAGGCTGCCATTGTGTCATTTTCTAAGAATCCCTTGAGTTGTAGCTACCAACTGCCAGGAAAAGCCCTCATTTCCTCCTCTCTTTATCGTTTACATCTTGTTGGTACCTTTCTAGCCTTAGACAAATGATCACCGTATTAGCCTTAGACCAAGAAGCTGGCTAATCCTTTCCATGAAGCTAATACAATGGTCCTTTCCACACCAATTTCAAGGAAACACTAAGGCTGCTTCAAAAATCATTTGATTCCTTTAAAATACATGTCTACATACATGTACACATTCTGTTTAAGGGCTTACATTTTCATAAGGGTGAATCAGTTTTGGAGCCTAAGCTGTTTATTAAATTGAAGTGTGATAGGTTGTGAAATAATTTTTAACTTCTGGAATCATTACCTACTGTTACTCTAAATAGAAACGTAAGAGGTTTCTTTTTTTTAATGTGAATTTTTGCCTATCTTAAAACTTTGGATGTCAACTTTACTTAACCTTAAATACACTGAATGGAATCTACGAGAGTGAGACATCTCAGACCTTTCCTGATGCTACAGCTTTTGTTTTTCAGTGGCCAAATTACCAAAATGCCTATTGTATTTATGGATTAAAAACTGCTTATCAAGTCTTTGTTATTATGCCTCCTCTTGAAGATGATAATATTCTATGTGGCCAAATATATGGACTCATTCTGGACTTAGGCATTTCAATGTACTTGGTTTCTTAATTAACTCTTCACAGCCATGCTAAGGGTAAGAATGAATAATTTCTGTATGTCTTCCTTTATCAATTTTTTTCTGGTTAAGGGATTCAAAAAAACTAAAATTGTTTTTTGTTTGATGTAATATAAATATGAAATTGATCTTTCCAGAGTCAGAGATGATTAATGTTTTTGCTATATACTTTTATACGTTATTTTCTTATCAAACTAGTTAACAAGTATTTTTATATGTTTATAAGCAAATATGCTTTCACAGCATACCTTGTGTATATGTAAAGATAAGTATTTAATTCTTACTGTTCGCTTTTAATTGACAAAGGAAAAAAAAGTAGAAACTATAGAAACTGTAGTAGAACTTTTCCTTGCTAGTCTGGTCATGGTTATATTCACCTCTGGTCAGTTACATCCCTGCTCAAGAAACCTTCTCAGTAGAGTACAACAGGATGAGTCTTGGAAACCACTTTGAATAGCCTTTGCTAGATATTAACTGTTAAGCCAAGTATTAAGTGTAAAACTTTTAATTGATAACTAGTATGACTGTGGAGGGCTTCTGATTTTGTTTTTAATTTTGTAGATTGTGTTTAAACAATTCAAAAGTATGTTCCTGACTTTGACATACTTAGTGGTATTGCACAGTTGTCACTTTATCCAATGTGTACAACAGTCCCATAAAGTTTATAAAGCATACCCTTGTATAGTTTCAGGTGCTAGAATTAAAACAGATCTATTATCACAAGATGATGCTTGTTTACTCATTTTATTTTAGTGGTTTTGTGAGGGATTGGCTACTGGAAGACACTTACTTGAGAGTGGATCTATGCCCTTCCTCACCGTGTTGAGGATTTGAATCTAAAATTGGTCATTGAGCAGGTGAACTTGATGTGAAACATTCTGGTGTTCCTAGTGATGTTCTGAATGTTTCTTGAGGTCAGAATCTTAAACTTTTTCTCTCTGAAGTGTTTTTACAGAATCCCAACCATAGAGGAGAGGGGAAAGGAATATGTAAATACAAGCATACATACCCCTCTGATGACTGAAACAAAACAAACCATAGTATTTGAATGCTAATTAAAAAGTCAGTAATTTTATATTGTATTTCATTATGTATTGATTACATTAGTAAAGAATGATCTTTCAAGTCTTGTAGTAAAATTACTTCCAAGGAAGACAGCCAACTTCTCCTGTGACTTCGATAGCTTCCCAGCATTGTCACATGTCTTTGGCAGTACTAGTTGGGGAGTTGCTTACAGGTCATAGGTAACTTCCATGTATTCCTCTTGCCTCAATCTCTGGGTAGTGGGATTACAAGGCATGTGCTGCTTTGTTTAGTACTCCGGTTCTTTTTTTATATAGTCTGTTTAAATCTTCATTATGTTCATATATTTTGTTAACCAGCCCTTTTCAATTGATTCCTAATACCTCACCTGTTGTGTTAGGAATGAACTTTCCACCTATGCATCTAGTGTGGTAGTCTTTCATCTGGGGAAAATTCGATGAAATAATCACTCAGAGAACTCTGTAGGGCTTAAGTCTCAAAAGTTCTGGTTGAGTAAGACCACTTTGAATATTTGAACATGGTTGTAGACAGTGGCTTTAATGTCTCTTGGCCTTCTTAATTGTATATTTTGGATATATCTGTTGGCTGATTTTTTCTGAAGTTATGGGCCACCATGTTTCCCTGAATTTTCACATTTTTACTAAGTTTTAATTGTGTGATGGACATTGTCTTCTTTATGTGGTTAAGGATCTAAATTGTGTCATCTTCATCTAAAGGTTTCTAGGCTTTTTTTATGGTACTTTGTTCGTGTATGTACAGTTCCATAGATACTTTCAAGTCTTGGTTTTTTGTTTTTTCTTTTTTTTTGGTCGGTTGTGGGGCCTGAACTCTGGGCCTGGGCGCTGTCCCTCAGCCATTCATCTCCAGGGTAGTGCTCTACCACTTGAGCCACAGTGTCACTTCTGGTTTTTTCTGCTTATGTGGTGCTGAGGAATCGAATCCAGGGCATCATATATGCAAGGCAAGCACTACCACTGAGACACCTTCCCAGCCCCTTTCAGGCCTTGTTTTTAAGCTTAATGTAATCTCAAGTAGCCCATTATTCTTGGTATATTTTAGTTCTATTACTAAACTGTGGCCCTTTGGAGGACACTTCTGAATTCCTGAGTGATCAATAGTACTCTATAGTTTGGCTTGTGGGAACTCAAAATGATTGAGTTTGAGGTCCACTGAGCTACAGGGAACTATTGTGTTCATAGCACCTGCGTCAGTTTGACCAACCTGTAGAGTTTAATACTGTGTGTGTGTGTGTATGTGTGTTATTTTTTCCCCCTGGTTCGTGTGCGTGCGTGCATGCGTGCGTGCGTGCGTGCGTGTGTGTGTGTGTGTGTGTGTGTGTGTGTGTGTTATTTTTCCCCCTGGTTCCAAGGCTTGAACTCTGGGTCTTCTTGCTTGCTCATGACTGGTTAACTACTACTTGAGCCACAACTCCAGGTTAGCTTTTTGCTGGTTAATTTGAGATGGAGCCTCTAGAACTTTTCTCCTGGGCTGGCTTTGAACCAGTCTTCCAGGTCTCAGCTTTCTAAATAGCATAACAGGCACAAGCCACCAGTGCCTATTTTTGGAGCTCTTTTTCTGTGAAGCTCTCCCTCTACCAGAACTTTTTTTTTTGGTCAGTTGTGGGGCTTCAACTCAAGGCATATTGGCTGTCCCTGAGCTCTTTATGCTCAATTGCTAAATAGTACACTACCACTTTGAGCTATAACATCACTTTTGGTTTTATGGGAGAGAGTCTCATGAACTTTCCACCCGAGCTGGCTTTGAACCACCATCCTTAGATCTCAGCCTCTTTAGTAGTTATGATTACAGGCATGAGCTACCAATTCCTGGCTGAGAACTTTTACAACTTTTAGCTGATACAAGATTCCTATCTCCAACATCTGCCTTCTCAGCTCATGGAAACATTTGTGTCCTGTTTGGAACTCTCCATCTCTTCTGTAATCTGGAATGTGTTTAAATAAAGCCAGGGAAATCTTAAGGATCTTATTTACTTCCCTTCCATTAAGGACTGTAGTTCACCATTCCCTGGTATACACAATATCTATAAACAATATATTTAGTGGGTTTTTTTGTTTGTTTGTTTGTTTTTTTTTGGGTCCGATCGTGGGCCTGAACTCTGGGCCTGGGCGCTGTCACTCAGCTCTTCAGCTCAAGGCTAGCGCTCTACCACTTGAACCACAGCGCCACTTCCAGCTTTTTTTTTTGCTTATGTGGTGCTGGGAAATCGAACCCAGGGCCTCAGGCATGCAAGGCAAGTGCTCTACCACTGAGCCACCTTCCCAGCCCGTTTTTGTTTTTTGTTAAAGTTCGTCTTCAAATTACTGGGCTCTAGTGATCCTGCCACCTCAGTCTATCAAGTAGATGGGACTTGAGGTTCATATCTCAGTACCCAGTTTAGTCCAGTTTTAAAATTTTCAGGTAGGGAGTAGATCTTGTTCATTAAGAGTGGCCTGTCTTGGGGGTTGTAAGTGTGGCTCAGTTGGTAGAACACTAGCCAATGCTGAAAGTGTCAGGTACTGAGTTCCAGTTCGATCTCTGGCCCCCCACCCCTCCCAAAATAGCGCCTCTTTCATGGCATAATAGTATTTGTTGGTTGGCTGTTATTGTTTATGATTGGAGATTGGCAATTTTTCTCTGTGAAGGGCCAGATAGTAAATATCTGTGGCTTTGCAGGCTATTTCATCTGTCCCAGTCATTCAGTCTACAATTTTAGCACAGAAACAGCCACGGGCAGTATGTAAGTAGGTGAATGTGACTGTGTTCCCATTAAACTTTGTGTGTACACTCAGGCTTGTGTTCCATACCATTGTCACATATTATGAAATACTGATTTTCTTTTGCATGTGTTTCCCATTCCTTTAAGATTGTAAAGCCTATTACGCATAAAAATAGAAGTTGAGTGAGATTTGATCCTTCGGACATGGTTTACCAAATTGGCTCTGATTTAGCATTTCAGGTTTCATTCTCAACTTCAGAATTTTTCTTTTTTGATGCTGGTTTGGGGCTTGACCTCAGGGGCTATCTCTGAGCTTTTTTGCTCAAGGCTAGCACTTTACCACTTGAGCCACAGCTCTGCTTCTGGCTTTTTGGTGGTTAATTGGCGATTAGAGTCTCATAGACTTTCCTGCCCTGGCTGTCTTGAACCTGTATCCTCAGATCTCAGCCTTTTGAGGAGCTTGGATTACAAGCATGAGACACCAGCACCCAGCCCAACTTTAGGAGTTTTATGCTTATTTAAATGGAAACCCAATTTCCTGAATATATGGATAGAAATTTGTATTGTATGAGTTTGCTCCCTATATTGCTTGTTTTGAAATTTACAATATTTCAGAATTGGATCTTGTGCTTTAATCGATGTTAACTTAGATGATTTGTAAAACTTGGGGTTTCAGAGTTTTATTATTTGGTCTTTTTTAAAAAATTAAGTAGTTGTTCAGAAGTTGCAGTTCATCTTGATCAGTGTCACCCTTCCATTGTTCTCCTTTCCCCCTCCTATCCTTACCCTCAAGTTAGGTAGTTTAATTTTTCCATAATGTACATTTAATATAATCACTGTATTTGCTTACCTTTCCTTTCTCAATTTACTTGCCTCCCCTGTGTGGTCCCCCACCCCCTGAATATGTTTTTTTTTCATTTTGTTAAACAGTTTCCTAGTTGTTCAGAGAAGTTACACCATTGGATTCCTCCCCTATGCCATCCTTTAGTCAGTTTTTGTACATACTCATAAATCTCTGTATATGTTATCATGTATTTATATTTTAGATCCAACTTCTACATATGAGGGAAAATATGCATTGTTTGTCTCTCTTGAGTCTGACTTCACCTAAAATAAATTTTTCTAGGTCCATCCATTTCTCTATGAAGTTGTTTTGATAGATGAGTAAAATTCCAGTGTGTGTGTGTGTGTGTGTGTGTGTGTGTGTGTGTGTGTGTGTGTGTGTGTGTGTGTGTGTGTGGTTGCGTGCGTGCGTGCGCGCGTGTGTGTGCGTGTGTGTGCGTATGCCACATTTTCTTGATTCACTTACCTGTTGTAGGGCATCTGGACTGTTTCCATAACGTGGCTATTGTTTATAGTGCAAGTGTTTTTATTGTATGCTGACTTGTAATATTCTAGGTAGATGTTGAAGAATGGTATTGCTGGATGGATCATAGTTAATTCTATGTGTAGTTTTTTGAGGAACTTCCAAACTGCCTTCCAGAGTGGTTGCACTCTGGAACATTCCCACTAACCTCTCATATTCCCACTAGTATTTGTTATTGTTTGTATTCTCAAAAAATGGCCAGTCTTAACCAGGGGAAATAGAATCTCAATGTTGTTTTGATTTGTATTTCCTTTATGGCCTTAAGCAGTGACTTAAAAAATGGATATCTCAGGATTATATGTATTTACAGTTTAGCCTACTCTCCTAACTTTTTGTCATCACTTGTTTTTATCTTTAAAGATTTCCCGTTGTCATAGTTTGATCCTGTTGAACGGATAATTAAATAGTAGAAGATGATAATCAAATGATCATTTTCAAACTCATCACTTGGATTACTTGAGGTATTAATCTGTGACTCTTTCTAAAATTTTAAAGTTTTCCTTTAAGCAAACTTAAGAATACCTGACTGAGCAATTCGTGTAAGAAAACATTAAGTGTTTTGTGGGCATGGATCTGTTCCTGCTTTCTTATTACTTGGAGTTGGGTAGAGGAAGATCGAGTACCACAAATGTGAGTGCTTTAACTTTCAAGGCACAGTGTATAGGAAACCTGCAGAAGTGTTGTCAGGACCAGCTGAAGGAAAGGGTATATATTCTAAGAAAATCTGAATTAGCAGTCGTGTTTTTGCTGGAATTGCACAGATTAGTAGGATTTGAGGTGGGAGGAGAAGAGAATATGAAGTGGAAAGACTGGGAAAAAGTACAATGGTGGCAGAATATAAAGCATGTATTAGTGCATGCTAAAAAGATTCTAAATACAGTAGGACAGATAGGAACTAGTTGTATATGTGGGCTTTAAACAGGATGGCCATTTTGATGCAGAAAGTGGGAAATTGCCAGATCTAGTCTAGTGTTAGATAGTGTGAATGGCAGAAAAGTTGCAGATTTAAGAAAGGAGGTCAGAAAAAGTTGTTTTAGTCATGCAATCTGTCTAGTTATTATTATAAACTATATGTAGTATGTACATATATATGCTATCATAGCATATATATGATACATATTACCACATACCATAGAGGCAAAGCCTTCTTTCTTTGTATTTACTGCATTACCTATACTATCTGGCATATGCAAAAAATCCTTTGATGAATGATTTCAGAGTAAGGTGATCAAGGCTTTGAACTTCAGTAAGGAAGGGACTAGGATCAGGTTAGTAGCTAGTTATAAAGTCTGAAGCTCCAAATTTAGCAAATTAGAGGTGTATCTGAGAAACGTTTTAGACTTAAATATTGAGCTTATGTGTACAGAAAGGTGGTGGTATTAGTAACTAAAATGAGTCCATGAGACTCTAGTGATAGAACTATATAATGTATATAACAGTTGGATATTTACATCTGAAACAGTGAGGAAAGGAGTCAAGCAGCATCATTTGGAGATTAGAGCTCAAAAGGAGAGGCTGTGCTTGGACAGGCACATTTGTAATTAATTCTGAATTGGTAATTGAAGACGTAGAAGTGGGAAATACCCATTAGAAAGAGTGTTTGAGAGTAGTTCTTAGAGGAACACAAATATTTGGGGAGTAGAGTAAGAGTTAGCAAACAGGCAAGAGAAGCAGCTAGAAACTGGAGTGCCAGAAGTCTGTAGTTCAAGGAAGCCAGTGGTCTTAGGCTGGTAATGCACTGAGTGTTGGACAACAATGGTCGCTTATAGGTTGGTGATGACTTCCTTATATTTCAGCTGTCTGATTGTGGAAACTATGTAAGACTGATAGGTGGTTTTCTGATATTGAGGAACAGGTATTTGACCTCATATATAAGGATAAAGGCAACTGGGACAAAGACCCACATGGCAGGAAACAAGAAAGGTATGATGGTATCAGTGTTACATTTTTTCTCTTCCTCTTTCTCTCTCCCTCTCCTCTCTCTCTCATTTCCCCCCCTCCTCTCTCTGTCTCCTCTCTCCTCTCTCTCGTCCTGGAGCTCAAACTCTGGGCTTGGGCACTGTCTCCTGAACTCCTTTTTTGTTTGGGTCCGGTTGTGGGGCCTGAACTCTGGGCCTGGGAGCTGTCCCTCAGCTCTTCAGTTCAAGGCTAGCACTCTACCACTTGAGCCACAGCACCACTGCTGGCTTTCTTCTTTTTGCTTATGTGGTGCTGAGGAATTGAACCCAGGGCCTCATGCATGCAAGGTAAGCACTCTACCACTGAGCCACCTTCCCAGCCCCTCCTGAATTCCTTTTTGCTCAAGGCTAGTACTCTACCACAGTGCCACTTACAGCCTCTTCTATGATTAACTGGAGATAAGAGTCTCATGGATTCTCCTGCCCTGGCTGTCTTTGAACCATGATCCTCAGATCTCAGCCTCCTCAGTAGCTAGGATTGCAGGTGTAAGCCACTGACGTCTGGTGAATGTTACTTTCTTTTGTGCTGGTACCAGGGCTTGAACTTGGCCTCACACTTGGTCACCTTTTCTGCTCATAGTTGGCACTCCACTTGAACCACACCAACAGTTCTGGCATTTTGCTTATTGGGAGTTTCTCAGACTTGTCTACCTGATCTAGCTAGGATTACACTCATGAGCAACTGCATCTGGAATGAGTTTTGGTCTGCTATGGGGGAAGGAAGTAGAGGCTGTAAGTATGGGATGTTTAGAGAAATATGATGGCAAAGTTGGTGTAATGGAGCAGTTATGTTGATTTAGAGGGTGGGCCATTACGAGTACAAGCTTAATCATTGGTTATATTGGCAATGCTGGTGTGGAAGTAGGTTTTATCATCCTGGATTCGCAAAGCATCCAAGAGATTTGAAAATGAATGCAAATGTTTCTAAGCACTTGCTCTCAGTTTCTGCATCTTCTTTGTGGAAGTTTTAAGCTGTAGGTTCTGTTTTGAGTGGTACTTGTGTGGTGGAGAAGGGAGCAGAGGATATTCATGTGTATCACAAGCGGCCCTTCTGACTTCCTAAGTAGACTGCTAATTCCTGGTTAGGATCACCCAGCAGGAGTTGCATTCCAATAGTAGAAAAAACTAGAGACAGGAATTCCAAATGTAAAGGAGTCCTAATCTTGAATGAAATGTTTTTACTTATGTCCTTGTTAGTGCTTGAAAGTTATTTGTGGTAATTGGAAATTGTTTAAGCATGTAACTGCTTAAAGTGAGGACCATTACCAATCAGTATGCTAAAGATGGTGGGAGTATTTAGAGCAGTATAAGGAAATGTTAATACTATCTAATGTTAAGACATTATGAATGTTAAGTGAAAACAAATCACATTTTGCTCTGACGTTACGTATAAGAATTATACAAATAAGTGTGATGGCATTTTCAGTAATAAGTGACCAAAGTGCAACTCAACACAAAGTGAACATTTACTACTTTATGAAGATGTGAGGGAATTATGGAGTGGAGCTGGCTTTCAGTGAGTCCTAAGACAAGTTGCTGTGAGGACTCGCTGTCAAGGTGAGAACTGGCCCAGCTGTGCAGGTGAGGTGAGAAGCCCTTTAGATGAGAAAGCTTGTCAATCCTGAGGTCAGAAAAGGTAAAATGACTGGCTCCAGCATTCACAGGTACTCAGAGGTGTGGCAGTGGCTGGAACTGAGGTACCCCAGGGTTAAATCAATAATGTCTGTGTTTCTACCCCATGTAGTATGTACTGCCTCTGAACCCACAGGGCTTCTAAATCAGGGTGCCTTTATTTAAATGTGACTACTGTATAGCTTTCAGTTTCAAAGGATTTAAATAGAACTAGTTTCACACTAATCAGCATTGCATTCAGTTGCTATTTATAATTTGTTATTGCAGCTCAATCATTTTCAGAAGGAATTTTCGTTCATTCTGCTTACATTGCGCAATATAAATACTAAAATAAAGCAGCCTTTTAAAATTACTAGCACAAGATAGAGTAGTGGCAATGGCCCTCTTCCTTACTTCTTCATTGTAATTAGTGATTAAACATTTTAGAGTTTAATTTCAATAACAGTGTTTATTTGTTTATATTTAAGCTACTTTGTAGCTGAACTCCTTGTAACAGAATTTCCACAGCAGGTCTCTTTTACTCTAGATCAGATTTCTGTTATAAAATGATCTGGAGATGTCTTTTTGCAGTTGAGTTTTCTGATATACATATGCTTATGCATGTATAGATCATGTAAATTTTGAGTCAAAGTTTGGCTGTTTGATAGTCTCAGGCCTGCCTCATAATCATGATTCACCTGTATCTGCTTCCCAAGTGATGGGATTATAGATGCCCCATGCCCACCATTTTTAGTCCATATTATATGAAATATGTAGGTTTATTTTCTAAGCTTCCAGAGAGTTGAAGCCATGTGAGAATGTGAAATATGCCCTTCCTAGAAGATATACATAAGCTTTGATTATGCCTAAAATTTGTTTAATCATAAGGTTCAAATGAAAAACAGCACAATTCTTTGTTTTTGAGTTCTGGGTCTAGAGAAGCCCAGGTTTTATTCTTATTTGCTACAGATTTCCTTTAAATGCACTGGCAAGATGACAGGTAAGTAACTGGCCCAATATCTGATTGCGAACTACATCTCTGAACTTTTACTGCTATCTTCAAAGGTGGGTACAAATTAGATTACAATGGTTTGGCATTGATAAAAAATATATACATTTATAAGCTGTTCTTTATATGGCAGTCTTTCATTATCTCAAGTGGAACTCCAAACAGATTGCATTTTTGTAGTAAAAAGTCTTTATTTCCAAAATGATTGGTTAGCCAGAAAGACAATAAACCACCTACCATAAGACTTTGGTAAGAAAGAGATTTGACACTTCAGAATTCCCCATTGCCAACAAAAAAATAACACTCATCTGAGGAGAGTTATGTCACCCATTCTCAGACATTAACTTGTATTCTGGTTTTAAGCCTACTATATCAGGATTAAAAATGTACCCAATTTGAATGAGGATGAATATAGTCAAAGTAGTTTATTTGCATGTATGAAATATAACAATGAAGCCTGTTGGCATTGTTTTAAGAAGTGGGAGGGAGGAAAAGGAGAGTGGTGGGGTGAGTTTAATCATTTGGAAATGTAACAAACGAAACCCTTCTTGTACAAGTAATGTTCATTTTTAAAAAAAAGGTACCTGACTGGAACAAGTGAGAACATGAGACACTGAGAAGCCCAGAGTTATTTAGGAATAACCATCATTGGTTTTTATGAGTTAAGAATGTTATGCATCAAGATAGCTTGCATGATGTTACAAAACAGGCAGATCCTATATCAGATTTTTTTTTTGTCAGTCTTGGGGCTTGAACTGTTGATGTGGGCGCTGTCTATGAGCTTCTTTGACTCAAGGTGAGCACTCTACCACTTGAGCCACAGTGCCATTTCTGGCTTTTAAGTAGTTTCTCAGAGATAAGAGTCTCATGGAATTTCTTGCCCAGGCTGGTTTCGAACTGTGATCCTCAGATGTCAGTCTCCTGAGTCACTAGGATTACGGGTGTGAGGCTTTGGTGCCCAGCCTGAACTGGAAATTTAAACCCCTTCTTATATTAATAATGTTGGAAAAAGCTCCAGGTAGCTAATAATGGCTCCTCTAAAATGTGAGAGCTGATTGAGATGGACAAAATGTGTAAGACCCCCCACCCTCTGAACATTTAAATTAGTTTTTATTGAAATATATACAGGGCTATAGCAATATGTTGAAATACCTGGTGGGTTTAATGCACTCTTTAGTATAGTCTAAGCATTGTATGCATCTTGCCCATGGTATACATATTTGGATTAAGCAGTAATAAAAAAAAAAAGCCTGCAAAAGAAACTATAGTGTGAGCAAACCCTGCTGATGGTGTTACCACTGAGAAAAATGTTCTTTCACACCAACTGTTGGTAGTCAATCTCCCTGAATTTGGTGTGCTTTATGATTGTTTGGCAGGGGATAAAAAAACTAATGGCCTTCTCTGGATATCCATGAGGCCCAGTGTGCTGGTGTGGAAGTCCACACAAAAGTATATTCTTTTATCTGAGTTTCTGAAATGCTTTTTCTGTCTACAATTTTATAGCTAAAAAATAATTTTTTCTGGGGGGTACTTAAACTCAGGGCCTGGACACTGTCTCTTTTGCTCAAGACTAGCATTCTACCACTTCGAGTCACAGTGCCACTTCTGATGGTTCATTGGAGGTAACAGTCTCATGGATTTTCCTGCCTGGGCAGGCTTTGAACTATAGTCTTCAGTTTTCAGCCTCCTGAGTAGATAGGATTACAGGCAGGAGCCACAAGCACCTAGGCTTAAAAAGTAACTTTTATGTATATATATTTTTGTTGTGAGGGAATGACTTTGGGGCCACTGGGTTGACTTAGAAAATTTCTGCCTTGGCCTCGGTTCCAGTATGGCTGTATTAACAGGTTCATAAGCCTATCTTAGAATTATGGCACCAAAAAATAAAGCAACAGAAACAGAACCAGGGAAAAAACTTTTATCTTCAGTCCCCTTTAGCTCCGGTGTAAGAACTGGTTACCTTACAGTGGAATAAGGCAGCCATCATTTTCTTCCTTTGGAGTGGTCGGAGGCAAGATAAATGTATTCAGAATTTTCAGAACTTAAGACTGAGGAGACCTCATAAGAGAACAAAAGTTTTACTAAATGAAAAGTTTTCTGAAAGTGGATAGGCCAAAGAGGAGAAAAGGAAATCTGTTCTCTGTATCTGATGGGTGTGTTTCCTACTTGCTGCACCCAGACACAGAGACCTCTGTATGGATGAGGCCAGAATCTGTCTTGCTTGGCTAGGTGGAGTCTCCACAGGGACAAGCTTCAGTTTACTACAAAGTGACGGACACTACTCACTGTTGTGCAGCTGAGGGCAAGGAAGCCCCACTTGGCCTCTAGCCACCAAGAAGTATTCAGACACGACGGCTCTGGTACCCACGAGACTATTGGGCAAACCACACTGCAAAATGAAAACTAGTGGACACAATTTAAATCATCTTAAACAAGCAAACAATCCAACCATTGGTGACTGTGGAATCTGGAAGAGCGCAGCCCTGGGGAATTTGGACCCTTGCTAACAGGGGTGGACATGGCATGCTCTGATCTCCTTCTTGTCTTTGCAGCTAGAAAACTGAGAGCTTTTGAACCTCTTCTTCACAGTCATGTAGCGTTCTTGAATCCCACCTCCACACAGTTTGGTGCATTCTGACCAGGCCGTCCATGGGCGCATCCTACAGCCTGAAAATACATGCGTTAAGGTTAGGACCAGCAGAATAGGAATGCTGAACTCTAGCAAAATTGTCACATTGTCTGGGCTTCTCCTCTGGGTCCACATGTAATGATGTATTGAAATAATTCATGGTCAGAGTCTGTTGGCTTATATGTAGTAGTAGACTGCCTCCCCCACTCCTCTTAATACTAGGCAGTTTTTTTGTCAAGGGCCAGTCTATTTCTCTGCATTTTAAAGTTAGGTGTGGGTATTTATCTTTGCCACTGGAACATGAGCAGACACATGGTATGAGAAAAGCTTAGTCCATTCTATAATTGTGTGTGTGATTTTGGATAGCCTACCAGAGGTAGTTGTGTGTTTCCGTTGAGAACCTGTTGTGTTTAGGTCTGTGCATTAGGTATCTGCCATACTATAGTCTTATGGAGAAGCTATACTTGGCATAGAGTTGGCCTTAAGGGATCACTGCACTGGTTGGGGACCTGCAACTGATACATATATCTATAGATTTTGGTAATAAGGTTTTGAACTCAATCTAGTACTTGCTAGGCAGATACTCTTGCCACTTGAGTCACCAGCCCATTTGTATTACTTGTATTTGAGATAGGGCCTCATTTGATGACTGTGATCCTCCTATTTGTGCTTCTGTGTAGCTGGGTACATGTCATGACAGGGACATGTCATTGTGGCCAGGCATTGGTGGAGATGGAGTCTTGTGTATTTTTTTTTTTTTAACTTGGGCTTGCCTTCTCTACCTCCCAAGTAGCTAGGATTACAGGCTTGAGCCATTGTGCCTTGCAACAAAGAACAGTGAACTGCTGGGTAGCTTTTCACATCTGTTCCTTTCTCTCATCATCCTTAGTTGAGGTAAAAGGGAGTAATTTGAGCTATGCTTTAAAAAATAATCAAAAATTTAAGCCATGCTAGTGGCTTATGACTGTAGTGCTAGCTACTCAGGAGGCTAAGATCTAGAGGACTAGGATTTGAAGACAATTTGGGCAGGAAAGTCTGTCAAACTCCATTTCCAAAATAGCTCCTAAAACATCTATCTGGAGGCATGGCACGAGTGGCAGAGCACCAGCATAGCAAGCTCTGATGAGTTCACAATCAAAACAAGACCAGAAACAACTACAACTAAACCTGTTACATGGTTGCCTTTAAAAAACAAACACAAAAAACCCTTTTGGGAATCTAAAGACCATCCTAAGGTCTGTAACTAAGATGTAACCCTGGACCTTCGAATTGTATTTATTTGCCTATGCCATTGCACTCTTGGCTTAAGTCAGTTTAATCAGCAGTGTAGCCTTAAGTAGGGATTCCATTTTAATTTTTTTAATAGGACCAGAACCTTTCTGGTCCTAAACAAAACTATCCTGTTCCTCTCTTCTTCAAACCACTCAACATAGGTCTGTTGACCTAAAACCTTCACAGAATCGGGCTCAAGATCCTCAGTAGGCCCCTGTGGCCTTTATGGTTTGGTCTCTCCTCCCTTTCTTGTCTCTGCTCCATCTCATCTGTTTGTACATACGCTATTTGGCATTTCTGTGCCTTGTGTATTTCTGCTAGGTAGATTATATTTTGCTCATTGGAAAACTCCCTACAGTCTAATTTTACCTGCTCTAGTCCTTCTTAAACTGTAGGTACTGTAAGACACTCATTCCACAGGTCCTTTTGCACTTGCTCTGTTTGTTTTATTGGTACAGTAATGACTGATTTTCCAGGTTGGTTCCATGTATGAAGAAGTAAGGTCAAGGCAGATAACGTTGGTAAACTTTGTGCTAACACTGAAGCCATATATGCCAGTGCTGTCTTGTCAGAGCCACACCCTTAAAATGGATACTTTGAGAGGTTCCCAATAACATTCTCTAAGTGATTCTGACCTATCCATGCCATTTATAACCTCCTTTTGCAAAGAGTGGATGGGACTAGAAAGTCATAACTGATTTTGAGCAAGGTTAAGCAAGACTTCTAAGGAAAGGAATTAGACAATTTTGTTTGAAAATTTATACTTTTGGCAGGTAATTTTGTTCTCTTAACGTTTCTTTGATAAAGAACCTCCTCCCATTATCTTCTTTATAAGTTATGCTTTCTTAAAGTCTTGTATGTGACGAATCAAACTGGGGTCTGAAGATCATATCCCTACTCCTTTTTTTACTGAGCTCAGTGCAGGTCTGCAAGGCAGCCTTACCTGGGAACTGCTCCCCATCGGACTCCTCCCTCAGCTGCTCACTCCGCCGGCTCTCTCGGGCCTCCCTCCAGCGTAGCTTCTGGATGGATGGATTTCTAAGGCACTTCCGGATGCGGCATTTCTTTCTCTGTACAGTCTCTGGACAGGGTGCACCTCCGAATTGAGGTTCCATTTGGATCATACGGGTTCGAATCATGTGACCTTTCCCACATGACTTGTTACATTCTGACCACTGGGACCACTCCGTGAGTTCACAGTCAATGGCTGGCAAGACACAGATGAGCATGAGTGTATCTCAGGACTAGAACAAGATAATGTCATTTGCTTAGAACAGCTACCTGTTGTAAGCATATGGAGGGCATTTTTGATAAGGAACGAGGTCTAAGAGGCAGAATGATGGCATCCAGGCCACACAGTAAACAGCAGAGGCAGAACTGGTGCCAGGTCTTGACCTGAATTCTTTCTCTACAACTTCTCCACTGAAGAAGGCATTAGAAGCCTTTGAAGTATGCTCGGAGCTTCTCTGAGCTCTAAACACTGACCACTCAGCTTTCGGTGGCAAAGACCAGCCTCCCACAGTCTGTTGACCCGAGATATTCAGAGCAAATCTACCAGGCCTTGTGCTGTCTGACCTTTAGAGAAAAGTTAACAAGCATATTACAATGTCAAGGGCTCTGGGCTTCTGTCATTCTGTGTCTGATATGTGGCAGTTTGTGAGAGAATCACAAAAGCCAGAAATAGGAAATTCAGTAGGAAAGGGGATGATGAGGAGTTTATAGCTTATCCTGGCACTAGATTGCACAAATTCTCACTAAGCTGGCACCTCACACATGTGAAGGGGGAATAATACATTGATCTGCTTGTCGGGATGTTGACATAAGAGGGAAGTGATTCCAATCTCGCCACTATTTGCAAAGCCAGAGGCTGGGCTGATCTAGGAAGTCATTTTTAACAGTTTTCAGCCTTTTATTCCCTCTGGGAACTAAGGTAGTTTTATCTGCAGAATGGGGATGATGGTATTTTTCTCATTAGCTTGTGATGATTAAATGGACTACTGTTCCCAGCCCAGAAAGTACCCAGTAGATGTTCTTTCATTAAGCCCTGTTGACATAAAGACTTTTGTATGAATTGGTAACTGATGCCATTGGAGGCTCTGGGGCCCTAATCCATGACCTGAATTAACTGTACACCTGGCTAAGTTTTAGATCAGGAGCTGTCAGGGAGGCTATCAGTTAAGGCCTTTACCTCACAGGTACTGTGTTCAAACTTGGTGCCAGTTACTAGGTTTTATCAGACAAACCTAGGAAGTGTCTCCTACTATTTAATGGATGAGGAAATGGAGGACCTGGGATAAGTGATCTACTGAAGGTTATACAGCCCAGCAGGGACAGAGCTAGGATCTAAACTAGGCAGCCAGCTTGAGTACTAACAAGGGGAGGGAAGATGAAAAGATTGCAAATATGCAATAAAAAAGAAGTCAGAAAACAAATCATAGCAAGCAAGTAGGCATGCCTGCCCTGTTCCCAGCTAAAGAGAAGGGAGCTCTCTTGGAAGACTGGCCAGAAAAACTGTTAATCTCACATCATCAAAATTACTGACCCAGAGGTTTTCGTTGGGCAGCAACCTTTTGGAAACTTGGCTGTTTCCTTGCTGTCTTCGTACTAGAGTGCAAGACATTGACTTAATGTCCAGTTTCTGGTCAAGAGTAAAAATAAAATGGTTGCAGGGAGAGGAGGAAGAGAATTAAAAGGCTCAGACAGACCCATAACAGGATGTGGAGATGTAAAGGACTAAGGGTAGTTGTCCTGGGCTGCATGTTTCATGTATTATCTCCCACGTAAAGCTGACAACCACTTGCAGTTTCTGGATTTTGCAGTTAGTAATGAGATTGAAGAGTTTAAATAACTGTCAATCTAGAGACCCAAGCCCCATGTTCTTTCTAGCAGTATGGTCACAGCACGGGGCCGGTAGGGAACAAGAGAAGATCTTCCTGACTTGAGGAGCTTAGGAGGAGAGAGGACCCAGGACTTACGGCACTCAGGTAGCATGCACTTCTCCACCTGCTCCAGCTCCTCATTACAGTCTCCCAGTTCCGCCAGAGATTTGAGCATCCGCTGCCGGGTCCGCATACCCTTCCCACAGCTCACACTGCAGTCGCTCCACTCCGACCAGGGAGACAGCAAGCATGGGATGGTGTCTAGGTCAAGAGCCAGATAAGCCCTGAGAATAGCTCCTTTGCTTTTTTCTCCCCTGCTCTGGCCCATGGGTTCAAATAAGACTGAATTCTCTGGAACAAGAAGTGGTTCCTCGAGCTACTTTTCTTATTCCCCTCCGCCTAGCTGGTGGTAATGGCCCAACCTCAGATGAGGTCAGTAATCTTAGCATAAAAGCGTCCAGTTGCAACAGTACTGAAGGTCTGAGTAGGACTTACTTTAGATGAACACCCTTCCCCAAGTCACGAAATAAAGGATATGTTCAAGGCTGCGTTTGGACTGAAATTCCTAGAATTTTGTATTTTTTGTGTGCTAGTGCACTTTACTCCTGACAGGACAGTGGGCCGGGCTTTCCTGTACTGCTGAGCCTCTAACCCTGTGGTGATACAGGGTGCTGGGGAGTTTGTTGTTTTTACCAGGCCTGAAGTCCTCTGCCCAAGCCTACCCCCCACGCCCACTCACGGCACTCAGGCATCATGCACTTCTCAGCCTGGGATGTCTCCGCCTTGCACATAGAACCATCAGCTGGGCTCATCTTGACCATGCGGTGCCGCTTCTTCATACCCATCCCACAGGTGGCGCTGCACTCATCCCACTCTCCCCACTCCGTCATCAGACAGCTGCTGGGGGCTAGGCAGGGTGGGGAGTTCATAGTCACATTGATGGCCTTGGGAATCTACGCCCCTTTCCCCTCACCTCCCATCAGCCCCTGCCTGGTCCCTTAACTCACAGCACTCCTCATTGACCGTGCACTTCTCCGTCTCCTCGGTGGGCAGTGTGCACACAGAGCCATCCTCTGGGAACTGCTTCACGTACCTCTCCCGGGACCGCATGCCCATGCCACAGGAGATGCTGCAGGGTGACCAGGTGATCCACTCGGACATGGTACAAGTGGAGCCATCTGCAAGGCACCCAGCAGGTGCTCAGTGGTAGGTAGATAGGTGCCCACTGGACATGCCAATGGACCCTCCCACCCACAGGAACCTGCTGGCCTTCGGGGGACCTAGCTGGTGGACTCAAACATCCAAGTCTGTATCTTTAAGCCAGGAACTGTTCTCTAGGAGGAAATGCTTTTCCAGCTGCACGTGGCATTACTTTCCATTTCAGAAAAACACATTTAAAAGATGAGTAAAAGAATGTTTTTATTTACACACAAAATCTAGTCTGGTCTGCATATATTTTAAGATAAGCCATCTAATCATATGGTCTAAATTGTATTTAAGACCAGTAAATAAAGCATTCACCTCAGTTATTAGTGTTTTAAGTTCTCAGCCCTGTTTGCATAGTGACTGTCTTTGACAGTACCAATGTGGAACATCTCCATTAATGCAGAAAGTTCTTTTGGAAGGACATGTAAGTCAAAGGCATGATACAAGTTCATACTTGAGTTATGGTGTAAACGTGCAGGTGAGTGTTGGTGAGTGTTGGCTCTAGCTTTACAGGGGAGCAAAATGCACTTGATAGAGATTCCAGGTATTAAAAATAAGAAGTCCGGGGAACCAGGTAGCACTGTCTTCTGAGAAAAGATCTCAATCTCATGACAGGGTTTAGTTTGCCAACCCCAAAGAAATAAGCCTTCAGCATTGATCAGCCACTCACACTTCCTGTTCATAGGAAATATACCTATGTATTATACACACATATGTACATATGCATATGTATGTGTGTGAGTGTGTGTATAGAAGTGTTTATTTCCCCCCAAAGTGGTCCATTTTTGGCAGGATGAGCAATAAACAAACTATAGTGCTTAGAGGCATTTCAACCTGCATCTGGGAATGGCCTGCAGTAGGGGAAGCCTTCTTCAGTTATTTTCCATTTGGAAATGGTTTTCTTCCTGCAGTGCACCAGTCTAGTCTGCGCCTCACTCCCATCCCCCCAAAAAAGCCTCACTCCATCTCCAAGAGTGGAAGAACAGAGCCAGAGAACAGATCCAACTAGGCAGAGAAAGGAGGCATGTCCTGGGAAACAGGCCTTTGTGCAGCAGTCAGCATTGTGCAATCTCCAAATCTGAGCCATCATAACTGAGGCATTCTAAGCCTGTAGATCAAGCTTGACCTTTGAGCACTGGGAGAATTTTTTGAATCAGCTTGAAGGTCCTAGCATGAAGCATTCCCTAACTCAGGCTAAGGTGGAATACTAATGAGGGACCATGAATGACAATTTCAGGGCAAAAGATTGAGATACAATCTCTGCCAATCTGTTCATGAGCTGCTTAAAAGGGGTTTGCAGTTAAGGCCCAGAAGCTGGCTACTTGTTACTTGTAATTTGCTATAAGACTTAATGTTTGTTGGTTATGCAGTTTATGTATATATTTCATTCCAGGGCTGAGGAGGGAAGAGGCCAGCCTCAGAAATTCTTGTGATAAAGCATATTCTGTATTCAGATGCCTCGTGATGTAGAAGGAGGGTTTTTCCAGTTGGAACTCACTGACAACTTGGATCAAGTTGATCCCTCCAGGGGCCTGGCCTGCCCATGTGGAAGATGGCGCACCTCCTTCCGAAGCTGTCAGCTCGTCTCTTACCTTCGTCACTGCAGCCAGGGCCCATGCACGGCTGGAAGTCTTGGGTGTCGGGACAAGGGACACTGAGGTCCAGCTGTGCCTTCAGCATGCGCTGCCTCATCCTCTTGCCTTTGTCACAGGTGGAGGAGCTGCAGGCCGACCATGGGGACCAGTTGGAGTAGATGCAGGTTTCAGGGGTGTCATCTGTAAAAAGTGTTTGACATGTTTGTCCTGGGGACTATAGAAGTCACAGCTGGCCTTTTCCCCAGACAAGGTAGGCCTTGCTGCTAGGCTAGCCTTTGTGAGCCTAGGGTGGCAGCAGCAATCCCCCTCCCTTGGAAGAGATTCTGTTTAAGGCTGAGAGCCGAGGATCATGGTTCAAAGCCAGCCTGGACAGAACAGTGATCTTACCTCCAATTACCCAGAAAAGGCCTGGAAGTTCCAAGTGTGTCTCAAGTGGTAAAACATCAGCCTTGAGCAAATAAAGCTGAGCAAGAACTTGAGACGCTAGTACTAGCATACACAGAAAAAATTCAACTTCAACATCCTGTTGATGAACCCTAGGAACAGTCTCTTCCTCTCCCTCCTTAACATACATCTTTTCATCACTAGTTACCATCCCTCACCTTGGTAGACTTCTTTCCACCTGTGGGTAGGAAGTTCCTAGACAATTTTAGGAAGTGTGAGGCCCTGTGGCCTCATACACGGTTGCCATGGTAACAGCAAGGGCAGTAGATGTTTGCTGAGCTAGCATTGTTTTAAGAAGCTTACATGCTTTATCCCGTAAGTCCTCACAATTCTGTTATTATGAACTATGACTCTGTCTCTTGTAACTTATGACTATAGATCTCTATATGACCTCTGTCCTTGCAGAGGAAGTGAACACATCTGTGCCTGCTCATGTGCCAATGTGAATATTAAAACAAGTGGACTGAATAAGCCTACAGAATTCTAGTTTCATGGTCACGTTTTGGTGGCATTAGGGTTTAAACTCAGGGCCTTGCACTTGCTAGATAGGCATGTGACTCCTTGATCCGTGTACACAGTTCCATTTTTGTAGTAATTTCAAAGGACTGATACTGTTAAAATGTATCTTCTAACATATCTTTACTATCAGTCCTACTGATGTCATAGCAAGCCTCTGTCACCTGATACTTGGTGGCTAGGCTTGGCCTTGTGTTTTATTTGCCTGGGGCAAATTAAGCACATGCTCTATCAAGTCAAAGGCTGTGACTCTTGATGGTTCTTAACATATTTGCAGGGTTGCTTTCCCAAAAGATCATGTCAATTTATATTGCCACCTGCAACAAAGAATAGCATACCTTCATCTTTCTCTTCTGGAGCCAGGTCAGCTACAATATCATCGACATTGTCGGGCACAATATTGCATTGTTCTCCCTGTAAAAGGAATTTTACTTGGAGGGCTCACACCAAAGAGAGAAGGGAATGTGTAGGGGGTTCTGGGCCAACATTTGCAACCTGACTGAAAGAAATGCAAGAAATCAAGGTTGTCTAGGCAGGGATTCTGGTCATGGCAGACGTGGAATCCTGATGAAATTTATCTGGATCAAATCAGTTTTTGAGCAGTGGGCCTCACTACTGAGTTCCTTTTGCTCATTTACATCTTAGGAAGTAGTTTACATACTAAAAACTCTAGGAGGGTCAGGACTTCTATATCCCAAGGTGTGAGGGACCCTTTGATTTTAAAGCAAAAGGAGTCTTCTTAGTCCTCCTGGGTAGATTTGAACCCAGTACCTTCCGAGCAATTCTCTCGATGACAACTCTGGCTACTTGAGTGATTGATCCGCCCTCTGGATCGTAGAAAGGACTCTGAGGATGGTCCAGACTGGTCAGGGGCCGAATTTTCTCCTGGGGAATTGTAGGTTTGTTTGGTGACTGCAGAAAAAAACCAAAAATGTAGAAAGTGGGAAATGTAAAAGCTATAATTTGTTATATGATTCAAAACACAAACTGATATGCTTTTTGTTGTTCTTGTAGTGCTGGAGATTGATCCCAAAGTCTCACTCTGATGGCAACTTAGCAAGTGTAGCTATATTTATAGAACTCATGCCATGTGCTATGCTTGGAAATTTATAGTTCTAGGCATTATAATTCTTTCATATGTGCTCAGATGTAGAAGCCAAGTTTTAGAGAGGTCATCACAGCTCTGAAATGGCAGAGCTGGTGTGGCCCAAATCCATGCTTCTTTCTATTGCACCAGGCGGCAAACTTTTTAATAGATCAGATGGCAAATATTTTAGGCTCTGTGAGTCATTTGAGGCTCTGTGAGTCATTTGTGACAACACTACTCAGTTCAGCCAGTATAGTGGAAAAGCAGCCCCAGAAGATAGGAAATTAGGTATTAGCTGGCTTTAAAAACTAAGACTCAGGGTATACGTTAGATCTGTTTTGAAAACCATAGCATGCTGATGCCTGTTCTAGACTGTTCTTCTATTGGTATTGATGACTCCAAATTTTGATTTTGGTCTGATATGCTGACTATCAACATATATAAAAAAATGCCCTGTTCAGGACAAAATAACTCCTTAGCTCTTTGATCTGGCCCAATCTTACACAACCCCCCAGCTTCTGTCTGTCTGTGTGTCTGGGTCTGTAGCACGCTGCCCCTGCTTACCTGTGACTCTGATTTTAGCAGATTTTTGTCCCTATCTCTTGGTCACTGTGTGATACTTCCTAGAGCTAGAGTCATTGTGTGGATTGATGAGACCATGCTTGACATCCCTGATGGACTAAGTTCTTTTAGGACAGTGTTGAGTCAGACTTGCCCTATGTCCCTGTTCTGGGACAGAACAGGGCTGGGGTACAAGAAAGTGCTTGGGAAGTTTGCCAGTACCACTACAGGCACACACCTACCTCGTAGGACACGCCGCTGTCAGTGCCTGCATCCCAGGGAATCAGGTCTTGCACTACCTTCTGGACCCAGCCACACTCCTTGGTGCACAGATCCTCTGCAGATAAACCCACATTCCAGTCAGGACTGGGGCCCATCATGGTCAGGAAGGACATTAGGTGGCGTGTCCTGTCCACTGAAAATTCAGCCGAGGGTGCTGCTCTCCTGGAAAGCAAATACAAAGGTCTTACATTATAGGAGGCTGGGGTACATAGTTGGGAGCCATCTGCCCAGATGGGGATGGAGGATGAGGGGCAGAGAGGAGGCAGTAAACCAGCCATTGCTGTCTACACTCATCTCTCTCCTCTCTTCAGTGGGACAAACATGAGGAGAGCCCTGTGCTGTCACTCTGTTCTTTTTCAGGGTTTCCACTGCATTGGTATTACTGCTTTGTTTAGCTGTTTACTGAGCATCTCTCACTGGAGTGTAAGCTCTGGAAAGCAGTTTTTTTGTGTACTTCATGCATGGCTTTATTCCCAGTGCCTAGAACAGGGAATACTCAGAATATATATACACACACACATACATACATACATATATACATACATAGAATACATTTATATGTAAATATGTATACATATACACATATACTTACCTAATACATATTATACTGGGGTGGTGGGGCCTCACACGCTCACTGAACTTGTTTGCTTAGCTGGTGCTCTACCACTGAAGCCACACCTCCAGTGTAGCTTTTTGCCTTTTTTTTGGAAATGGAATTTTGAAGACTTTTCTGCCCAGGCTGGCTTCAAAGTGTAATCTTCTGGATTCTGTCCCTCCTAAGTAGCTAGCATTGATTACAGGAGGTGAGCCACTGGTGTCTGGCTTTGCAAATAGTTTTGAAAAAGTGAATGAACAAATACATGTGCTCTGTGTGCTCCCAGCTGTGTCGAATGGGAGATGAACTATACGATAAAAATGCTTAATGTACCAAGCCTTCACTTACACATTCCCATTTAATCTATAACGGTTACAGATTGTTGATTAAAATATATAGGGGGGATGAGGAGAGGTGCTCAGGAGGGTCATATAATACAAAGTTAAACTGCAAAACAGAAACCATAACTCAAGCACATATTAGTTCAAGGTCAGTGTTCTTTCCATCAACTTCTAAATTCTCTTGGCCCCTTTGACTCTTGAGCATTCCTTTGTGCCTCAGAGGGAGATCCCCTCTTGCCTCTGTCCCTCCCCCCAGAGGCCACCTGTGGCAAGGCCCTGCCTGGGATGAGGGTGCACTCACTGACTCACAGCTGGTTCACCTTTGGCTGACCAGCTCCAGCTGCTTGGAATGACTTCCCAAGTCTACAACTACAAGGCTGCTCCTTGCCCTCCATCTCCTTGTGTTGAGAGAAGGGCTCAGCAGTAGTCGGCTCATGAGCTCTACGGTGATGGTCCACCAAAGAGGCTGGGAAAAGAAGAGCCCTAGTCACTCAGCACACTCTTAGTGGCCATCCTGTGTTATTCCATGACAATCCCATGGGCAGAATTAACATGTTTTGTGTAGAGGCAATGAGAGGGCACAGAGATATGAGTGAACTTGGAGACACAAGTAATAAGGGCTGAGGCTTAAAGGCAGCTCAGCATGATTCTATACCCCAGGCTGCTAATTATGGGGAACCCTGGGCTGCGGACCAACTGGCCTGTTCAGCTGGCAGCTGCCCTGCTCAGCTGTTTGGGAACGCCTGGACCAGTTGCTTCTGTTGCCCTAACCTGCCCAGTCCTGAGAACTACATCATTGGGTTCTGTTGGAAGATGGGACCAAACAGTAAGCAGCAGAGGAGGGAAAGCTGTGGAGTGGTCCTGGCACCACCTGTGTGCATTCTTGGACAAATGACCAAACCTTTCTGTAGCTCAGTGTTCCAAATCTCTAAAATAGGGATCAAGTGTGTCTGCTCTAAAGAATTACAGATGCCAACGAATGGCATCTGTATTCTTTTTACTATTATAGGTTGCACAATCCTATTTTGAACATTCAAAATCTGAAAGGCTCCAAACTCCAAAACATTCTGATGCCACAAGTGGAAAAAGTCCCACACCATGAAACTTCATTTAGGCACAAAATTGTTTTAAAAAATACAAAAATTACTTACAGGCTGTTATAATGTTCATATGAAACAGTGGAGTTTCATGCTTAGAATAGGGCTTAATTCCAAAGATAGCATATTATGAATATGCAAATACTACAAAATCCAAAGGAATGGGAAATTCGAGCCACCTGTGTCCCAAGCACTTTGGACAAAGGGTCCTTAGCTCTGCTGTAATTGACAGCAGCATGGTAGGGTTGGATGGAGATGGCAAAGGAGAGGGAAGGAGAGGCTTTCCTCAGTAGACCTCACAATGCAGCCTGCACAGAGTGGAGGAGGAGTCTGGCGTGGCCACCAGCAGGTCCACAGGAGCCTTCAGGAGGGAAGAGGAGGACCAGCAGGTTCTCCAGAAGTTTCTTGGGTTCAGCTGGGCAGGCCAGCGAAGAGAAGTGTGATGGAAATTTTGGCCCTTGGACCAGCAACCTTGGTAACTCCTGGGACTTGCTAAGTTTAGGGACATGGGGGCAAGGGGCAAATATTCCTGCAAGTGACCATTATGTACTTCAAGTGCACCACTAATCACTTTTCTACTCATTCTTCTAGCCTCAGCTCATGTGCTGCCTTTCTGACCTGCTGGCAAGAGCCCTTGGTCTGTCACACACTGCAGATTGCTGTAGCCAGTGACTGGAACTGCTTCCTCCCTGTTCTGCGTACCCTGCTAGGCTGGGAGCTCATTGAGGGCTGGAACTCAGCTCTCACAGCTGCATCCCAGTACCCCCGATGGGCTGACTGAACAGATGGAATTCTGATGGCAACTTGTACTCCTTCCTAGCTGCAGATCTTGAGCATTGTTTCATTCTGTGAGTCTGATTGTCTCCACCTAACAATACCTACACCAGGATACATCAGATGCTTTTTAAGGAAGACTTTACAAACTGCTGAATCGCCACGCCGACACAGTCTGTTATTCAATGTAGCCTGCCATAGGTTGGGAGATTTTCTTTCCTGTTCCCATGTGTGCACTTTTTTGGAATGTAGGCCAGTGTTCAGCGGCTTCTTTAAGGGCCGGGTTCTAAAAAGATTGCAGTCTTGGAGCTGTGGCACTGCTCACCGATAGACTCGTGAAACATGGCCCAGGCCTGTCTCACCTGTCAGGCAAGAACATCCAGCAGGGCTGCTTTTATTTCCCAGCTTGCCTTAGCCCTCAGAAAAGCACTCCCTTAGACGCAGACCTCTTCCATTGCCAGAGAACAATGGCACCATCCATTGCCTTCCTTTTTCCATAAGTTGTGATTCTGGGCCAGGTTTGTCAATCACATCCTCTACCTTACACCTATACCTTATGGGTGACACTATTTCACAGTGACAACATAAGGCGACAAAAACATCTCTACTGAGGAACTTGAGAAACCAACGCAATTCCACCTCATCAAATCATCCTGACCTTTGTTTAGTTCATGACATAACCATTTGAAAACAAGGCTTGTGGAAACCATTCTCAGTAAACCCATTTGGACCAATATGTTACAGCCAAGTCTGTAGCACCAGAGAGGTGAACTCCAGAGCCTGGTAAAGGTTTCCAGGGGCAAAGGAGCAGCAAAAAATGCCTGACCCAGTGTTGGGTGGCAAGGCAACTTTGAACCTCTAAGGTCTAGGGACAGTTTGTAGAATCTTTAGGCATGCCTTCATCCTTTCTCTTATCCTGAACTAAGAATTTCTCCCTAACCTTCAGCTGATGTAATGCTTCCTACAAGAAGTGTTTCCTGACTTCCTCACATAGCTTAGGCCAGTTATTCTACCTTCACATAGCATTTGAGCACATCCTTTTCTTGCAGCAGCAGCAACAACATCATCAACAACCACATCCTCAGCAGCTACCACCACTATCACCACCACCACCACCACTACCACTTTTTTTGTTGTTAGTACTGGGGCTTGAACTCAGAGCCTCTGTGCTGTCCCTTAGCTTTACCACTCAAGGCTGATATTCCACCACTTGAAACACAGCTCCACTTCTGGCTTCTTGCTGGCTAACTGGAGATAAGATCTCATGGACTTTCCTTCCTGGGCTGGCTTTGAACCGTGATCCTCAGATCTCAGCCTCTTGAGTAGCTAGGATAACAGGTGTTTTAGTACCCAGAATCCTAGGAACTTCTTGTTTAATGTCTGTCTTCTCCTTTTTCTACCAATGGAATATGGGTCATGCTAAGGCTTGCAATATGTCCTCTTCAAATATCTAAAAAGTAAATGAATTAATCTAAGGAAATGAATGTAGAGCTCTTATACTTCTTTAGCTCCAAATTTAATTAAAATCAAATACTTTTATTTTTTAATAAAAATTCTATTAAAGTAACTTTCTTTAGGAAATGCTAGATAGGACTGGAGTTCTTCAATTTGCTCAAACTATAAGAAAAGTTCTTATTTATGCATTTTTATATGCCATGTCTTCCAAGATGTGTTGCTAATTTGGTTTCATTTTATTCCACTTGCAACTTAAATTTGAATCAGTTTTCAAGCAAGGAGAGTTGATCTAGCCACAACACATACTAGAATATATGATAAAGCATGGTAGTCAAAATAGTATGATATACAAGTTAAAACAGAAATGTAAGTCCATGGCACAAATTGAAGACTCCAGAAACTACAAGTAAGGACTTACACAAAATAGTATGCCCAAGTTAGTGAAACTAAATGAGGTTGGTCTAAATTAATTACACTAGAAATGAAGAAAATATCAGACTCATCTGATGTCATACACAAAACAATAAATCTAGAATCAAATAGAAAACATCCAGATATAATCATAGCTACTTAAGGCAGGAAAGTCTATGAGACTCACATCTCTAATTATCCAGCAAAAGCCAGAAGTAGAGGAATACTGAAGGGGTGGCTCACTCAGCCTTGAGTGAAAAAGCAAGAGTGTATGCTTTCAGTTCAAGCTTCAGTACACACACACACACACACACACACACACACACACACACAAGCTTCAGTACACACACACACACACACACACACACACACACACACACACACACACACAACCAGATAATAAATACAGTTAAAACATATACATAAAAAAAAACACATAATATCCCTAATCGAGAAATCCAACATCTTAAACTTTTTGAGCATCAACTGGATACCACAAGTGGAAATCTTCACCCCAGACATCATAGAAGAGGCAAAATGTAGGTGCATTAAAAATATTGCATAACTCTGGCACTGGTGGCTCACGGTTATAATCCTTGCTATTGAGGAGGCTGAGACAAGAGGAATGAGGTGTAAAATCAGTCTAGGCAGAAAAGTCTATGACACTCAGCTTCCAAAGCAAAATGCTAGTCTGGATGTGGCTCAATAGAGCACCAGTTATGAGCTAGAGATTCAAGTGAAAGCATGAGGCCCTGAATTCAAACCACAGTACCAGTACACAAAAGAATTTGAATAAAGTTTCTTGTGGATTCATATGAAGTATATATGAGGCAGAAAATTTTCAGAAATAGCTGGGTGCCAGTGGCTCACACCTGTAATCCTAGCTTCTCAGGAGGCTGAGATCTGAGGATGGCAGTTCGAAGCCAGCCAGGGCAGAAAAGTTCCCTTGAGACTCTTCCAATTAACTACTCAAAAACTGGAAGTGGTGCTGTGGCTCAAGTGCTAGAGCAGCACCAGCCTTGAGTATAAAAAGGCCCAGGGACAGAGCCCAGGCCAAGTTCAAGACCCACAACTAACAAAACAGACAACTAAACCCAGAATTCCCAAACACCTCTTGTGTTAGCCGGTGTTCTGTCACAGTTTCAAAATAGCTATGATAAATAACTTTCAAGGTTTTAGCCCTGGCTTCCTGGCCCTGTTGCTTTGGGCCTATGCAAGCACAGAGAATCATGGCAGGAGCGCAGGACAGAGGAAGATGCTTACCTCATGGAATCCAAGAAACAGAAAAAAAGAGGCTAGGTCCAATATCCCCTAGGAGCATACTTCTGAGGGTCTAACCTTCCAGTAAGGCCTCCCATCTTCTAAAGGTTCTACCACCTCTTACAGGTCCACAGGCTGGCAACCAGGCCTTTACCATAGGGATCTTTGGGGGATACTGAAGATACAAACCACGGCACTCTAGTCTCAAGCACTTGGGTCAAGGGAGCTCAACTTACATCTACCTTGTAGAAAAATTGTCAGGTGTTAGCAAAAATATCTTGGTCAAGTGTAACTAAAGAGTATCTATACAGGTATTCCAAAACATTAAGAAAAAGTCCATAATCCCAACGAGGTTATAAACAGGCAAGTCGTATCAGAAAAATTAAAATATAAATAAATATAAAGTAGAAATGTTTCCTTTTATATCCAGTGAGGCAGTGGGCAGGGTGTAGGGGAGAAATGCAGGATACTGGAACAGAGCCAGTGTCTTGAGTTTTGGTTCAGCCATTTAATACCTGTGTGACAGGAGCTTTTATTTCACTTTTCTTGGCAGTTACTAATCTGAAAGGTGAGGGCATCGTACATACCCCACAATTTTACTGTGGGGAAAATGCTGCTTGTGGCTGGCAAGCCATGGGATTTGGTAAAGGCTCATTGCTTCTCATGCTACTTTTCCAGGCAAAACTCAAAACCCCACAGAAGCAAAGTGGTAGAAAGGATGTTTAAGCTCCGCCTGAAGATTTATTCTTTCTGTTTAAATGATAGATCCACGCCAGGGAGACTCTGGTGGGATTTTCCTAAACTATTCACAGGTTGCTTTCTGTTTCTCTTTTTCTCTGAATAATCCATTTTTTGAAGTTGCAGAAACTCAATTCAGCCACAAGGGAGCGCTCAAGTCATTTACTGACCTTAAGTTCTGGTTGGTGGGGAAAGGTTTGGGTGAGGTGCCTGTAATGTTGGAAAACGTGAATCAGGATGTGTCTAGTACTGTAGGTCCACAGGGATCTTTGATCCACCTGCGCCTCCAGTCCAAGATATGTCTTCTTTATGGTCCTGAGTACATCTATGTACCTGGGCAAGTGCTGGGAACTTCCAGCTCTGATTTAAGAGAAAGATGCCTCTGATCTCCTGAGGATCTGTGGCTTTGGAATTCTGGAGAAGGTGACCATGTCTCTATTCCACTGTCCCCACAAACACAACCATTCGTCTAACACATGTTAACTAAGCGCAGTGGGTAGGAATAATTTAAGGGTGGTCTGTGGTTCTTTTCAGGATTCATTGTAAGACAATGATTATCTTTAAAAGTTCCAGTAATTCTTAGCAGTTAGACTACACTAGAGGACCTGGGTAACAGAAATTCAGAATTGATTTGCAGGAAACCTGGGCATTTTCCACTTAGGTGCTGAAGGAACTGGTGAAGGATGTGGGTTTTGCTTAGAATTTGTCTTTCCTGTCTTTACCTGCAGGCTGGACTGTCGGAGCTACAGCTTGATTTATTGAGCTAAACAAGTCGGCTACTAATTTGTTCATTCATGGCTGTCCTTTGAGAAGTGGTGCTGGGGATAAAGATGGAGATCATTGAAAAACAAGTCAGTTTCAACGGGCAGGACCTCGCAAAGTAGGTCACCCTGGCTTTCCAGTGGGCCGAGGGGGCCTGGAATCCCATTAACCTCAATCCGTGGGTGCTAGGAGGAGGGGCGGGACTGTTTCTGAAAAATAAAACTTGGCTGCATGTAGTCTTCTTAATTTGACTTCCTAATGAGATTTGGAAGAGGAGAGGGGAGCAGAGGGTATGGGAAAAATCAAAGGAAAATTCCTTCCCCTTAACAAGCTTGTAGAACCCAGTGGAGAGGTTTGCATATTGGGAAGGCCTGAATGTTTGCCATCAATTAATTCTCTTCATTGGGCCTCAGAAAATTTAAGGGATAGGTGAAATGTGGGAAGTGGTCTCCAAATATTTCTTTCAGTTATTCAGAGAAACAATCTGGTGGCTCATGCTTATAATCCTAGCTACTCAAGCGGCTGAGTTTTGAAGACTTTTGATCCAAAGTCAGCCAAAGCAGGAAAGTCTATGAGACTCTTATCTCCAGTTAGCCATCAAAAAGCTGGAAGGGGAGCTGTGGCTCAAGTGGTAGAATGCTAGACTTGAGCAAAAATGCTGAATGACAATATCCAGTCCCTGAGTTCAAGCCCTAGTACTGGCTGGTGTATGTGCACGTGTGTGTACACACACACACCACACACACACACACACACACACACTTCAAGAAAACAAACTTCATTAATTTTCATTCCCTTGCAAGCTGCCATTTGGGCTTTCTCCTTCGTAGCAAATTTCACTGAAATAAGCACAGTTGTTCACACTCCATCTACTGTGTGAAGTTTTCCATTCCACTACAGAAAGATTCTCCATAAGGTCAAGGTGATCCTCATGTCAAAAAATCCGAAGAGCAAATTGCTGTTTTCCTTGATCCTTCCACTGTACTGGGCCTACCCATGTAAGCTTTCTGAACCCTCGCTTTCAGGTACGGGGCTCCTTCTGGATGTCTTTGCTGCTCCTTGTTTGCTTCCTTTGCAGGCACGGTCCTCTTGAGCATGGAGTGTCAGAGCTCTGTGGGACTCTATCTTAAGCCCTCGACTCTGTTCTCAGCTGTTCTGTCTGTCTATGCCCTGGGCATTGGTTGTCTCCTATTCCTCAATGACTCTCAATTTTGTATCATAATACAACTCTTTCCCTGAGTTTCAGAGATGTGTAGCTAAATCATTACATAACCAGAAGGATCCTGTCAAAGTAAAGAGTAAAAGCATTGAAGTTGGTCAGCTAGATATGATGGAATTCTGGTTCACCCAGAACTGTCATATAAGCTCAAAGTCTCAGTTTCATCATCTGTAAAATGGGGTTACCACATGGGGCTATTTAAGGATTACATGGAATGACAAATGTGAGTACCTAATATGGTACTAGGGTACACAATAGATGTTTTAAGTAAAAAGGTTTCAATCTCTTAACTCTCTCCCTTTTGTCTCTCCTTACTGAGTAGATTGGGTTTTTCAGTTTTCACTTTTCTGAACACATAATCTTCTAGGTATAAAGATTCCTTACAAGTTTTGGTCCAGCTGCCCCTGACCCATTCTTCCCCTCCTAGAGGGCTAAAGGTGAGGGATTTAAACATGTAGGTCTGGGAGCTGACAAGATTCAGGAAGACCTAACTGCTGAATAATGTCAGTTACACAAAGAGATTTGTGAGTTCACAGGGTGCTTTCTGGACAGATGGGGCTGAGAGGCAAATGCCTACCTCACAGGACAGTAGGCCCTGCCTCCAGTTGCTTCTCTTTGGAGAGAGAAAGGATTTCCTGGCTGGGAAGGTTTTCTGCTGTGCTGGTGCAGTTCCAGGTATGTGTGAAGGATCCAGAGCAAGGCTTGAGATCCCAGCAGGTTAGAAAGCCATTGTGTGCAGCCATTTGGACTCCCTCTGCTCAGCTGTTCAGGGCAAGGAGCATTCTTCCAGACTCAGCCATGTATCTAACATATGTACTTCCTTTGCTAACTTTGCATACCCCTGGGCTGTGCTGTGTCCCTTCACAGGGCTTCTAGAACTGGTTATACTAACACTTACCTGCCTAGAGCATACAGGGAAGCCATGATGATATTATATTTTGAATATTCTGTATCTATGGTGCCATCTGGAATTATGCAAAAGAACAGGCCTGGAGGGATAGAATTCTATTTGTTATCTCTCTCCGCTCTGGGTTGGGTGGTCAAAAGGGGAGGGACTGTGTATAAGGCTGGCATATGATGAGGATGATCCATTAGTTTGCTCATAGTTGAGTAGTTGGGCACCAGGTATGTGACAACAGTTTTTCCTGCTTCTAGCTAGGAAGGTATGTGTGGCCTTCATCTCTTGCTGCCCCATCCAGGGGAGCCTCCTTTTTAGTTCCTAATATTTTGAGTATGATTTTTTTTTCCTACAGAGCAGGATCTCACCTATTTCCCATGCTGGTGCTGCCCACATCAATACCCTTGCTCATGGGTGCAGACCACCCTATGGAGGGGCTAGCTAAGCCATTCTCCATAAACCATTTCCTGATGGGCATTTCCAGGCCTTAAAGGATGAGTGAAATCAAAGCTTAATCAAGAAACCACACAGAATTCAGGGTGGCCAGAGTGGTACAGAGCAGGGAATGAACCCACAAGAATGGAGGCTATGTTGTTACAATCTGTGGTCAGTCAAACTGAATGAAGGGGTCTGGACTTGATCCTGGAGGCTAAAAGGCCAGGGAAGGATTCTAAGAAGGGGAAGACACAATAGGTTAGAGTCTTAAAAGATTATTTTGGTAACAGTATAGAGGAGGAGTTAGGATGAGGGAGACTAGAGAACAGTCAAAGTAGGCTAGTTATGAAAAGATGACAGTGATTTTGTTTAATGGTAGGGGAATGGTCAGGAAAGGATTGGGCTGTTTTATGAGATAGTTAGAAGGTAGAATCAACAAGACCTTATAACTTACTGTACTTCTCATGTTTCCCCACATAGACGAGAACCATTGGTTTTTCAAAGGTAAAAGTGATGAGTTCCATTTTGGACATGATGAGTTGAAGGTCCATATGGGCCATCCATGGAGAGGTGTCCAAGAAACTGATGGATATTATCACTATAGCTACTTATCTATGTATTTGCCCATAAATCCATCCATCTATCCATCCATCCATCCATCCATCCATGTAGTCATACATGCATGCAAGCATATATCCATCTATCTGGAAGGTTTTGGAGCTAGCAACATACCCCTAATCACTGAAGACTCCAAGAGACAGGAACTGAGAACAGACCCAGAGTATGTTTGGCTTTCCATCACTCAATTTTGCTTACAGTGAATACACCTGTGTGCTCTGAGGATAAATATGCACTCAGCCTGTTGTAGCTGAGGGCATGAATAAATACGTAATGATTGGCCATTATGTCTGAGTTGGGTCCCTGGTGGGAAGGACTACTGGGGGAAAAGCCTACCTTTTGAGAGGACAGAAACATGTATAAAACGCATGGACTAGCTGGGCACCAGTGGCTCATGCCTGTAATCCTAGCTACTCAGGAGGCTGAGATCTGAGGATCTTGGTTCAAAGCCAGCGCAGGCGGGAAAGTCTGTGAGACTCTTATCTCCAATAAACCACTAGAAAACTGGAAGTGGCTCTGTGGCTCAAGCAGTAGAGCACTCACCTTGAGCTGAAGAGTACAAGGACAGTGCCTAAGCCCAGAGTTCAAGCCCCTGACTGACTCCCCCCCAAAAAAACAACAAAAAAATGGGCTGTAGTGGTGCTGTGGCTCAAGTGGTACAGTGTCTAGGCCCTGAGATCAAGCCCAGACTGGCCTATATATACGTATATATATAATAAAAAAAACAAAGCTTGTTTGGGCTGGGAAGGTAGCTCAGTGGCAAAGCGCTTGCCTAGCAAGTGCAATGTCCTGGGTTTGATCCCCATAACCAAAAATGAAAAAAGACCAAACAAACCCTGGACTCCACATGGGCAACACCTCACTTATCACTTACCTGTTCACCTGAGAGGCATCACTGACTCTAATGACACCACTGCTTCGATGCTGCCCTTACGTAAGTGGCTCCCATGGCAAGGTTAGGGCAGGGCCAGGGTCTGTGCTACTTACACATTGAGAGGCTGCCAGGCTGGCCACTGGGCTTTGGCTTTGATGACAGTGAGGACCTCGTCACTCTGAAAAAAAAAAAAATCATACATTCAGTGAAGAGAGCTGTGCTCTTGGGAATAAGACGGACTTAGCATGGTGACATTGTTTACCCCCCTGGGTGGGGCTGTCATGCCCAGGACCTTCAGGGACACCCAGAGGTGGCACTGGGTATAGAGTGCCTGATGGTGCTGGGACACTGAGGGACCCACAAGCCACACCTTTGCTTCTCTCCCACTCAGCCCAGCCTTTCCCTTGGAGCCAGAGCTGGACTGCATCATGGTTGGTCGGACTTCCATATGTTGTCCAGCCTGAAAGGCTCAGTCCTGTGCTCTGTGTCCAGGCCGGGGGGGGGGGGGGGGATGAGTAGGTGCTACCGTGCAGCCAGAAGGGGAAATGCAAGGATTGTCACCCTGGGACTCCTGCTGTGGAGACCCAATCAAGTTGACAAAGAGGAGCACTCAGTATGTATATTGCTCCTCTCATGATGATCTGCTTTGCTATGTTTGGGTCATACGTAAATAGCACCATTAAAGTATGTTGGGGGTGGAATCAAGGTTTTTTTGTTTTTTGTTTTGTTTTGAGTCAGAGTTGATAATTAGCTTTTTGAAGGAAAGCATTAAGGGGTCAACATGGAGAAACTCCCCCCAGAACTTTGTTGATGTTGCTTTAATTTACTTTGTGGTGTGGTGGGTTTTACTTCTAATTAAACATGGGGTCAAGGGTGTCATGATCTTTGCAAGGCTGAAGGCCCACAGAGCTCTAGATTCGGCTTTGGCAGCACTCTCCTCGGACGGAGGCCACTGGTCTCGGATCTCCCCTTCCCCTGGCCCGGGCCAAGAAGAGCTTTGACACCTTTGGCCATAGTGCATCACAAACTCGAGAATATCACCAGCTGGTGAAGGAAGAGAGTCACTGCCAACTGAACAGATCCCAGAGTTCCAGGGGGCACAGGCTTTGTTGGCAGTCTCAGAGCTATGCTCCAGTCCTCAGAGCTGTGCCTGGTCAATAGGATGAATTGGTAAGCTGCTCCCCAGAGCCCTGAGAAAACTGGAAGGAAAGAGAGCTGAGGTGTTTTCTAGGCTCTGGCCCAAAGATTATAAAATGCCTTCTTGTCCAGACCACCTTGGCTGCCACCAGGGGAGGGGTCATTTAGTGGTGGCCACTGAGAGGAAGGGAGCTCAGCCAGATTGAGCTTAACCTGAATCTCTTGCATGTGGTCCTGGGGAGGGAAGGGCAGAGGCCAGGCCACAGGGCAGGGCAAGAGTCTAAAGCTTCTTCCTACAGGAAAGCCCCTTGGGGTGTCTGCTTTTGGTAGAAGGAAGGAATCTTTGAAGACAGATTGCCCCAGCATTCACAGATCTGCAGGAAAAAAACCCACTTCCTAGCCCCACTTGAGTGGTTAGGTTTTTCAAGGAAGATTTGTTTATAATGTATTCCTCCTAATGAATCTGTAGAAAAGCTGTTTACCATGAAGTCATGGCGCTCAACACATTCTACGTCAACATCTACCTTGCTGTCTGCCTCCTTCTCTTTTTCTAGATTTTTACCATTTGCTACATCATCCCAGATATCTTACAATACATAGGCTACCACACTGTACGTAGCTTCTCTTACAAAAATAACATCATACTGAATGCTTTGTTCTACACCATGATTTTAACTTTAATATTGTCCTTAATATCATATATCATGGGAGGTTTTCCATTATTATATACTATAGACTACATGTATAATAATACATATGATATACATGATTGATATTTATATCGGATATAAATATCAGGACATAGCATTCCTTTTTTGAATTTTTTTTTTTTTTAGTGCTGGAAATCTTCAAATTATGGCAGGCTAGGTCAAGACATAAAAATAAAATCTAAGGTGATTCAAGTAATGAGATACTCTTGCTGACATTTCTTTTGCCCTTGAAGAAATTTTTCACACACACAAAAAATCAATGTGGGTGTAGTTGAGGTAGCTACCAAGATAGCAGGTCCTACAGATTCACCTTGCTTTACAATTAAATCTTGGTTTCTAGGGCCCAGCTAATGACATATTGATTTTACTTTTTAGTATATAAGTCAACAACAATAGTTCGGGCCCTCCATTAGTATTTATTTACAGTGATGAAATTCCATCTGTATTTTTAGATTTAGCTCCTAGGATGGTTGGTTCTTCTATGTGAGAATTACAGGTTCTTGCTATACCTTGTCTGATTTAGGAATTTCACAGTATCTGTTCCTGTTTGTGATCTGTTCCTTTTTGTGTTAAAGAATATTCTGGAACATTTACCTGAAAAGTAAAATATTTAGCCAGGTGCAGTGGCTCAAGCATATAATCCTAACTACTGCGGAGGCAATGAAGTTGGAGGCCAGCTCAGGCAAAGTTTGCCAGACTTCATCTTAGCCAATAGCTAGGCACTGTGGTGAGGCTTAGCATCTTAGTGACAAAGAGAAACACACAGTGGATTGCAGTCCAGCCCAGCCCAGACATACAGCAAAACCTCGTTCTTAAAACAACCAACGTTGAGGGAAAGTAACAGAAAGCAAGGGAGGAGGTAACAATATTCGACAAGAAATGTACTCATTACCTTCCTATTGGAACTGTAACCCTTCTGTACATCACCCTTATAATAAACAAAAACAATGTAAACAGGAACTGGTAGAATGGCTCATAGAGCCTACAGAGAGCAAGGCCCTGAGTTCAAACTCCAGTATCGCATAAATGATAAATAAATATAAATACATATACATATTTATATATATATATATATATATGATGGCACATACCTGACATACCTGTAATCCCAGCACTCAGGAGGCTGAGGCAGAAGAATCTGAGTTCATGGTCAGCCTGGGCTACACAGAGAGACCTCTCAAAACAAATAAGCCTAAAATCCTAAATCCTAAATATTTTTTGAAACGTCAGTATTTTCTGCTATAGCCTTAAGGTCTACAGGATTGGAAAGGGTTTAGCTTATTCATGGCTATCCAAATAGTCAACTAAACATGAGACCTCAGTAAAATTACTTTCCCTTCCCCCTACTCCCTCTACCTTTCCCCTCTGCTCTCCTTTTATTATCCTCCCTCCCTCCCCCCTCTCTCTGGACAGGGTGTCTATAAATTCCAGGCTGGCCTCAAACTCATGATCTTCCTGCCTCAACCTCCCTAGTGCTGGCATTACAAACATGAGCCACCATACCCAGCATAGTGTATGTATTTTTTTGTTCCCATAAGAGTCCTATGTCAGGCTGGGTGCCAGTTGCTCATGCCTGTAATCCTAGCTACTCAGGAGGCTGAGAACTGAGGATTCAAAGCCAGCCCGGGCAGGAAAGTCTGTGAAACTCTTATCTCCCATAAACTACCAGAAAACCGGAAGTTGTACTGTGGCTCAAGTAGTAGAGTGCTAGCCTTGAGCTGAAGAGCTCAGGTATAGCACCCAGGCCCCGAGTTCAAGTCCACAACCAACAACAACAAAAAAAAAAAAGGAGAGAAAGAAAATACAAGAAAAGAAAAGAAAAATTTAAAAATGGGTCCTACGTTGCTGATTGCCAAATGTGTTCAAAAGATGCAGAAACTTAAAACGTAGCAGGTTCCTTCATGTCTGAACCAGTTTGCGCTCCCAGAGGGACTGTAGATATGCCTGTGTCCTCCTAGCTTTGTGCACACTGCATACTACCCAGCCATTGTTTCTATGTTTATTAGTCCAGTAGGAGGGAAAGTAACTGTGTTGAGAGTAGAAACTGTGGAATCCAACCTGAGTTCAAGTCCTGATTGCACCATTAACCGATTGTGTCCTTTGGGAAGTCTCTATACACCTTAGTTTTCTCCTCCATGAGGCAGGGTTGAAACCAATTCTCAGCATGCAGTTGTTACAGGCACTAAATGACATGCCAGTGCAGTGCGTGGCACACAGGTAGTACTCTGTGAATATTAGCCACCATTCTATTCATAGGTACCTTTGCACAGAGTGGGTGTTAGATTGGCACTGTCTGAGGACAGAAAGTGGGGTTCACTGTTGCTGATGAGCCCACAAAGCTAGGAGAGCTTCCTCCCCTTGGCAGCTTTGAGTCTCTGGGAACATCCGATGGGGAGTATTAAGCCATCAAGGGGGCTAGGATGGCGTCACTGGGGCACTGGCGTTCACATCCTGAAGAACGGAGGACTTAAATTCAGAGTAAGCAATCACACATCAGATTTAAATGAAGGCTTGTTTTAACAAGTCTCAAAGGCACAGACAGGATCTTTCAAGGATCCTTAGAGCCCTTTTACATTTCCCACAGGACCCTTTGCAATCAAGGCCTTTATAGTACACGCCTTGTTTGGATGACATTAATGCTTCTCCAAAGATATGCCAATTAAAATGAAAAACCCCAAAGAAACTCCAGGTCACACATGTCCATCTTCCATTTGCTTTAGGTACACATGTTGGAAGATGTGACAGCTGTACTCAGAACTCATGGCTAGGAGGACGACACCGGGGAAAGCACAGCTCAAAACAGGCTTGGGCTGTGGTCAGATTGTAGGGACAGGCTTGAGGCAGAAATGTCGTGAGCATCAGGAGCTGCAGGTCTGGACAGAGAGGAAGAATGTGAATGTGAGTGTAGGTAGCTCCTCCTCCCATGGTCTCCAGAGCAAAGCTCCAACCAAGGGCAAGCTCCAGGCATCTCAGCCATGCCTGCAACCAAAGCCCCTGGCCGAGTCGGTCACCTTGTCTCCATCGGGCCTCAGCTCCTCCTCTGTTCCTTTACCTTCCAGGCTCTTGAACTTTGACTTAATCTCCCTATCAGTAGCTATAAGCTGCTTCCTCATGCTAAGACCTACAGTCTTGCAGTCAGTTCATACAAGATGGTCATGAAGAAACTCATGATACTAGATTCCAAAACAAGGATGCCTGACCCTGAAACTTACCCCCTTTCCACTTTGTTGACCTTCTTCCCTTCCATCCTCCTCAACTTCTTCTCCCACTTTGTTCATGTGTCAGCAAGAGCTTTGGGCAACTCAGAGCCTCTGCTTTGAGATACCTGGAGTCTTGCTTGCAAAGCTCAATGAGCACTGTTTGGCTCTGTTATCTGCTTCAGCTTTCCCAGAATTCCCACTGATCACCCACTGACTTCTAACTCTGAAGGTAACTTTTGCATCCCTTGCTAGTGTCCTTTGATGAGCACAGGAAATGAGCCATTTTATGGGGTGATAACAGGGCTGCAAGCATCTTTAAAATCAATTGTGCCCAACGGTAGCCTCCCATCATTTCAGCAGGCTCTGTGTTTATTGGATCATAAATAAAACCAGACAACTCATGTCTGGTGGCACTTTACAGTTTGCCCATGGTCTCCTGTGGTCTGTACTGTGTCCCTCTCAGGTAGGCAAGTGCATGGTCCCTGGTTCTCAGGTGAGGATTCACCTCTCTTCTGAAGCCACCCTTGCTGAGGTTACCAATGATCTCTGTGTACCAAGGCCAATGAGTGGGCACCATCCTCAGCTTCCCTAACTTCTCTGTGACACAGGGCAGAGCCATCACCCCCTCTTTCTTCACATTCTCCATTTGGCTCTTGGGCTTGTTGCCTCTTCATTTCCCTCTGTCATCCTTGGCCATTCCCTCTGGTTCTCCTCTTTTGTCCCTTGAGCTTGAGTGTTTAGTCCTCTTTTCTATCCATACTTCCTTGGTGATTTTGTCTAGCTCTGTGCCTTAATTATACAGAAGCTGATGACCCCTAGATTTTAATCTTCTATTCAACCCCACTCTGAACTCCAGACTTGCATACCAACTGCCCAACACCTGCATCTGCATATCTAATTAGGGTCTCTGAAACCAAACTCTGTTTTCCCTTCCAAATCTAATATGCCTCATTCTTCCCACCGTGTCCCCCCCCCCCCCCCCCCCCCCGCCCATGGTGATGATAGTGTTCAGAACACTCTAACACCAATCTAGTTGGCTCCACTTCCAGAATATTTTCACCTTCCAACCCCTGGATGAACACCATTGATTCCTAGAAGGTCTCTCTGCTCCCTCACTTTCTCCTAGGGTTTGGCTGAAGTGTCTCCTGACACTGCTGTTAGGGGATGCTATGGACTTCAGGAATAAGGGGCTCAGTGAGGAGGCCCGTAGGAAAATGGGGATGCCCTTTAAAGGGATTAAGGAATTTCTCACCCGACCATGGTTATTCCTTGAGAGAGTTGCCTGAGCAGGGCCTACCTGGGCTCTCTCTGGCTTCCTGCATAGCGATGGGATGGCTTGCTCTTACATATGCTCCCTCCACTGCCAGCCACCAAGCTATGGTGGCTGAGGGTCTTTCCCGGAACCAAGTCCACAGAGGCATCATTATGAACATGACAAAAATTCAGAACACGAAGTTTACACCTAAGCCTGAATCTTGCACCTCCCAAATGGTGAGCCAAATAAACCTTTTTTTTCCCTATAAATCGAAACACCTCAGGTATTACGTTATAGGAATGTTCATGTGGTATACTCATCATCCTGTTCCTCTAATCACCATCATCCACTAGCCTTGCATCTTACAGAAGATAGGGACCTTGTGATGCCTTTGAAGGCCCTTCATGCTCTGCCCCTCCTGCTCATGACCTCACTGACCAGACTGTGACTCTTCCCTGTGCTCACTTTGCTTCAGCACGCCAGACCCCTTACCCCTTGCTGAGGATGCGCTATTTTCTATTTCCTGCACCTGGAATGCTGTTCTCCCAGATCTTAGAGCCCGGGTCCTTCGCCTCCTCCAAGGCGTTGCATAAACATCACCGTCTCAGTGTGGTCTCGAACGTCCACAGATGTTCTTGCTCCCCCTTCAACCCTGCACTTGCATTCCTTTAGTTGAATTTCTTTTCTCCCTAACAGTTGTCACTGTTCAATTTCCCCACGTGCATTTTGCTTCTTTACTGTTTGATCATCTTTTTTTCTCTGCCAGGATGGAGCTCTGGGAGGGCAAGGGTTTTTGTCTGGCTCATGGCTGTACTGTCAATGTTCAGATCTGTGCTGGGATCATAATCAGTGAAAGAATGCGATGCTGGGATTAGGATGGGCTTGGTGTCCTCCTGAGTCCAGGTCTACCTACACCACACCGGCCTAGGATGGAGCTGAGGCTGTGGGGTCCTACCTGATAGCACTGGAGGAGCAGGTGAGAGAGCAGCCCCACTGGGCAGGAGAAAGAGGGACGGCACACAGAAGCCACTTTGGGAACGGTAGGTTCTGAGTGGTCCTCAGGGGGACATCCCAGCAAGCCCACTGGTCTTTAAGTGCCAATTCTATGCCTCATCCCCTAGGAAAGCAGCCGCCATCATGAGCTGCTGTCTGATCGGCTATTTCAAAGCCAGAAAAGTAGCTGAAGCCCATTAACAGAAGATGATGTGTTTGCACAGAAGCATTTCAAATTCAATTTCTTTTTATTTCTTCTCAGACACAGCCTGTAATTCCTATGGGAACACGGCATAATGCTTGTAGATCACCATTTTCCCAAGATGGTTTTGAAGAAGGACTGGCATTTGTGAGGTTGGACAGGAAGGGCTCCCAGAGGTGCCCTGGTTCACCCCACTACCCTTCTAGACTCAGTTATGCTTGGTGGGTGGGTGGCTCTGAGGTCCAGCACCCTCCATCCTTCACACAGGCATTGATTTAGCTTATCTTTTGGCTTTGTTTTCTGGACTTGTATCATTTTTTAAATTATGTCCTGCCTAATGTTCATGAAAGTTGGTTTCTCTTCTGAGTCTAGAGAGGCCAGTGGCATGGCGCATCTATGTCCTTACTGTGCTACCAGCCCCTTCTCCCCACAATCTTCTATCTCTATCATTAGGAAAACCTTAGTGCCAGGCCAGAAACAGAGCTGAGAAGCAAAAGCGAGCTTCATGGGAGAGGACATGCTAAGAGGGGCTGCCTGTTTTCAAACAGGAGTGGCTGCCAGGAAGTCCAGCCAGGAACCCAGGGAAAGGTGGTTGGTGCTCAAAGCCCTAAGGGTAGTAAGGGTGCCTTAGGGTCCATTTCAGAGCCCTGACTCCACCATGGGGGACTTCTGTGATCTGAAAGGCAGAGGGTTTAGTACTCCTTGCTCTAATTCCCCAGCTCCACCCTCCAGCCAGGACCAATCCTGTGTCTAAAGCCAGCAGGAGAGCAGGGACGCCACCTTCCTCCCTGTTCCCCAGCACTGGCCTGGCCTGCAGAAAGTATGCAGGAACTGTTTCAGGGATGGATAATGAATTAATTTATGAAACCATTAGTTAATGACAAGCTAGAGGGAGCCTCTGGCCTTTGCTGCCCTCCCTGGGGGTTTTAGAGGCTCTGGTTCTCAGAGTGCTGTGACTGGGATGTGGAGGAAGGCTTGTAAGCAGAAGAGGGATGTGGCCTCATTTACATTTTTAAAAAAGGGGCCTCCTGGCTGCTGTGGCAGAGCAGACTACAATAGGTCAGGAGGCCGCTGAAGTGTCTCCTGTGGAGGTACTAGACCAGGGAAGAGCGTGGGTGGGTGGTGGTGGTCTCTGTGTGTGTGTATATGTGTGTGTGTGTGTGTGTGTGTGTGTGTGTGTGTGTATGGAGAGGTGTGACATGCAAGATGCACATATGTTAAAGGTAGATTGGGGAGGTCAAGGATGACTCCGGGGGAGAGATCAGGGACAGATGGATCTAGGAGGCTAGAGTCCAGGAGACGTCCAAGCTGGAGACAGGAATCTTAGTCATCAGCATGTAGGTGAGTAGGGGAGAGAGTCACAGGACAGCTGGCTTGGGAGTGAGGAGCAGCTCAGAAGAGATGGCCAGAGAGAGAGAGAGAGAGAGACAGAGGATGTCCTGTGTGGCTGCCATGCTGTCCTGACTTCCCTCCGTCTACCTCCCTGCCCACTCTCGGCAGCCACCACTGCCCACTGGTCACTGCTGAAACCACCACTGACCACAATTCAGGAAAGAAGAGGTGACCGGTGGTGCCAGCAAGCCCCCACACAGCTCTTTCCGTAAAACGAAGTCAAGAAAAATGGCAGTAGCAGGATGCGCATGTGCTAGCTGGGAAGTCTGTATGTTGAAGGGTGTAACCCAGCACAGGAGGGATGGATGATGGGGAGGATGGGGCCCTCTCAAACCGATGAGGACAGACGGGAGCTAGACTGGGCACGGGGAGGGGTCACCTTCAGCGTTGAGAGGACTGCAGGAGGGGAAGGTAGAGTGTGGCAGCTGCAGGTGCCATGGGTCTGGGCACTGCTGGGAACTGCTGGTGAGGATTCATTCATCTAGGAATTACTGACTGACCCCTAATTTGTGCCAGATAGCTAGAGAGACCAATCCTAGAACGAAGGAGACACTCACCTTGTCCTCATGGCACTGTCATCCAGAGCAGGAGGCAGATGGGAACAAATGAAAAGTTACACAGTGTGTAGCTCAGCTTCCCGTCACTGTGACAAAATACCAGTGACAAGCAACCTATTAGGAGGAAAGGGATACTGGGTTCCCAGTTTAGATGTCTGAGTCTATGGTTGTCTTGTACTATTGCTTTGGGACTGTGGCCGCCCAGTGCATCATGATGGTAGGGTGCAGGGAGTGATGAAGAAGGCCTGCTCATCTCATGGTACCCAAGAAGCAAATGAGATTGGAAGAGGCTGAGGTTCCCATGTGCCCAACTTCCTTCCAGTAGGCTCCTTCTCCTTCAGGTTCCAACACCTCCCAGTAGTGCCACAGGCTGGGAGCCTTCAGCACATGGGCCTTGGAGAGGGGACATCTCAAATCCGAACTGTAGCATGGAATGTGTCAGAGCTGACTGCTTTTCGAGGGGACACAGAGCAGGAAAAGAGGGCAGGGAGGGCCAGGGTTGGGTCAGGGAGGGATGTTTCGGTCTTAAATGTCATGGAGGAAGGTTTCAGTGATAAAAGGATTAGTCAAGGAGTTTAAGTTATAGATGCTCATACATCTGAAATAGGCCAGGAAAGCACTCCATCAAAATGAAAATATACTTTACAAATTAAAATGAGGTCTTCAGAATTTACAAAGATAGCATGGCCATATTTTAGGAAATAAGAGGGAGAGCGAGAAGAAAAAAGCAGAAAGAATTGCTCATATTACCACAACAGATACCCAACAGCTATCATCAATTATTCATTTGTAGGTAATTGCAAGATAGTTGGGATCATAGCTTACACACACACACACACACACACACACACACACACACGTAGACTTTTGAATTTTTTTTGCTTTTACGGTGCTATATGGTCTTTGATTTCAACTTTGAAAGAACCATGTTAAATTTACAATGCACAGTGTAAAAGTTTGTATGATAATCTACTGTAAAATTACCTATCATTGTGCGAGGAAATGGTAGTGGGGGAAAGAACGTGTGTGCTTTTCTAGTTGCAGAGACTATCTCTGGAAGGATATTTAAGAATTTAACAAGCTAGAAATGGGGTTCACACCTCAAGTCCCAGATACTTAAGAGATAGAAATAGGAGGACTTTGATTTTGAAACCAGCCTGGCCCAAAGTTAGCCAGACTCTTATCTCAACAACAACAAAAGGGCAGGGAGAGGAGGGGCACAGGCTGGGGGCACAGCCCCAATGGCAAAACAAACAAAAGAAAAACATGAAAAACAACTTGACAAAAATAGTCTCACTGCTGAAAGTGAACAAAGCAACTCAAGGGCAGTGATGGGAGGGAGGGAATGAAAGAGAAAGAGGGAACAGCTGATACTAAGCAAAAGGAAGCAAGTGCACATATCTCCTGATTTGTAAGACATAGTTTTATTGTTAAAGGTCCTAGAGTTCATAAGCTATGTAGCTTAAAATAATGATGACTATCTTTATGAAGATTTAAAAGGCGTTTGTGACTTTAGCTAAGTATAGCTATGCCACAGTATTGTGAAATATATGTAGTCAGTTAATCTCAATAAATACTTGGAAAAAATAAATAGTCTCAGGGGAAGGAAAGAGTATCTAGGCAGCCAAGGGGCAACTTTCTATTCCTTTCTATTCCTTCCCAACTCTTCCAGCCTTTGCTTTTGAGATTGGGTCTCATCCAGTAGCCCAAGCTGGCCTGGAATTTGTAATCCTCCCGCCTGGTCTCCTGAGTGCCGGGATTACAGGAGTGTACCACCATATATAGGAGAGACTGTACAACTTCATGCATCTTTTGAATTTTGAGCCACGGTAGGAAAGAGGCCACACTTCAAAGTCTTTCCCGTGGTTTTCCCAATTGGACAGCTCTAAGTGAAGGCTTTGGAGGCTGGCATTGTGTGAGGCTGACCACTAAGGAGTGAGGGGAGAATGATCTAGACGATCCATAGGCTGAGAATCTAGACAGTGACCAGGAGGGTGAGCTCAGGGGATGCAGGGGTAGAATTCATAAGACTGCTACTGATGGGTTCTTTACTGACAATTTCAAAATCTGTGAGGCTTTGTTAGGCCAGGAATAGCTTTAAAAATAAAGGCAGTTTCAAAAGCAATGAGAATCTGCATATCCATATCTCCTTCTCTCCTTCTACACTAAGGAGCTTCTGGCCCAGCAAGCTGGCAAGCCTGTTTTGCTGGGTCCTTAAATATAATGACATTTCACTCCATCATCTCTCTTTACCCACTGATTTCCATAAAAAGCTTTCAAATTATTAAGTAATGAAGCTCCAAATGACCTGGATGGGAAGTAAGTGTGCCTTAAGGTGCTCAGCATATTAGAAGCAAATAAGGTTCCTGGGAATGTTGCTTTCTTAAATGGTGCTATTTAAATGCAAAGTAACAGTTCTCCTAAGCTGTAAAATCTTAACCCTCTCCTCTCCCCAGACCCCCACAAAGCTGGGGTTTGAGGAGAGTGTGGGAGATAATAGGAGATAATGGATAATAGAAGATAAAGATAACAGATAATGGTGGTACTGGCTGGCAGGAAATGGATAGTCTTACTAGGAACTTCAGATCTCACACACATGCTGCTACCTCTCCAACGCTTCTTGGGGCCACTGCAGGTCCCCTGATAGTGAACCCCCTTTCAGTTTTACTGTACCATCACAGGAGTTGAGGATAGGTATGGTGGAATAAGTTAGACTTGAGATTCAAATTTTGGCTCCATCATCTGGCAATTATGGGCTGTGTAAGTTTAATCAAGTTGTTATCTTCTCTGAGTAGGATCCTTCATTTGTAAGTCTCATGCTTATTGAAGTCCTTTATGCATCAGACCCCATGCTGGACACTGACTATCGGCAGTAGACAAGGACACATCCCCTCCCCATGGAGCTTGCCTTCAAGTGGGCTAATCAGAGAGCACAAAGGTTAAGTGAGGAAATGATGGAATGCGCCAGGTGAACAGTAATGATGGGTGTGGTTCTGAACACTTGGTTACACCCACAGACTCTTCTCTCATGGTGCACCTATTTCCTCACCTGGCATTAGACACACCTGCCATGCCCAGGTGGCTTAAGGATCATGCCTTCGTGCTAGATTCCATGGCCTTTATCCCTTGGTCTCCTCCGAGAACCTTCCTGAGGCCCCCATCTTCTTCCACTGCCTCAATCATGCCACAGTATTATTATTACTTTTTTGTCCTTTCTTCTTTGGTGCTGAGGATGGAAATCTAGGATCTTGAGCATGCTAGGCAAGTATCTTACAACTAAACTATGTCCCAGCCCACACTACATTACTATTGCGTGATCATCTGTCCATTTCTTTGTCTTCTGTACCAGATGACTAGCAACGATGTCATCTTATAGCTGATGCTGCAACAAATATATCGAGTGACTGATCAAGAAAGGAAAGTTTATATTCCTAAATATTCCATGGATACTGAGAAGATCTGAAGGTTGTTATTGCAATCCAAAGAATCACTCCACAGAATGGAGAAGATTCACTCCACATGTTTATAGAGCTATTTACAACAGAATAATGGGGTAGCTGCCTCCTAATGTTCCCCTTTATCAGAGAAAGATCTGAGAAACTTTAGGTGGAATCTGTGAATATGTTATTGGTGTGTGTGTGTGTGTGTGTGTGTGTGTGTGCGTGCACGCGTGCGCTCGTATGTGTGTTGCTTTTGGGACTTGAACTCAGGGCCTGGTCGCTGTCTCTGATCTTTTTTGCTCAAGGTTAGCATTGTACCACTTGAGCCACAGTTCTGCTTCTGGCTTTTGGTAGCTAATTGGAGATAAGAGTCTCATGGACTTTCCTGTCCTGGCTGGCTTCAAACTTCAATCCTCAGATCTCAGCCTCTTGGGTAGCTAGGATTATAGACATGAGCCATTGGTACTCTTAGTTCTCTCTAGGAAAGCAAATATAATTTTATATTTTGGAGGGATTTTTTTAAAACATCAAACCAGGTTCCAGTGGCTCATGCCACTTGGAAGGCTCATGCTACTTGGCAGGCTAGGGCAGGGAAGAGTGTTAATTCAAGGCCACTGGGGCTTATATGCAAGCCCCTTCTCAATCAATAGCTGGCATGGTAACTCATACTTGTCATCTGCTGTGTAGGAGGCTGAGATTAGGATGTGGTTCCAGGCCATAATCAGAAAAGTCCATGAAACTCCATTTTGCCTGCAGAAGCTGAATGTAGTGCCACATGCCTCTCATCAACAGCTACAGGCAGAAGCCTCAAACAGGGGGATGGAGGTCCAGGAGTGTGCCTGTATAGAAAGATCTTATGTGTGGGAAGTGAGACCTTATCTCATATAACCAAGGCAAAAATAAGGGATTGTAGGTGTGGCACAGGTGGCATAGAGCACCGCCCTGAGTTCACGCCTCAGTACTGTTTCCTCTCAAAAGGTTAATGTACACATATAATAGATTATCTCAAAGATCTTCTAATGAAGCATGACCCAGGAATTTCAATGGCCTGGGTGCATTTGTTTGCACTCACTGGTGCCCTGTATGGTTTTACTGTGGAGCAGGCTGGTGGATCCCGCCACCACCCACGCCCCTCCCTCCTGGTGGGGGCGATGCTGAAAGATGGATCTTAGCTGCTATCTTTTGCATTGTTCTTGGTTAAACCAAGCTGCCTCTTGTAATGTCACTTTACTGCTTCCTTCAGTGGTGGCCCTCATCCATTGACCATCCAGAGACATCAAGCCCATCTCCAAGGTAGGACCACTATGAAGAACCACCCTAGAACAGAGGGTTGGCAGAGGCCTTCCTCGGACTGCTACACAGCCCAGCTCTCCCTTCCTTCCTTCTTTCCCTTCTCTTCTTAATCTGGACTCAGAGATGGCCTTCCAATAAGCCCAGTGCTACCGCTGGGAGAAAAAAAAGATGCAGAATCAACACATGAATGCCAACCTCCACACAAGAAGCCCAAAGCATGTGTGCTGCTGTGTGAGAATGTGTCAGTGGTGTGTGGAGAAGTGAGTTTACTCCACAGGTGTCTGGGCATCAAACTCTGAATGGCTCAAGCCACAGGGCAGAGAGCATCACATCGAGATTGTGAGAGTCATTTAATTTCTGCAAAACACAGCCCTATTCTCCACATTAAAGCAATTCTCTGATTAGCATTTTTAAAGGGTTGTGGTTTTGTGTTATTATTGGTATCGTTATTTTGCTTTTATAGCCTAATGAAAGCTCTAAGCATAAGGACTAAATATCTAGTTATCTTTGCACATACTTGAATAATAATATGATGAAAATAATTATAACTCAGTTCTGGCTGTTAATGAGCTGTCTTTGCCCTTTAAAATAGGTTCATATATTCGTCAGACTTGGGAATTCATGCAATTTTATAGCACCATGGTACCAGAAGCCTGGTTTTTAGAGCCTCAGTGGCTTAATTGTATAACCCTGGGGATGCTATGGAACTCTTTGAGCCTCAGTTTCCTCACTTATGAATAGGGATAATGATTATCTATCTCTCATGTCGGTTGCAAGACAGAAATGAGCTGTAAGTGAATGTAAGTGTTCAGTAAATGGCAATAGGCACGAGAGGCCTAACAGCAAAGAGTGCACCTCTCTGCAAGTCATTTCCAAGATTTTTCCAAGAAAACCCAGCAGTCTGCATCCATCCTTGACAGACAGCAACAAGGTATGGTTTCTGGAAAGTTACTTCCAACAGGGAAGTAGAGATAAATGTGCAAATAATAAAGCAAATAAGCAAAAAAGCAAGGAAACAAACCAATGCTAACGTCCAAAGTCACACTAATGTGAAAAGTTGAAAGCAGAAAACTATGAAAGTTCAGCCCTAAGTTTAAATTCAGGGACCACTCAGTATATGAAATAAGTATTCCTCATGGCCCCCATAGATATTCACATTCAAATCCCTGAATCATGTGAAACTTAATTTATGTGACCAGAGGAGAGAAAGACAATGTATGGATGGAGATGACTGGAACAATTCTACCACAAGCCAAAGAATACCGGCAGCCACTAGTGGGAAGCTAGGAGAGACCTTCTGGAGCCTTCTAGAGCAACAAGCCCTGCCAATACCTTGCTTTTAGGATTCTTTTAGGATTCTTAAACATTTAAAGTTGTGATGTTTAAATGTTAGAACCCTCTATAAATTCTAAAGGCATGTAAACTATTGTTATTATGACTATTACATTAAAATCCAAATGGAAGATTGTAATTTGTGTCTCCTCTTAGGAAAATGGTCTATTGATGCATAAAATGTATATTAAATGAACCATTTTTGAGGTTATGGGATTTGAACTCAGAACCTCATGCTTGCTAGGTAGGTTAGTAGTTGTATTTACCACTTAAGCCCCACCTCCAGCCTTAGATATGGCAATTCAGTGCTTATGTACATCACAGTTGTTAGATACTTCCCTGCAGTTCTTTTCAAACACCATATATGAAACCAGGGCCCATTTTTACCTGCTAACATTCACTCACTCACTCATTCACACATTCATGCTTTTTTTGAATCGTCTTCATCCAGACAGAATATGGTAATATTTCTGTCACTTGGGCTTCTCTCTGATGATATGTCTTATTTTCTTTGAAGAAGAGAATATTGATAATGCAATCATTTCTCTAACTACTGGACAATTTTCCTGTACTTGACATTTCCTGAAATATAAATCATGGAAACAATCTATGCTCTAAGCTATCACAATAAAAGCAATTATTATTTTTCAAGACTGTTTGCACATCTTTAGTCTGTCTTCCTTGGTACAACACAATCTCCAAAAGCAAATTAAACAAAAGAAATAGCTTAGAAGTTTAAAGTGAGATCTGATCAACAAAATTTTTCCCTGTTTGTAATTCAGTTGAGTATTTTTGATTCAAGTCTTGCTATTTTGAGGGGATTTGTGGCATTTAACTATTTTTTAATAATGGATTTTTCCTGATTACAAAATGTCTTTACTGTAGAACATTTAGAAAATGGAGCTAGATGAAGGAAATACTATCAAAACAATATAAACTCACCACCCACTGATAACCACTATTACGTTTTGTACTTTAAGTTCCCCCAAATCATTGTATCTGAGGGTGAGAGATAGGGAATCATCAAAGCAGCTACATTCTAATGACAATAGGAGCATTGGTCCTATATTCCTTCATGGACTCAAGCCCTGCTGAGAGCTAGCAGACCTGGCTTAGAAAAGCTCACATGCAGCACAAGTGTGTGAGAACACAGGGAAGGGCTTCCTCAGCCAGGCTCTGGGGAGGGCTGGACACCCTAGACCCACCATGGGGCCTCCATCCTGCCTTATACCAATGCACAGGCTTCTCAGCTCAGTTACTGCCACCAGTTTTACCTGCCCCAGTCTAGGAGAGGTGGCTTTCCAAGGCATATGGTGGACCAGGCTAGTCTATCTCTTGAAATTCTTCCTTTGGATTTAGTGGTAAAAGTTCCATGTATTTATTTTTTTCTTGGCTAAAGCACAGAGCACAAAGCTTTACTCTTGGCTCTGCCTACTTCTCTAACTTCATTCTTGCCCATACCCCTTGCCCTGTATTCCCTGCAGCCACTACTGTCTTCATCTTCATCCTCATCACCAGGCCCATGTGCTTGGTACCGTGCACTGAAGTTACAAATGTTACCTCACTTACATACCCACAGTCCTAGGAGGTGGAGTTCACAGACAGGAAACAGACTCATAGAAGCTGAGCCAGCCACTCTCATAGCGACCTAGAAGATGGAATCTGAGCTGAGACGTCTCTGGTTCCAAAGCTTAATCATGGGGATCTCTGCCACCTTGCTAAGCTACTTGATGTTTCTTAAACCATGTATCCATGTATTTTGCTATTTCAGCTTCTGCATCTTTGAATAGCTTTTTACCCTTCCTGAGCCTACTGGTTCCTTAGCATGAAGCTTGAGGTCTTCCTGCCACTCAGTTTAGTAGTCGCCCTTCCTCTGTGCTTCCCCAAGAAGCACATGAAACCCCATGTTGGTCTCAGTGGTAGGGTGTGCCTCACTCAAGTGTAGTTACTCCATTACCCACCATCTAGCCCTCTCCCACCAGGAGTGCTCTTGGGTGGGAAGAGAAGCTATGTGTTAATCTCTCATCTCTATACCTCTCTTCCTCCTTGTCTAGCACAAGATTCAGTACTAGGGGGGAGGTACTGAATAAACATTTAGTAAATGAACCAATCAGCAGTAGCTCCCAGCACCTTTACAGAGGCTTCTACTGATCAAAACTTGATTTGCTTATAATGTTCTTGCCAGAAGTGACTTAGAGAAATAAGGGCAATGACTCCTCTGGAAGAATTCTCTGCCAGATCACCTGCCAGACTGGAGCCAGATGAAAGCTTTTCACTTGCAACTGACTGTGAGTTCTCAGAGATGCACAGGGAGCTAGACTCCCAAGTGTTTTTGCTGCTGTCACTGTCTTTGTTGTGCTTAATTTTGTCATTTTGTGACCCAGATTAGGGCCAATGGCAGGGGCATCTGGCAATGGAAATTCTTTACAGGTAAAGAATAGAAGGCAGAGGGAAAAATACCATATCCTGGCCTATCATAGGTTGGGGATTGGGGAAAGGGGGAGAGATGGAAAGGGGGAGATAGGACAGTAGGAAGTCAGCATAGTTTGCACCTCACAAAAGCCAAAGATCCAGTTCTAGCATGGTCTACAGAGTCATAGACAGACCAACAGAATTGAATGAAGACGCCCATCCAACAACTTTTATCATGCCCTGCTATGGACTGATCCCTACACGTGAATGCTTTTATAATGCTTACAGATAACCTTACTGCATTACATTTTTGTGTTAAAGTATGACTCCACTTTTCCCAAACCTGTAATAGCAGGTTTCTCAACTTTTTAACATGCCAAGAGCTTTTCAGATAAATGGAGGCCAAGGGACTTCTAAAAGGCTTAGGCTGGGTTGCAGGGTCTGAATGAGACCTCTGTTTCTGGAGCAGGCACGTCCTTGGTGTTTGGGAATCAGTAAAGGGTGGGTGGTACTGAGATGTGCTGGAGCTGACTTATCTGGCTCATGAGAGTTGACTGCATGCATCTTTTCCCAACTCCATCTGCAGTGACATCACACTGATACTTTGAAATTGGCCATCGTTGTACACAAACAACAAATCAGGACTTTTAATTTTTTTTCCTCCTGAGAATTAATTATTGAACATTGGCTACCACAGTATTGGCAGTGGGGAAATTGTAGGCTGTTGGTATTTTTTTTTCTGGTGGTGGACACAAATAAGGAGGACTTGATGAGTAGGGACCATATCTACCTGTGTCAAGAAGTAGAGTGCTCAGGCTCATGAGCAGGGGCTGTATCACAGTGTACCCTAAACTTTAAAGTCCAATTATATTCAGACCCCATCTCACAGTGACAGAACTGGAATTTCTGAGTATAGAAATCTATGGTTTCTTAAATGTTCTCAAGGTGGTTCTGGTCAATACAATGGTAAATAGGAGTTTTTATTATGGCTCTTAGATGTTAAGACACTTCAAGGAGAAGATATAAAGGGTCATCTATGAAGACATTGATTTCCTACACAGGTTCCTTATCATGTAATGCCACTGTCACCTGCCTCCTCTGATGAGACCTGACTTAAGATGTTGATAGAAGTACTGGCTCCAAGACAAAACAAGAAAGATCAGGAAATGTTATATGGAAAAAGATATACTTGAAACTTTTTCTTTTTCTGTACACAAAGCTTTATCAACTATATTAACTGGAAATGGGCTTAGGCCATTGTATGACTTGTTACTTAATTCATAATTTATCTTAGGAGCCAAAGTGGTCCTATACTTGGTGGAAGCTGCTGTCTTAGGTTGGAATAAGATAGTGATCAAAAGATGCTGGGAATGACCATAGGTTGGTGGTGGCAGAGACCAGGAGGACAGAGGCTGGAAGAGCATAATGCTAGGATGCTCATGTACAGAGAGCTTCTCACCTTCCTGAAATGTGAGGTGAAGGGAAGAGGTAGAGCTTCTTGCACTAGCTCTTTGTTCTCTTCTGAGTTACGTGGAATGTGCCCTTCACTGGCAGGGAGTAAGGAGTCTAGGTTTTTGATAAGGAGGAGATGGAAAGAGACCTGTGTGTGGGGTTAAGGAGGGAGGAGAGTTTTGGAGGATACATCAGCATCTCCCAGACATTTCCCACTAGCCAAAAGAAAGATCACTCAGAGTGGAATCTGATTCTTAGTACCACAGCTAGCTTGCTCATTTTTTAATTGTTTAGCAGTCTCCCTATTTATCACAGTGTATTATAACCTGAAAAATACAATTATCTGAAAGGCAGGGTAGGAATAGCCAAGACTTTGAAAGGAGACAGGTCTGGTTTTGAAATATAAACTATGTTGCTAAGAACTCTACAGCATTGGTTCTGGTTAAGAAGAAATCCCATGTTGTCTAGAGGTCCTCACTCTAAAGTCTGAGATATGGAAATTTCCTAAGTTTCACTGTCCCTCTTAACTGAATCATCTTTGTGTTGCTTTAATGGGTCATTTCATTAAGGACACAAAGTGTGTTGGTTGAATGAATTAGTAATTAAATACATGAATAAATGAATAAACACTGATTTTCAGAGTGTCACGGTATGGACATAATCCAATGCACCATGAATAAAAAGATTTCTTTTGGAATTCTTCCAATTTAGCAGTTATTCCAGGCTGGGTCTTCTAATCCCATTTCAAGGTCAGAGCTACTTCTTTGTTCTGACCTTGGCCTAATGAGCCATGAAAACTTACATCATTTTTTTCTATTTTAATACTTCTGTCCATTTAATGGGCGGTATTTTCTCTGGAAACAGTGGAGCGAACATCACCAAGATAATGGGTAATAACATTAACATTCCCACCAGCATAATCCAGATATTACTCAATTAAAGTAATAACTCCTAATGCAGGAGAAATTGTTTTGCTCTTAAGAGTTCGATTCAACCATCAGTGCACTGTAATATTCAAATGACAGAAATTACCTTAAGTCATAGATCTGTAATGTGATGTTGAAATGGATTTCTAATTATATTTTATGATGTTATATTATACATGTTCATAAGGTCAGAGTTTATAGCTTGTCTACTACTAGGCAATATGAATAGTTTTTTAGATATATAGTGAACAAAAATTAGAAATCTGTGGATGAAAACTACTTCAAAGGATTACTTAAACCATTCCAACAATATCATCTCAGAAAGAATGAGGGAGACAGAGAGATTGAGAGAGTATGAGACTACGTTAACTTTAACTTTGTCTCCTCTGAAGACGGGAAAGAAAAAAATCACCTTTCTACAGTTGAATGCATGAGAATTCTTACTCCTGATGTTGGCTGGACTGTGCTCATTTTCTTTCTTGGTCCAGAACCTTGAGTTTAGGAGACTTGAGATGTAGCTCAGTGGTAGAACACTTGCTTAGCATGTAAAAGGGCCTGGATTTGATCCCCAGCACCACAAGGAACAAAAAAAAAATCCAGAATCTTGATTTTGATGATATATGCACAGAGAATCAGCCAGCAGAACTGGCTCATACTACCCTCACTCAGGTGTGGGTGATATGCCCAACAGTGAGAAATAGGCAAGTGAAATGCGCTACGCATGATACAAATATGTGTCAATTTTATAACAAGTGTTTGGCACACCCTTGTTGTGCCATCACTCAAAACTCAGATCAGAGGGGGCACTTCTACACGTACCTCCCACATTGACGCTCTCTTCTGCTCTCAGAGGGTCCTTGCTGTCTTCATTACAGAGACTGTCTCCATAGTCTTGTCCCTACTGTCCACACTTGGATTTAGGCAAGACTAGAACTATCGTTAATTCTTACTCAGTCTGAATTTAACTTCAGGTTTTCTAGTGAAGAGTGAAATTCTTGCTGCTTTTCAATCAAGTTGAATGTCACGGCAGTCGGTGAAAACACTGCAGTGAGAAGATTCCACCAATTAATGTGTGGAAGAAGAAACTTGCTTTCACTGTGGTTCTTCTAAGTGGGTGAGATCGATGGGTCTGGCAAGGGGTGGCAGTGGGTATGGAGAACAGGTGGTGAGTAGGACAACTATCTGCACACAGCCAGTGTGGAAAGACCCAGAAGGTAGGAATGAGTTGAGAGACAGTCCCAGAGCAAGGCTAAATTCTTCTCAGCTAAGACTGCGCCCTCCATCTCTCTCCCTGTCCCATCGAGGGGGCTCTGTTCATTTTCCACAGCTCAGAGCAGAATTCAGTCCTCTACTGTTCAGGATTCATGAAACAGAAAAATTATTCTATCCAAAGAGTCGACAGAAAGAGCTCATTTCAACCTTACCGGCAGCTGGGAGAGCAAATTATGACACAGAAAAGAAATGGATCTTTGCAGCTTGCTTTCCTAGGCGGTTCCTAATGTGCTTCTGATCTGCCATGAGACTGTCACACACAAATTTCCTTGTGGCACCAAACAGAGTCTGTGGATGGAGAGGCGATGGCTCGGTAACATTTCATGGGCCACTAGGCAATTCTGTTTCCTACTTGTCACCAGGACCAGAGATAGATTGGCTGCTAGGGAATACCTAACACCTGAATGCTCCAGGAACAAATGCCCCTCAGATTTGGGGCTGACACTTCATTCATTCACCATCCATTTATTATGTTTCTACCACATGCACCAGGTGCTGGGGACACAGAGATGATGAAGACGTCGTTCCTGCCCTCAAGGAGCTCATATTTTATCAGGGTGACAGATGGGAACACATAGTGACAAGCCAGAGAGAATGTTGGCTCACTGCTCATGCTCCTTGAGGAAGAGCTGTTCACTCTGCAGGAGTGGCTAATTTCTCACCCAGTATTTTACCATCTGCTTGACACAGGGTGCAGACCATGTGAGTCCATAAGAGAGCCCAGGATGGAGGAGGACATAAGCCTAGCTTCTACCTCCTTGTAAGGAATGGTGCTGAGAGCCACTGATGTCAGAACTAAGTCAGCGAAGATCCTGGAGTTGTCATTAAACAAAAGGGAAGAGGCCATGTCTGCATTTACTTCATCCCAAATTATTAGGTGGAGCAGGGTGCTAGTGGCTCATGTCTATCTATAATCCTAGCTACAGAGGAGTCTGAGATCTTAGAATCGAGGTCCAAGCCAGCCTGGGCATGAAAGTCCATGAGACTCTTATCTCCAATTAACCAGCAAAAAGCCAGAGTAGAGCTGTGGCTCAAATGGCAGAGTGCTAGCCTTGAGCAAAAAAGCTCAGGGACAGCACATAGGCTCTAAGTTCAAGTTCTAGTATTGGCACACATGGGTGTGTATACAGACCTGCACCCACACAAACATACACATTATTAGGAGTGTAATATGCATGTATTAATCATCTTTTTCTTTTTTTTTGAACACTTAGACTATGGTTTGTAAACTTTAGAGTGTATCAAAGTCACAAGGAAAAGTTATTAAAGCAGATATCTGGACCCTACCCTTGGTTCATGATTCTGTGGCTCCACATGGCTCCTGATGGGGAATCTGCAGTTCTAACAAACCCCCTACGGAGAACCACTGGCCTCCACAGGGCTTGCTATGTGGGGAGGGGCCCATACATAAACGATTTTTAATAGTAGTAGCTATCATAAAGAGTAGGTAGTTCATACTAGCACTGCAGGGTAGTAATAATCTTTATTTTAATCATGAGAAAATACAGACTCAAAGATCTCAATATTTTGCTTAAGATCACAGAGCTAGTAAATGTTAGAGATAATATTTAAATCCAAGTCTTTTTGAGTAGAAAGCCCATGCATTTCCTGTCATTCTAATCTCTCGAGTAAAAGAGAAGTGTGGCTTTTTGTTTGTTTTAATCCAGAAGCTAAAGAAATTCAACAATAAATAAGTAAAGTCTAGAGCCATAATATTCTTATTCCATTTCAAATATTCTTCCAAATCTATTATTAAAATGATCCCTCAAGAGCCATTAGAAAGACTATTTCTTGAAAATAGTTGTAAAAATATATGAGAGCAAGAGTTGGCTGTGCACTGAGCCCAAGAAACCTTTTAAGTCAACAGCTATCAATCCTTTTTTAAAGCAATGAAATCCTTTTTGTTAAACAAAAGTCTGCTTAGAACTCCAATAGATAAAGCACATAGGAATAGGGCTGCTTTCAGGCCTGTGGAACAAATGTTGGTGCTAGCTGGAATGGCTGCTGTGATTGTGAGCACTGTTAGAAGCAGACACAGAGAGCTTCCCCAGGAAACAAAGGTATTAGCTCAGAGATAAGCTGGGCAACCATGGGATTCACTGCAGACTGGGCTGCAAGAAGGGACTGGTGAGTTTTCCAGAAGGAAGGCAGACATAACCCTGGAGAACATTCATGACCGATGATACCTTCTCTTAGGGAAGAGCTTCACTAGTGCCCTTGGAATTGGGGTTGGTTGGTTGGGCAGGCTGGCGTTAATGGGAGTATTGTCTTACAGTAATAGCTTCCTCATGGTGATGCCTTTAACTGTGGTTGGATCTGCTTTACAGTTATGGTTGACAAGTCATCTAGTGAAGTCCTTAGCTCATTCTTTCAATCAACTAATTCTTGTGTGGTCTCTATGAAGTTCAGACTGTAGAACCTTATTAGGTATTTCTGAGGAGAAGGGGTCCAACAAAGGAACTCGGGATAATTTCCATTACTATTTACTGTGCAAAGAGATTTAAATAAGTAGTCACTTCTCATGGGGAACATCTGCACAGTACTTGATCCTATTTGAATGAATTGGCCCATGTTTACATATATGTTTAGAGTCCCCTGTGATTCACTACCAGATGTAAAATTCTTTTGTTCATGCAGAAGGGGGTTTGAAAGCCATCCCAGATGTCAGCTTCCTTATTTTGAGCTGAATCTCATCCATACTACTTATTTGCTGGCAGACATGGACCACCAGCCTCCTGTTGTTCATCTCTGGACTGTTAATATGTGAGGGAAGTAAGCTTCTACATAATTTTTAAATCACCATGTTTTGACCTCCTTATTACAACAGCTTAGCTTATAAGCTATCTGTGGATCAAAGGTGACTCAGTTCTTGGGTACTCCTCCCTTTAGGAGGGGTGTGGGGGGCGGTGTCTATGTTCTCTCCCCTTTGAATGTGGAGGCCTAGTCTCTACTTTGGCCAGTTTCTAGGTTGAGGTCTTCATACCTCAGACTTCATTTTCTGTCTGTTCTAACAATGGGAATCCTGAGACTTCAGGTGTGAAGCTTGACTTCCTGAGATTACTATGCTGAAGAGGCCATGTGAAGGGGCTTTATCAGACAGGCCCAGCCCTTGAGCTACCTCTCCAATGTGAATGACACCATCTACAACCCATAGGAAAAGCCCATTTGTCAGTGAACACCACAACTACCTGTTCAATGGCACGCTGAGAAGAAAACAATCAGATCACAAGAGAAGACAAAATACAGAAATACTATTCTGATCTATGTCCATGCTGGGAACCACTGATGACACATTAAAAATGGCAGAGCAAGTTTGGTGCTGGTGACTCACACCTGCAATCCTAGCTACTCAGGAGGCTGAGATCTGAGGATCGTAGTTCAAAGCCAGCCTGGGTAGGAAGGTTTGTGAGACTCTTATCTCCAATTAACCAACAAAAAGCTGGAAGTGAAGTTGTGAATCAAGTTGCACAGTGCTAGCCTTAGGCAAAAAAGCTCAGGGGCAGTGTCTAGGCCCTGAGTTCAAGCTCTAGGGTCATCACAAAAGAAAAAAAAAGGCAGAGCAGCAAGGTAATATGCAGGTGTCTTAGTCCCTGACGATATCATTGAGTATTAACTTTGGAATCACTTATCTCCAGATTTCTCATTAGTAAGATAGTAACCGTCTACACTAAAAATCCTGGTTAAGTTTTCTGTTACTTATGGTCTCTAAGCATTGTAACAAAACTTCCTGTACTGTCTCTCAGGAGGACTTTGTGACAGAGGGGGCTTGAGGACACATTGACTTCTTAACAAATTTATCTGTAGAGCATGGTGCAAAGTTCCGGCAACCTTGGCTGATTTACCCTGAGGCAGCTTTCTGAACTGGGTGCACAGATTCTACTTACGCCATCCCTTTACCTCCCACTATGGGGAGAGGGAGTCTGACATGTTTCTTAGGATAGCTAAGAATGTGAAATAGCAGTTTGGAGTATAGAAAAAACTCTGGAATTTCCCTTAGGTTTTTCTTCCCTCTTAATTTTTTTTTTTTTTTGGTCAGTCACGGGGCTTGAACTCTGGGCTTGAGCTCTGTCCTTCAACTCTTCAGCTCAAGGCGAGTGCTCTACTGCTTGAGCCACAGCACCACTTCTGGTTTTCTAGTGGTTTATTGGAGATAAGTTTCTAGCAGACTTTCCTATCTGGGCTCGCTTTGAACTGTGATCCTCAGATCTCAGCCGCCTGAGTAGCTGGGATTACAGGCATGAGCCACCAGAGCCCAGCCCTCTTAAAATCTTTGAAAAACAAAGCACATATAGGAAGCCTCTGTGTACCATGCTAGAAGCATGGTTGTCCATTCTGATGAACTGGCTATGAAGAGAACCATATGTCTATGCAAGGCCATTTTTATCTGATAGCTTAACCTATCTTGGGACTGGGGAATGAAGGAGGACCTGGATCATCTCTGGGGATCCTGGAGGGATGATGAAGGGAATACTGCCAATGGCTTCCTCACTGCAAGCCTCTAACTGGCTAAGGATGGGCCTGTGGGCAGAGAACTGAAGCTGAAAGTTCAAAACAAGATAGAGAAAAGGGATAAAAATCAAAGAAGGGCTGGAACCAGTGGTTCACGCTCGTAATTCTAGATGTTTAGGAGGCTGAGATCTGAGGATTGGGGTTTGAAGCCAGACACAGCAGGTAAATCTGGGAGACCCTAATCGGTAATTAATCACAACAAGCTGGAAGTGGGCCTGTGGCACAAGCAATGCAGTGCTTTAGCTGTGAGCACAAAAGCTCAGGGACAGTGTCCAGCCCCAGAGTTCAAGACCCAGGACAGAAAAAAATCAAGAAAGGGGTACAGACTTTATCTTTTTTGCTGTTGTTTTAAACATATTTATAGTGTACCCTGTGTGGTTTTTTTTTGTTTCTTTTGTATGTTCTTCCCCTATAGTATAACCCCTGTTTTTACTGTATTTGATTCCAGTGCTCTGCATCTTGTATACACATTTTTCTGATTTGGGGAGGGGAAGGGAAATAATAAAATGCTGAAACAAGGATACAGATTGACCCATTGTAACAATGAGATGTACAAGACACTATGTTGAAAATGAACTTTACAACTTGGGGATGGGGAGAGGAAGGAGTTGGGGAGGTAGGGAGGGAAGGGATGGTAGGGGGGAAAACAAAGGAGGAGGTAACAATGCCCAATTGGAAATGTACTCATTACCTTACTCATGTAATTGTAATCCCTCTGTACAGTGTTTTTACAGTAAAAATATATACAAAAAAGAAAAAAAGGAAAGGGGAGACAGAATCAACAGCTATGGAGAAAAGATGGGATCTACAAGGTCAAGCTTTAGAGGTTATCAGACTGAAGAAAGCCAGAATCATGTCTGAGAGGAAGAAATTGGGGCAGGAGAATTGTGATGAGGGATAGGAAAGCAAGATCAGGTGAAACAGAAATAATGTTTGTGTGCTAGTATGCACTCATGGGTCACTGGAAAAACCTGGAATCACTGAATGGGTTTGTTAACAGCTGAGGCATAGAGCATGAGTGCATTGGTTAGCTCACCTAAAAATTTGACAGACACCTAATTATAGAAAGCTGACTGATATTCTAAGATGCAATCTAAACACAACTTACTTTGAAATCTTTGTTAACCCACCAAATAGACCTTTATCATACAGGGAATGACCTATTCCCTGACTGTAGAATTGTTCTCAATTTCTCTTGTATTATAGCCAGCCAATTATTTGGCAATTTCCTCAACTGGAGGACTGAAGAACTTTTCATGTCAGAGACTCTCATTCTCCTTTTATAGTATGAGCCACACAGCTTTCTACATTGAAAGTGCTCAGTAAGTATCTTTTGATTAATTACTACTGCCAACCTTTTGCCTTGTTTTTCTGTTAAACAATGTTTTATAAATGGCTCAGGCATTTTTTGATAGTGTATTTTTCCTCTAAATGACATAATTAAAACATAAATATATCATCTAGGAGGCCAAAATAAATTTTATGCAGAAAAATTAAACATGTTTTAGAAACAAAAGGAATAAGAAATAAGTGAAGGATTTAGAGGTTGTAAGTTTCTGTTTTAGACCAGCTCCAGGCAAATGAATGCCCTCTGAAAGTGCCACCAGCCTTGTCCTACACAAAGTGTTTTCTGACCATTTTTCTACAGTGTCTTTCCTATTTGGACAGAGTTTCATTTATTAATGAAACATAATTGGGCCCCATTTCAAAAGGATGAACAAAGCCCGTTTTGTTGTTCCATTCAGAAGCTGGGTTCAGTCTGGGTCACAGTGTTTGTCAGCGTCTCTTTCCAGGCCCTGGAGGCTTAGATGTTGCAGCAGGACAATTGGGGACCAGTTGGTCAATTTCCCACTCCAGGGAGCCCCTGAAAGAGGCTGTCCTAAGCTCCGGAGCCAGTGAGTACTGACTGAATGTAAGGTCTATACCTTCACATTACACTTGGCAAGAAGAATCCAGTTGGCCCCTTGTCAATTCTGTCATTTCTCACAGTGTCGACCCACCTTCTGATGACTCACCACCCCCCAATCAAGCTCAGGCTCCAGATTAGCAGAGCGGAAGCTCTTTCTTCAAAAGCCTTCCCTGTCTCCCCTCTGCTTATCTGTTGCTTCTGAAAATATTGCAAAGACTGAAAAATAGACAGCCCATGCAAATGTAATTAGAGAATAATAGAGAGACAAATGAGCAGCACTAGAAAAGAGAACACTAATACCTTCTACTTGTTCATGACAGACATTGTGCTAGGAATTTTCTATTCATTATCTGTTATCCCCAGTGACCCTGTAACAGATTAACTTATCTTAGGGAGAATCATGCCAGAAGTAAAGCTACTTGGTCATAGTCACATGGACAAATTAGTGGTGGAACCTAAGAATTTAGGTCTGATTCCATAAATGAAATATAAAAAGGTATTAAATAATTTGTTTGGAATATTAGACCTAATTACATACTAATTGATCGAAAGCCTCAATAAATGGGTACTTCACAATAAAAACGATAACCTAAATGAACAATGAGGTAGGAAACTCTTTTAAGTTAGTAACAGATAAATTGTAAAAATATTTCTAAATACACAAAAGAAAAAGGCATATAAAAAGGCCATAAGAAAAAGGCCTAATAAAGTCTTCTAACCAATAAGAAATCCAATTTTCCCAAGTTCTGCTAGCTGTATCAAAACACTGTCAAGGCAGGACTCTAAATCATACTATGTGATAAATTTGATCTTAATGGAGATTAACAATGTAAAAAATCAGTAAAAGATTAATATACTAACATTAGGTGACTCAATCCATTTAAATACATATCCAAAGAAGAATTCAATTCAGGCAAAATAATTTTGCTATTTTGACCTGATAAAGATACCTATTTAAAATCATGAACCAATAATAGAAAAGTACTAAAAACTTTCCTTTGAAAAATAAGCCATAGCAAGAAGATCATTGCCATTACAACTTAACATAGCAAAAGATGAAGAACACTAAACTGGAAAAGGAAAAAAAATATTTACGAATACTTTGCTATACTATTCAAACTAAATGATGTTTAGGAAGAAAGATTTGCTGTTCAAATAAAAAAGCCAGCAGCATTATACACGATATGCCACCATATATTATATTCTCCATATGATTTTACACACTTTTGTACACAAGCAGTAAACTGCTAGGAAGCATACCATATAGTACTATAAGAATGTAAGATGCTTAGAATGCATGCATTGACTTAAGTAGTATAAAGTTGATACATTTTAAATTAAAATCAACACTATTTTTTAGAACTTGACAAAGTACTTCTAACATTTATTACATAAAAGGAATGTCAATGGGGCTGGGAAGGTAGCTCAATGGTACAGTGCTTGCCTTGCATGCATGAGGCCCTGGGTTCAATTCCTCAGTTCCACATAAGCAGCAGAAAAAGCCGGAAGCGGCACTATGGCTCAAGTGGTAGAGTGCTAGCCTTGAGCTGAAGAGTTGAGGGACAGCGCCCAGGCCCAGCGTTCAGGCCCATGACCAAAAAAAAAAAAAAAAGAAATGTCAAAAGTACTAAATAATGTTTTAGAAAAAAGACCTCTGTTTTGGGTACTGTAATTTCTACTCACATTACAAAGCATGGGTAAGTACAACAAGATAGTATTGGTGCAGACCAGACATTCAGAACAATAGAGGGCAAGCCTACATGACAATATAACTAAAGTTAAATATTCACTTTTAAATACATAGAACTACTAAAGGAAAAGAAAGAATCAAGATTATGTTCTGGATGTAGATCAGTTGTAGTGCACTTGCTCAGAACCTGAGTTTGATCCCCAGCACCATAAATAAACAATAACAATAATTTTTTTTAAAAAACCCACCAAACTCTTCCTAACTAGGGATGGTAATGCACACACATAATACCAGTACTCAGGAGGCATAGGCAGTCTGATTGTTAGCTTGAAGTCTGCCTGAGCTACATAGAAAGAACCTGTCTCAAATCAAGCAAACAAACAACAAATAACATATAAGTACAAGCTGGGCACAGGTGGCTCAGGCCTGTAATTCTAGTTACTTGGAAGTCTCGGAAACATGAGGATGGTAGTTCAAGACTAGCCTTGGCAGGCTGGGAAGGTGGCTCAGTGGTAGAGTGCTTGCCTTGCATGCATGAGACCCTGGGTTCGATTCCTCAGCATCACATAAGCAAAAAAGAAAAAAACCGGAAGTGGCGCTGTGGCTCAAATGGTAGAGCACTAGCCTTGAGCTGAAGAGCTGAAGGACAATACTCAGGCCCAGAGTTGAGGCCCCACGACCGGACCAAAAAACAAAACAACAACAACAACAAAAAAAAAACCACCCAAAAAAACAAAAGACTAGCCTTGGCAGAAAAGTTTTCTAGACCCCATTTTCAATTCATAACTAGGCACGGTGTCATCCTAAGCTTCATTGAAGGGTGAAGATTGGGAAGAGCTCAGTTCTAAGCCAACTCATACAGAGAAATCCCTGAGACTCCACCTCTCTAAAGGGAAGCTGGACATGGTGGCACATACCTATTATCTAAGCAGTAACAGAAACTCTAAAATAGGTGGCTTATACCTGGGCAAGAGGTGAGAGCCTATCTAAAAATAATCAGTAAAAAGCACCAATGGGAGGCATGGCTCAGGAGCACAGCAGCATCTGTCTAGGAAGCCTGAGGTCCTTAGCTCAAACCCAAGTATTATCAAAATAAAATAAATAAAATAAACCCAACCCAGTGCTGGAGAAGTAGCTTGGCATAGAATTACTTGTCCAGCATGCACAAGCTCTCAGATTCAATTCTTAGCTGTGGCAAAATGGAAGAAAAAAAGAGATTGCATCAGATTTTAGGAACTATGCACAATGAACTGTGAAGAACTTTTAATGGCTTGAAGCAATAGAAGACATAATGATGGAAAAAAATCAAAAGATTCAGCTGGGTAATATTTAATGAATCTTAATCACAAGAATAATATACAAAGGGACATATTGAGAAATATTTGCCCTCTAATGGTATAATTAACAACACATAAGGAACTTGTTAAAATCAAGAACATGTTTAATCATTAGAAAAGTTCATCTATATGAGGATATTCCATTCAACATTAGTTCTAATTGCACATAATAAAAAACTGATATAACCATAATGGAAGATCTCAATACCTTGCAACCTATCAACTTAAAATTTCTATCATTTAACAAGGTGGCAATGGAAGATTGTGTCTCTCACATAAGGAAAAATATTTTTGACACAACATTTAGTGAAGAAAGTGGAATATAAAATGAAATGAATATGACCAATCTCTATAAAAACAAATAACACGTGTTCTGAACCTGGGAAAGGGTTCATAAGAAGTAAAAGAGTTTTAGAGAGCTGGGCTTTGGGGGTACATTCTGAATGACAAACTCAAATGATATCAGAAGTTGAGCAGATGAGAATGGATGGGGCAGGTAGAGCACAGTGTGGGGATTATGGCAAAGTAGAGAATTCAGACCTGGATAAAGGCAATTAAAAAGATTCTAAAACCTAGAACACTTCAATATTGGATTCTCTTTGGTGGAACAGGTATGGGACCCAGAGCCACTGCCCTTTCTTAGCCTGAAGGGTGTCCTGGAGACACCGAAAGCCCATGAAGCAGTTGGAAAGACCTGGGCAACAGAAAGCCTCAAAAAGATTTTGAATGGAAGAGTGACCTAATCAGATCAGCAGGGTCAAACAAACCTCATTTAAAAAGGCTATTATTAGCCTGGTACTGGTGGCTCATACCTGTAATCATAGCTACTCAGAAGGCTGAGAACTGAGGACCATGGTTTGAAACTAGCCTGGGTAGGAAAGTTTGTGACTCTTATCTCCAGTTAACCACTCAAAAGCTGGAAGTGGAGCTATGGCTTGAGCAAAGAAGCTCAGGGATAGTGCCCAGGGCCTGCCTGAGTTCAAGCCTCAGAGCTGGCACAAAGAGAAACAAGACAAGACAGAAAGAAAGTAGGGAAGGAAGGAAGGAAGAGACAGAGAGAAAAAGAAAGATAATTACTGCCCGTAAACTTTCAGCATATGCTCTCTAGATAATATTTCTTTTAATTTTTTATAATCATTAGTTTTATTAAAATGAAATTCAAACCCAAACTGAAGTAGTTAAAAGAAGCCATGTTTTGTTAATACCGAGCTGCCTGAATTTGTTATGAGATTGTGGCTCCAGGTCTTTGAATTCCTTCTGAATAAAGCTGTCTGGGAAAATGCCAAGTTGCTATCTGGTGGTGAATTAAACAGATACCCATCCATCCATCAAATGCTTATTGAGTGCCCACTGCATGCCAGGCCCTGGAGGAAGAAGGTGGAGGAAAGAAATGAGACAGAGACTCTATCTCCTGTGAGTCTTCAGGATGGTCCAAGATTCATACACACATAATACCATGTGCATCAACACATACCCAAATGCTATAGGAATGTGGCTAATCACTGCAAAAGTAGAGAGAGCGACATTCAAAAGGCGAAATGTGAACTGAATCTTAAAACATGAATACAGATTAAAGAAGAGAGAGGGGCAGTCATTCTAGGCAAAGGGAACAGAAGGAAGGCTGGAACAGCAAGGGATAGGGAAGGAGGATCTTGTCTGGATTTTTATCTTATAAACCAGATCTTAGGCTTTGAATATGCCCTCCCCCCAAGTTTGTGTATTGAAAACTTAATCTCCATTGCAACAGTGTACCTTTACCAGATGATTAGGTTACAAAAGCTCCCTCATGAATGGATTAATGTTGTTGTTGCTTTTTTAAATCATTAGAGTGGGTTTGCTATGGGAGAGTGGGTTTGTTGTAAAAGGGAATCTGAACTCCACTTGCTTGCTCTCTCCTCTGCTTCCCTCTTACCACAGAATTAGGCAGCAAGATGGCCCCCAACAGACACCAGCACTTTGAGATTGGTTATGGTAGCTTCCAAAACTGCAAGAACTACTTTTCCTTTATAAATTACCCAGCCCGTGGACTTAATTACAGTAACATGAAACAGACTAAGACATCCGACTTTTCCAAACACTGTTGCTAAGTCCAAAAGCTCTCTATTGATAAATCTTACTTGGAAGTCCAATTTGCAGAAGAGAGGAAAGGAGAATTCTGACTGGAACTAAAGGAATAGCCCCGGGCAGTATAGTTCTCACCCCGTTCCTCAGGAGGCCTTGGCTCTACCTGTTGTGACCTATATGAGTTGAAAAAAGATTTTCAGACAGGGCATAACTCAGTAAGTGGAAATTTAGGAGATTGCCATTATACCAAAGATGGACCCTTGGCCGTGATAGTGAAACACTCTGCATTTCTAGTTTCATTTTCTTTGTACCTGAGCTAACTAAGCGTTATGGGTCCTGGACTTCCCTGTTTTCACTGCTGGAATGACTGTGGACAGGTCTTCTACATTAATGTTCTCTCCTGATACCAGGGAGCTAATTCCTGAGTGGAATGACATTGTGTGTTCAGTCCTTTCTTTTAACTCAGTGCACAAAAATCTGAGGCTGAGGCAGTGTATTCTGTGTGTGTTGATTCATAGACTTTGAATAGCAGGGGACCCATAGATCATCTTTTTCCTCAACCCTCTCTAAGGTGTGAATCTCATCTTTGAGCTGATGGGCACAGTGTGAATTGCCTGGGTATGTGTTGGCCAGGAGGACACTTAGAAGCTCACAAATTTCTTGTCTTTCAAAGCACAATGTCTCCATCTGGCACCTTCATTGGGGTGACTGTGTGTGCCTGGGCATCTGCTACAGTGCCTTTTGAAATGGACACCTTGATGTATGATAATCATCTCTTAAGGACATTTACATTCACATTCCTCTTTCAAAGGATGAAATATGAAGATGTCTTTCAATGAAACAGGTGTTGCTTCTTCCTGCCAAATCCTGCGTTGGGTGTTAAAAGCAGCCCACCTAACAACCAGACCCAGTGCATGCCAGCAGCCAGGCCTGTGTGTGGGCTAATAGAGCCAAAGAAAATAAACTGCTACAAAGGTGATTAGGTGATATTAAATGTCAAGATCTCAATGAATTACCCTCAGAGGTTTCATAAAATACACATGCGGTCTTGTTTTTTATTACTGTTGTGTCAAAAACATTCTTTTAGGGGGAAGTACGTTTCTTTGTAGGGAAACAGAACTACTGGCTTTTGATTTTGGAATATGTTTGAAAGAGGAATTAGAGGAGAAAGCAGACCAGCCTCCTCAATCAGATTTTGATTCCTGGCTGGGTGGTGGAAATTTTCCTGGCTTTGAATGCTGCCTTTAGTTTGTTTCCTATCCTGGAATTTATTTTTTGCATGGTGAAGGGTAGATGGAAGGTGATTATAGACAGGCACTATTAGCCCCAATGCAGCAGAGATGCACAGCATCTCTGAATTAGTAAAGACCAGTGCCAATACCTCTGCTTGACTCTGGTGTAATAGGTGATGCGTACATAAGAGATCCCAGGGAGAAGGTTTTGAAACTTAGATTAGAGAAGAGATTACCCTCTGAGAGCTGAATGAGTAAAATAATCGATGATATTAGCCACCTGCAGAAACTGTGGTAGGGTGGGATGTTTCCCTGAGGGTTAAGCACTGAGAACAAGGGCTGGATCATAGAAGTGAGAAACGGAAGGCTGATCGAGGGGCTTGCAGGAGAGGAGGAGCAGGCTCCAAGGAGAGGGGCTGAGTAAACTGGGGAATTCAATTGAATGTGATGGGGGCTGGTGAAGCAGGCTTAGCTCTGGGATATATGAATTCCAGCTAGATTGGAGGCAGCCATCTTCCCTAATTCCAGCACTGCTCCCCAGTCCTAGACTTGGGGTGGTGGTACAATGAACAGGGCAGAAAGGTCCCTGTGTTCATGGAAGCCACATGAAACCAACAAGAAATCCACCAAGACATAGGAGATTTCAAAAATAAGAAGAATGATGAAGAAAAATACATAGGATGACTGGAGAAAAGGAGAGAAGGATTTTGCAAAGAAAGGATATGAGGCCATAGCATTCCAAGTCTCTGGCTGGGACAACAAAGTTCTGGAAAACTCTTCCCTCACCTTGCTGGGATGCAGGCTGGTTAAAGATCCGTGAAAAGATGATCCCATAAGCAGAGCAGAGCACTATGGTTCCCAGCAGGGGCATCCCTCTCTGGAAAGAGCAAGCCAGCTGCTGGTTCACAAGTCTATTGAGAGGAAGGGAAGCTTCACTGTGCTCCTGACACACCATAGCATTTATTCAATGTCTCTGCTCATGTTCATGGTTCTTCTGACAATGGATGGAACTCCTCAGCCACTGACATTCATAAAGGGACAGTGTCTTTGATTCATGCTTGGTTCCTGCAGTGTTCAATTACCTCTCTCAATTGAGGATATTAATCCATATTACAATCTGATCTTGCCAGAAAATCACATTAATGGGAAATTCATTCCATTTTAAATCATGGCATATTTTCAAGCCAGTCAAGTAATAAAGAATGTGTCCATTTTGTAGGTGCAAGTATAATACTCTTGTAGTCTAATTATAGAAGAACAAGCTAAACATGTGAGGAAAAATGATTTGTCCATCACTTCATTATCTCTCAGAGTTCACAGTGAATTGGTTTCTCCTTTGGTAGGACCCCCACTTGACAGTCACCCACTAATGAAGCTATAATTCAAAGTCAGATGCATTAGACAGAATAAATAGTAATTATTATTTATTGAACACTTTATAATTACTCAAATGGTCATATTTTTCCATTTAAATTTCAAACCAGTGCTGTGGAGTTGGTAGTTTTATCATCCCTATTTTATAGGTGAGGAAGGGGACATGATGTTACCACACAGATGGTAAGTGACAGAGACAGAATCAAACATAGTCTGTTTCACTTCAGAGTCCAAACTCTCAGCTTGAAATCATTCCCTATTGGACTCTTAGAATCTGAACCACTGCAGGTTCCTGAAAGTAGTTTATATAACTAAGACAAATGATCAACTGTGAGAATGAAGACATCAGCCAAAAGATCTCTTAATACTTCTCAGATGCATGAATCCAACAATAAAATCTTATGGGAGTGAGGTAGATGTTTAAAACACTGTCTTCCTTTCTATGGAGAAGAGAACTATTTTCTTTTGATGGAAAGGAAATAATAGCTCTGACTTTCCACCATTTCTTCTTTCCTTTCTTCCACAAATATCGAATGTTAATAAGTTCCTGTGGTGAAAAGCACTATAAAGGTACTGAGTGCCTCAATATTAATACTCTAGCCCCTGGTTTCAAGGAGCTTTTATACTTTGGGGCAAAAGGCAAGTTATGGATTTGAAGATTCTGTTAGAGGTAAGCAAGGAGCCTCAAGTTGAGCGTAGGAGAGGAACATACACAGTAGCGATTGAATCTATGAACGGAAGGCTTTCTGGTGGTGGTGGTTCTTGAGCAGTGTGTTAAAGGGTTAGTTGTTACCACTTGGGTGGAGAAAGGTTTTTGGGCAAATAGTAGGGCATGGTATCTCAGGGGGTGGGGGACCTTAAATGGTTTGGTATAGGCTGGTGCACAGGACAGGTGTGGGTGACCGCGAGGGGATAGGTTGTAGATGTGGATGGGCCAGACCAGAACAAGTAGAGGTGAGGCTAAGGAGTTGTTCTTTATGCTCTTAGCCAGGGGTTCTTCTCTGAGGGCTTCTGCAGACTCCAGTGTGCTGGAGGCAAGCTTACAGCTAGCAAACTTACAGCACACATGGCATGAGAAAACCAGCTAAATGAACGAAACTCCAAGTCCACATGCATGTTAGTAGAAGAAGGTGAGGGCTACCACTGAGAGTGATGGAGAAGGACTGAGGGATTGAAGCAGAAGCGTGACACAGATGTGTTTAGAAAGTCAACGCTGGCTGTATGTATGGAATATGCACCTAAGGAAAGGTTAGGGAATCGAGCTGAGAAGAGATAGGAAGCGGTGAGAGAACGTGGGAGGAATCTGGGTCATAGTGAGAGATGGTGAGGCCTGAACCAGGGAGAAAGGCAGAGAAGAAGAGGCAGATTCCAGAATGATTCCCCTTGATGGTCAACCATTGTGGGGATGAAGCAGCATTGTCTGAACTGAACATGTGCTAACATGAAAGGAACTATCCTATAAAGCAATGAAGACATTGAAACATTGAAGCTACTCTACTGCCCTGAAAGGTTTACTGAAAGCATGGCATCTGTATATCTCTCTGGGAAGGGACTGCTATCTTCAAACATATGTGACCTTCAGGTCAAGGCTGTGTATTTGTGAATCATTTCTGAATTCCACATGCTTAGCATAAGAATAACACTTAGGTTGTCAGTAAATCTATACAAAAAGGACTTTGTTTCTCCCGCCCGAAGTAATAGATTGTGTCATGAGATTTTTGTCAGTCATGAGGCCTGAACTCAGGGCCTGGGTGCTGTCTCTCATTCAAGGCTAGCACTCCACCACTTTAAGCCTCAGTACCACTTCTAGTTTTCTAGTGGTTAATTAGAGATAAGAGCCTCACGGACTTTCCTGCCTGGCTTTGAACCACGATCTTCAGATCTTAGCCTCTTGAGTAGATAAGTTTACAGGTATGAGGCACCAGGGCCTGGCTTTCATGAAATTTTTATACTGAACAAATTAAAATTAATAGTGTTTAGATACTCAAGTATCAGAGCAGGAGCAAAAATAACTCAAGTTCTGAGACCAACGTAACTAGATTTCTATTTGTCTTTCCATTTGTCTACTTGAGTAAGGCATTACTGAAGTATTAAAAATACGAACAAAACAGAAGCAGCTTTTTTTTTTGCCTTAAGTTTAAGCTTTTTTTTTTTTTTTGTTGGTTATGGGGCTTGAACTCTGGGCTTGGGTGCTGACCCTGCGCTCTTCAGCTCAAGGCCAGTGCTCTACCACTTGAGCCACAGCACCACTTCTGGTTTTCTAGTGGTTTACTGGAGATAAGAGTCTCATGACTTTCCTGCCTGGGGTGGCTTTGAACCACGATCTTCAGATCTTAGCCTCCTGAGTAGCTAGGATTACAGGTGTGAGCCACGGGCGTCTGGCTAAGTTTAAGCTTTATAAAGAAATAAAATAGCAAATTACTAAATAAATACTTTAATTTCAAAAGAGCCTTTGTTTATACAAGATTACCTAATGTAGTAGTAATGAAGAAATAGTTTTCTATGGAGACACTTCAATCTCTTTCAGCTAAAAGGAGTTCTTCATGGGCAGCTGGTCTACCTTGGAAGGGATGCTGAGTCCAGGGACCACAGTCTGAGTATGCTGGTCATGTATCCTGGCCACACCAGTAACACTAGTTCAGAAGACACAATCTTTCCACAGGGATCCTGATCAAATAAAACCTTGTTTAAAAAAATCTAATATGAGCCAGAGGCCAGTAGCTCATGACTGTAATCCTAGCTGTTCAGGAGGATGGGATCCAGGATTGTGGTTCAAAGTCAGCCCAGGTGGGAAAATCCATGAGACTCGGTGCTGTGGCTCAAGTAGAGTGCTAGCTTTGAGCAAAAGGACCTTAGGGGCAGTGCCCGGGCCCAGAGTTTAAGGCCTAGGACCAGCAAAACAAAACAAAACAAAATATAATAAAAATCTAATAAGACACTTAGGCACAGTGGCTCATGCCTAAAGTCTCAGCTACTTAGGAAACTGGATTGCTAAGCCCAGGAATTTGAGGCAACACAGAAGACCCTATCTCAAAAAATAAAAATTCATTAGACATTTACAGAAGGTCTATTTTACCAGGTCCCAGAACATTAGCTTGCATATGTACTATCTCCTAAAATTCTATACCAACAAACCAACAGTTGCTAAGCTTATATAAAAGACCAAGTGAGCGCCCACCTTCTATTGAAGCTGAAGATTCTAGAGCTGTCATGGGCAAAGACATCTGCATTTTTCTTTCTTTTTGGTCTGGCTTAATGGCTTCCAAACTTGAGTGTGGGTCACAACTACTGACAAGGCCATGCACATGAAACTGCACATTCTATGCTTAATGGGCAGTTTAAGGGATTTTAAAAGGACAATTGGACTATGTGTGGTTTTCACATTGTGCGCCGATTTTAGAGCTTGACTCCACACAGGATGGGAGGCGTTGTCATATTTAAGTTACCAGAGAAATGGCACTGGGAGTTAATTAAACAATTATTTAAACTCTATTTTTGAAGAAGAATCAAAAGGCCAGAAGGCTTCTAATGCTAAACAGCTTCTAACAATGAACTTTTAAACATAAACTACAATCCAATTAAAAGCAGCAGAAAAATGAAGGCCACCAGAGGTTGTTACTGGAAAGCTGAAGAAGCGGTACCAGAAGGATCTCTGTGCAGGTCTGGTACACACTCTACCTTCATATTTTTCTATTCTTTTTTCTTATGAGCATTCCCATCCTTTCCAGGATGAATAAGCTTTAAGCCTCATGAACTGGCCTATGCCTTTCGCAGTCACTTCTTTAGAGCCCTAAATGTAGTTCTGGGTTACCAGCACTGAGGGCACAATGGGAGCCATTAGAGCACAGTAGCATGTCGGGAGGAAAGCGAAGTCCAGAGCACTTGTTTTTCCAGTATAACATTACTACCATACATTTTATATAATTTACCTATTGAAAGTGTAAAATCGAATGGGTTTTCCTATGGTCACAGTATTGTTCTACCATTAACAGAATCTATTTAGAATGTCCACACTGTCTCCCTCACCTCCCACAGCCTCATGGCAGTTAGAGATTGCCTCCCTTCCCCAAAGCCAGGTAACTGCATCCACTTTCTTTGCTCATCCTGGACCTTTGTGAGCATCTGTTCTGTATCAGGCCTAAGGCCAGGGCGATCCGGGCTTCAGGAATGGTATCTTTTCTTCCTGAAGACTCTGCTATTAAGCTTGGAAAACACATCATCTGTTCTCCTGCAGTTTTATTTTCTTCTTCTAAAAATGAAAGGCATGGAACTTAGCTATGCTTCTACTTTAAAGACTCTAAAATTCAGTGCAAGAGAAAGGTATGAGGCAAATGGAAAATAGCTTTCCAAAGCTCTTGCTAGAAACATAGACTGAACAATTTTCCTAGAGGCCCATCTGGCAATGGGTAGTGAAGGCACTGGGCAGGTATGCCCCATCAGAAATCTCACGTAGGAGAGAGAGAGATGTTATGTAGAAATCTCACACAGGAGAGAGAGATGTTATATAGATAATCATGACAATTGTGCTAATATTGAAGGGATGACCCCTACATTTTCCCCAAAGAGCTCTAGTGAAGAATCTTTGTTCCTGACAAGACCATCAATCTCTGCCCCACTTACAGTGACTTTTCCAGAGCCTTTATTCATCCCAACAGAGGTCTCTGTCCACTAAAGCCTGCATACTGTTTTCAATCCCAATGCTATTCTCTGACCTTGTTAATTTTGGCTTAAATATAGGAATTCACATTGTACCCTTGACAAGCCAGTATTATGATCCCAGGACTTGATTGGATCTGCATTATGAAGAAATCCACAATGTTTTTGATCATAAGATTATGCTTTGTTATATTTCAATTTTCTATCCTTTGACACAAGACTTCTCTCATTTTTGTCTTTACCATTAACATCCCAGATGCTTAACTCATAAGTAACTTTCCTCTTGTCAGAGGGCTAGTTGTCTGACACTTTTATGCCAGAAACATTAAGGGATCTGCAAAGATGACTGATCAGATACTATTTTTGAACTTCATATGCCATCTAATGGACATGTATTTTAAAGCTTGCAAACAAAGGATTATATTTTCATAATTTTAAAGGAGTCCAAGCACATACTTTAGAAAAAAAGCATTAATCCTGGTGACTTGGTAACTGCATGGGGTAAAGCTGTGAGATCTACTGACACTTTGGGTATCAAGTACCACATGAATTTCCATCTCATTCCACCAACAAAGACACTTCCATACTTCAATGACTTTAGCTACAGCCTCTGCCAAATACTCTGGATATCGAGTCTCACAATCCAATGGCAAGGCTTAATAGACAAAAATAATAACTGAAATGTTTCATACTAATTTCCCCCTCTGGTATTTCCAAGTATTCAAATCATGCTTTCCTTTCTTCCTCATTCATTAAATAAAGAATGCATACTAACCTTTGAATTTAGAATTTCAACCTAAAATAATATACCTTTTAGAAAAATAATTTTAAAAATTTCAACCTGGAATAATCATTCTTTCCAGTGTTTTACCCGAAATAATTTCCAGAGTAATGCCTTGGCTTTCAGTTTGATAACAACTAATTTATTCTGTAGTTAATTGAATTACTTTGTAATTAGCTTACCAGAGCAAGAAAGAAGACAAAACAAATATCTTTGTGATTGGTCCTTTGTGACGACAGAGATGAATGAATAAACCCTGTATTTATTGTAACAGGCAGTGTAGGTCCTTTTAAGTGAAATAGACCTGGATTCCCTTCCATTCTTTTCCATTGCTGATTTATTTATTTTTTATTTTAGCATTCTACATTTGGGGATTGGCTTTTGCTATTTTACTAAAGAAATTTATCCTTGAGTTTTGTGCTGACCTAGAGACTGAAATTTGCCATCTGAATTACAGTCACTTTACATTTGGGGATTAGCTCTTGATATTTTACTCTAGAAATTTATCCTTGGGTTTTGTGCTGACCTAGAGACTGACATTTACCATCTGAACGAGTCATTAATACAGTTTAGTCTGTATTTATTGAGAAGGCTGCTGAAGATTAGTGAAGACTGTTAGATTACATGCCCAGAGTTCTCTACTTTGTTATGTTGAACAGGAAACAAGAATCTAAACCTTCTGCCAAATACTCTAGATACTGAATCTCACATATAAATAGGAAAGTTTAGTAGACATATTCTGTGTCACCAGAGAGAGATGAGTTAGAAGATTAAGAACTTGGGGATGACTAAGAAGGGCTAGAACCATTGACCTGAGCTATGACCAGGATGGGAGGCTTCCAACGTAGTTCTAAGTGCTAGCTTGTTTTCCTTAGACAGTTCCAATAGAAGTTGGGCAATTCAGTGCAGCAATTTAGTTTCATAAGAGCTCAAAAGAGTCTCCTTGTAAAATGCTGCCTTTTACTGATTACTTCTTCAGGGAAACCTTGAAAGCCATCTATGGCCATTGTTGTCAAAAGAGTTTATGGGAATTGCTTGCAAGGATCCTAGGATGGACAAGGCTCACAGCTTGGGCTGACCTTCCATGGGCCTCCTTAAACAGCAGAGCTCCAAGCAGAGATTGGTGGACTGTTTTAGTGTGTACTCACTAGGAAGCTAGGGAGTACATCAAGGCATGGATATGGATGGAAACTGAGGTGGGGTCCAAGCTAGGAAAGATAATTGAAAATAACCCAATATGAAGAGTTCCCACTTGAGGGCATCATTTGAGAAGTGGTAAAAGTCTGGACGTGTGTCCCTTCTAATGACTTAATCCCTTTCCATACAGACACTGATCTCAATACTTTCCTTCTCTAGGGTTCAAGGTCACATCTCACTAATTTTATTTAAAACAAACAAACATTTGTAGCTTGGGAGAAGAGTTGTGGTATTAGCCACCTAGACTTCCTAACAAGCATTTCATGGAGCATCCAGGTAATCTCTAGGCTCTAGAGATAATGACTCAGCCTGTTTGTTGGAGAAAATGGATAAGAGAAAGGTAGGGCTTTGGTAGTCTAGACAATGGATACCTTCCTCCATAAACATCCAACATTGCATCGTGTGTGTATGTGTGTGTGTGTGTGTGTGAGAGAGAGAGAGAGAGAGAGAGAGCGAGAGAGAGAGAGAGAGAGGGAAGGTGGGGAAAGGAGGGAGAAAGAAAGAAGGAGGGAGAGAGAGAATGTGCTGGTTCTAGGGCTTGAATTTAGGGCTTGGGTGTTGTCTATTAGCTTTTACCACTCAAAGCTGGCACTCTACCACTTGAGCCACAGCTCTACTCTTGACTTTTTGTGGTTAATTGGAGACAAGACTCTCATAGACTTTCCTGCCTGGGTTGGCTTCAAATTGTGATCCTCGGATCTCAGCTTCCTGAATCGGTAGGATACAGGCATGAGAACCACAGTGCATCGCTCTTCTAATATTGCAGCTTTTGAAGTCAAAGTTACATTGAATGTGAGTTTATCTAAAGTGAGCTTTAGTAAGATGTCAAATAAAAATAAGTTAGAAGCCTCAGTAATAGACTAGATAAAGCAGATGAGATAATGAATATCTGAACTCCAGGGTCTGACCTCAACTATGTTGTTTTTGGCTTCATTATTTATTTCTCAAAGCTCACACTGCAGAGACTTGCTCTGCTGGGCCTGAGTTTAGACGTTCTCCTGTGGTCTGGTGCCATCTTTTGCACATTTAGCTGCACGTGCTACATTCTGATTTCTTCAAATGCACATTGCAAGTTGGTGATGGCCACCACTTTGGAGGGCTGAACTCCACTTGGAGAATTCTTCTGGATGCCTTCATCTGCATGTCACTCAATCACTAGCATCTCTGGTTTAGTTCTTTATCTTGCTATTAATTTTCATTTTATTCCTTAACTTGGGTTACTGGCCTTGATTTCTACATATGGCTTCCCTTCCTACCTCGTCTCCAGATACTGCATCCTGTGATAGGAGATACCTGACTCCTAAGCCGCATCTTTGTACTTTGTTCTTGAGGCTCATAAATGACTGATCAGGACTGTTTTTTGGCTTGACTTCAGTTGGGGGAGGGGGCTTGGAAGAAGAGGTACCATGAGGGAAGGCCTTTACACAATAGTCTGACAAAGGGTTCTTTGTCTTTGTCACTTTTTTCTGTACAGTTCTATCTTCTGCGTCCCTAATAGATAGGCATCTAGTCCAAGGCACAGAAACAGAGCAGCCTCAAACTTTTTCTTTCTTTATCTAGGACAGCAAACATACTTCTATTTTTATACAAAGTAATGTTCCCAAAGTGTTGAACTTATATCCAATTTAATGGTATTCATTTACTCAACAAATACTGAGGGGTTGTCTATTCTGTGCAAGGCACTGAATACCTAACAGTAAAGAAAGAATTAGAGAAGACTCCACTTTCAGGAATCTGACAGAAGATAACTTCCCAAGGATATCTCATCTGTAACCAGAATGTGCTATCAACATTTTCAACATTTTGTGCATACTCTTAATTGTGTTGTTTTCTTGCAGAATTGAACACATGGTTGACGGGCTTATGTCCAATGACTACCCAAGGCTAATTTTATTCCATTCTCAGTATGCCTCATAATTTCCTTTATCTTCTCAAGTATATTATGGGCTTAGAAGACTGATGCTTCTGATTACTTCCATTTTTGGGTTTACTGCTCTTTTTTACTAACCTGGTAAAAGCAAAATACACCAAAATCCTCAAATAATACCATAAACATGACTACAAACTGCTCAGCTGGTTGGTGTTGCAAGGTAAATCCAGTAGGCGAAATACAAAGACACCATGCCAGTGTCTGTAGGCTGACTATTATCACAAAGTCCTGCAGCCCCACAAATACACTTCACACTGTAGAAAACTGAGTCATGAGAGCAGGAGAGGAAAGAACAAATGAGATCAACACCAATGGAGAGCTGAAGTAGGACACCATGTTGACAAGAGGAGAGACAGGAGATAGCACACGAGGCCTGGCACAATGGCTTCTGAGCTGGTCTCTGCCTAAATAGGGTCAGGAAGGCTCACAGGAAACTTGATAGTCTCCCAAGTTCAAGCCACAGGACTGACAGGTCCAGTAACCTATCACCAAGTCCCTGCCTCTGCCTCTAGGAATTTAGGCATGCCTATCACCTGGGAGGTGGGACTTCCCCTTCTTTCACTCTGACAAGATGACACCAGTGAAACCCAATTCCCTATCTACCACGAGGCCAAGATAGCACTGGTTAGACCCAGCATCCCCACTTCATTGGCAGTTGGTGGTTTGAAAAGGGGGGGGGGTCAGAAGGGTCACTGTTGGATTTATAGAAGAAGAATATTTCAAAGCTGAGTATGAAATCCCAACACTGCTTGGATTCTGCATGCTTCTTGTCTGACCATTATGACTGTTGTAATGAGCACAATTTTGGCAAAAAGCAGAATTCCAGCTGTTTCAAGTCACAGATGTATTCTTTTTCTGGGTTGTGCTAAAAATACAGCCAGACTGTTTTCTTAAGTTTTAAATCAGAATTCTCCGGATGAATTTTTGCTTTGATTTGGAATCCTTGGGCTGAGGACTGTTTGTAAGAGTGAACTGGATGCTAACTTAGTCTGGAAGAAAATTTCCGTTTCCAGAAAGTCATGCAGCCCTTGCTGTCTCCTCTCTTCCACTTGTTATTTCAAGTTCATGAAGAACAAAATGTGCCTGGCTGGTGTAAGTGTGAGGGAAAGGAGGAGGAGGGAATTTCCCCTACATTTAAATAGCTCTCCTTGAGGGAAGGAGGAGTGGGGCGACCTGTGGGGGATGCAGAAAGCTCACACACAAGGGCATACATGGAAAAGCAAATTTAAACTGTCTTTGTACATAAACGTAAGCTACGAGTTCTTTGCAGGTGCAGGCTAATTCCTATTCAAGTTCTCTCTGAACGGCTGGTTGGAGCAGTTCAAGTCCCAGCCCAAGACCACTGTGTACCACACGAGGCAGCAGGGGACTCTGGGAGGGAGGATGGACAAAACCACTTGGTGAAGAAAGCCTGGGAGAGCTATGAGAGAGCAGATGTCGGGAAGGTCGCCTGGATTGGTGGAAAGAACAAAAGCATTGGAGTCAGTAGGTGGGAGTCCTATCTCCCCTTGATTTTGGACAAGTAAACTGCTCACCTGCCCTGAGATCAGGTATATCACTTGTTAAACAGGAATCATAATAGTGCCTACCTCATAGGGTTATAGAACCAAAGAAAAGTTTATGTGTCAAGAGTCTAACGGTGCTGCCCGCCCAGCAGGTGTTCGGGAGTCAGAGCCAACGATGATGATCACATGAAACACATGGAGGCTGGATTGAAAAGGAAGTGCTAAACCAGGTGTTGGTGACTATGGCCCTTCCTTAATCCAGGTTACTCAGGAGCCCAAGCAGGGAAGTCCATGAGACTCTTATTTCCAAGTAACAAGCAAAAAGCCAGAAGTTGAGCTGTGTCTCAAGTGGTAAAATACCTGCCTTGAGCAAAAAGCTAAGGGACAGTACCCAGGCCCTGAGTTCAAGGCACTGGCACAAAAAAAGCGCTAGTGGACAATAAATGACAGGTATTTCCCTTATGTTTTATCTATAAAATTGGCAAAATAAAACAGAGGACTCTCCAGAGCTGTGAGAAGGAAGGAAAATGGGCTCTTTTGTATACTGTTGGCTAGAGGATAGGTGGTTAGGACCTATTTGGGAAGTAATCTGTGATAGCTAGTGTAGTTGACAAACAACAAATATTCTTTGACTCAATAATCCCACTTCCTGGAATCTAATATAAATCAAGAATGACAAATCAATATACATACAAACTTATGAATAACATTTTGTTTTAGCTAAATAATGTATTTTATATAAGTTAATACTTATTAAATGTATTTAAACTCAATGTATGCATAATAGTCTATACACTAAGCACAAACACTAAAAACAACTTAGATGTCCATCAGTTGAGGAATGTTGACTAGACTGCATGTTTCTGTGGATGGAATACTTAACAACACTCAACATCAGTGAAGTAGAGTTATGTTTGGAATGGTGCCCATGATACAGTAATAAAATAAAAAGTATGGTGTGGACAAAGTAGAGTATCATTCCATTATTGTAAAAAAATGCCTGGATGTACAGATAAGAGAGTTTATAAGTCTGATAAAAGTTTGGGAATGGCAAGCCCCAATCTATGAAAGTTTCTTTTTGGGTTTAGGAGATAGGATGAGATGAAGTGGTACAGTGGTATTCAGTGGAATCTATGCGTGTACGTGTGTGTGCGCGCACGCGCGCGCGTGTGTGTGTGTGTGTGTCCTTAGGGGCTTGAACTCAGGACCTAGACACTGTCCCTAAGCTTTTTCTTTTTCTCCCAAGACTCGTGTTCTAACACTTGAGCCACAGCTCCACTTCAGGCTTTTTTTTTTGGTGCTTAATTGAGTCTCCTGGACTTTCCTGCCCCTGCTGACATTGAGCAGCAAGCTTCACATCTCAGCCTCTTGAGTAGCTAGGATTAAAGGTGTGAGCTAACAGAACCCAGCTATACACAATATTAAACTTTTTAAGAAAAGCATTAGGTAACCAACACCTTAGAAAATGAGAATTTAAAAAGAGAGGAGGGAAGAAGGAATGGAGGAAAGCAGGGAAGGAGGGAAAGAGGGAAGGGAGGAGGGGGATAAGGAGGAATGATAAAGGAAGGCAGGAAGAGGAAGGCAAGCAGATGGGTTCAGATGGAGCAGGGGAGTTTTCTCTATCTGCCAGCACACAGTGTGGGACTTGGTACACAGTAGGTGCTTAGTAAATAGTGAATCAAAATAGCAATGATTAATCAGTTAAAGCAACCCTAACATTTAACATCTTACTGATTTTCAAAATTGGCCATAGCTTGAGCTCCTAGCAGCCTCTGTGCAAGGTCTGCCTGCAGGCTCCTGGGAGGACGGAAGGACCTGGGCTCTGCACAGCCTGTTCTGTGCTCTGCTGAGGAGGGTTAGACAGGGTTTCAGCACATAGTGACCTAGTCTCTATGGTCCAGATGTTGGAGCTGACAGGAAAAGCCTTGTTGGGAAATTGTCCTCAGAGTTGAAAGGGCTGAAGCCAAATGCTACCCAGTGCCTGCCAAAGCCAAGAAATGACAACATGCACGGAATTATACAAACTCAAGAGAAACTACATGTTGTTCTTTTCACATTATCAAAGCAAATTCCAGCATACAAATAAAGCAAGCACCAAGTGACACCCTGGCTTTATTTATCCCAGTGAACTGCCCATGTTCCTAACTTCCTGGATGCTGGATTTGAAAGGATTTAGTTTACCACTCTTGAAGGATTTCATGAAGGTCCCAGGATTCAGAGTGGACTTTGAAATCAACTTTGACATCAAAACTGATCTCCTCTTCCAAGTTTATCTGAAGGGACAAATATGTGTGTGTGTGTGTGTGTGTGTGTGTGTGTGTGTGTTTGTGCACGCGTGCGCGCACGTGAGCAGTAATGGCATTTGAGCTCAGAACCTTGCACTTGCTAGGCAGGTACTCAGTCCTTCTCTGCTTTATTTTTCAGGCAAGCTCTTATGGTTTTGCTTGGTCAGTGTGGAGTATGACCCTTCTTGATGACAGGTCCTCACCACCATGTCACCAAGCTGGGGTATGACAGGCATGAGCCACCAAACTTGGCTTGAAAGGGCAAATTCTGACATTTGAGAAAATGTTTTCTCAGACTTAGAAGGATGCCACAAACTGAGGGAAATAACAAGAAAATATTAGAAGCAGGAAAATAACAGGGATGGGAGGCGGAACCAGAGCTGAGGAAGATGAGTTCCAGGCAGGCTTGGCAAATAGAGAGTTGAAGCCAAAGACACCCAGGTTTAGAGAGACTATCCATGTCTGCAAAGGGCTGAGACCTTGAGGTGGTGCTAAGACTGTGCAAGTGGGCTTGGGCATGGAGCTAGGGGCCAGGACCCAGTAGGAGAGAGAAAAGGACAGGATCACTGGTGTGTGGGCCATGCAGGAAGCCCTGCAGAGGAGATGCACTAGAGATCAGAGATGGTAGCTAATGAATTGAAGGAGAAGATGTGTTTGGTCTTTGACTTACTTTTCCCACTTTAATACGCAGTTTGGGGCGCTGTGCTTAATACTGATTGAAAGCATTTTTGGAGCCTCAGCAGATGGCTGTGGGACTTCACAGTCATCTGCTCCTGGACGTGCAGACTGCTTCTAATTTCTCTCCATTGTAGCTGTCCACATGGCGAACCTCTGTGCATTAGGCTCTTCCTACATTGAGGACAGTTTCCCAAGAATAGATTTTGAGAAGTGGAACAACTGGGTCAGAGCATACGAACAGTTTTTTATGTGTCTTAATATACATCAGAAAGCATTTGGAAAGTCAAATTGCTTTCCAAAAGGTTGGTTGAACCCAATCACTTTTATTTCAAACAAGATTTTATGGGTGATTATGCAGGGCTTTTAATGAGATGTTTGGCTCAGAAACGAGAGTACAAAACCTGACATTTATTCTGTGCTAATCATAGCTTTTCTATCCACTGTCTTATTTAATCCTCATAACAACCCAGTGTGGCAGACATTGTTATTCCTGTTTTACAGATGAGGAGACAGGCTCAGAGAGATTAAGCACTTTCCCAATGTCACGTGGCTAGCAGAGTGACAGGGTCAATAACTAAACTCAGGCCTGACTCCAAAGCCCTAAACTTCCCTCCATGACATGCTGACTCCATTTGTTTCAAGAATACAAACCAAGAAACAATAAATAACACCAAGAATGCATTCTGGGCTCCAGAGAGCTATGACCCTATGACCTGATTCCTTTTTGTTTTGGTTTTGTTTTTGTGATGGTACTGGGGCCTGAATTCAGGGCCTGGGTGCTGTTGCTTAGTTTTTCTCTGCTCAAGGCTGGTATGCTACTACTTGAGTCACAGTTCTACTTAGGGCTCTTTTTTTGGTGGTTAACTAGAGATAAGAGTCTCACGGATTTTCCTGGATTCAAATCTCCATCTTCAGATTCCAGCCTCCTGAGTAGTTAAGATTACAGGTGTGAGCCACCAATACTTGGCTTTAAGCTAATTCTTTATGGACATCACTGGTGAGAAAGGTTTTTTCAGAAGAAATGTATTTTGTTTCAGAGTGGAACAAAGCGATTCTTTGTTATCATATTCTGACTAGTTCTCCCACCTCTTATAATTGAGATTCTTAATAACGTTCTTTGAACCACAAAAATAGGCATCGAATTGTTGTCTTCCTGAAGCCTCTTCATATCTCAAGAGAGTCTTGAACTGGGGCAGGATTCCTATTCTCTAACACAGCATTCCACTATGTTACCTAGTGTTGAGAACCACCACAGGCTTGCATTTTTGATGAAAGCTCATAGCAATGTTCATGTTGAACATCTTTTAGGATCCCAATCCTAGTGCTCTACTGGGAATTCCTATTTATGGCACGTGCTTAGAACCTAGAGAATTACAGCATGTTTGTGGCACGAGGCAGAGTCTATACTACAAAGACTGTCTGGAGATTGTCTATCACATCCATGGTGACTAAAGAGGAAAGAACCAACAAAATGAGTTAGTCACAAGGGACTGTGTTATCTGGCTAGTGGCTGGGAATTAGGCTAAGGGGTCAGATAGCTTGGGGTTCTATTCCCAACCCTAAGGCTTTATGGTTGTTTGATCTGGAATCCAAACATCTCAAGCCTTAATTCCCATGTCACCCAGTTAACATGAAGAACAAAGGAGGTAAAACCTTGCAGAAAGGACTGCGCTAGTGTTAGTGTTACTTCTGTGCGTTTGAGTGGGAATTATGAAATAAACCTCACAAAAACCTAGATTCAAGTTAGTAGGGCCTGAGGAGGCATGGGAAATGGGGTTAAGATTAGGAGGTAAGCTGAGCCAGGATGCTGAGTGCAGTAGGTAGTGAGTAAGTAGCATAGCTGGCCTTGGTTTGAGCACCTGGCAGAGTGCAAGTGTGGTTAAACTGATAGACTGAGATAAAACATCATTCGCAATTCCCTTTTGCTACTGAATATCCCTTGAATACCCCAGTCCATACCATTTCCACCCAATCTGATATACTATTTTCCTTGGAACACACTCTCCCCTCATCCAATTGCCCTATACAACCAAGGCCAACCTCTCTTCTGCCATCAATCTCTCCTGAAGCTCATTCTTCCTTTCCCCCCTCAGCTAGAGCAGCACACACTCCCTTGTTCATGCTCCTTTGGCAATTATTCTCTTCACAATTCACTTGGCAATTAATTATGTAGTGTCTTGTGATGCATTTACTGTTGTTGGCTTGAACAGATAAAAATATCTTCTATGCCTGTTTAACTTGTCACATGTGTCTGGCTTGCTTTTCTGGAAGAGGAGTCCAAAGGACAAGCTGAAAACTGCTAATAGGGGGGGAGTTCTTTTCAGAAAGCAGTAATAATCACAACCAGGCCTACGTGGTTTTCAAATTCACTATATATTATTTTCAGTTCTCGTACTATATATATATATATATATATATATATAATATTCAACTCTTTTACAATTTGGGGAGATGTACATCATTATTAGGATTCCTCCCTAGCCCAGTAATTTTATCGACTATAAGAGCAAATGCAAAATCAGGCATTGAGAAATCTTCAACTTTCTCCTATGGTCATGTCAGATCAGTTGGCCTGACATAAACAGTAAGTGCCTTTTACAACGTGAACATCAGTTTTGATCCACAGAGGTGGCCAGTCTACTGAGGAAGGTGCTGCTCATTCTTGGTCCAGAGATGTTCCAGCTACAACCACAGAACTACCACAAAACAGAGGTAGATTGTTAGAGGCTTAAGCAAAGCTCCAGTCACCTGACTCAGGCCAATAGCTTGTTGAGAGCTCTGTGTTGGAGGACTTACTAGCTAATCTCAACTTGACTCTGCAAGGATGCTATAGGATCGAAGTAGTGAGTATATATTGTGTCTGTTTGGAAAACTATCTACAACTCATCTTACCATGTAGGCTAAGGTTTAACTAATACTTTCACCAAATCAGGCCCCTCAGTCTATTGGTTTTTATTCAAGAAAGGCACTCTAAAACTCCATAGATTGAGTTTTGAGGGCAGCCAAACCTGCATTAAAGTAGGCTCTCTGGGAGGAGGAAGTGGTAGGTACACATAGTCAAGGTTAGTGGTAAAGGGAAAGAAAATTCATCATTTGTCTGTAGTTAACACAGCCATATCTTGGATGGTAAAGGACAGGCCATGTACAAAAGTGCTGTTGCCAACAGCAATGAACAACAATATCGAAGAGAAAATGTTGGCTTTGCTGATCTGAGGGCATTACAGAAAGACCCTGTTGAGGGCTCGGAAGGTGGCTCAGTGGTAGAGTGCTTGCCTTGCACGCATGAGGCCCTGGGTTCGATTCCTCAGCACCACATAAGCAAAAAGAAAAAAAAGCTGGAAGTGGCGCTGTGGCTCAAGTGGTAGAGCGCTAGCCTTGAGCTGAAGAGCTGAGGGACAGCACCCAGGCCCAGAGTTCAAGCCCCATGACTGGACCTCCCCCCACAAAAAAAGAAAGATCCTGTTGATAAGAAGCATGTGTGACACTGTGTTTGCTTGGTGGGAATAATTTAGCAAAAGCAAGGTTTTGCATTGATGTAAGTCTTATACCTAAGCAGAAAGGTCTCGGGCAAAGTGCTGTACATGACATTTGAAAGGCTCTTCGAGGTTCATCTTCCTCACTCATGAGAACTGACAAGGGAGGCTTGGGATCTCCCTAATCTACCCTTTTGTTGGCTTTGAGCATCTGGACCTCTTGTCCTCCCAGGGCCCCAAGTGCTGGAGGACACATGATCTCACCAGCACTGGCTGACAAGACAGTAGATACTTGCACATTGACCAGAGCCCATAGTAATCCCTGAAGTTGGCAGGACAAATATTCCCATTGTTTGCTGATCTTGCCTGGCTGGCTCTCAGGCATTCCTGGGTGGGGAATGGTCTTGGGGTGAAGAGAGTGCCAGCAGACCATGGCTGGGTGTGCAACATGGCAAGAATCATAGTAGTTCTGGGGAAAACCAAGTCAGAGCCCAAAAGACAAGAGAATGGGCTGGAACAGCTGTGATTTGTGCAATGACAAACAGTGCAAAGATCCAGTTACTCGTATGAGGTGACTTTTGCTTTTTCTACCTGACTGGTGACAGCTCTCACCTTCTGTACTGGCTGGCCTTCTGATGAGGGAGAAATATTCCACTCTGCCTGTTACCCCTCCCCCCTGACTAGTTGATGCGTCAAAGGTAATAGCAATTACTGATGACTATAACCGTTATGGGTCATTAATCCATCAATTAATAAATTAATCTCTTGCCTCATTCCACAGAGGATTGGAGGCAGGAGTTATTAGTAACATTTATCATGGTAGCCAACAGAAAATGACGATAGCACTGAAGGAGCCAAGCAGTAATTGCAATCATGACTGTAATGGCTGTAAGTTAGTAGATCGATGCCAAGTGCAATGACTGTTTGCAAGAAGAATTTATGTTAATAGATCAATGAGGAAAGAGACCTAGGAAAGGGAATCTTTAAATGAGCAGAAATTACATACGTGGAAGGATGCCAGGGACCAACACTGCTTAAAGTGGTTGTGAAATGAAGGTATTATTCTGCAGTGTTTGTATTCTAGGCAGCAGACTGGATGCTTTACTTAATATCATCCCAACTTGCCCATATCTCCACCTGTACACCCCGTTTACACAGGAAAACTGTCCATCCAATCACCTTTGGAACCATGAACAACTCTTCCTCACCTCAAGGTCTTTTCTTTTGGATCTAACTTACTGAGTTTTAAATATGAAGGGCTTTTTTGTTATTATTGTGTTGTTTTGTTGCTTTTTTGTACGATTTTTATTGTAAAAAATGCTGTACAGAGGGGTTACAGTCACATGAGCAAGGCTATGAGTACATTTCCTATTGAGCATTGTTGCCTCCTCCTTTGTTTCCCCCTACCATCCTTTCCCTCCCACCTCCACAACTATTCCTCCCCCCCTCCCCGCCCCATCCAAGTTGTAAAGTTTGTTTTCAACATAGGTTCTTGCTACATAGCTTAGGCTGGCCTAGAAATAACTATGTAGCTCTAGGGTGGCCTTGAATTCTTAACCCTCCTGCCTCTGCTTCTAGAGTACTGGGATTAGAGGCATGAACCAACATATTCTGCTCCAAGTATAAAGTCTCTCACTTTTTTTGTGACATCAGATTTGTGGTTATAGCCTTGAGGAAGGTAGTGGCACCAAAGTTCAAAAACCACATGCAAGAACTCATGTGACAATCTCGGTGGATATTACTTATGCCATTTGTAAGTACTTCAGCATTTGCATGTATTACTGTATTTGATCCCTCCAACATCACTAGTTTTAGGTTAGGACCCTCATAATCAAAGGGTAGAAGTGACTTTCTGAGTTCCTACAACCAGCAACAGAATAGGGGGAGCATATGCTCCTCTCAATGAGTCCTGCCTAACTGTAATGCACTGTGTGACCTTGGCTACTTGATTTACCCTCTCTGAGCCAACATTTCCCCATCTGTAACTGGAGATAATCCTAAGAGTTGTAACAGACATTAAACATCTCACCCAGAGCTTGGCAGCTGGTAGGTGCTGGTAAGTGCTCATTCTCTTTCCACTGTGAAGTTAGAGGGCTGGGGCAGAACAAACACAAACTATGAGACTCAGAGCAATATGGGCAAAAACTCACTGGCTTTAATTAGATCTTAAAACCATGTCAACAATGGTGTCATGTTAACCAGACGTTATGCCTGCTAGCAATACTTACAGTTCAAGTGAGACTTGGTGCAGTAAAGGGTCTGCACCTCTAATTGCACACAAAGTTATATTCTGCGAACATTGCTGAGCAGGGGGTGGGGGGAGAGCTCTTCTTTGGCTTCTTCTGCGAGAAACACTGAGATGATCTAATTAGCATGCCTAGTGTCTCCAAAATTGAATTCAACCTAAGAGTATGCTATTAAAGGCTCCCATATTAGACAGGAAAGTAATTTGAAATGACTGAGCTATCTGCACAAACACCTTAATGTTGCTCTAATGGGCCCAGAAAAAGGATGACATCAAATATAGTTAAAAGGAATTTAAGTTTAATTGCTGCCTAATAAAATTATTAGTACATTTTCTTAACCATAAAGCCATTTCACAGTCATGGATGAGATTTCTGCAATTTAATAAATGATCGAGCATAGTTTGCTACCGTTGGTGCTCATTTACTTTGCTGCATTCTTCCCTTGCAAGAAACATTGGCTTGGATGCCAAGTAATTGCTGGTCTCTCAACACTTGGGTTCATTTGAGGTCATGGCCCTTGCTAAAGAAGAGCCAAAGGACACATGTCTCACTGGTGGAAGTCAAAGTCTCTTCCATTTTTCAGAGACCACTAGGGTATATTGACCTGATGGGGTCACTACTCATCCATATAATGCCTTTGTGAAAGCTAAAAGACAAAAAAATAACACTTCTATGGAGGGTCAGTTTAACAAAGGCATGCTTTTGGGGGGCATCCCACATGGCCAGCAGGAACAGGACTAGATTTCAGCTCCCATCACACAAACAGAGGAATGAGGTCCCTGCTACTGAAGAAATTCAAATAGAGGTGGATGACTGACTGACTGACTGACTTGTGGAAATGTGATGAGAAAATGAACTGGGGATTTTACATAATGGTGTTCAGACCTACGCACTGATCCTATACAAACACTAAGGGACCAGGATGATCACTTAGGCTCTTGATGAAGCCCTAGTTATTTAGCCTGCTACATGCTCCTCTAATAGCTCCCTACAGCATGACTTTGGCTTGAAAACATACTAACCTCGTGTCTATTCAAATGGACTTGGAAGTGATGAGTAACTCTCAGAAATAATAGTTAAGCTATCTATGGAAATAAGGATGCTTGTCGATAGAATTCAAGCAGTCTATTGACATCTAAGGGTATAAGAGTGCTAGCAATCCCTCTCCATTTGGGAGATGTAGGAGAGCAACTATGAGCTAAAGCAGAACATAGGCTTGCTGGAGTTTTCTGGAGTTTCATGCTACTTCCATGCTGCCATTTCTTTGAGCTGTCATGGTCAGTTCATGGATAGAGTCGTCACATATTCCAGATACCCCGTGGAAGTTCTAATTTTATCTCATTCAGTGGAGTTTGTCCTTCTATAAAAAGTGATTCTTGAAAAATGTATAACTAAATTTGACTTCACTGAAAACAATCTTTATGAGTTTTCCACACAAAGAAACCCACAAATGAGGCCAAAACTCCTTCATCAGATGATATGTATCCTTTTAGCAAATATAACAGAAATCAAGAGAGAGGAGGAGAGCTAAAATGTAGAGAATCTGCTTTAATGAGTAGTTTTTGCTATTGTGTCCACTGACCAGATTAGAAAAGTAAGGTCCAGTCCTAGTGAGCCCGGTTCAGACAGCCTATGCCTGGAAGAGTAAGCTTTTGACCCCAGGCCTGAGTGTCCGTCATGACCCCAGATCGGAGTGCCCGAAATACTGGTGGACTCTTTTTTATTCCACTCATATTGGGGAACAATTGCTGATGCTTCAGATTTTTCTCATTTTCTCTATCCTGCCAAACCCCTTGAGGTATTCATTGTTGCTACGTTTTCTACTCTGCTTGCCATAAAGTTCTAGGTTATTGGCTGGAAAGATGGTTGGAGAAAATGGGTAGACCCTGCCTGCTGCTGGTCTTCCAGCCATCAGGCTGTGGAATCCTTATCATCAGAAAGGACTCCAGCGGCTCAGGCTGAGTTACAGAAAAACTCAACCAGTCCCCAAGTGGAAATGACGCATACTGCATGTCTTTGTAGTGGGAAAGCCATCTGGTAGAGCTCTCTCTGCATGTGTCAGGGCCTTTATGTTCAATTGTGTACTGAGTTTACTGAGTTTAGTTGAGAATTTCTGAAATCTAAAGTCAGCCATTAGGCAGAAATATTTTGCCTTCTGAAGTGTGTTTATAGGAAAGGTCATCATCCCTGGGTGGTGGTGGGGGTGGGGTGGGGACAGCATAGTGCCATGTTTAGGTCAACTGTACTTTGTCCTGGGGTCAAATGGAAAGGAAGTTTATTTTACCATAAAAGCTCATCATCTGGCTCATGCATAGTTCATTCATATTTAATTACTCTGCTGTATATCAGATACTGAGGAGAAAAAAAATTAAATCCTAGAGAATTAAGACTTGTATCTATGTATGTATGTCCATCCTTCCTCCCTCCCTCCCTTTCTTTCTTGGAAGTACTGGGATTTTGAACTCAGGACCTTACTGTTGCTAGGCAGGCACTCTACACTTGAACCACACTTCCAGCCCTGACAGGTGTTCTTTCTGCCTTTGAAGAATTTATCCAATAATGGGAGTGAGAAGGCAAATGTATACAAGTCATTTATTTATTCAGTAATGAATACTCACTATTGGCTCCTGGGCTTCTAAGGATAAAGAAGACATGGGCTCTGTCCTCCAGGATTCTAATCTAGCAGGGCAGACAGGATAATCTCATCATAATGTGAGATGTCAGTTCAGTGGCCAAAACCAGTGCTATGGTAAGCTATGCCAGGTAGAGGCTCAGGAAAGCATCTTTGTGGAGGCTGATGGGGAGGACCTGAAGGAGTTGACAGATGAAGTGAGTAGGGATTGCTGAAGGCAAACTTTAAGACGGACCAATGATCTCCACAATGTGGAAATGAGAGTTTTTTGTTTTGTTTTTTCTTTTCTTTTTAGTTTCTTGGCTTCTGATTTCTGAACCTTTTGTCTTGTATATAAGTTCATCTGATTTGGGGCGGGGAAAGGGAATCACAGAAATGGTGGGACGAAGGGTGAACCAATGTAACATCGATACTCACTAGACACTATGTTGGAAATGAACTTTACAACTTGCGGGGAGGCGCATCGGAGAAAGGGAAAGTGGGAGAAAATGAGGGAGGGGGTAACACTGTTCAAAAAGAACTCATTACCTTACTTATGTAACTGTAATCCCTCTAAACATCATGTTACAATAAAATAAAATAAAAAGATGGACAGGGATCGTCTGTGTAGTAAGAGCCCACTATTATCAAAGCAAAGTGTGTCAGTGTGTATATGAGGTACATTTTATATGTGTGTTTGGTGTGTGATGTGTGGTGGTGTCAGTGTTGAACATGTTTACCAGGTCACTGGTAAAGATGAAGACAGTGAGAAGGGCTGGGTTAGATCATTAAGGTTTTGGTGTACTACACTGACTACTAGTTTGTCAAGATATCTCTGAGGAACCCTTGAGAGAAGTTATAGGGACGGATGGAAACAATTCCTAGGGTAGCTTCATGGGAAATGGAAGGGAGGAGGTGAAATGGGAGGCATATAGATATTAAGATACTATTGCATGAATCCAGAAGAGTGATGAAGAAACTATGTTCAATGATGACCAAGATGCTAACAGAAAGCAGAGACCGCTAACTCACCCTTTAGTTAAGGAAAAGAAGGAGGAAAGGACAGTTTAACTTAAATTCTTGTTTCCTGGCTTGTTTATCAATTAGCATCATAGAGAAGACAAAAATTAGTATCATAGATAAGACAAATACGCTACTGTAGCTACTGTAGGTAATCATATCTATCAGGCCCCCTCTTGGGCCAAGGACCAACCTGACTGCTGTTCATAAAGTTCTTCATTTGATCCTTACAACAGCTGTGATACAGGAGAAATTTAATTCTCCCCCATGGTACCCGAAAGACAACTATGGTAACAGATGAACAGCTAGCCAGGGGATTTGGCAGTCACTTTAGTAAATGCAAGGGGGGTCTAGGGAGGGAAAAAGAGCTGAAGAGCAGCTGTCTATACTTCAGAAAGCCTAACTAACTTTGCATTCCCAGCTAGGTGTGCCACTCCTTTAAGGGAGGAAAGATGAAGTAGAAGCTGATCTGGACTCTGCTGGAAGATGTCATTGATTCCAAAGGAAAGGCGAAGGAGAGGGGGGAAAGCATATACCGGCATCCAGTGTTCTGGAAAACCCCAAGGTTGTCTTTGGCTTTCTTTCTTTGGGACAATAAATAAGTAAATACATATGCATGACAAAGTTAATTATTCTTGACCCTTTTATGCAGAACATCTGCAATGAGGGTGAGCTGCTGTCTCCCATCTTAAATCAGCTTCATGGGTTTTAATTGCCCAAGTTAGATAAACAAAAATAAAACCAACAACACTTTCTTCCTGGTTTCCAATTTGCTTGCAAATCTCCATGGTTTACTAGTACTTATAACACAGGGCTGAGTGAGTCATGGTATAATGAGCTGAAAACAGAAGATCTGTCTAAGGTGGAGGCCACCACTCTAGATTTTGTTTTCTTTTGAATCCTTTTGTTTCAAGACAATAAACTTGGTAGGGACTTGATGCACTCTTAAAGATGTAATTAAAGGGAAGCAGTTTTCCTGTCCTCAGTGATTCAAATCATTGAAATTAATCATCATTGGGCAAGTCTAGTTGGCTGCCATGGTCTCTCTAGGAAACATATCTCAAGGTGCCTGCTGCAGCAGCTGCAATTAAAATCTATTGAGCGATGGGATAAAATGAAACAGACACTTGCCACAATAGCAGAGTTACTGAGTAAGTGAGGGAAGTGTAATTAACAGCTAACATGAAATTGGGCTGGGGGCTTCATAAAGACTGACACTTGAATGTTATGCATGGGAACCAATTGATGAAGAAAAATCACTTTCTACAACTCTAGCTGTGATTTATTTCAGCATGTAATGTATTTATTGGAGACTTCTTGTGTGTGTGATGGTTCAGTCTCAGAAATATCTGTTCTCATTTTCTTGCAGAGTATGTAACAGTTCAATGCAAGGAATCAAAAAGCAGGCAGATTGCATTTATTTCTCTCCCCAAATCAAATTTAGGGCAGGACTCTGCTTAAGTTTCTGATGTCTAAGCCCTCCTTTAATTGAAAAATTGTGTATAGCATATAATAATCTGTGAGAGCAAATAACTTCCCCAGTCACTGGAGGCTAAATTGTGTGTGTGTGTGTGTGTGTGTGTGTGTGCGCGCGCGCGCACGTGCGCGTTCCCATGCTCGTATATTTTAAGACTATATAGAAAAGAAAGTCAAAAGATCTTGGTTTAAATATACAGTTGGCAATCTATTTCTCTACCCATGATTTCACATTCGCAGATTCAATTGTCTATGGAAACTGTTCATAAATATGTTTTTGTTTCTGTATTGAACATGTGCATACCTTTTCCCTAATATTATTCCTTAAGCAATACATTCTTACAACTATTTGCATCACATTTATGATGCATTAGTTCTCATAGGACACCCAGCAGTGATTTCAAGTGTACAGTATGTTGTACATAGATTATATGCAAATACTATGCTCAGTTTATATATGACAGGAGCATATGCAGATTTTGGTATCTGCAAGGGGTCCTGGAACCAACCCTCTTTGGATACTGACTTCATGTGACAAGTGCTTTGAAAGAAACAAATCTTCCAACCTCTTAAATATTTTTGGAATTCTACCTGTGTCAGCTAGGATTATGTCGGACTGCATAAGACTAGGAAACCTCAACAATCATAGCTTAAAATAAAAAATAAGACTCAGGAAATCTCAGGGCTGGGAAGGTGGCTCAGTGGCAGAGCGCTTGCCTTGCATGCATGAGGCCCTGGGTTCGATTCCTCAGCACCACATAAGCAAAAAGAAAAAAGCCAGAAGTGGTGCTGTGGCTCAAGTGGCAGAGTGCTAGCCTTGAGCTGAAGAGCTGGGGGACAGCACCCAGGCCCAGAGTTCAGGCCCCATGACCGGACCCCCCCCCCCCAAAAAAAAAAGACTCAGGAAATCTCATACTTTTTCTTAAACTCCACTTATCAGCACTTAAGTTTCTTGGTTATGGATAACTCAGGTGAAGCTAGGAAATGCCACTTTTACTCTGGCTGACAATTAACATCCTGATATCAAATAAAGGGGGAACTTAATCCTGGGGGTACACATCAGGTATGTTATCCACAGACTTCTTCTGAGTTTCTGCCATCTCAGTACTGCTAGATCTTCTTGGATCTATGTTATTCTAATAAAAAAAGCAGTGTTCATGGTTAACATGACTGAAGCTGTGGCTCCCCTGCCCTGTCCAAATCCACTAGATTTGCTGGGTAAAATCCGGGACACTTACATAGTTCTTTTAGAAGTCATGACACTTGTCTCTAAATGGGGCAAAGACTCAGGTGCATCCATTCCACCCACAGTATATGTGCAGGGGAGAATTCCTTAGAAATTGCTGCCCATGTATGAAAGGCTTTAGAGCATATGCCACGGTGGGAAAAGGGGAGCATTTGTGTTGGGAAAAGGAAACTTGGGTGTGTTGGTTGCCAAACAGGGAGAGGGAATTGGGGAGCCCCTTTTCTAAAGAACATTTACAGACGTAGTCCAAGGGAGAATTTAGTGTCTATCACAGCATAGGCATGAAGAATAATAGCTCAGTAACCAGAATTCAAGGATTCTCTAAGTTTCTGGAACTTTTGGTTACTTTCCTGCAGGCCTTCTGTTTGCTTTTACGCCATGTCTGCACCATCAGGACAGTAAAATCCTTGAACATTAGGAGCCCTCAAGGGCATACTTGGAATTAATGAAAGAGGGGATGTGGACTGTCTGAATCCAATGCCAGGCTTAGGAAGGAGGGCATCAACTCTTCCAGAAAGAAAAGTAAACTGAATTGAGGGAGGCTGACTGGAGCAACAAGGCCATGTGCCACAACAGGACTAACCCCAGCTCCTGAGCTTAGAACAAAGATGTAATCAGTGTGTTAAAGTAATGTGGATTGCAGATTCTAATGACTTGGACTTGAGTGCCACATCTACCATTACTATCTCTGAGCCTCTGGCTAAGTGACTGTCCTCCTCTCAGTCTTTATCCTTAGTTTTAAAAATGAGCATAATAGCCTTATTTTATTGAGTTGTGAAGATTCAATGAGAGGATTCATGTGTTTAGCAGTGTGGCACTTGGTAACACAGGTAAGTTCACTGCTAGTGTTATTAAATTCAAGCAACATCTCAGATTGGTAAAGGAGCTAATCTTAGTCATTTTGAAAATCATGCCAATGAACGCGAGGCTGAGATGAGCAGAGGAAATAAAGGTGACTTCCCACTGAGAGATATCTAGCCCAAGCCAGAACCAAGTAACTGTATTCACCCGTAGTTTGGCAGAAGCTGCCCTGCCTTCCTTCTCCCTTAGTCTCCTTGCAGGACCAACCTTGCTTGTTCTCCTTATGGATAAACACTGACAGAGCCCACGACACACCCAATGCTTTAGCAGTGTGGCCACTGTATGGCAGCACGTGGGCTGCTTCTGCAGGACATTTGTATGCTTTCTAAGAGTATGCTGTGTTTGATCTCAAACCTCCTTAGGACAGTTATTCTTTTACCCTATTTGCATTATTTTGTTAAGTTTTTTGAAACTCATGTGATTTGAGAAAAGAAATGTTTTATTTATGTCTGCACTGAAAGGACTCAATGAAGGCAAGTTGTTGAAAATGTCATGTACAACTAAGGCAAGATCAAGGAAATGAAAAGACTGGGAAAGGGAGTAAAAATGGAGAGCTTATAATATTCCTTTTGTGTGTGCATGTGCGTATGTGTGTGCTGGTTCTGGGGCTTGAACTCAGGCCTTGGCTCTTGCTTAGCGTTTTCATTTTACTACTTCAGCCACCCTTCCACTTCCAGATTGTTGCTGGTTCATTGGAAATAAGAGTCTTACAGTCTTTTCTGCTTAGGCTGGCTTTGAACCTCTAGCCTCAGATCTCAGCCTCTTGAGTAGTTATGATTATAGGCGTGAGCCACCAGCACTTGGCTACTGCACATAACTTTAAGTATCAAGATTCCCTTAAAAGAACCCTAAACTGGAAACCCAAGATGATAAATTATTAGTGTGATTTCTATTTGTGATTAAAATTATACTTATTCAAAATATCTGACAAACTCCTGCATTAATTTTTTTATAATTCTCTGCTTCATCATACCCCTTTTAGATTATAATAACCACTTAGAATGAAGGGCTTCTACCAGAGTGGGAATTTTCATATGCATGCAGGCTGTTATTCAGGCTGCAGCCAGTATTCTTTGCCTGTAGGCATTTCATTATTTTAACAGATTTCCTTTTCAAAGGAATCAAGAAAAATCTTTAATAACGTCTGAGTCACATCTAACAGCTTAAACAATTGAAAACACGTGGCATCAAGTTCATGACATCTTATAAGCTAAGGATCAATTAGTTCTACTGGATGATTATAGTAAGTAATTATTTTAAATCCATAGTTTTTTTTCCAGTCTTAAGAATTTGAATAGAAAACTTGAAACACATTTTTTTTAGCATTTATCATCTGAAAAATTGTCATTCATATACAATTGGTATCAGTAAATCAGAAAACTGCTTCAAAAACAGATCAGCAACCCTGAGCTCAGAATGAGGGGCAGGTAGAAAGCATGAGTGAAAAAATTAGACACAGAGGATGTATTGAGTAGTAAAGAGACTTCCCAGAAACATTCAACTCAGGAGAAAATCTGCCATTAAGGCATCACAGTATTCTAAGCCCCTTCCCTATGGCAGAATGTTGCCAAGGCATTCAGATTGGAAAGAAGTAGCATCTAGTGTAACACTGTATTTTCTAATGTAAATTAAAAACAAGAGACACAACTTAAAGGTAGAGTTTTGAAAAATTGCAGGAAAAAGGCAATGTTCTTTACATTTATCACATAGAACTGATACCAGAGAGTAGGCTTGGGTTTGAGGCACGTAGAGGATGATGTCAGAGACATAACTGTGTGTCAGAGAGAACTTAATTCTTAAACAAGGGATCCTAGTTTTGCCTCAAATGATGGAGAGATCACTTATATCACATCAGCAAGTTGCCAGGAAAAAAATAGGAAAAGTGAATCACATAAAACAACTTGGTGTGAAGTATTATTAAACTCCCAATGCAGCCAGGACTTGAAGGCCAAGATCCTGGAGAGAAGGAGATGCATAGAGGTGAGTCAGATATTCCACACTGCTTTTCCTTTGTACGCATTGGCTTAAAAAAATCAGCCATATGAAGTACAAAGGTTAGGAAGCTGAGCAGAGGTTTTGCCAGTCTCTCAGGACTTGAACCAACATCCTGAAAGACAGACAACTAATCCCAATATTGAGTTCTGCGTTTTCTTCTGAGGCAGTTTCTAATTTGTGGGGAAGAGAAATTGTAACTGGGTTTAACTAGGAGCTAAGAGGTAACCAGAGCTCTCAGCAGCCTCAGATTCTGTGATGGTCAAGATGGGGAATGAGAAAACTGTGAGGCAAACAGGCAACAGTTCCACACTGTCAGTGAGGAGCCTTGAAGAGCTACATCCTTGGAATAAGAGTGAATTACAAGGAAGACCGCTACCCAGCTCCAACACAGCCCAGTTCAGGGCTTAATCAGGTTACCTACTGCCTGCTAGAAAAGGAAGAGAATGTTCTGGGAAGGATTGTACACCCAAAGCCTTTGCAAGTTTTTATTCATTTATATATATTCCATATATCCATAACTAATCCATATATATTAGGATGTGATATATATTTATATACATTTATATATCTAATAAGACATCTAATACAAAAGCTAATAAAATATGGTACAATTCAGGAAATGCAATCAAGCAAGATGCAGACAAGAGAAATAGACCCACAGGTGATCCAGGTATTATAATAATCAACTTGGATTTAAATAGAAACTGTGACTAATCTGTATAAGGAAACAGAAATCAAGATGAGTTAATTGAAGCAGGAAACTGGAGTTTACAAGAAAGAATCAAATGAAAACTTTAACATAAAAATCACCAATGGAATTAGAATAGGTATTTCCCTCTAAAGTATAGAGGGAAAACATGGTAAAGAATACAATTTTTTTAAAAAAAATATGGAAATGATGACATAATTTAATGTATGTGACCCTGGAATTCCTAAAAGAGAGAGAACCTGGGGGAGGGGCAAGACCAATGTTTGAAAAAAATAACGGCCAAAAATTTCCACAGCTGGTATAGGATATTACACCTAAGACGAAAAGAATTGCTACAACTCTCAAAAAGAATAAAGAGGAATAAAGCCACCAAAGTATTAGTAAAACTGCTGAAAAACAGAGACAAAGACAATGTCTTAAAAGCAGCTGTAGAAAAAGATGTATTATCTTCAAAAGAACACTAATAAGATGAGCAGGTGACTTTTCTCCAAAAATGATGGAAGACAAGCACAGAAAAATACTATCTTTAAAATAATGAAAGCAATCATTAATGTCTTTAAAAATACTCCTTAAAATAAAGATAGATAAAGACATTTTTCAGATAAACAGAGCAAGGCATATTCAAAAAGCATACAGTTTTCCCAGAGAACTCTCCCAACACAATTGCTCCTAGGGACTACAGTTCCTACAAACAGGCTGCCCGCAACGTACATGGATCAATGCCTTTTGCAATAGCATTGCTTGCCAGTTAATAGACTTTTGATTTTCTTTATGTATTGATTAATGAAGCAGGAATTCTAGTTCTGAATTAGAAGACAAATTAAGAAGCACTGTAACCAGATCTTATGAGAAATAAGTTGTAGCTTAGAGAGCTGGTTGGTAGCTATGGAGACAATGTAGATACAATAGCTGACTTTGCTAAAGTAGCCAAGGCCCATCAGGGAATAAAGAGTGAAAACACTGAACTCAACAGTTGCTGCTCAATGCACTTAGAGTCATATGCAAAGCCCCATGTGTAGGGTGAGGTATGAATGCAGGGCATACCCCAGCTCAGACCCACGCCATGTTCTTTCTTCCAGTGACAGGTGCATACCCCCATCTTTCAAGACAAGACCTAGCAGGTATACAGAATGCACTGAAAGCTCTGTGGAGGGGGCAGAAATGAAATGCCCTCTGGTGGGATATGGGAGGCGAAGTGGAAATCTGACAGCCACAGACAGGAAAAAAAGGTCTTTGGGGAATGGAGAGGGGCCACACAAGGATAAAGAGGAGGAACAAAAGCCAGGCGCTAGTGGCTCATGCCTGTAATCCTAGCTCAGGCAGTTCAGATCTGAGGATCACAGTTCAAAGCCAGCCCAGGCAGGAAAGTCTGTGAGACTCTTATCTCCAATAAACCACCAGAAAACTGGAAGTGGTGCTATGGCTCAAGTGGTAGAGTGCTAGCCTTGAGCTGGAGAGCTGAGGGACAGCACCCAGGCCCAGAGTTCAAGCCCCACAGCTGACCAAAAAAAAAAAAAAAAGAAGAGGAGCAATAAGAATGCACTCTGTTTCAAGGCTGATGATGAGTTGCATGACTTAAGATTTCTGAGTTTTGGTTTTTCTACATCTGGAGGATGAAATTAAGAAAAACTACCTTCCAAGGTTGTTGTGAAGACTTAAGGAAGCACCTGTCTCAAGAGTCTACCACAGTGCCTTGAAGAGGATGGACAGTCAATAAATGGCAGTGACACAATTCCAACACTACATGCTACTGACAAATGACAGCAAGACTCTGAGAGTCAGTTGGCTGCCTTTCTTTGCCTTCATTTTCTGAAGCAAAGACAGCATATGGAATTTTGGGATTCCTGCCTATATGGACTCTCAGATACTTGAGCTCTTTCAAGGTAAGGTGTGTGTGTGTGTGTCTGTGTGTGTGTGTGTGTGTGTGTGTGTGTGTGTGTGTGTGTGATGCACATCTATATGTACATAACCTCACACATAAACCTCAGTAGCATGCACAGATCCTACAAATACAACATATTAAGTACTCCGTAGCACTTTCTCCTTTAACTAAACCATCTGTTTTGGACATGTTTAACATCTAATTCTTATTTTTATTTAACTAGAGTATAATATCTATTGACTCTTGACCATGGATATTGATGCTAGTCTACTTTTTGTGTTAGAGCAGGTGCCTATGTATGTCTTTGTCTGTACATATAAATTCCTGCACACGGCCCTGCACAAAGTTATGCCCACAGCATAACCACAGTGTACTATGCCTCTACACCACTGTCAACATATGGTTATAAAAAGTCTAATAGATTAAAAACTTGGCTCTGTTGAATTAATTTGCATTTCTATAATTGTAAATAAGGCTGAGCATCTTTTTTTTTTTTTTGGGTCCGGTTGTGGGGCCTAAACTCTGTGCCTGGGTGCTGTCCCTCAGCTCTTCAGCTCAAGGCTAGTGCTCTACCACTTGAGCCACAGCGCCACTTCTGGCTTTTTTCTTTTTGCTTATGTGGTGCTGAGGAATCGAACCCAGGGCCTCATGCATGCAAAGCAAGCGCTCTATCACTGAGCCACCTTCCAGCCCCAAGGCTGAGCATCTTTTAAAATACTTAAAGCCATCTAATTTCTTTTTCTGAATGCTATTCATGCTAGGATCATTTTCCTATTGTCTTTAAAAAAGCGACCCATCAAGAACTCTTTATACATTAGAGAGATTAGTCTTTTGTTTACTGTATGGTCAGCCAATATCTTCTTCCAGTTTGTCTTCTATCTTTAAAAAGTCTTAATATTTTCCATAGTCCAGTTTTTTTTGTGTGTGTGGTACTAGGATTGGAGCTAGGGCCTTGTGCTTGCTTGGCTTGATTGCTCGACTGATGCTCTATCCCTTAAACCACACCTCCAGTCTACCTTTTTTTACTGGTTATTTTGTTGATGAAGCCTTTTGAACTTTTCTATCTAGGCTGGGTTTGAACTGTGATCCTCCAGGTCTCAAGTAGTTAGTACTATGGGTGTGAGCCATGGTGCTTGTCCAAAAAATGATTTTTAGTTTGCTTTTCCATTATTTCTTTTAGCAACTCCAGGTTTTGTGTTATACTTGGAAAGGACTATGCTCTATAGTACAAAAATTGATTCTTTCCAATTCTTTCCAATGTCTTGATATCATAATTTTTAGATATTTAGATCTTGAGATACTTGGAATTCATATTTTGGTTAAAGGGAGTTAGGGAGCAAGTTGCCCTTCCTAGATGACTGTCATTTATCAAGTGAGCTATGTTTCCCTAGCTTGCAGGAAATTATACTTTTCTTATAGACTTAATTTACAAATGAACTTGAGTCTATTTACGGACTTTCCATTAGACGCTATTGATCTATTTATGCTCTAATTCCACACAGTTTTATTTAATGTACTTTCATAATGTTTTAGTGTCTGGTTTATTGAGCTGAATCTCACCCACCTCATTTGTATTTTTTTCAGATGTTTTTCTGGCAATTCTCTTCTTCCATTGCATTGGCCTATAAAATTTTAAATACAATGTCATAGTGACTATAATGTGATATGAAATTTGTAAACTGAACTATAGGGTATTTTGGAGTAGGAGGACTATTCAGTTTCTTAACATTTTCTTTATTCATTTAAATGTTATTCTTTTAAAAAAAAAAGCAATATCTGTGTAATTTAAGAAGTAGAAAAGGGTATATGGTAAAAGGTAAAAAAAAAATTTGACCCTTACTCTCCATTTTTCCTAGAGACAATAGGCTCTGGTGTGTGTTCATGAAGATACTCTAAACATGTAAAATTCTGTATGTACATAAATCATTTTGTTCTAATTGGCTTCGCCTTCTTGCCCTGCCCTACCCTGCAGCTGCCACTTGTACACTGGCTCTGCTTCCCCTCCCCTGCCCAGTATACACTAGAAGCATTGTATGCCAGTACATGCATTGCATTTCTACATAGTGTGGGTCTCCATAAATGAAGCCAGAACTATAATATGTCCCTGATTGATTAAAAATAAGCTCGCTTCCATCTGTTGTGTTAAAAATAATGCAATGAATATCTTTCCTCATATTTTTAAAGATAAGTCCCTAGGTATACAATTATCCTGCTAGGTATGACATGTCGAGAGGATGATGTGTCTTTAACATTGCTATGATACTCTTTTAAAGTGGTTAGTTATGATACTGATATCTCATGACTGTAATCTTAGCCACTGAGCAGGCTGAGACCTGAGATCAAAGTTCAAAACCAGCTGGGGAAGATAAATCCATGAGGCCCTATCTCCAATTAACAAAGGCTGGAAGTGGAGACTTGGCGCTCTCTCTCTCTCTTTTTCTTTCTCTCTCTCTCTCTTTCTTTCTCTCTCTCTCTTTCTCTCACTCAACACACACACACACACACACACACACACACTGGTTATGATGGCTGTTATATACTATATTTCTGCTCCAGCAAACAAGGCAATGTATAATTTTGATAAATATTGTTAAATTGCCCTCAAAATCATAAGGCAATTTGTTACTTATGCTCCACTTAAACTTGCCTCCTCTTTTGCAGTATTTTGGCTCAGGTACTGTAAAAATAGATTTTTGTGTTAAATAATCTGTTAAGTCTTGAATAACTTGTTCCCCACTTGTCTCCTACAGGGATTTGGAGAAGAATCCCCAGGGGCCGGTGATGCTGCCCTGTGAAGCTGAGGAGTCTGGGCACCGCTGCTGCTCAGAGGCAGGCTGGGTACTCCTGGGGCCACACCCACCACGCCAGCTTCATTAAATAAACGGGCCTCACTAAGTCACTTCAGCTGCTTGTCCTACTGTGATTTGGATTTATCTGAAGATTCAGCTGAAAAGCAAACAAGAGGTTTCATATGGCTCAACTCCTATCTTTCAAATAATGTTTTAATTTGTGGATCAAGTAGCTGAGACTGAGAATACTTCTTTAACTTCTTTCTCTCTCCCTACCCTGAGTATCACTTTATGTCTATCAATCACAGTGCACACTTAACCACCTTGCATGGAGTATAACTTGAATGAGGTGGGGGCTGGACAAAGGAGGTATGTATAATGGCAGGAATGTAGTCCAAAGAAATCAAATTGGGCAACAGGGTGCTACACTTAAAAAATACCCAATCTGATGCCGGCCTGGGAAATGCTAATGGTTTGAATGTCTACTCCAACTCATGTTGGAACTTAATTGCCATTGTGGCCATGTTGAGAGGCAGGACTTTGAGAGGTGATTGAGTCATAAGGGCTCTGTGGAGCTTGAGTAATAAGAGTAATTATTTCCTTGGGGCAGTGCCCTATGAATGGATTAATGTCATTATCCCAGGAGTGGGTTCCTGGTAAAAAGCATAGCTGCCTTCCAGCCTCTCTGATTCTTGTTATTACACAGCGCGGAGGCCCTGGCCACATGTGGCCCCTTGATTTGGGACTTTCCAACCTCCAAAACTGTGAGCTGAATAAACTTGAATTGCCTATCATTTCCGCAGTCTGTGGTGTTCTGTTTTATAGCAGCAGAAAGCAAATGAAGACAAAAAGGACCAACCCTAGGTGTTTACTGAATATTTCTTGAGGAGGCAGCAAGGGAGAAATTCCATCATACCCAGTTCTATCAAAGGTACAACTGAAATGCTCCTTTCATGGCTTCTCTTTTACGAAACAAATTCACTAAAAATCTTCTTTGGATCTTTCTCTCCCTGATTTTTATTCCAAATGGCAGCTGCTCAAATATGTCCTTTTACTCCTTAAAATTCAGAAAATGTCTTAGTCTCCTGGCCCCACTTCCTCCCTCATCTCTCCCTTTCTCTGATCTTTATTCTCCAGGAGCTTGTATGCAGCACAATTTACCCTTTCTTTCAGCAGCTCTTCAACCCAGTATGCCTAAACATCCATTAGAAGGTGGGAGGAGAGGGGTATTTACACATCCTTCCAATGAAACGCTTTTGTCCCACTAATCAAAATGAGAATGTGATCCAATGCCAAGTCAATCACTGTACCTAAATTATTTCATAACTAACACATGTGGCCCATATTCTTTTTATCACTACTTGGCAGATAAAGCATCTAAGGCTCAAAGAGGTTATATGATCTATGCAAGGCAACAGACTTAAAAGTCCACATTAAAGCTTACCTATTAACTGCTGTCAAGTCAAATCATGTCACGTTATGCTATGTTATGTTATGTTACATTACTTTTTTTAAAACTTATTTATGTGGTACTAGGAATTGAACTCAGGGCCTTGAGCCCCAACCTCCAGTCCTATGTTGTCGTGTTTTTAACAATGCATGGCCACAAGTGACAAGGGCAAATGAGTGGTCATGACAGTGCCCCTGGTCCCTGCACCTTTTCTCTGATCTCTGCTTTCTCAGTTTCCTAAATTCTTGTGTTTAGGTCCAGCATTGTCTCCTGTCCCATCTCAATCTCTAGACCCAGTATGTCATCACTCAAATATCATAGCTCTACACTCTGAGTTTCTGCTGGTGGCCCCTTTCCTCTCTATAGTGCTCTACCTGCCCATGACCAGGATGGTGCCTTGGATTCCTGTCCTTTGGCTGGGGCTCTGTAACTTAGCTACTTCTCATTCATCCATTGTTGCCCTAAATATCACCTGACCCTCTACTTCTAATTTCCTTTCCAGTATAACTGCCTGGCCTGGAGCCCCCTGTAGCAACAGGCTTGAGAAGGAGAGTCCTTTACCAGAAGTGGCCACTCACTGGACTGGGTGTAGAGGTCTGTTACAGGACATGTAGATATAGATGCATGCCTCAGTACATAGGATGTCAGCGATCAACAGGAATCCTGAATTTCAATTAAGAGTCACCAAAACTCTCAACTAGCTATGGGAGGCCAAGGAGGTCATATAGTCATCATCAGGAGTCATGTGCAACATAAGTAAGCTGAGGGAGCAGGTCTTGGTCGAAGGATGGGGAAAAGAGTGAAACAGAAGAACACAGAAAAGCCCATGTGACCTGGGAATAGAGAGCAGGAGGGTTACCTCTAAGCTTGAGGCCTCTTAGCTTCAGCTCTCATGGGTCTTTTCTGAACTCTGTATATAAACTGGTTCTCAGGGGCTCTGCTTTCTTCAACCATAGTCTCCCTTGTATTTGAGTCCATTTTCAGAGGCTTCTGTTAGCCACAGTAAGACCACTAGACTACCTTCTTCCTCAGGGTGGGAGCTTTCTTCATGTTTTCACCTCTGGTTGGTGTCTTGGCACATAAAGGAAGCATATATAGTTGTCTCCAGACACTGTTCTGGAAGTGGAATTGATTGAGACCCTATGAACATCCTGGCCAGGCTGATTCAAGGAAAGGGGGAATACAAACAGAAATGAGTTGGGAGTAGACTAGAGTTCTACCTGGTTCTTCTTTCTTTGAGAATGCTGTTCTTATAATTACTTTGGGTCAATGTTGGGATAGTACATTAGGGTATCCTAAGGTATAACACTGTTGAACAGGGAAGTTAGAAAGACAGAGGCAGAGCCTGGGGATGCTAATACCAGGAAAGGGCCTGTGGCCACATCCCCAGACCCTGGACAAGCTACAGATTGACATGAAGAATAGCAACAGTTGGAATCAATACATCTTCTGGTTCCTCCAGTTGCTCTGCTGAGGAAATGAGAGATCCGTGAATGAAAGCAGCAGTGATGAATTCTATCTAGTGAACACTTCCTAAAGGGCGGGATCTGCTCCAAGCACTTGGCTCTCATTGGATCACTTTGTCCTTACAATAACTCTATCAGGTTGGCATCACTCACCGCTGCATCTCAGAAGAGAAAATGGAAGTGCAGGGGGATTAAATAACCTCTCTCTAGACTAACAGTACGAAATTAATGGAGCCAGGATTAAAACACAGAAAGCCTTGATTCAGAGCCAATGCTTTTTAGCTATTATGCAGCACTACTCATGAGCATGGGAGAACACTGGAAGGACATTATTCTAATAAAGGTTATACTACTGTATGTGTGCACTTGTTTCTCAATCAGATGAGGTAGTATGTCAGGATACACAGAAAATACTAGAAATCAAGTGATGGTTTTAGCAGATTAGAAGTTGGGTGCCAGTGGTTCACACATGTAATCCTAGCTACTCAGAAGGCTGAGATCCAGAGGATCATGGTTTGAAATCCTCTGGAGCAGAAAAATCTGCAGAACTCCATGTTCAGTTAACCAGCAAACAGCCAGGCTAGAAGCATGGCTTGAGTAGTAGATCGCCAGCTGAGAAAGCAAGCAAGCCAAGCAAGTATGAGGCCCCAAGAGAAAGAAGTTGAGAAAGTAGACAATCAGAAAAAAAAAGTAAAAGTTTGTAGACAAGTTATCTGTAACGATTTAAAGGAAAGGAGAAAAGCGTATTTGCAAACCCTTTCTTCCAGGTCCCAGAACCAAGTACACTGTTTTGACTTAAAGGACACCTGCCTGTCTATGGATTTGCCTGCCTCAGGTGGTACGATAATCCTGCTGACTGACTGAAGTAATCACCAAACAAGACCTCCAAAGACAAATTGATCTATGCCCTTGCCAGGGCCCACCATGTTCTGCTGTCTAGTGGTCAGGAAAGGCTTGAGGTCAGAGAAATATGCAAGAGGAAGAGGCGACTCTAGTGCAGTTTTCATGGGTGGATATTCAAAGTTCCTGGATTTGTGCTAGAGACATTCATGGCTGGTTTATCAATAAACCAATTCAGAAACTTGTTAGGTGCTGCAGACATTGGGTGGTTTTCTGAAAACATGAAAAGAGAATGAATACAGATTCTTCCTCCAGCCACAAACAAAATGTATAGACCTGCTGGACAAACTATAGCAAAACAAACTTCTAAAAATATACACAACTGAATTTAGGAAAGTCGTCTAGTTATTAGAAATGGGGAGAAAGGTCCAACCCAGAATAGTAGACAAGAGCTATGTGAGTGAGCTGTTGCGGGGCGGGGGGGGGGGGGTACAGGACTGGGATCCAGGCCCAAAAGAAGGCAGAAGCAGAGCAAAGGGACATCTCAAGCTGGTGGTAAGAATACGGGAAGGCACCCAGAATAATTGGATGTTTTTGCCCTGGGTTGAGCAGGAGATGAGAAATCTCCATCATGTGTGGACACAGTCCTGAGCATTCTCCTCAAGTGGACCTAAAGCCTCTCCTACATGTGAGACCAGAGTCTGTGCATCCTGCAGCGGTGCAGTGGATGGCACCAGAGAAGAAAAAGCAAGGTCACTCTATGAAGGCCTTCTTTCCACAGGGACTAAAGGAAAACCTGTCGAAGATGAATACGCAATCCAAAGGAAAAGAGCAGACTAGGGATGGGAGATGGCAAGCTCAAAGAAAGGAGAGAGTCCTTCCTAAAGTCCTGAGACAACAGGGTAATCGAACAGACAAGGGGCATGTGTCAATGCCTGAAGAACCACGGCAGCCATAATGAAGGGTCAGCGGTGAGGAGGAAGAGGTTGGATGAGGAAAGGCAACAAGAGGTCTGCTCCCAAGGGGCACCCAAGGGGAGAGGAAGAAGGAACAGGTAGTAGTTTACCAGTTTACTGAGGGGGAGCCATCAGGCAAATGTAGGACGAGGGAGAACAGCACCAGGAGCCACAAGGGTCCAGACCTGGCCTTCCCGGAGGAGATGCTATATGAATGAAGATGCATATTACTGCAGTCTAGGACTGCCATGTTGACTGTGGGTATCTCCCCAGGTGATGCACAGATCCTCATAAAGCAAAGTATCCTGTGTGGAAACAGTGATGTATCTGCTTCTTCCACCTAAGCTGTGAACTTCCTCAGACTAGCGAGAGTGATCCTTCATCCAACTCTTCCATCTTCTTGGGTGCTACTCTCCTCCCTCATCCCTCTCTTCTTGCTATACCAGTTCTCTCTCAGTTCTTCAAGCTATTTTGTGCATGGGCCTTTGCACATGCTGTTGTCTCCACCTAACACATTTCTCCCCTGCTTCCCTACCATTTCCTTTTGGGTTTTAGCTTGTCATTCCTCAGTGAGATGCTCCCTGACTACCTTAAAGGAGGCACTCACTTCTCTGAGGCCACTGTGTCACTGCTATTTATTTCTTTTTAGTTAGACAACAGGTAGTTATTTAATGATTTCCTTGTTTAAGTTTAGACTCATTAAGAAAGCACCCCTACCCCCATGGGGTCTGCTGTGTTATCTAGATTGACCCTGAATTCTGGGCTCTCGCAACAATTTTCCTTAGCTTCCTTAGTAGCTGGTACTACAGGCATGCACCAGCACAGCTGCACCAGTAGCTTGTATACAATTCCTAGTATGTAGCAGTTATTCAATAGTTATCACATATAGAAGTTTATAAATTAAATTAGTATCTATAAAGTTATCAAATAAAAATATGCCCTCAAAGAGAGTTGTGTGTGGGGGAGGGGGAGGGTACTGGGGTTTAAACTCAGGGCCTCATACTTGCTAGGCAGGCCACACTTAGGGCTTGAACTCAGGGCCTGTGCACTGGACCTGAGCTCTTTTGCTCAAAGTTAGTGCTCTACTATTTAAGCCACAGCTCCACTTCTGGCTTTTTCTTGTTATTTAGAGATAAGTCTCATGGACTTTCCTGTGGGCTGTTTTCAAATCAGGATCCTCAAATCTCAGACTCCTGAGAAGCTAGGATTACAGGCATGAGCCACTGGCACCTGCCTTGCTTATCATTATTTTTTATTGTGAAAATACCATACAGAGGGGTACAATTACATGAGCAAGGTAATGAGTACATTTTTTTTATCAAGCATTGTTGCCTCCTCCTTTGTTTCCCCTTCCCATTCCCCTCCCGCCCAAGTGCAAAAGTTGTAAAGTTCACTTTTCGACATAATGTCTTGTACATCTCATTGTTGCAATGGGTCCTCCTGTATCCCTATTTAAACAATTTGTTTTTTCCCTTCCCCTCCCCAAATTATAGCAACATCAAATACAGTGAAAACAGGGGCTATATCATGGGGGAGGGACATACAAAGCAACAGAGAAATAGCTTATAAATATGTTAGAAACAATCTTGCTCATTATTTTTAAGATAGGATCTTGCATCCTCCCCTGGCATGTATCTGGTCTGAAATCCATCTATTTTAAGCTTCTCACCATTGCTGGCACGAGAGGTTTATACTACCACATCTACTTCTCTTTGTTGAGATGGAGTGTCACAGATTTCCCATGTGGGCTGACCTGGATTCACAACCCTCCTGATCACAGCTTCCCAAGTGACTAGGATTGCGGTGTGAGCCACTGGCACCCAGCTGGCAGTCACCAACAGTGTTGCCAAGTTCAAGGGACATAGTTGTGGAAAGGAAAGCTCTAAACTCTGCAGAATAGGTAGAGAGAGGTACAAAGCAAATACAGTATGTGTGATCATGATGATGATGGAGGAGAAGTCCAAAGAGTACCTGATGGGACCAGTTTGGTATAGAATCAGTGGTGGCCTCCAGGAAGAGCAATATTTATGCTGGGCCCCGAATGATGAATAGGAGCGCCAAAGAGGTTCAACGCTTAGAGTTGCAGTGAGAAATAAGATCAGAGAGATAAGATGAGGTCACATCATAAAGTCAAGCTATCGCTGGGCGCCGGTGGCTCACGCCTGTAATCCTAGCTACTCAGGAGGCTGAGATCTGAGAATTGTGGTTCAAAGCCAGCTGGGGCAGGAAAATCTGTGAAACTCTTATCTCCAATAAGAGATAACCACCGGAAGTGGTGCTGTGGCTCAAGTGGTAGAGCACTCGCCTTGAGCTGAAGAGCTGAGGGATAGCTCTCAGGCCCAGAGTTCAAGCCCCATGACCGACAAAAAAAAAAAAAAGAGTCAAGCTATATTACAGAATTTGAACTTTATCTTAAAGAGGTGCCGTTATACACCTTGATTGACTGGGGGAATGGCATAATGCGAGTCATGTAGTGTAAGATGTGCAGCAATGATAACAGGGACAAGAACTGGAGTGAGGGACATCAAAAGGCGGTGCCTCCATGGAGGCCAGTGATGAGGGAGCCTGGACAGGTGTGGAGTGAGGGTGGATGGAACTGCATGAGCTTCAGATAATGCAGAATTGGAACAGGGACAGAGGGTGCTTGGTTTCTAGCGTGAACTGGGCAGTATTTGGGCCAGCAACCAACAAAAAACTAGGCACCAAATAAGCTTGCCAAGACTGCCTCTGTTAAAGCACAAATGGTACCAGTGGAAGAGTATGTTTGCATCTCAGGGAGCGTGTATCCACGGGTGCTTCATTCCCATTTCCACCCGGTGCAGGCGGCGTTCCCTTCTGCCTCCACCTACTTAAAATGCCCAGCTGGGATCTGCTGGGCTAGACACAATTCAATATTCCTTTTTTCTTTAAGCAGTTTATTTTTAATTAATGTCTACAAAATGTACATGTTCATGACACTCAATGTAATAGTCCAAGGCAAGGATGCACCGTGTGCTAATCAAATCCAGCCTTCCTTTACCCTCTCTCCCCCAGCCTCTAGTGCTCACTATTCTATGCCCCCAGTAAGAACATGTGCTATTTTTCTTTATCTGGCTTATTTTGCTGCATACAATGTCCCCTAGTTCTATCCAGACCCCAATCTCTTTGAACAAAAACCAGTTCAGAACGGATCACAGATCCAAATATAAGATCTGAGGATCTGGAACTACTAGAAGAAAACATACGGGAAGCACTGCAGATGCTGAAATAGGCAATGAGTTTTTTGGACAGGACCCTAAAAATACAGGAAATAAAAGTAAAAATGGACAAATGGGATTTCATCAATCTGAAAAACCTCACAGCCAAGGAAATAACCAACGAAGAGGAGAGACAATGTACAGAATAGGAAAAATACTTTCCAATTACTCATATGACAAAAGATTAATATCTAGAATATAGAAGAAACTTAAAACGAAGCCCCAGGGAATACAGTTTGAAAAGGACAAACTATCTGAATAGACAGCTTCCAAAAGAAAAAAAAATATCAATGGTCAACAAATACGTTTCCAGTCACCAGTAGAAATCAGGAAACACTGCCTCTGTTTCCTCCCAGAAAGAGGGACACATACAGATCCCCAACTTCCTCCAGCCACTAGCACCATTATTACCAATAACTCTGCAATAATTCCATTTTGGTAATTTCCTTGGTGTTTTCCAGTTACAGTAACATTAAAACTTCTACTCAATAGTACTATTATAGTTTTCCATTGCTAATGGGATTAGTAGTTTTATCATTTGTGTTGGAAATCCATTAGCATAAAATTTACCTCCAACAACCTTTTGTGGTTTTCAATGCCCCTGAAACCTGCCATGAACGCTAAGTCTATAATAAGGGAACACTGGTAAGCATATGTCTTTTGTTGGAAAAGAGGGTTTTTCATTTTCATCCTGCATGGATTGGAGTTCTTTGATAGAGCAAGTGACAGGATATTAGGTATGAAAGGCAGAGAAGTTTGTAGATGTGTTCAAAGAAAACATCTGTGAGGATTCATATTCTTGCTCCTTTTTATGTTATTATTTTTTATCTGACTCACAGAAAACTATAAGCTGTGTTCTTGCAGGAAGTAAGATTTAGGGTCATGAATCATTTGGAAGTGGAGAGACACCAAGATTATGCTCTCATTTGACTTCTGAAGAGGTTGGGGAGCTTGAAACATGGCCAGCAGAGGCCCCTTCAGTGCAGGTGGAGGACAGTAAGGTGGGTAAGCATCATAGAATGGCCTTTTTGAAATTATTAACTAGTTTGGAACAAGGGACCCTATACCTGCACAGGGCTCTGCATAGTATACATCTGATACTGTGTATAGGCTTTGAAGCTAGATGGACAGGGGCTCAAGTTGTGTGTGTATGAGTGTGTGTGTGTGTGTGTGTGTGTGTGTGTGTGTGTGTGTGTGTGTTTTAATCCCCCTTGGATTCCTTATATGAAGAACAGATATGAAGGAAGCTAACAATAGATGCCCAGCACCCAAGGCCCCGAAGTGTGGTGGCCTTGAAGTGTGGTGACAGACATTGACATATGATCCCCATTCGGAGTCCCCATAATTAAAGTTACTATGACTGATGTCGGGAAATGCCAGCCAGCCAGCCAGCTGGGATAGCCAGACATTGCGGTGTGGTATACAAGCCAGTCCCAGGCCAGCTGGTTAGGACCACACTAAGCAAAGAACTTTCCCAAACAGGGACGTTGTAAGGCTGGGGTCCTAGAGATGAATTTCTACCTTTTTTATTTTGTTATGAAATATAACCCATCATGTATAACTCTTGCTTTTTCCTCTCCAGAAACTTTGCCAGATGGTCAATAGTAAGGCTAGCATTACTATGAAGATGCCCTTGAGCTTGGTCTGATTTACTTGCAAACTTGAGGGTTTTAGCTGTTATTTGTAACAAATGATTTTGAGCATTGCGTCCCACACCACAGAGGGGGACAAGACTGGAAGGTGAGGGGTTGTCATAATCCCATGTTTGAGGCAGAAACATGGACCATTAGGATTCTAGGTAAGGGGCGCTACCACTCATTCCCCACTACAGGCCAGACAGACCAGCACCAGCCTGGAGGGAGCCCTTCTGACATTACTCTCTATAGCCTGAAGAGGCCTGGTAGCCAGCATCAGGGAACAGAGTAGCTAGATGCTGACCTTGTGGTGATTGCATGCAAGCCCAGGACATCTGGTCAAACACTTTGGTTTTCTTTCCCCCCAAGAAATAAAAATACTTTAAATCAAATTAATAAGAAACACAAGCTTATTCTTGGGCATGTTTCAACTCTAATCCAACACAATTCCTCAGGGGATTTCAGTGGAGTCAGAATGACCTGTGTGGCATTCAGTTCATAAGGTTGAGGAACAGCTGGGAATCCAGATGGTGGACTTCAAGAAAAGTCACTGCCATGCTAACTCCTCATCCGGCTCAGGAACATATTGTAAGGGGCACCTGTGGACCTGGGGCCTCCTGAAGTGTGTCAGGTGGTGTGGGATAGAAGCCCAACAAGGTGACTGGCCTCTCAGGGGCCTGTTGACACCCAAGCGTGGTTTGCTAGCTCCTTCCATCCGTTCTCCCTTTCTCCCTCCGTCCCTCTGTCCCTCCTTCCTTCCTCTCCCTCCCTTCCTTCTCTTTCTCCCTTCCTTCCTTCCTCCCTCCCTCCCTTCCTTCATTTATTCCTTCTTCCTTCCTCTCTCCCTCTCTCCCTTCCTTCCTCTCTCCCTTTCTCTATCCTTTCCCCTTCCTTCCTTTCTTCTTCTTTCTCCTTCCTTCTCTCCCTCCCTCCCTTCCTTCCTTCCTTCCCTTAGAACAAATGGGAAGTGGGCAATGAAGTATGGCTTCCTACAGGGCATTCTCAGGCCAGAGAGGATTCTGTGGGTAGGGACAGTTGAAGCTGGATGGTTGCTTCATAGATATCTTCTTCCAATGCCTTTCTCTAGTGTTAACTGGATCAGGTGGTTTTTGTTTGTTTGTTTGTTTTTTTGGTTTTTTGTTTTTCTTTTGGCCAGTCCTGGGGCTTGAACTCAGGGCCTGGGTGCTGTCTCTGAGCTTCTTTGTGCTCAAGGCTAATGCTCTACCACTGAGCCACAGCGCCACTTGTGGCTTTTTCTGAGTAATTTTATTGGAGATAAGAGTCTCACAGACTTTCTTGCCCAGGCTGGCTTTGAACCATGATGCTCAGATTTTAGCCTCCTGAGTAGCTAGGATTACAGGTATGAGCCACTGGCACCCGGCTAGATCAGGTTTTCAATGTAAGTCAAAATGGAATGGTCAACCAAACAAACCAAGAATGACAGGACGCTCCTCCCTCATCTCTCAGTGGTAGGAGGCTGGCTCCTGGGCCTGTACAACATGTCCTGCAGATGCTTCAATACACAATGCTTATGACTAAGGACTGGTGAATTTATCAGACATCTCAAAATATAGTTGCAAAAAGCATATGCCAATACACAAATGTTGATTTTTGGAAGTGGCCATTTGGCTGAGACAGCTTGAGACAACCCCATCTGTAAGGATCATAGTAAGGAAACCATAAATCACTGCTTTGAGTCTCAGGAGACCAGAGACATGCCCAACAGTAGAGCTACCACAGACGCATTTAGCATCAGCTGACCAACACACTGATGCAGGCAGGGAAACCTCAGATATGTGTGGCCCATCTTCTACTTAACACAAAAACCCTAAACTGAGCAAACAGCTTTTTTTCCAGCTCATTGTATGGCAACTTTCAAGCTCCTGGAAAAGAAACTCTCAGGGGTATTTTGCATTTCTGACAGTCAGCTAATCTGCTCTTTTTTTTTTTTTTCTTACCTGTTGTCGAATTTCTTCCTCCATCTTCACTGGTGAGCCCAATTCTGCAACTTGTTTGACGCCTTCACTGGCATAGCCTCCATATTCCCACAGCACATAGTTTTTGGAGTGGGATCCACCAATGATTGCAGACCAGTGATTGGCTCGACCTGAGAAAGCCAATCAGGATGCAAATGTCAGTATGGATGTGGCTGAAACAGGAATGCCTTAAATAATGGGGAGAGAAGAGTAATGGGATTCAGCCAGCAAGTACCCTTGACTAAGCATCCCTCTTAGACCTAGCAAACTGTTTGGGCCGCCTGCCCCCAGTGATTAGACAGAATCCCTATTAACAGTAAGCCTCGGAAATGTGGGCAGGTATGCTCAAGCCAGAGGCAGTTCAGTGGTGCCTTCTGTCTCAAGGGTCTTGGAGAAGGGAACAGTTGAGAAAATTCAAAAGGCTGATCAGCTTTGTGGGGCAGAATAGAGAGGAAAGGCTATTTCTGTCCAACTCAGAAACATTAAAGAACACAGTATGCCTGGAGAGCCATCAGTAATTTTACATTGCTGTGTCACAACCTGTAAAGAAAGAGTTAGGAGTTAGGAGTCGATGCTGGGGAGGTATCATGAGTCGTAAGAAGCCTGCCCATGAGTGGCCTTGCTAAACTCCCCTTCAGGAGTTTAGATGTCATCTGAAGGGTTCTGAGCAGGGGAGTGACATGATTGCATTTGAATTTTAGATAAATCACCTAGGCAGCGGTGTGAAGGATGCATTAGAGAGAGTAAAATTGGAGTGGAAAGCAAGGGAGGTGAGCAAAGAGGGGGAGCTATGGAGGGGGTGGGAGTGAGGGAAACAGCCGTTAGCAATTCTCAGCATTAAACACGGCTGTGTTCAGCTGATCTTAGGTACATTCAGTGTGAAGGGTGAGCAGGCACCCTTAAGAACAGCGTAGGTCTCCTGGATGTACGGTGACCAGGCCACACTGACTAGTGTGACCCTGCGGGATGACAGTTGCAGCAGAGCATGAGAGGAATAAAATCAAAAGGGAACCAGCAAGACCTGAGCAGGGCCAAGACTGGGGGACATTTCACCAAAGTCCTCAAAGGAGAAAAGGGGAACGGACGGTCAAGGTCAGTACAATAGTGGGTTTATGTTTGTTTGACTTTGAGGCATTGTCTTGCTATGAGGCCCAAGCTAGCCTCAAAATGACAATGTTCTTGGACCTCTGGATTGCTGGGATTCCACCATCAGTTGCTTGCATTTATTTTGGCATTACTATGACTATAGATGCATCCCTGTTCTGGTTCATTTCTCAGCCATTCATTCTTTCTTTTACAAAGTTGCAAGTTGAAGAACAGTGAAGGAAAAAAAAAATTGAATTGGATAAACACACTTGACAATTTTTGTTTACCGTGGCCCGGAGTGGGCAGAACATTTCACTCTACCATCTACCAAAAGGATTTTCAACAGGTGCTGGCCCTGTTTATACAGCTGCCATTGCTACCCCACAGCCTTTCCCTTCAAGAGACCAGACAAACATAGGCATCAAGCCAGGCTGCATTCTCCTGGCCCGCTGAGGGCAGCCCTGTTCACCCCAGGCAGATGACATCACCAAGCAGGTCTGCCCAATTGCTTGCTCATCATCTCCTACACAGCAGAAAGGGAATGCAAGCACCACCTTTATCCCTCTTCTCCCTAAAGATGAATGGAGATGCTGGTAGGGAGAAAGTCCTAGTTATCATCTGTGCTAAGAGCACGCTTGTGTAGGGGCAAGGACTGGTAGCTTGTTGTGACCTTTGGCTCATGATGGAAACACTCAGACCAGCTGCTGCAACCCTTGCTGCGTCTGTGCCATTCCACTGAAACGCTCCCTTATCCCAGGCCTGCCCTGCCAGTAATTCTGTACAGAGGCTCAGCATATGTTGGTCTCTCTGTGTTCTTCTCTTGCCCAGACTGGCCAACTCCTATTCCTCCTTCATAATGAATGCTTGTCCCTTGTCTCCCTGTTACACAGACCACATTTCCGATGATTGTGGCCCCACTAGACTGTAAGCTCCCTGAAGGAGTCTGCTTTCAGCATTTGCATGGTTCATTGCAAGTGCTCGGTACTTGTGAGTGCTCAGTACATTTCCAGAAGCCTTTCATCCAAACAACTAAACAAGGAGGAGACACAGCGGAGACCAGCCTTGTCCATGTTTGATTAATGTGATTACCTGCAAGTCTCAGGTCAGCGGAGTTCCTGACACTACTAAGCTAAAGGACTCAACTACCTTTCATGCTGTTATCTAACCAAACACCACAGGAAGAAGGAAAGACAGACAGACAGGCCCTGGCCTTCCAGCTAGCAATTTGAGCTCTAAATTCAATTACTTTATTTTCCTGAGTTTCAGCTCCCTCTCTTCTAATTCAGGGATGATTATGCCTGCCTTATTGACCTACTGTGAGAATTAAATTTTTTTAAATGAGATAATATACGTGAAACCACTACTGGCACAGAATAGACAATAATTACGGTTTCTTCCTTTTATGGTGGTTAGGGAGGTTTCAAACACCAGTAAGATGTGCAACCTGACCTTTATTCAGTATAAAAGACAGAAATGCATATAATAAGGAGGAGGATAATGGAGTGAGAATAGGCACTCTCGGGGGAATGAGGGATGAGCCAGGTGTGTCTTCCTGCTTTCTTCAACTTTCATTAGTTATGTGCCAAGCACAGTGGAGGCCGTGACACAGACAGGAATAGGATCTTTCTGTCACTTTCCCAGAGGGACTCAGTCTGGGGGTGGGGAAGACAGATGGATAAGCAGATTAACTACAATCCGGCTTGTCAGATTATTACACAACAAGAAAGCATTTAAGTCCAAATTCCCTAAAATCCAGGGAATTAAAGTCCAGTGGCTTGAGTACAGACAGAGAAGCAGATACCGTCACATCGCAATTGGTTTTGCCAGTTTGCTCTCTAGAACAAAAGGTCTACCTTCTATACAATATAGGTATTAGTTTCCCACAATGACTTTGCAGCATAAGACAATGAATTCAAATGTCAACACATTTAATGCCAGCCAAATAACAGATATGTGCAGGTGCCTGGACGTGGGGTGGGGAAACTGCTTCCTCCTGGGGGTGGTGAGTCAGGTACTAAGATCAGAATGAGTTTTAGAAACAGAACTGTTGTGTGATCCAGCAATCTCATGGCTGTGTGTATACCCAAAGAAAACATATAAGTGTGTATACATACACCAGTTTGGGTGGCTTTCCATAGGATGAGTTAAAAGTTAAACCAAAATCCAGAGGCATCAAGGTGAGAAGCTGTGGGCTGGTCCAGGGGAGAAAGATGTGGTGACCTAAAGCCATTAAGATTTGGCTTCAGGCTTACATTTGTGACTATTAATCAGTCATGAACCCCTCTAAGTTCACAGTTTCCCTTTTATGTATGTGTGTATTCACTGATGTGCTTGTGATAGAATCTGGGGTGTCTTGTACTCGGGGCAGGTGCTGTAGTCCTGAGCTACACTCCCAGCCTCTCCCACCATTTTAAAAATAGAGAGAACAGTTGCAAGGCTGGACAACCTCCCAGAGTTGTACACATTAATTGGGATGGTTTTGGAAAGAACTGGGAAGCTGTGAAAACTGTAGAAAACAAAGGTCTCAGTATTATTTCAGACTGAAAGCACTGTGGGAATCTATAAGAAGAGTAAAAAAGAAGGTACAGAAACAACGAAACTTTCCCAGTGAACAAAGGATGGATTCCAGAGACAGAATAAAAAGAAGGGAGGTGAGCAGACTAGGCTGTAGGACCGAAGAGATGAAACAAAATTCTCTTCACAACAGAACTAGGAGAATCAAATATCTCCCATCCTGCCTTGCATTTGATCATGCTTATCCTCTGGATGAGGCCCAACAGGGTTTAAGGAGCATGGCGAAGCTCACAGAACTAGCAAGGGAGTGCTGGGTCTGAACCTCAGGTCTGCCTGGCTCCACATGCTTGCTGTTTCTCCTACATCCCACATCTCACTGTGAGATCAAGAAATAAAAGAGACCATTTGTGCTGGGAATGTGGCTTGGTGGTAGAGTGCTGGCCTAGCATGCATGAAGCCCCAAGTTTGATTCTATAGTACCCCATGAATAGAAGCCAGAAGTGTTGCTGTGGCTGAAGTGAGCATAGCCTTAGTACACAGAGGCTCAGGGAAAGAGAGCAGGCACTGAGTTCAAGCCCCAGGACTGGCAAAAAATAATAATAATACATTTTTTTTTTTAAAAAGAGACCATTTAGAGGCCCACAGAGTAGGAGGGCAATGAGATTGGATGGAACACAATGAATGGACTAGTTGGAAGAGTCATGAGTGGCCATGTGGCCAATAGCACAAACAGGGGGAAGTGTGCTGAAAGATTTCATTTGGGAAGGATGATGCAATAGTGAATGTGCACTGAGCCTTTCCTATGTGTCCAGCGCTAGGCAGAGACCTACCTTACCTCCATCATTATTCAGACACAGATGCTATCACATTTTCCCCTGTGAAACTTGGACTTAAGGAGTGCAACCCAAGGCCACAAAAATAGGTGAGTGAAGATACTGGGTTGAAAGTTGGGTCTGTCTGATGCAGGACCAATTCTTTTCTACACACTACCATGAAAGGCACCCATGGAAGGAAGGGGCACGAAGATAAAGAAGAGGCAAGGACAAAGGGCTGATCACTCTCAATTTCAGTTTCTTCATCTGTAAAGGAAGGGGAGTGTCAGGATCAGACTCCTAGTGCTATTTCTGAGGCTCAAGTCCATGAAACAGTTGCTGGCACATGAAATGCCCTCCATTTCTAATAAATAAAATTAAATAAAAGTGGGAGAGGACAAATCCAGACCAGTTTCTGGAAGCCGTGATAACCCAAAGGAAACTTTATTGGGTGATTAAAAACTAGTGGGTGGAGAAGCAGAAACATGGTATACAAGGATCTGAGTCAGGAAAAATGGCAGGGAATCATCTAATGGGACTCAATGGTCTGGGGCCTATGGAATGAGATGGCTTGGGAGAGCCCAGTTAGCTGGAAGAAGGAGGTTTGTCCTAGACCATCCTCTAGGAAATAAGGAAGTAGAGAGAAAGAAGAACCTGGTATTAGGAGGCCTAGAGAGATAAGGATGAGATTGATGCTTGTGGCTTCCTGAAAAGAAGAATCAGGGAGGCCAGCTCTCAGATCCTTGTAAAGTACCGGGGCCCTGATCTTTGAAGTCTGAAGCAAAAAAGCAAAGACCAATGCCTTTATGTCTCAGGAAAGGACACAGCTCCTGGAGTTAGCCTGGTCTTCACTGGTTCCTGTGGCACATACTATCTGAGCCTAGATGTTGATTCACAATAAAATTTCCCTTGGATGAAGCTTCCAGGGTACAGAGGCAGGTAGGAAGCTAGAAAGAAGAAATGAGTCGATGTGTGAGTCTCAGATGGTGATGCCAGCCAAGTACATTTATATAAAATACAATTCTGGGGAGAGGCCTTGACTACATTACAATAACAATACAATAAATTGTTATGGGGATGAGGCCACCTTGTCAGATGAAGAACTGAGTACAACACAAAGTCTGACTCTTGCTCATGTAAGAGGGAATTCCTGCTGCCTGATGGCCCAGTTGGACCTTTATTATGTCCCTGTCTTTGGAAGCTAAAATACTGGATTTTTCTAGGTCTGTTTCTTTCTTCTTTGGTTTTTCCTGTCCTAGTTTGGACTCAAAGACTTCATACTTGCTAGGCAAGTACTCTACAGCTGGAACCATGACCCCAGCCTTTATTCTTTTAGTTATTGCTTTCAGATAGAATTTCATGTTTTTTGTTTGTTTGTTTTGCTTTGGCCAACCTGAGCCATAATCCTACTTATACTTCCCATATTTTGGGATTACAGGAAAATGCCATTACATATCTCTTGTTGTTGAGATAAGTGTCTTGCTAACTTTTTACCAAGTCTGGCCTAGACTGGTGATCCTCCTGATCTCTTTCTCTCCAGTATCTGGGATTATAGACATGAGCCATACCACTTGGCTGTTCTATTTTTAATGCATTTTTTGTTATTATAAAGGCAATGTACAGAAGGGTTACAGTTACATAAGTCAGACAAAGAGTAAATTTCTTTTTGAACAATGTCACCCCTTCCCCTCACTTTCTGTTTTTCTGACTCTTCTTGAGGCTTAAGCTTATTAGTTTTCAGACTAGAAAACTAATCAGTTCTCCTGATTTTTCAAACCTAATCTTGACTAGATCCATTGGCTCTCCTTGGCATCCAGCTTGCAGTTGTATTTTATCAACTGCCATATTCCAGTGCTCCAGTTCCTTATAACAAATTTCTGTCTATATGTGTGTACATGGCCTATTGTTTCTTTGGAGAAACTTAATACAGCAGGAATTCATTGATCACCCAGGTTTCCTAGCCAGTGGCTACAGTTCCCTGACAATCCTTATCCTGTAAAAACTTTCTATCTATTTCCTTGATAGCTACACATAGTGCTTCAAGTAAGAATGCCCTACAGCCTCAGTGACTGGATGGTTCAATCCCTTACTGTCCACACTCAGCCTCACTCATAGTACTGTCAACAAATCACTGCTCTTGACCCTAGTTGGGCTTTTGTGACTTTGCTGTAGTAGCAATACCAAACACAGATCTTCCAGTATCCAAGTTCCTCATCCTCTTTTTCTTTATCTAGTAGGCGATCTTGTCACTTCTACCTTCTGTAAAGACCAAGGTCAACCATTCCACGGACTTATCCATGTACCATGTGGCCAATGGAAAAATATGGCGGGCTTGCAAATTCTATTCATAAAAATTATCTTGCAGCTTACTTCCCTTTGACCATCTTGTTCTCATCAGATACAAGCCCAGGATCTATCTAATTTATAATAACTTAGATTTGCCTATAGAACTTGGCTGCTGTTGGTTTACCCCTGGGTGCTGTCCAGGACACAGATTATTCTTGCCCTCTTGCTGTTCCTGCTCTTGGCTGCTTTGGAAATGCATACTGGATCTAGCCATTGTGCTTTTTTAGGATCCCATCACAGGATACTACAATGTGGGAGGAACTCTAAATTAGGTTAGAAATTCCTCAATTTTCTATCTTTCTGATTTCTTCATTCATATCTTATTTTCCTGCCTTATCAAGAACTTTTCCATTCCTGAAAAAACTTTGCACTTATGAAATTGGTTACGTCTCCGCCCCCTATTTTCTCCAAGGTATTCAATAACATAATTCTAGTCTACTCTACTAATTCATTAATGAACGTTTCTGGTCTGTTACTATACATGAAATCAGGATCATCATGCCACAGGGGCTGGTTTTTATTCTGATAAAGTTCTGTATTTTTCATACCATCTATGTATTATTTATAACTGCTTTCTTATTACAGTGGCAGAGTTGAGTAATTATAACAGGCAATTTGGCCTGAAAACACTAATCCTTTGTGAAAAAATGTTTGCTAAAACTTGGGCCAGGCCTTAGAAACTGATATAAATCAGACTTGATCTCGGGTCTTTGAGATGTTTAGTATGGAGGGTAAGGTAAAGGGCATGAAGGAGAGTTCTTTAACAGTCAACTGTATTAAAATGTGTGATGATACTTTGACAAAGACAACACTGAATTTTTTTTTTTTTCTGGTCATGGTTCTGAACTCTGAGGCGCTGTTCCTCAGCTCTTCAGCTCAAGGCTAGCACCCTAGCTACTTGAGCCACAGCACCACTTCCAGCTTTTTCTGCTTATGTGGTGCTGAGGAATCGAACCCAGGGCTTCATACATGCAAGGCAAGCGCTCTACCACTGAGCCACCTTCCCAGCCCCAACACTGAATTTTAAAATATAAATAGGGAGACACTTAACATAGAGGGCACTAGGGAACCAAAGCTTCCTGGAGGAGATGGGAGCTGATTTAAATTCTGAAAGATAAGTAAGAGATGATAAGGCAGATAGGCGAAAACTAATTTTCTTCCCCAGAAGGACAAGTAGGTGCAAACAGAAAGGCATAAAAAATATCACAGGTGCCTGGTAGACCATGAGGTCACATGTATATGTGTGTGTGTGTGTGTGTGTGTGTGTGTGTGTGTGTGTGTGTAAAGAATCAGCTTGCACCATGTCCATCATGAAATAGAAAATGACTAGACAGGTATAGAGGCAAAAAAATGTGACCTTAGATATGTGAAAGTAGCCAGTAGGAAGTTTCTGAGATGACTGTGCTGGAATTAACTTGCAAGGACTGTAAAGAAACTACCATCAATATGTCTGAGAATTTAAAGATGGAAACAATAAGTGAGCACAGGGGGAAGTCAGGCACATTATAAAGGGGTCCAAATATCTTAATAGATAATTTCTACTTTCATCTTGATGGCAAAGTAGAAGAGAGAATAAGATAATCTTGTCTACAGATAATCCCCAAATCTATATATGCTCCCTTGACTTATGCTTCTGACTTTGATGGAGGAAATGGAATTGATTATCCCTGTAGATGTAGTAACAATAAAACTGAGTAAAAACACATGATGTACCAGTTTTCAAAGGTTACAAAATGGACAGCAGAGCTTTATGATAGCCAAGAGAAGGGAAGACATAGCAGGTGAGACTGTGTATACACTGGATTTCTGCCAGGGACACAAGGAGGAAGGTAAAATGGCTGGGCTGAGAAAGTAAAAATAGGAATTGGGACTCCTGAAATCAATAGGACGTATGGGACAGAATGCCAGAGAAGGGGCAGGCATTACAGAGAACAGCATCAGAAATGTACATGGATTTCCCTTCATCTTTGACCTACCACAAAGCTGTACATATGTAGCCTGATGTTAGGTCAAAGATTAGGGCTACATGATTAATTCTATAAAGACTGCCAGGGAACAGCTACAAGAGAGCTTAGAGCTGAACTGCAGAGGTTACTCATTACTGGAGATTTAGGGATTTGAGTCACTTATTTTAGAGAGACTTTGTAGACTACTCCGAACACTTAGCTGAAAATCCAAAAAGGCTGTAACTTATTGGTAAAATTACTTTAGCCCTATAATAAAGGCTACCTGGACTTATCCTTACAAAACTTAGTAAACAAGCCTTGACAGGGAATCAAGCAGATTTATCAATAAACCTGAGCTACACTCCATATTCTTTAAAGGAAGACTAAGAATCTAAAAACCCAACAAAGAAGCCTTTACATCATGCAATTAAAAAATAAGCAGGCATGTATAAAAGAAATGAATTGTGAGCTAAAACATGGAAGGAACAGCCAATACAAAGAGTTTCTTACATGACTGATATATTGGAATTAACATAAAGGACTGTGAAGCCAACGCAATCAATATATTTGAGGATTTAAAGATGGACACAGTAAGTGAACATATGGGAATCTTAGCAGAAAATAAAGCATTCAATAAGGCTAAAACGAAATTCCATAGCAACAAAAAAAATCTTCATTTGGCCATAGTGAAGAAAAATATCAGAAACTGAAAGATAAGGTAACATAAACGTAATTCAAAAGAAATTTCAAAGTAGAAAAGAGGCTGAATCCTTCTGACCTTTGGAATAAAACTAAATGGTTTCAGTGGAACCCCCACAGGATAAGACAGAAAGATTAGAAAAATATCTTAATAAACACTTAAAATTTCCCCAAATTTTATGAAAAACATCAACCTGCAGATCCAAGAGGATCTAAACTTTCAAAAGTACAAAAATAAGGAGAATGATACCTACGGCCAACTGAAAATAAAACAAAAAGGAAAAAAGTTAAGAAAGAAAACACCAAAGCACATCAAAACATGATAGAAATGAAGAGAAAATCTTGGAAGCAATAAAAGCCACATTGCAATGAGTAAAACAAAGCTCAGAGTGACTGCTTCTAAAGTTAGGCAAACCAGAAGAACAGGAAATGGCACCTCTAAAATTTTAAAAGAAATACAATTCATCATCCTAGAATTCTATCTTGCCAAAATATCCTCCAACAATGATGGTAATAGAAAACACTTTTTTTTGATAAGTGAAAGCTGAGTGAAAATATTACTAAGGTGACTGTCATATATGAAATATAAAGGAAGCTCTTCAGCAGAAGGGAGATGAAATCAGACTGCCGTGACTATCTTCATGAAGAACTGGAAGAGCGGGAAACTGGAGTGGTGTGGGAAGGTGCACCCTGCATTTCATTCCACTGCAGTTTCTTCAAGAGATTCATGTTTCCTAGCGCTTGCTGGAAACCAATCAAGGCTGCTTCTCATAAAAGTAAGTCTTCTATGGAACAAGACCTTGCGGCTAGCTCCCTGTTCTGCTTCCTTCTCCTCATCTTTTTCCTTGTGGTCTGAACTTGAGCTTCCATTGCTCAGTTTACCTGCGTTTACCTGCTCTGGCAGGTTTCCCAATGGTTATTGGGTTAATGGTTATTATGGTTATTGATTTAATCTTTGAAAAAGCCTACTTTATGGATTTAGGAAGTTAAAGCACAAGAAGAGTAAGTGACTTGTCTAGGGCTACCCAATTAATAAGTGATAGAAGCGGGGTATGCACTCAGTACATGGTCTGGTCTTCCTGGAAGGATGGAAGGCTTGTACTGTACTGTGTAATGTGACAGGTAGTGGCCACAGATGATTACTTAGCACTTAATGTGTGCCTGTTGACATGCATTTTCCAACTTACATCATTTTAGTTAAGTTTAGGTAGCCACATCTGTCTGGTGGCCACCATATTGGACAGCACAGCCCTGGATCTGGAATAGGTCTGAGCACTGCTAAATGTTAGACCAATGGTATAAGTAGCCCCTTCTGGGAAGAATGGATGGGAATCACAGTGACAGATAGGAGGTTGTAGGACACACTTGCACTTAAACTAACATGTCTGGCACCCAGGCAGGCAGGTAAGTGTGAGCACACTCATGCTGTGTTTTGAGTGTCCACTTCAGGTGCACCATGCTTTCTTTGCATTTACTGTCTCATGGTCTTCTCCAAAGCTCTAACAGATAAATGCCTGGGTATAGGGAAGTTCATGCTCCTGAAGACATCCCTTGGCCAGGGGAGAGGGGCAGGTGCTAAAAGACAGTTCTAGTGGCACTTCCCAGAGGTATACCTATGCTGGTGACTGCAATGGTACAAGTGTAGGCTGATTCTTCTTCTTTGTCACTTTCTTATTTTTTCCCCTCTTACTTACCCCATCTCCTCCTACCTGAACTACCTAGTTATTAGCTCAGGGTCAGCTCTGCGTGGTACCCAACCTAGACATGACATATCCAATTAAATTTACATATCTTGGCCCAGGAAACCATAAACTAATCGCAATGATTGGGCAAGGGCCAGCATGGGGGTGGGTCCTTTAGTTTCTGAAAAGAGAGGACAGGTGACCCTTCTTCCCCAAATAGGGATGTTGTCTTCTTCTCACTGTCACTGCTATCATCACCATCATCAATATCACAATCACCACCACTGCTGAGCATATTCCCTGTATCACATACTTCATAGGTCATGGTTAATGTCTTCCTATTCCCATGGTGGTCCTACTAGGTAGGTTAGCATATCTGTGTTATAGATGTGGGGACCTAGTTATTAGTAGGTAGCAGGGCTGTGATTTGCCAATGGGCCAAACTAGAGACCAGGCTCTCTTCATTTCCCAGTTTGAGTCAAGTCAAGTCATTTTGATGTCACCCATTGCTATGATTAGAATCAGCTCTTGGTATGGAGGTAAGAGGAGGTGATGTGGGATGGTCTACGTAGTCCCCATATAACATTGCAAGTGCTGCCTTCTTAGTGTTCGCCAACTTCAGTTTTCTTTGGACTCAGCCTCCTTCACCCAAATTTTCATGATCTTCTGACTCTTGATTTATTTAGATCTCTATAAAGCCCAGCCAATCACTTGAATCTTATTTTAGAGGCAAAGAACATAATTTCAGGGAAGCACCAAACTCTAATGCCAATTGCTCCTCTTGAGATGGCTGAAGGTTTATTGTACATTGACAAGTAACACTGGGATTATATATCTGGAAAGGGAACTTTATTTACAAGTGTCCTTCCAAGCTGACTTTGCCATATAAACATTGTTATATATGAGAGAGAGTCTGTAATTCTGGACGGTTTCCCAGTGTTTAATATACCATTAACACCTGAGTTTAAAGCCCCTGGGAAGGAACAGGAGCATTCTGAGTGATAAATCCTAGCAATGTTTATCTAATTTAAAAAATCTAGGGGCTTGTATTTAAAAGCTTTGCAGGAGCAGTAAATAATTTCACATTGTTTGTTTTTTAAGAGTGTGACACAAAAAAATGGACTCTTCCCACGATCGATGCATTTTCCAGGTTTGAATCTTAATTCTGTCAACTAAGTCCAATAAATAAGCAAGACACTGTTTTTTTCTGTGTTTAAAAAGTTTTTAAACAGCAGAAAGAACAAACAGTGGGGAAGGGAATTATTAAGCAGCTACTTGTACCTGGTGTTTTCTTCTGTCCTGTCCAATTTCCTCCTCAACCTCAAGTCATGGGAGAGGAAAAGGCTCAGGAAGGATCTACAGCTTGCCCAGGGACACACTGCTGGTGAGTGGCTGAAACAGGATTTAGCTCATTTTTGCTTTGTCTTTTGGGAAACTTTTTGTTCTCCAGTAAGAGAGAAGCTAAAGGCTCGGGGGAGATTTTGTTAAGCAAAGGACAGAATCAAATTCTATTTAACTAAATCTAAAAAGAGAGCCTGGTGCCAGTGGCTCATATCTGTCATAATAGTAACCCAAGAGCTGAGATCTGAAGATTATGATTCAAAATCAGCCAAGGCAGAAAGATCATACAGAACTTTCATCTCCAATTAACCACACAGACCTTTCATCTACACACACACACACACACACACACACACACACACACACACACACTTCAGAAGCAGAGCTGTGGCTGAAGTGGTAGAGCCCTATCTTTGAGCAAAAAAGCTCAGGACAATACCTAGGCCCCAACTTCAAGCCCCAGAACTGGCACAATAAAAGAAGAAAAGAAACAGAAAAAGAGGGGTCAGGCTGAGGTTGAAAAATATCCACCTGAAAATTGAAGGTAAAAGTGAAGACAGAAGCCCCAGATCTTTCATGACCACAGATAAAGAAATCCCAAACAATAGCAAACTAGGGCTGGAAATATGGCTCAAATGGTAGAGTGCCTACCTAGCAAGGAAAATGTGCTGAGTTTGAGCCCAGATACTGTGAAGGCGAAAAGACAATAGGAAACTACATGTTCTGAGATTTAGAAAAAACTATATTGTATCACAACCCATGTGTGTTTACCGAAAGAGTACAAGAGCGGTTTCCCATAGCAAATTCAGTCAACCTAGCTCATCACATTAACAAAACTATTTAAGTATCTCTGTAGGTACAGAAGAATCATTTGATGACATTCAATATTCACTCATAATAAAAAATAATTTAGCACAGTGAGAACAGAAAAGGAATTTTCTTTTTCTGGTATATCTACAAACAAAGCTATCGCAAAAATCACACTTTCAATGAAGGTTTTTATTAAAAGCTTTCTCCATACCATTTGGAATAAGGAAAGAATGTTCGTTATTATCACATCTATTCAACACTGGCCCTGGCCCTGCTGGTGCAATACGAAGAAGTAGAAAACACATGGATCAGATGGAAATCATTGGTATACAAAATTGTGTGTTCAAAATAGTTTACACATTAGAAGACTCAAAAGTGTAAAGTTAGGACTGGGAAGGTGGCTCAGTGGTAGAGTGCTTGCCTTGCATGCATGAGGCCCTGGGTTCAATTCCTTAGCACCACATAAGCAGAAAAAGCCATAAGTGGCACTATGGCTCAAGTGGTAGAGCACTAGCCTTGAGCTAAAGAGCTGAGGGACAGTGCCCAGGCCCAGAGTTCAGGCCCCACAACTGGGGGAAAAAATGGAAAGTTAAATCTTTTGAAATGTGTTCCTAAACCAATACAATCGCAATCCAATCGCAGAGAATTTTTCTGTTTTTGAGGTATTTCAGTTTGACCTCAGTGCTTTCTGCTTGCTAGACAGGAGTTCTACCAGTTGGGCCACATCTCCAAGCCTGTTTTGTGCTAGTTATTTTTGAGATAGAATCTTGCTTCCCAAACATGTGCATATTATGCCTGAGTGATATGCCTACTTTAGGCTTTCCATCATTTCTGAGATCATTGGTGTGTACTACCACATCCAAGCTTTCCTCATGTAGATAAAATCTTGTGGACTTTTCTGCCTGGGCTAGCCTGGAACCATGAGCCTCCTGATCTCAGCCTTCCACATAGCTTAAGATGACACATGTGTATCACTATGCCCAGTTATGTGTTAAAAGAGGATTTGCTAACTTTTCTGCCTTATCTGGTCTTGAACCACAATCCTCCCAATTTTAGCCTCCCAAGTAGCTAGGACTGCAAGTGTGAGACACCAGCACCTGGCTTGAAGTAGGGTTTTAAAAAGCTGACGTAATCTTGAGGAAGACCAAAATTAACACTCATAGGTATTATCATAACTAAGAGGGTTCACTCTCTTCTAGAGGAACAGAAGAATAACTCAGAGAGTGCAGAAAGAGACCACAGATAGATGGATACTTGGTATGTAATAAAAATGACAGAATAATGAAGAAGGAAAGGGTAAATATTCTGTAAATGGGTCTGTAAAACAAATTAAAAGGCTATCGACTCCTGCCTCTAGACATATACAAATTCAATTGTTAATCAATTATCTAGATATGAAAGGTAAACACTATAAAGTTTTTAGAAGAAAGATGTCCATATGCAAAGAAAGTAAAAATAAACAAGGACTGGATTATGGCTTACATTGTAGCCCTGAAGTCCTGAGTTCAATTTTTAGTAGTGCACCACCACCAAAAAAAAAAAAAAAAAGTGAGAGTTTGAAAACAGGCAAACTTAATCTATTATAGAATTCAAGATGGTTTGCCTTTTAGGGGAAGTAGGAACCAGCAAAAGACAAAAGTGTGCTTTTGAACTTCTAGCTATCATTTCTGTGCTGGTCACATGAGTGTAAAACTTTGAGGTAGATGCTAACAGAAAACATGTTTTGGTATGTTTGTTACTCTTAAAGAAAAAGTTCACGTATAAAAATCATAAAGGCTTCTGCCTATAACCCAAACAATTTTGATGGTTGACATTGGGAGTATTGTACTTTCAAGTGAGCAGAGGCAAAACAGTTCTCAAGATTTCCACCTCAAGTAATAAAAAGTTGGCATGGTGGTGTACACCTGCCATTCCAGCTCCATAGAAAGGATAAAGAGGACCATCATGGTCTAAGTAAACCTGGGCAAGAAGCAAGATCTTATTTGAAAAATAACTAAAGTAAGAAAGACTAGGGGTGTGAGTCTAGGGCTAGAGTGCTTTGCCCTACAGTAGTATAAGGCTTTGATTGCAAACCCTAGGATCACCAAAAAGAAAAAAGAAAAAGTGAAAGTTGGAACAGAGTTTCTTATTTTTTCTTTTCTTTTCCCATCTCTCAAGCCTATGGGCTTGAGCTACACCGGATGGAAGCTGAAAGCTTGAGTGTTATGTAACAGGGAAGGGGACAAGGAAATGTCACTGGTGAGCTGAAAGTTTGTAGAAGGTATGCTGGCCTAGGAGTGTCTGACTGGAGCCATTAGCCAGAAATTGCCATGCTGGTATTTTTATTGGGATCCAACCTGCCAGGGAGACAATTTTAATTCTGCAAATACTCACTGGTCACATATTGTATACTGAGAATTCAGAGACAAGGCAGACAAGGCCCTGGTCCTTAAGATCACATAGCATGTTAGGAGCTTAGCCGTGAGAAACAGTCATTTACAGTACAGCCTGGAAAATGTCAAGATAAGGAGTAAGACTAAGCCAGCGAGCAGAAAGGAGATGAAGCTTCCTGCAGCAGTGGGGTTTGGGTTGCAACAAAAGGCTGGCCAGGCATCTCCCCTGTGAAGGAGTGTTGTAAACAGCCAGAAGGGTGGGTGAGATGCCTGAGGACCTGGAGCTGGTGTACGGAAACACTGCTGAGGACAAGAGATGAGGCTGGAACATGCCGAGGACCAGTGAACCCAGGGTTACTTATCAAAGAACTGGGATTTTACCCGAGTGATGTCACTAAATCCGGAATCTGTCTCTTTTGAACTCTGTTCTGTTTTGACAGCTTGAAACTCTACTTCTGTCTTGAATATCAGCTTCTAACCAACACTTTTTTGTGTTTTAAATAGAGCTGGCATCTAACTTGAGATACTCCAGCCTCAGCCTCTAAATCCTGGTATTACAGACATGCACCACTATGGCTCTCTAACATTTTATAAACACCTAAGAAATGACTTGTCTGGGTTCCAGAGGCTGAAAAGCAGAAAGTATTCCCAGGAAAGCCGGTTGGTTACTGAATATATAGATTTTGTGTAGCTACCGAATCTTAGCCTTATTACGTAAGAACACAAAAGCTGGCTCAGCTCACACCCATTGCCATGTGCTGACAGCTTCTTGAGAATGCTCAAAAAGGCAATAATTATGATGGAAAATTCTGAGACCTACAGCCCAACGTGGCAGCTGGTGGCCTATTAATCCCTGGAGCCCTGGTGAAATGGGAGGGGGGGGGTACCCTGGTTATACAATTCTGGGCAGGACAGCTCTGTCTCTTGATGAAGAGCATTAGCTGATGATTATGGAGTATTCCCTGAATGGGAATTAAACATTTTTTGTAGAGATTAAATTATTGCAGTGAAGTAGAAACAGGAATTCCTTTGACTAGATAAGATCTGGAGTCCTCTTTCTCTCTTAGAGAGACATAGAAGACTGAATAAATTATTCATTGCTTGAACACATTTCAAGGAAGCCATCAGAATCAACACCAGATCAGGCAGCTTATCTTGAAGACTAGACTAGGGTAGTAGAGGTGAGCAGACAGGACAGAACATCCAGGGAGTAGAAACAGATGGCATCAGAGAGATACTGAGAGTGGGGCAGACTGGGCTCTCAGCAGCATAATTCTAGGGCTTGGAAAGACTGAAGAAGCAATGGAGGTAGCCTTATCTTTTGAAGGGCAAAGTGGAGGTTTCCACATGGGCCTTACTAAGGAAAAAGACATTTCCTGGTTGACCAGATGGATAATAGGCAGTCCTGAACATCTACAGGACTATCCACGCATGAAGATGGAGACCCAACTATGAGAACTGGAGTCCAAAACAAGAAATAGGTCATAAAGGATGTAATTGTGGCTGACCATTAACAACACTGAATACAGACTGGTACTCTTCTGAGCTCTTTATACCCAATTCATTCATTTCATCCTCCCAGAGGCCTATGATGTCAGTGCTGTTATCACCCATTTTCTGGATGAGAAAACAGACACAGAGAGATTCACTGTCTGGCCTAATATTTCACAAATGGTAAGTGGTATAGGCAAGGTTTGCTCTGCCTGCAGAGTTCACACGCTTAATTAACCTTTGGATGTGATGGCCTTGTCAGAATCAGGACAATGCTGGGCTTCTAACCTCTTGTTAAATTCTGACAAGCAAGGAAAATTTCTGTCTCTAGAACCTAGGAACTGGAATAATTCTGAAAGGTCTTGAGAAAAAAAAATACTGGCTTAACAAACTGGGAGAAGATCCTTACCAGCAGCATATCTGACCAAAGTATATAAGCTCAAGAAATTAATCCCTCTCAAAGCTAATAAACTAATCAGTAAACAGACAGAGGAGCTAAGGAGAGCTTTCTCAGAAAAGGTAAGAATGGCAAAGAAACATATGAGAAAATGCTCATCATCTCTGGCCATAAAGGAAATGCAAATCAAAACAACTCAGATTCCATTCACCTCAGTTAAATTGGCTATCACCACGAATTCCAACAACAACAAATACTGGTAAGGATGTGGCACAAAAGGAACCCTATTGCACTGCTGGTGGGAATGTAAACTAGCTCAGCTACTCTGAAGGCTTTGAAAAACTAAACACAGATCTTCCCTAGGACCTAGCCATACCACCCCTGGCCATCTACCAGAACATCGCAAGCCAGGATATGATAAGGACACCTGTGCTATTCGCAATGGCCAAGCTACAAAAAGCCCAGATGCCCTACAACAGATGAATGGATCAAAAACATAGTACTTACATAGAATGGAATTTTACATAGACATTAGAAAGAATTTTATGTCATTTGCAGGGAAATGGATGAACAAATCACGTTAAGTGAGGTAAGCCCAGCTCAGAGAGACAAATGGCACATGTTTTCTCTCATGTACAGAAATCAGATCTAAAATACACATGGACATAATAAATTATACAGGACTCTAGACATTCACAAACAGTGAGACCAAAGGAGGATAGTTTTAGGGGAGGAACACAAAGGTGCCATGCCTATTGCCTCAGATCATATAATGTTTATCAAAATGAATTCCAGGAAATGGGAATAAATATTGCATCAACCTATTTTATTTTGGAAATAAGGTGTAAAAATCCTTCCTTGTGGCCTCAGCTGGTCCTCTACACAGAGGCTCAGATGTGGGCTTTTGCTATATGGTGAGTGAATGCCCAACAGGAAGACTTGGTAAACTTGTTCTCTTTCCAGGGGTTAGGGTTCAGTTTTTAAGTAGCTCTTGGAAATGGCATGAAGGTGACCTTGATAAAGTTGTATTTAAGGTAACACAACAGCTCCTGGATGAGGGTTAGCAATGGTAGATGCCATCAGCCTCTTGGGCACAGGACCTGAGGTGATGCCAGTGTCTTTGGGGTCAAGGATGGAGCACACTGGCACAGGGAGCCAGTGGCCTGTCAGGGACACTATGGGACTTACCAGTCTTGCTCTTGCAATAGCCTTTTCCTAGGACACAATGGGGTGCTTATCCAGGAGGATGTCACCTTGGGTAGCAGTGGCTGCCTTTCTAAAACACTTAACAATCAAGCTGACATGGCCACTGAGGTTCCCTAACTCCAACAAACACCTTGAACCTCATCTTCCCCATCTTCTTAGGATGCTCCTAGGAATGCAGTTAATGATTTCAGAGTCCGTGACTGGCAGATCTTCAGAGACTTAACCTTCATGTCACTGACCAGGTGCTCCAGCTAGAGCACAGGGATCCATCCCTTGTCCTGGGCCTTGACATATGCAAGCTCTGTGAGTTCTGTGAACCTGGTACCAGAGGCCAATGCTGAAGTCTCCAAAGAGGCTGCTCCCATTCACTGTCCCCAAAGCCCCTAGACACTCTGGGCCTCTAGCTAGACCAGTATTATAGGCCATTTGGTATTTTCTTGGTAAAGAAACAGGCTCACTTTTCAGGAGCACTTTTAGCTGTGGGTTTTTTTTGTGTGTGTGCGGGTTAGTTTTCCAACCATCTCTTCTCTAGTTGCTGTGGATTAAGGCTTTGATCAATCTAAGACTTTCGTCTAAGACTCTATTCTGCCAGCCTTCTGCAGCCACCAGGATGAAGAACTGGTTGTTTTTGTTTTTTGTTTTTCCTCTGGCTGACAGAACTATCTGAGTGACAATTTCTCAGGCACTCAGTGCCTCTGGCACAAAAGATAGTGTGAACCATTTTTCCACATGCTATGTGTTCAAAACCCGAGCTGACATTGCAATTCCATTCGCTTGTTTCCATAGTTGTTGGTTGAAAACTCATGTCACTCTGTCAACTAAAACAAGCATTTCAAAACAGAGTTAAGATGTCACCCTCATCAGCATAGCATGAATAAGTACTAACGAAGACCCACATAGGTTGGGTTGAAGACGTATTTGACTGCTTTATTGCTGACATAAAATCCAAGAATCCTTGCAAAGTAGGAGGATGTTTGGCAAGAATAATGTGGTTGGCATGAAACATATGGCAATTCCAGTGGTGACGGAGACAGTCAGCCTCACTTGGCACAAACTGTTCTTCGGGGTGTATTTTCCACTCATTGTTTGGAAATCTTAGGCACATAAATGCCTAGCTTCAACAGAGTTCTGTGTATATGATTCTGTGTAGCCTTATTAAGACTTTTAAATATACACATTCTCCCTTCCTCTGGTTACTTTAAGCACTTAGAATATTTTCTTTAAAACAACGACTTTTTGGAGTAACATGTATTTAGCACTAACTTACCTTCAGATCTGATGCTGACGCTTAGGGTGTAGTGATTTTGCTAATCTATTCCAATGCCTTTTTCTGGAATCTTTCTGAAAATCTTGAGCTAGACAGGAGTCCATGGGAAACAGAGGGCCAGGACTATGCCCAACAGGATTTCTAAAATATGAACCCCAATGTAAGTATTCAAATGCTTTTTTGTTTTGTTTTTTTCCTTTCATGCAATTGTTTCTAACATATTTATAAGATGATTTCTTTGTTACTTTGTATGTCCCTCCCCCACGGTATAACCTCTGCTTTCACTGTATTTGATGTTGGTATAATTTGTGGAGGGGAAGGGCAAAAACAAATCGTTTAACTAGGGATACAGGTGGACCCATTGCAACAATGAGATATACAAGTCTTTATGTTGAAAAACAAACTTTACAACTTTGGTAGGGGGTGGGGGGAGAATCGGGTGGGGGGAGCGGGAGAGTATGGGAAGGGATGGGAAGGGGAAACAAATAGGAGGCAACAATGCTTGATAAGAAATGTACTCATCTTGCCCATGTAATTGTAACTCCTCTGTACGGTATTCTCACAATAAAAAATAAAATAAAAAATGTATTATCTTAAAAATGCTAATTACAATTACATGCCCCAGGGTTGAGGATAATTTTTCTAAGTTTTAAAAAGGAAACAGAACGCATTTGTTTAAGGCAGATTTTAAAGAGGGGTTTGATCCAGTCTTTTGTGACATTTCCTCAGTAGTGTTACCAAGGATGAAGTGGGCTCCAGGAAGCCCCAATTCACCCCACCCTCCCCCTTTATCCTGGTCCATCTGATAATTAAACATGTCTGGTCTGTTCTCCATAGGCTGGGAGGTAGCCACTAGTCATGACCAACACACGTTCTCCACAGTATCTCCCGCAGGGAAGTAATAGTCTAGCTCAGGAAGCACATCAAGTAACTGCTAATTAGGATCAGCATGTGCTGTGATAAAGGAGCAGGCAGCATGCTGTCCCTCTGTGTTTGGGATAGAATACTCTTGTCCTTCCTACCTATAGAGACGAGAACACTGCTCCTATTTTCATATCCTCAAAAGCATCAGCTTCTACTATCTTCTCATTCTCCCATTCCTCCCCTCTGAGACAAGGCCTCACTATGCACTCAGGCTGGCCTAGAACTTGGGACTCTCCTACCTCAGCCTTTTCAGTGAGCTGATTACAGGTATATGCTACAATGCTTGCCCGGACCTCAAGGAGGTTCCTGAGTGTCTAGCATGTGTCAGAGAGCAGCGGCTAGTGACATTTCCTAGAAATTATCCTTTAGTGAGGGAAGATAGTTAATTTAATTTAGTTTAATAACTAATTATACAGCAGCTTTTGCTTAAGTAGAGGGGAAGCATTAGGCATAGAACTAAATAAAAATACTAATAGAGACACTGAAAAATATTAATAAAGCCCCTCCATGAATAAGATATAAAACAAATTTCTATTGTCCAAAGAATCATTCTTGTCAAAGTTGGTGGCTGAGGGAATATGAATTGTGCACAGATGTACTACTTCACAGTTGGTTTGAAAAAGCAGCTCAGATCCTTTTGTAGGATTAGTCTTGAGTTTTGTCAGCTTTAAAGTATATGGCTAACCACAACAGTATAACTTTGGGAAACCTGCAGCAGCTGTACTAAGAACTGTTTAAAAGGAGTCCACATCCCAGTACCTCCAAAAGCCAAACCAAAAGGAGGTAAAGAGATTTTGTGAATCGGACCCAGCCCAATGTGGGACACCAGGAAAGCCCCCTAGAAAGTGATGGCTTGGTTTAGGCTGCAATAGAAGATGGAGAGGGTATGCATGTATAGAAGTATCACAATAAAACCTCCCTGCGCTACTAATGCATGTTAATAAATAGTTGTTAAAAAAAAAAAAGGAAAACCCAAGGAAGTGGTAGAGTAAGACCTGGCTAAGAAGAGAAGCAGTTGCCTAAGGACTTCACCTTACAGTTAGGTTGGTTTGCTTACCTCATCTGAGCTTTGTTTTTCTCTAATTGGTTGTTACTCAACCCTTGGTATACTTTGAGGTAGGCCCACAAAAGAACTGCTCATGCATGTTTAGGAAGTGAGGAGAGAAGGAGAGAAAGCAAATAACACTGCTTTTGGCCAACAGAAATCATAGAACACATAAATTCTAAGTTCAGTTTACTCCCCTTAACTTATTTACAAACAAAGAAGTCACAACTCCTAACTTGTAAATTAGCTGACTTGCTCCATGTGTTTGCCTCTGTGATTGTGCAATGCATGTTATATTTGTTACTACATTTTTTTCTGACAGGAAATAAGTCACAAGTACAAATTGTCTTCATTACTGGTTAGGCCTTGACTATGAGACCTTTTAAGCGATGTCTTTCAGTTTAAGTTTTTCAATGTTAGGGATGATAAAAATCTATTGGAATTCAGCCTTGTTTCTGTTTGGGATGAGGACAATTTCAGAATCTAGGTTGGGACTTTAGCAAAGATGGAAGCCAATCAGATGGAAGGTATCAATATGAGATCAGAGCTAAATTTTCATTTGAAAGTTGACAATTTTGGGGTACAAAATCAAGGCTATCTGCACACCACAGATATCCCTCATACACAACTTGTCATATGTCTTATATTGAGTTAAAAAACCATTTATGCATATTCTCTCTTATTTATGTATTTTCTTAGTGATATTGTGGTTTGAATTCAAGGCCTCACTTTTTTTGAATGTGCCAGACCTAGGGCTTGATTTCAGGGCCTGGGCACTGTCTCTATGCTTTATTGCTTAAGGCTAGTGCTCTGCCACTTAAGTCACATCTCCACTTTAGGCTATTTTTTGGTGGTTATTTGGAGGTAAGAGTCTTATGGACTTTCCTGCTTGGGCTGGCTTCAAACTGCAATCCTCTGATCTTAGCTTCCTGAGTAGCTAGGATTATAGGCATGAGCCATAGCCTCCCACTTGCTAAGCAAATGCTCTCCCATTTTGAGCCAGACATAATCTGACAGTCCTTTTCCTTTAGTTGTTTTACAAGTAGGGTCTCACATTTTGTGTTGGGTCAGCCTAGCCAACAATCATCTTACTTACACCCACCCGAGTAATTGGAGTGATAGCACATTCTACCACACCCAGCATTTTTATTGAGATGAGGTCTGCTAATTTTTGCCTGAGCTGGCTTTAAACTTTGATCCTCCAGATCTCTGCACACTGTAGCTAGAACTATAGGTGTGTACCATTGTGGCCAGCCCCTACTTTCTCATTTTAAAATAGTAATGAATAGCACTTTGTAAATGTACACTATGTGTCAAACTTAAGAACTGTAATAATATTAACTCATTTGACCCTATAATAACACAATAATGTGTATTTGTCTTTGCAGATAAAGGCAATGGAAGCATAAAGAAGCGAAAGAACTATCATAAGAACTGTCCAAGATGGATCTGAATCCCACAGTAGTCTGTGGTGGTGTGGACTGGATATGATAGGAATTGTCTTTCAGCAGAAAACTGACCCCTAGCCTCTCTGTTATTTTTAGGGGCCAAGAAACCTAGATTACATCTCACTTCAGAAACATTCTTTTCATGATCTCACATTACTCTGATATTTCAGCAAGAACCTGATCACTCCTACCTTCCTGACTTAGCTGTTTTCTGGATTCAGTCTCCACATTAAAAGTTTGCCCTCTTTAGTTCTCACTGATGAGCCTGCCTTCAGCATACAGATCAAAGCTTAAAAAGGAGACAGAATTAGCCCAAGAGCTGGGTAACTGCTCAGGTCTGAATGCAAAGAAATGTTTGCTGGGAAAAAAAGTCTCTGAGCCAAAGATGGGAAGTAGCGACTTAAAAAGCAAAGCCTAAAGAATCCATGTGCACCACAGAAGGGACAGCCAGACAGATGGACAGCTTTCTTCATAGGTTGCTTAGGGACCCAACAAACCTGGGAAGACTGTGCCCTGAATCTCAATGTGGGTGGGCGAATAAAGGAACATTATTCCTTCCTTTTGGTTTTCCCAGGGAGTGTGCAACAAGGCACATACTATTTGCATTCAATGACTGAAAGCTACTCACATCTGTAAACACTAGCTGCCCCCTCCACCTCCAGCAAAGCCCTTCAGAAAGCGCTTAGCCCATTTCAAGGAGCCAGATGTGAGGAGAAAGCCTTCTGCTTGCCATTGTTCTTTCCACTTGAGCTGTAAGACCCTAGGAAGCTCCATATGGGGGGAAAACATGGTACATTCTGCTCTTAAATTGAGACAGGCTTATAACATCAGAAAGAGTTTAATTAAACTCTTGCTGGTGGCTCTAAAAACTTCTGCTTCCTCCCAAGCCCTTTTTCATGCTGTCCCTGCAGGTAGTACCATTTTCCTTTCCACTGGAAGGTCATGAGGACCACATGAATATGCACAGACGCAAGAAGGTTCCAAGATGTTCTCTGGACATTTGGCGCCTAGCTTTCAATTTAATCAATCAACTCAGTGGTCTAGTAAAGGGATTACAACTATCCCACCCCCTGATCACAGGCGATCGCTTTAATGCTGGACCTCCCTGTACTAATCCTTTTCAGGAAAATTAAGGCAGGACAGATTCCGATACCCTTTGTCTTCGTATGTGTTTGTTCTTTCCCTCTGACTTTAGCTGAGGCTAGGAAAAAGCTTGCAAGTATTTCTTTGGACCCATGTTTCACTTCCAACTCCAAACAGTAGATTTCTTGAAAATTGGGAAGGATTTCTGCCAGCCACAGGGCTGTTGTGCCTGGCACAGACCTTTATAGAAACTCCACTTGTGATTATAAATAGTTGGCCTGTATTGGCATAAACAATTCTTGAGGGTGTATTTTTCAACTCATTGTTTGGAAAACTTAAGGACATCAACGCCATTAGCTTTAGTACAATTCTGTGTGCAAATTTCTGGGTTAAGCAGGCAAAATACTGTTTTTGAAAATAAACTTTGTATGTTCTCACTCCTACAATTTCCTAAGGCTTTTTAAAATAATTGGTTTTTAGAAAAGTTCTGTGCAAAAGGAAAGTTAAGTCTGTCTTAGTAAAATCAACATTTCTTAGAATTACCACAGAGGAACTGGCAACCAGGTGTGAAGAAAATAGTAAATGAAAAATGCCAGGGTTGGTGTCAAACTTAAATGTTAATTGCATCCATTTTTCTAGGCAAACTGGTAACATTAGAATAAAGTAATAATTGATCTATGACTTGTTAATAAATTCTTTCTTCCTCCTTAGATCAATTCAAAACAAGTAACAGATGAGAGGTAGATGTAGTACGTGCTCTGTAAACTACCAATCAGCAGGATATCAAGTTATCAATAAATTAATTTGCTCCTCTCATTGGTAATAGAACTTGAACTTGATAGGCAGAAACAAAATAATACTTTGTATAATTCTGAGTGGTCACTGTCAGATGCATCTTATTTAAGAAAGAGTGTGATCAAGAAATTCAGGTTGTGTACTTCCTAGTAGAAGACAGAGTAAGAGGCTCCGACCCTTCCCATTTCAAGGCCCAACCCAGAAGCTTAAGCAGTAGCAGTCATATCATCATGAGAAACTCCTGGAAGACTGAGTAAAAGAGAAGGAAACAGTACTGAACTATTAAAATGTTTAGGAGCATGAGAGAAGAAAGACACATCAAGAATCTGGATGCTGGGTAAAGAAGGTACAGGAGTACAGAATCAGTGCACCATGAAATGAAACAAGAATCAGAACATAGAATGCTGGTGCAATCTATTCCTTAGATGTGTAAGGAAGACATTATGCCTATTTCAGAAGAGAGCCTTTAGGAAGAAGGGACTGGAATAAACAATGATGGTATAGGTAAGTTATGGAATGAGGATTGAGAGGGGGCAGGGAGGAAAGGCATCCAGAAAAAGACACACAGAAAGACACAGAGACACAGAGAAGGAACTAGGCAGAAATATGCTGACCATGAAGAGAAATGAAAAGCTGCAAAAGATAATTTTGGAGATTGGGGCACTCTGGGAGAAATAAGAGCTCTAAAAGAAAGAAAAAGGATGAATAGAGAACTGCTTACATGCAACAAATGCTTTGAATGGACTCATGGAATGAATAAACAAAGAACACAAAAGTCAAAGATTAGAGGAAGAGATCCACTAGAAGAAAAGTGTCAACATTAATAAGATTGTTGGGGGAATAAAGCCCTAAAATCCATTTAAAAAGTAACTGAGATCAGCATGCATCCTCAAATACATTAAAGCATTCTGCAAGAAGCTGGGGTGCTGATCTCAGGTAAGGAATATGGTCACCATGTGACCAGGTTTTCTCTCATTGCAATGGAAAGCTATGCATGATATGTATATGTATGAAAATATAAGGGAATCTACCCAACACTTTTTAAAAAGGTGGAAGGAGGGGCTGGGAAGGTGGTTCAGTGGTAGAGTGCTTGCCTTGCATGCATGAAGCCCTGGGTTCGATTCCTCAGCACCACATAAGCAGAAAAGGCCGGAAGTGGTGCTATAGATCTAGTGGTAGAGCGCTAGCCTTGAGCTGAAGAGCTGAGGGAGGAAGGGTTGGGATTAACATGTTCAGTATACAGCATTTGCATGTATGGTATTATCACAATGAATCTCCCTATTATTAATATATATTCATTCTAAAATAAAAAGTGGTATAACTTGAGTTTTTAATCCAGTTATTATCCAAACACAAATAATCACACACATTTTTAGTCACAAGAAATATTTTAATGGATAAGTACTTGCTCTAAAGTTTCCTCTAAAATTAAATCTGATATAATGAGAAATGCCGAAGTTGATGAAACCATGATGGCACCAACAAATAGAAAACAATCACAGCTAAAAACCAAAGAGAAGTTAATATGTACACAATGTTAATGACCTATTATCAGTATATAACAAATTAAGAAGATAATAAATGGAAAGACTTAAAAACTGAATTAAATATACAAGAGAAGAGGTAGATATTAGGAAAGTTAAATTGATTGCATGACATCAATCCCCTGACATTTTTTTTTTTTTTTTTTGGGTTCGGTCGTGGGGCCTGAACTCTGGGCCTAGGCGCTGTCCCTCAGCTCTTCAGCTCAAGGCTAGCACTCTACCACTTGAGCCATGGCACCACTTCCAGCTTTTTTCTTTTTGCTTATGTGGTGCTGAGGAATCGAACCCAGGGCCTCTGGCATGCAAGGCAAGCGCTCTACCACTGAACCACCTTCCCAGCCCACCCCCTGACATTTGATGGCTAGTTCCTTAGATGGTTGTCAGCATGTGTCTCTCTCTCCATCCTCTAAGTTCAGCCCTGGGAAATTTCACAAGTGGAAGAGGACCAAAAAAGAAACTACAGGAAAGGAGTGATAAAAGGCCATCCTGAACCAGATGTTGGGGACAGGGTAGAGGCGACCTGATTCAGGAGAAAGATGGATGGATAGAGATGGGAATCCCCTTTCTTTTGGTCCAGGGATGGGAGGATGGATTTTTGAGGACTTTTATAGTTCTTCTATTTCTCTTCTTTGGCTTGGCTGAGGAGAGTCACTGCCTGTCCTGCAGACATCTGGGCTGCTCTATTTGTAATCTACAACCAGAGTAATATCAGGGCAGAGCCATGCCTTTCTCGGGAGAGGAGATGAGGGAGTCCCGCCATCACTGGACGCATATCTCTCTATTCCTTCCCCTTCCAGACATGTAAGGCTGGGAATGAGAACCTAAGGAGATCATTTCTGTGTTGTTATCAAAGTTTTGGGTTGAATCCATAACTGAAGAAGTTTCCCAGTAGAACAGAAGTAAATGAAAGTTTTGATAGCAGCAATACCCTGGGCCTCTCTTCCCTTTGCCTCATTTCCCCTTTCCCTAAGCACCCTAGAAGAGAAACCACCTAGGACTTAGCCCTTCCCCATTATGCCCTGCAAGGCACAGCAGTATGTCACCAGAGAAAGGTCAGAACACTTGTCACAACAACTAGTTACCAACAAGTACAGCCAGTAAATAGGAGGCAAACTGGACACAAGATATACTACCACATAACAATGTTTGACAAGAAATGTACTCATTACCTTACTCATGTAACTGTAACCCCTCGTACAGCATTTTTACAATAAAATAAAAATTTAAAAATATGAAAAAAGATATACTACCACAGATAAACTTCAGCAAAAGTGCAATACATACTTTTAAACACTCAGGAAAGATATTAGTAATAACAAGGAAAAATAAGAAAAAGAGCTGTTAACCTACATTTCATAGTGTGTATGTGTGTGTGTGTGTGTGTGTGTGTGTGTGTGTGTGTGTGTGTTAACATTTTATTTCATTTGTTAACAATTACAGTTTGGATAATAAGTCCTGGGTAGGATTCCTGTGTCTTTTACATAAATTGGAAGTTATTTCAAAATTAACAAGTACAATAAATCCCTCACAATGGCTGAAATATATAGCACAGTAGTTGCAGAAGCAAGATGGTCACCACTATTCAGAGGAGGAAGAGCTGGGGACAAATTAAGGACCCTGCCAGATGGCAGGAGAAAGACATGCAGGGAGAGAACTCAGATAGACTCAAGATGAATAGATCTGACATCTGAGCGGCTCAAGGCTCAGAAAGAAAAAGAAGAGAAGGAATATTTGACAAAAAACATACTTCTCCTAGAATTAAAGAGGAAAGGTCTCTTGTTGAAAGGACTTGTAGAGTAGAAAAGTATTTTTTTAAATCAACATCCAGTTACATTCAACGAGAAAGACAGAGAAAGAAGCAAGGAAGAAAACTTGGGAAGCATAGAGAAATATCAATCTCTTCAGCAAGAAACAAAAATTAGATTGATGTTGGATGTCTAAACAGCTATACATAAGAATACAATGTTTTATAGTTGAAAAGAAAATGGTTTGAATCTAGATCTTATAGTCAGCCATATGTCATTGAAATGTGAGAACATAAAAAAATAAAAACACTCTCAGGCATATAAAGACTTAGGTGTTTGCCTTGCAAAGACCTATTATAAAAAATACTCTTATAAAATCTCTAATCAGAGACACGCTGCAGAACATTGGTGCTCAGAACTTTAGCAAAGCTTATGATTGTATAACAAAGCAAAGAACAAAGAAAAGGAAAAGAAATTATCCATAATAATCAGAAAATAAAATTCTAGAAAGAAATGGATATAAGACATGCATTTATGTAGACGGATGGTAGAGACTAAAGGAATCTGAGAGCATGAAAAAGCACTAGGGGCTGGGTGCCCTTGGCTCATACCTGTAATTCTAGCTACTCCAGGAGGGTGAGATCTGAGGATTGTGGTTTTAAAGCCAATCTGAGCAGAAACGTTCATGAAACTCTTAGCTCCAATTAGCCACCAAAAAGCCAGAAGTACAGCTGAGGCTCAAGTGGTAGAGTGCCAGCCTTAAGCATAAAAGTTCAGAGGCAGTGCCTAGTAATAGCACAAGAAGAAAGGGGCGGGGGGGGGGGGGGAGGGAAGGGGACAAAGGCGGGAAGGAAGGAAGTAAAGAAAACAAGCAAGAAAAACAAGGAAGGAAGGGCAAGCATTCAGTATATTTGGAGGAAGACAGTGACATTATCATTCTTATGAAGTTAGAAGATAAAAATAAACAGAAGTATGTGTCTTATGTAAGAACAAACAAAAATACATTGGATAACTTTTAAATCTATGAAGAAAATGGAATTAAGGCAATGGAAACAAAAGACGGTGCACAAAAGTAAACATAAATAAGAATATATGAAATAAGCTGGCATAAAATTATGGTATGACGGTAAGCTCAGTAACCCTGGAGGTAAGTGGAATGAAATAAAAACTAATAAAGCGAGAGAGGCCTTTTGTGGACCAATAAAGCTTACGCATTGTGAAGCAAGTAGCATATCTGTTGGTATCTGAGATGAAATAAGGAAAAAGAAAATATACTGAAGAAAATATACTGAAACTGAGCACTGGTGGTTTACGCTTATAATCCTAGCTACTCAGGAGGCTGAGATTTGAGGATCACAGTTTGAAGTCAGAATGGGCAGGAAAATCCTTGTGGGATTCTTGTTTCCGATTAACTACTCAAAAACCAGAAGTTGCACCATGGCTCAAGTGGTAGAGCACTAGCTTTGAGCACAAAGAGACTCAGGGATAGCTCCCAGGCCCTGAGTGCAAACCCCACAACCAACAACAACAACAAAAAAGAAAATATATTGAGTTATTTTAAAAGACCCTTTTAGGAAGTGGTGCTGTGGCTCAAGTGGTAGAGCACTCACCTTGAGCTGAAGAGCGCAAGGACGGCGCCCAAGCCCAGAGTTCAAGCCCTATGACCGACAAAACAAAAAGCAAACAAACAAAAGAAAAGATCCTTAATTAATACAACAAAGTAGAAATAATATGTAACATACTTTCTCACCAAAACAAATAAAATTAAGAGCAAAAATATAAATTAAAAAAAATTTATGTCTCACCATGAAAACATTACAGGAAGGAATAGGAGAAACTCTAGGGCTCCTTGGCACAGGCCAACATTTTCTTCAGAAAGACCCAGAAACACAACAAATCAAAGCAAGGTTGGACAAGTGGGATTGCGTGAAACTGCAGAGCTTCTGCTTGGCAAAGGACATAGCTAGCAAGATCAATAGAAAACCCACAGATTGGGAGAAGATCTTCACTAGCCATACAACGGACAAGGGTCTCATATCTAAAATATACTTAGAACTCAAAAAATTAAATCCCCAACAACAAATCCTCAAAGAAACAACTGCCTGATTAATAAGTGGGCTAAAGATTTAAAAACTTCTCTGAAGAGGAAATAAGAATGGCCAATAGACACATGAAGAAATGCTCAACCTCTAGCCATAAAAGGAATACAAATCAAAACAACATTGAGATGGTTATAATGGTTATAGAATGGTTATAATCAAGAAATCTAATAACAACAGATGCTGGAGGGGATGTGGCCAGAAGGGAACCATACTGCATTGTTGGTGGGAGTGTAAATGTGTTCAACCACTTTGGAAAGCAGTATGGAGTTTCCTCAAAAGACTCCACATAGAGCTCCCCTATGACCCAGCAATCCCACTTTTGGGCATTTACCCAAATGATCACAAACAAGGCCATACTAAGGCTACCAGCACAACTTTGTTTATTGAGGTATTATTTACCATAGTTAAGATATGGAACCAACCCAGATGCCCCTCAGTAAATGAATGGATCACGAAAATGTGGTATATATATCTACATATATATGTATACACACAATACATATATATTACATATATATACACATGTATATATATGCATACACACACACAATGCAATTCTATGCCTTCATCAGAAAGAATGACATCTCCCCATTTGTTAGGAAATAAAAAGACTTGGAAAAAAATATATTAAATAAAGCCAGCCAGGCCCAGAGAAACTTAGTCCCATAGTTACCTTTATTTACAATAACTAGTATATGTCTAGGACAAGCAGAAGAGGTCAAAAGCTATGTACATATGACCATATAAGATGTTGCTAAGCTAAATGAAGCCCAAGATAGGGACATGAGATTCTTTCATGTTGTTCTTTTTAATGTACTTAATACTATGTGATTTTGTTTCTTTGTATGCTCTTCCCCCATGGTACAACCCTGTTGTTACTGTATTTGATTCTGGTGTCCTGCATCTTGTACATACATTTTCTAATTTGGGGAGGGGAAGGGAAATAACAAAATGCTGAAATAAGGATACAGGATGACTCATTGTAACAATGAGATGGACAAGACACTATGTTGAAAATGAACTTTACAACTTTGTGGGGATGTGTATGAGAGGGGAAGGAGGAATTTGAGAGGTGGGGAGGGAAGGGATGGTAGGGGAAAACCAAAGGACGGGGTAACAATGCTCGATAGGAAATGGACTCATTACCTTACTCACGTAACTGTGACCCCTCTGTACAGTATCTTTACAATAAAATTTATATTTAAAAAATTCTATTAGAAATTTTAAAATGCTCTGCTAATGAATAAGTATATCAAGGAGAAAGTGCACAAATGCTTTCTATTACAGGAATAATATGAAAAGTACATATTCAAATCTCCAGAATAGGCTCAAGGTTCACCTAAAAATTTCACATTCATTATTAATAAAAACAAAAATACAAAAGCAGAAAAATCAGCATGCAAAGTAAACATTTTTGAGAAGAATGAAAGGCAAATTCAAAAAGAAGAGGAGGAGAATAGTGTCTTTTAAAGCAGATGTATGGAAATTAGAAAAGGGTAACAATGGCATTATTGAATTAGCTAACAAAGCTTATTAGATCAAGTCAAGCCAACCCAGGTAAGTTAAGGGAGAATGATCTTCTTGCACTCCACTGTTATATGCTAAGAGCTATGAAAATCTGGATAAAGGGATCTCGATAAAGGGGATGATTTGGGGGTGGGAGAAGAGTGGAGGGTTCTTGGGCTTGAACTGAGGGTTGTGTACTCTCCCTAAGCTTTTAGGGAACCACAGATCTATGTCCAGCTTTTTTGTCAATTGATTAGAGTTAAGAGTTTCATAAACTTTCTAGCCTATACTGGCTTTGAACCATGATCCTCAGATCTTAGCCTCCTGAGTAGCTAGGATTACAGGTGTAAGCCACTATTGGGCTCCATCTAGGTATCCATCTATCTACCTACCTACTTATCTATGAATGAATGTATTATAGAAGATTCTTGCCAAAGAATGAGAAAGAAACAATAGAAATTGAATAGTAATGATGAAAAGAAAAAAAGCATTCTTCTTTTTGTAAGAAAATTACAATCCATTGCTTATGGAATCCATAGAATCTTGGGTAAGATAAAAATGAATTAGGTTCAAAGCATTTATGTATACTGATTAAAACTTGGAGGAAACCTAATGCAAACTGAAAGATCTCAACCATAATAATAAAAACATACATAAAGAATCCTAGGAATTAACTTCATGAAGGGTGCACAAGAAAGAAATGGCAAAGCTTTCATGGGAGGAGAAAAAAATCACTGAGGAAAAATTAAATTTATTAAATTCTTGGTTTTTACAGAAATTGCAGGAAATATGATCCACGTAAACATATTCTACATTATTGAAGACTCTCCTTTCAGCTGAAAATCTAGAAACCACCTACCTAACAAGAAAGTATGGAAGCATCTGCTCACAATGTTGCTCCTTTGAATGTGTTAGGTGAGATGAGAGTGCAGGGTAGGAAAAAGGAGACGGAATTAGAAGACCTGACAATGCATGGTCGAGTTGGCATCCGAAGTTAGCCCAGACTTGGAGAAAAAGACAGCTTCATGGATCTCTCTCAGTCTTGGAAAAATAGTGAGGGGCAAAATGGAAGCATGGAAGAAGTGGGGAGAAGCTGTGACTCAGAGAAAGTGGCAGTGAGAGGCACATATACTCCTAAGCAAAATCCTAGAGCAAAGCTAAAGTCCCGGTGATAACTGAATTGATAGTATTTGTACTTCATTTTATTTTATTTTTATTTTGTATTTTATTTTATTTTTGTGCCAGTCCTAGGGTTTGAACACAAGCCCTGGGCATTTTCTCTGAGCTTTTTAATAGTGCTAGTATAATAGCACTTGAGCCACAGCTCCATTTTTCCAGCTTTTTGCTGTTTAATCTGAGGTAAGAGTTTCATGGACTTTCCGGTCCAGACTTCCTTTGAACCATGATTCTCAGATCTCAGCCTCCTGAGCAGAATCACAGGTGTGAGCCACCAGTGCCATTAATATGTCTTAATAAAGTAATATATGTACAGAGTCTAAGCATCAGTTTCTGAGGAGGAGGCAGCATCAGAGTCCCACAGGAAACAGATGGCACAGTCAAAAGGCATAAAAGCAGAGGGCTTGAAGGGACAACTTATAAGAGTGTAGCAAGGGTTAAAGGAAAGCAGTAGGAAAGGTGAAGTTCCCAAGTGGGAAAGCACATGCAATATCTTCTAGGGGGGAGTGTGGTTTCTGGAAAAAAAAAAGGGAGATCAGTAGCTGGAAGAAAGACTGGCTGAATAGTGGCTCTTGGCAGAACTCTGTCCATCCTCAGTATCACAGGGAGGCAACTATGGAGAAAGCACAGGAGACTCGGATCTCACTCTCTTCTGTTCTTGGCCTCCCACTGAATCCAGTGGGAGGCTAGAGGAAGGAGCCAGGCAAGGAGGTTGCTAGAGGTTACTTTCCCAAAGCAGACTGGAGAAAAGAGCAGAGAGTGGATCTGGGGGTTACAATGAAAATCTTCCTCCAACGCACAGGCAGATATTTAGAGGTGCTAGAGGACATATCTCTTGCACTGTAAGCGTGGAGCGGTGCTTTGGGCTTGGATGTCAATGGTCACAGGGGATGGGTGTCACAAGGTTCACAGTCAAAGGACTTAAGTACAATCCTCTTTAAAGACAGTGTCCTTGGGGAACAACATTTTCCATAACAAGAGTAGTCAGAAAGAAACCTACCCAGCACATGAAGATAACTGGAGTGCGTCTTGAAGACAGTCAGGAGTCTGGGGTGAACAAATAGCTCTCCCCTGAGAATTCAGTTAGAGATGTGGACTTGGGCATTGTTCTATGGTACAGTGCAGAGGTTGGATTCCATCTCTCCTCAGGTCACAGATTGCTACTTCTTTTTCTAAATACTAGATTGTCCCTATTCCCATTATTCTAGAACTTCTTTTTCCTTTATTACCTGGAGCACTGGGTCTTCCTTTAACTTCCAAGGCTTTTCCTGTGTCCTGTGAAGTAACTTGGATCAGTTTTCACACATTTCCCGGTGGGACCTTAAGGCTCAACTTTCCCCACCTGACCAAGACAGTGTTTCCTCACTCTACCAAGACAGTGGCCAGCTGGTCCTCCATCAGCCCCAGTTTTGGCGACTTTCCTTATTTGGTGTGGTCTTCTTTCCTTTTGTCTAGGTTTACATTTTCATTGGTTATTTAATGTTATCTTTGTGAGATTTTGGAAAAGAGCAGCAATTACTGTACTTGTTTTCAATCTTCCATATTTAACTGAAAGATAGATCATTGGCTTTCCTTTTCCACTTCTGTCATGAAAGAGTAAATGGTTGCACAGCTAGAAGAACATAATCACTCAGCTTTGGAAGGGATTTCTCCATGGCAGAAGGAATCAGTGTTCCTGCTGTTGTGATTATGCCACGAGGCACCTAGATTAATCATTATTTCTGGTTGTATCTGTGAGGATGTTTTTGCTGTTTTCTGAATTAGGTTACTGTTTGAACAGCAAATTTGATAAAGTAGATTACTGAAGGCCCAAAAAGAACAAAAACACAAAGGAACAAGAGATTCATCTTTGCATTATGCCTGTGTGCTTGATCTGGGAAATTTGTCTTCTTCTGTTGGACTAGGATTAATGCCATTAGCTCCCCTTGTTCTCAGGTTTTTGGCCCCAAACTACAACTACATCACTGGCTTTGCTGGGTCTCTAGCTTGGAGATGGCAGAGTGTGGGACTTCTTAGATTTATACTTGTATGAGCCAACTATTCATAATAAATCTATGTATCTATCTACCTGTCTTGTCTCTCTCCTCTTATTGGCTCTTTTTCTGGAGCTCCCCAACTAGCGGAGTATTTGGTTTTATTTCTGAAGTCAGATTTGGAGAGGAAGCCTACAACCCACATTTTCCTTGTTTAAGTCACTGTACTAATTCCCCCCCACCCCCAATGGTTGGTTTTATTTAAAGCAAGCTAGATATTACAGAGATAACTATTCCAAGGGTATTTCTGGATTTAATGCAGTCCCACTTAAAATTCTGACAGGATCTTCTACAGAGTTTGATGACACAATTTTAAAATCATTTGTACAAATAGAAAGACAATAATACTGAGGAATATTTTTAAAAGAAAGAATACCTCCATTTCCAAGTCAAACACCTGGCTGTTCAGCTTTAATGTTTTCTCTGTCTGTCTCTATCTCTTGCATCCTAACAATGACAAATCCTGCTGTTAAAATACAGGCCACATCTCTCCATGCCCCCTTCCCCAACCACTACTTCCACCTCCATGGTTCAAGCCACTCCAGCTCCCACTAAATCACTACTCACTGTCTTCCTAATCCATTTCCCCACAGGACTGATCTCCATGCAAGCTACCTACCATCCCATCCCTCCTTGACCTACCTCCTCAGTATCTTTTCATTGCCTATCTCCTTCTACTCTATTCTTCACTCACTTTGTAACTGCTTCTTGTATCTATTCATCATTCAATTTATTCAAAACTTTCAACGTGCTAGACAATGTGCAAAGAAAGCTCTGGAATGATAATAAGCAAAATCAGACCTGATCTGTGCCAATACCCTAGTAATTTGAAAGGCAAAAGACAATAAACATTTAAAACAGACCCAAGTGTGTAATTAAACCAATGACAATTTAACATAATATTGTTTATAGCCATTAAATTGGCCAAATTGGAACAAAAAGCTGAAATTGAGTACTAGGGAAGCTGGGAGAAATATTTATTATTGGTAATGTGGTGATCCAATACAAATGCTTTTAGAGAAGAATCTGCAAGTGATCTCAGGAGTCCAAAAAATCTATAACCTTGGAGTCTCATCTTACTCTTGGGAAATTATTTCAAGAAAGGGGGAAGTACAAAGACTTTAAATAATCACAGTGCTTAAAAAATAATCACAGTACTCTCTAATGTACCAAAAGATCTGACATTACCTAAATAGTAAAAGAATAGTTGTATCAGTTGTTTGAGTAAGCTAATGCCATTAATTATAAGTATGAAAAAAACCAATCACATCAAACAATCCATAATCTATTTGGATGTAATATAGGAACTATAGAAAATATATGTAAAAATGAAAATAGTTTTCAAGTGTTAAAAAGGTACTTTTTGTGGAGTTAGACATATTTTCTTTTCAGAAGTAAGCCAATAGAGAAGGTAGAATTTTATTGTAAAATTAACTCTGATTGGGTATCATGTATTTCTCAATGGCCAAATTAACAGTTTAGATAATGTGTTGTCAAATGAAAACAATGTTTCTGGGGAAAACATCACCCATCAATATGTTAAAGAGTATTTGTTAAATTTGTTAAATAGTATTGAAAGAGATGCTTTGTTGATGGAGGAAATTCAGTGGCTCCCAGGATCCAGGGAGATGAGAGTGGGCCTGCAGGAAGCAGGCAGGAAGCATTTTGTCAAAAACCCAAAAGCTGTATTGAGACCTGGAGATTAAAGAGACCTAGTATCTGGTAGGAAGCTCCCAATCCTGTGACAAAGAATGGGCTTGTCTCCAGCCCTCAGGACATCCTTATATGCCTGGTTAGCTTGTTCATGAGAAGCAGCTGCTCTCAAGGTCCCCGCCACTGGGAGCTTCAGACTGGCAGTGACGGTAATGGACATCATGGTGCTGGTAGTTTCTACTGCTTCAGAATTCAGTAGGTCTGATCAGACACAGTGAACCCACAACTTCTCTTTCTGGAATCTCAGCTAGGGTATCTGCAGAGATGATCTCATACATTGTTGCATGACAGGTCAGATGGCACAGAGATGGTACTAGCTGAGTTACTGTTAGTACAGCAGGGCCTCATTAGAAGATGTTTGGTGCAGAGATGTTTATTTAAAGACTGACTGCTTTGTGACAACCTCCAAAGGAAGGCAAAAAGGAATCTGGATCTAAGCTTTGTTTTTTTTCATCTGGATACTTGCTGACTATGCGATCTGACCCATAATTTCTTTGCCATTCGGGTTTTTTTTCCCCTCATTCATAAAATTGGGAAGCAAAACACATATGGGTCATATTTAAAAGGGATTTCTAGAGCTACTTGATTAGGGGTGTTTTGAAAGTATTTCATTATTTGTAGATGGTCAGTGGAGATTTATATATATCAGAGGAGGAATACCAGAATCTACCTAGGCCATTCTCCTGCCTCCCAGAGGTACACAGTGTTCCAATGGAGGGAAACCCAGAAATAGCATTTGGAACAAGCCATTATGTACTATTGAGAAGCTAACCATAGATGCGTCTTACTCTGATGGCTGAACACACAAGTGCTCGCTAAATTCTCCAGGTAGTGCTCAGTGTGAATTCTTAGAGGAAAATTACTCAAAGGGGACTGAAAGGCTGCTCTCTAACTCATTCTTGAGGTTCTTCCAAGTGTGATCTAGATTCCTGGGAACCCTGCAAGCCTTTCAGAGTGGCCAAGAGGTGAAAACATTTTTTTTTTCAATAATCTTAAGATATCATTTGCTTTTCACAGTGTGACATTAATGCTGGCATTGAACACAGGTCAAGGGAGGGACCCTGAACTATATTCATAGTAAATGCATTTTTCATGGCCATATGCTCACAGAAGACCACAAAAAGTCAGTTTCACGTACAAATGTCCTTGATGTAATAATCAAATGATTAATTTTATTAAGTCACTTCCTTTGAGTATATATATCTGATTATTCTGAGTAACTAATCATGAAATAACAAATGCACTTCAGTTATATACTGAAGTACTCTGCTCTGAAAAGAAAACACTTATGTGATTCTGCATGGGGCAAGCTAGGACTAGACACTTTTTTATAGTCATAAAACATCATATTTACTTGAAAGAACCAATGACAGGCAAATTATGGTTATTTAGACTTGGGAATTTGGCAGGCATTTTCTCAAAAATGAAGTGAGCCTGTCACTTGAAGGAAAACAGTACTGTCAGAAAACTGACAGTATTTATTGCCAATGATCAAATTCAAGCTTTTAAGCAAAAAATCAGAAGCTTAGAAGACCTGTATCCACTGCAATAAACTTGATAACTTTCTGGTTGTCCAACACTTTTCTGATGGGCTTTGTAATCATATCAATGGATGGGATTTTAATAGGTTTAATAAAGTGTCTCAGTATTTGGATGATCTGCCTGGCTCAGTAAATCAATATTTTTCAAATAACTAGTGTATGGTGCTATACATTCATGCATTTATAAAAAGATCCACCCAAAGTGGAAGGTAAGGAGTACATTTTAGTGTAACAGAGTACATGTCCATTGATAAAACTTCATACTAACATTATAGGCTACTACTTGTACAGTTTATATGGTTTGGGAAAATTATCTGTCAATATCTGGATAAAATTCTCAAAATATTTCCCCTTTCCAGTTACATACCCCTGTGAGACAGACACTTCAATTAAAATATACCACAATAGGCTGAACAGAGAAACAAAGGTGAGCAAGAATCCAGGTGTCTTCTATTAAGCCAGACAAGAAAGGGATTGGCAAAAATAAAAAAAAAAATGACACTTCACTACATATCTTTTGTTTCAGACAACATAGTGATTTTCATAAAACATGGTATTCTGAGGACAGTGGTTCAAAACCAGTGCAGAGAACAATGTCTGAGTTACTGTCTCTAATTAACTAGCAATATGTTAGAATGAGAGTGTAGCTCGAGTGGTGGAGAGCCAGCAAGGAGAAAGCAAGCTGAGCGAGTGCAAAACCCTGAGTTCAAGCCAAATAAATATTTAAAACTTTTTCAGCTTTTGCTTTTGATGTGGTAAATATTAATAGATATAGCCCATGCACATGTACACTATGGTGCATTGATGTTCATAATGAATTTTAAGCATGTGAAAGTGATCTTGAGACTTAAAGTCTTGAGAGCCAGCATCTGAATGTCCTTGCAAGGAAAGTGGTACTTTGGATAGTAATCAATAAAGGACAGGGGGACTTCAAATGAATGTGCACTGTGGTCAGGAGGCTTTTCTGAGCTTCACAAGGGTTATCAAAGCAGAATCATCTTGGCAGTACCAAGGGGAAATTCACCTGTTACGTAAGGTTGGCAGAACCTTCCGAGGACACCAAATTTCAGGCAGGTCCCAACTACAATTCCTTTTGCCCTTCCAAGTGGCTGTAGTTCCTTGAGTGTTAAACTCACCCTGTTCCCTCCAAGCAGCTCCAGGCTACAAGCAAGGCCTTGTTCAGTATTGGCTACTGAGTGTAAGCTACACACCTTCCCTTGTCATAGTAAGCACCACTCAGAGCTCAGTACCCAGTACTTGAGAAGGTACCAGTCCCTTTCAGGCACTGAGAATCAAAGATGGAAATGTCATGGCTTTTTGTCTTGGAGGATTTCTCTGCCTGGTAGCAAACAAAGACTTCTGAAAACGTAATTACAGTATGATGTGATAAATGTTGTTCTGTACATAGAGATCCCATTTTTCCAACCAAAAATTAAGGCATGATCTGACAATGAAACAATATCTAACAATGAAACAATCCTAGAAAATCTGGAACACATGTCTGCTATACTTATTAAACTCCCAACAACTCCACAGGAATTCTTTATAGCTTTGCACTTGATTTGCCTCAGAGGCCCAGAAACAATGGTTTTGTACCCTTCTCCATACCCCAATTACAGGAAATGACAGTGGCAGGGTAGAAAAAGGGTAAAAGCTGCCGAGGATTGCAAAAGATGAGTAATAGCTTCTAACATTTTATGTTCTGTGGGCTAGTGGATGGGAGAGCTACAGATTTTTTTTCCAGCATTTTTGTTCCAAGTGGTTTTTTTTTCCTGTCTCCCCAGGCAGTGAGTCCAAGTGTGTTCACAAAGGTCTCCCACAGCAGCTGAGGCAGATCAGGCTGAAATCCAAAGTCAGAGGAATGAACTAGCAAGAGGTTTCTGAGATCCCAGCCCTTGATTTTATGTGGGTAAATGGAAACAATAGGGCTCTTGATCTGCCAAGAAATGTTGGTATCCCCTCCAGGGTGGGCTGTCTGTAGACTAGAGAGGTTCTGGTGTGGCCTGAGTTCTCTCAAGCCCTAACCATGTGCTCTTTTTCTCCTTTCCTTTGGGGCCTGGACTCCATCCCACATCTGTTCCTCTCATTCCTATGGTTCTTTCTCAGCTGTGGTAACTCCCAGAATGAAAGACACAGAACGAAATGGTGAACATCATGATATGCTCAGAGGCACACACAGACTTCCTGCCACCCACAGCCAGAGAATGGTCAGTCCAGAGTTAAAAGTAACTCCAAATAAAAGCAGGGCAAGGAGAAGGAAACCCCCTTTTTCAACTGAAGGGGGGGCCCATTTGACTCTTAGCAAATTATAGCTTCTCTAGCATAGGTTACTTTGAGGATTAAATTAATATAGCATAGAAAAAATGCTTTGTAACTTCATAGCTATATTTTCATTGGTGTATGTATATGACTCATTAGTGTTAGTGTTCCTCTAATCCCCAAGTTACACAAGAACCTGAACTCCATCTTTGTTGTTGTTGATCACTATTTAAATCTCTAGAGCTTAGTACAGGACCTGGCACATGTCAGGCATTTGTTGGGACGATCATTGGGGGCAGTTCCTCTTTCAGGCCCTAAACCATATAGCACTTGGAAGCCTTCTGACAACTTCAATAGGTTAGCATTGGCTACCTACAGCCAGTATCATGAAGGGCTTGCAAAGCAATATCTGCCACTATAAGGAAAAGGTGGACTGATTGATTACCGATGTCTGCTGGGCGGCAGCAGCAGTGGGCAGTGGGCAGTCGGAAGGGGCCAGGAGGGGGTTGGATGCTGAGTAATTATCTATGATCAATGGAGACAAGACCAAGTCTCTTGGCCAATTACTTCCAGCACAAAAGTCGTGTTTTATAACACGAGAGAGCTGTTTTAGGGCTAATGTTACCAAATGTTCCTCCTGGAGATAAGCAGCATGACTTCAGGAATTTTTTTTTTCTTAAACTAAGAAAACATCAGAACAGTGCTATGCAAAGATGCAAAAAGCATGCCACTATTATGTCTGCCTGCCTCCATTAATTTACTTGCTTGGAACGTGAGATTCCTGAATCAATGGCTAATAGTGAGCAGAACTGACACATTGCAGCTTGTGTATCCCATGGTCAGAACTTGAGCCATATGCTTTTCCCTAACCCAGAAAGTGGCTACTCTACTCACGAGGGTAATCCTTTGGATGAGTCTTCTCGGACCAGTTCCCATAAAACGTGAGTCTGTACTTGGCAGTTCCACAGGCACAGCAGTCTAAGATTGGTTTGTCAGTCACCCCGTCAAATGTGGGATCTGAAACAAGAAGTTAGCAAGTTAGCAAGGAAATAGGACTCTTGTTAAGGAAGGCAGCGCCATATTGGTTTGCCTTATTCTCAACTCTAGAAATAAAGGTAGTGTGTAGTTTTCGTTGACTAGCAAGGCTCAGAATTACGAATGCTTGGAACTCTAAGTATGGAAACTATATCTTGCAAATGAAAAAAAAATCAAAATCAAAATTTTTGTTAAAGGCTCTATGGTCCGGTAGGGCAGAATCTTAGGAAATCAGGGGTAAATGTTCCTCAGTAATTCTCTGTGATTTCTATTCTCCTTCCCTATCCATCACACAACAGGATTTCTCTACCAGATTTTCAAGGGAATTCAAGCATGTGTTTTCTCCAAAAAACAGTTTCTAGGCCAATAGACCAGACCAGAGAGGGAGCTTTGAAGGAGACAGTGAAAGCAACTAGAGAGAGATAACTGAGTGCTGAATTTTTTTCTTTTTTTAACGCAGATGCTTATACAGTCACATCACTTCTTACCACACTTTCAGAGATTTTACTGAGAGGGGTAGAGATGTGTTCATAAGTTCAGTTTTACTTCTGAGTATACAAGCAGCCAGGAAAAACTTAAGATTCTCCCTCTGTCCCCATCTTTAGCTGTGAATAGCTGATCAGCGGGGAAAGAGAGATTGCATGAATAAATTCAGTATTTCCAATCGTCAAATCCACATCCCTAACTGGGCCTTGCTACCGCTTTCATCTGTTCTGCTTCCTGCAAGATGAAAACAAAGACTATAGATGCAACTTGCTTCAATTGCTTCTTTAGTCTCCAGCAGTATTAACACAAATCTTCTCTTTCTTTGTTAAGTTGTACATGTATTCTTAAATATTGCACAAAGAGCAGCAGCAAAGAGCGTAAAAAAACATTTTGCACGTCAGAAAGCACATTTTGCCAGTCTTATCAAATTCACTGGGTTCACTAGGCTTGAAATCACTAATAGGTAGACATGAGTTCTGGTTTCTAGGATGGACAGAAGGATGGAACACTGTAATAGTAACAACTACAATGCACTGCATCCTTGTGTGTACTGAACCTTTTTTTGTATATGGTATCATTTATCCTAACCATCCTAGCAAGTATTTTGGTTATCCTTATTTTACAGATTGGTAAACTGAGACAGATTAGGTGACTTGCTCAAGGTCATAGGCTTAGTAACAGTGCAGGGAGAATTGTAGCCCAGGTCTTTTTAGTCTAGGGCCCGTGCCTTTCACCTCTGCAATACATTATTCCACAAAGAACCTACTCTTGGGATGGTTTTGCATAAATAAGAATAAACCATTTATGTTTCTCTGTTCTTTATTGTGAATAATTTAACTTTTTGCTTTTAAAGATATTTCTGTTTGGCTTTCTCCAAACAATGATGCATTTAAAAAATAACTCTTGGCATAGCTCTGGGATTTAAGAAAAATAATTTTTATTTATTTTGTTCCAGTACTGGGGCTTGAACTCAGGGCTAAGGTACTCTACCGTAGTTTTTTTTTTTCTTCAAGGCTGGTGCTCTACCATTTAAGCCATACCTCCCCTTCTGGCTTTGCCTGGTTAATTGAAGATAAAGAGTTTCATGAACTTTTCTGCCCGGGTTGACTTTGAACCATGATTCTCAGATCTCAACCTCCTGTTTAGCTAGGATTAAAGGCACGGGCCACTGGTGTCTGACAACTCTGGGATTTCTAAAGAGCCTCTGCACCCTCCCAAAATATAAATGACTACTTTTTGTACACTTGTGAGAGGCCACAGCATCCTCTGTGCCTAGGGACAGGCTCTCCATTTCTATGCATGCAGGGGTCCAGGATCTCATTCCTGTGTGAACCGCTTTGACCATTACAGAACAAGCCTTATTAAATAATTTCATGAAAGGCAGCATAAACCAGCAAGTCTAGAAGATTTTGTCCTTTTGTATTTCCAGTATAAGCTTATAATGCAAAAAAGATAAATTAGTTGTGCAAAAGGAATTCAGCACTAAGAGATATAATTGGGGGGTTCAACTTTAACTACCAGACTCTGTTAAATGAGGCCGCAGTAATCTGGAAGACCAAAAAAAATAGGTCAATGGATAGCTATACCTTAGCCAACGGGCTTTCAAATTTAGGTGGTAAAGTTAAAGGTATGTCTAAGGATTTAAGAAATGCACATATAATAAACCTTCTAGCATTGTCAGGGAAAGTAGCTTCTAAAAAATAAATCTGTAGGTTTGAAAATAAAAACCACTTCCCACTGAGGGAAAGCCTGTTGACAATGAGCAAGTCTTACATAGGGCAGTGGTGACAAGTGTTAACTCTCTATGGCTCACTTTCTATGACCTAGGCTGTCAAATTCGATTAACTACTGACTTAAATAATAATGGCTGCAGATTCCCTTTGTGCCCCCTCCCTACCTCTCTCCCTTCCTTCCTTTTCTTCCTTTCATTCTTTCTTTTGTTCTTTCTTTTTTGGAGGTAGGAGTTCTTTATGTGATCTCAGGGCCTCACACTTGTAAGGCAGATGCTCTACTACTTGAACCACATTGCAAGCTCTTTTTTTGCATTGGCTGTGTGTGTGTGTGTGTGTGTGTGTGTGTGTGTGTGTGTGTGTGTGTGTGTGTGTGTGTGTGTGTGTGTGAAAATACTGTACAGAATACTGTACAGAGGGGTTACAGTTACATGGTCAAGGTAATAAGTACATTTCTTATCAAGCATTGTTGCCTCCTTCTTTGTTTCCCCTTCTCATCTCCACCCTCCCCCCCTGCGCTCTCCCCTGCCCCCCTGCCAAAGTTGTAAAGTTCCCCCCATGGTATAATCCCTGTTTGGCTGTTGTTTTGAGATAGGATCTCACTTTATGCCTGGACTAGACTGGACTGTAATCCTACTTGTATTTCCCCACATCACTCTGATGATAGGTACACACCTATGCACCCAGCCATTGGTGGAGATGGAGCTTAGTTTTGTGAACTTTTTCTTGTCACAGCTGCTGGGCTGACCTTGAATCTCTATTCTCTGATTGCTGCTGCTTAGTAGCTAAAATTATAGACTTGAGCTCCATTTCTATTCTGAATCTGTTGGCTTCTCTTGTCAATTCTCCTCTGGTTTCCTTGATCTTCTTCCGCTTCTTATTCCACTCAACTCTTTTTCAGTTCACATTCTGTCTTCCTTGCTTTTCTCTTTTTTGTTCTTCCTCTGTGTCACAGGATTGTGACATGGATCAGACTATGGAGGTACATATGACTATTACAGGTACCTTTTTGAATAGATTATGTTTGTCTTTTTTTGTTGTTGTTGTTGGTCATGAGTCTTGACCAGGTGTGAGTGCTGTCCTGGATTTTTTCGTTTAAAACTTGCATTCTACCACTCTGAGCCACAGCACCACTTCCAGTTTTCTGGCAGTTAACTGGAGATCTGAGTCTCATAAACTTTCCTGGCTTTGAACTGCACTCATCAGCTCTTAACCTCCTGAGTAGCTAAGATTACCAGTGTGAGCCACCAGTGCCCAGCCTTGTTTGTCTGTTCTTAACTGTAAGTAATTTAATGTTTTTGTGGCCTTAAAAAATGATTGCTACTTCTTTTTATCTTTTCATCTCTCAATTCTTCTCTTATGGATTGATGACTTCAACTAGGAAAAAATAGCTCCAAATTTCACTATACCATCGTTGATAGGTTTGATTTGACTCAACAAAGAGTTTCTCAAGATGATCTGCTTAGTTAATTGATTTCTCATGAATCTTTTGTCTCTAGGGATCAAGTGATAAACCTATAACCCAGGACCTGCAGGGCCTTTATTTTCCTGTCCATCAAGTTGGCATTGGTAAGTGGTCTTTGCATATTGATGGGATTTTAATTGCTTGGATAGGATCTCTTATAGAACAAGCAACTAGAGATTGGACATGCCATCTTTGTTGGTACACTATCCACTGAACCTTAACACTATCACCATCCCAAACTTTAACACATGCCTCTTAGCACAAGGCTTCCTTCACACAGCACCAGAACCAAGACTTTAAAAAGTATTAACATTAACATGTTAACTTAATATTTAATGATCCTGGTCACACCTGGGGATGTCAGTGATGTGTCTCCTAAGAATCTTCAGATCCTGGAAATAAAGCTGACAGACTAACAGAAGACCAAGAGGTGGCCTGGGCATGCCTGATTCAGAAAGCCGCCACTCTAGTCCATAATAACTGCATGGCATTTCATGGAGGTAGACTAGGAATAGGATTGTCATGTAGGAACTAAGGACCTCAAAAGTTGAGACGCTGCCTGTTTAGAGAAAGACTGAGTGATCCTTTGGTGAGTCAAACACAGGAAAGTAAAGTTTCTAAAGCATCTCATGATGGTATCCACTGGGAAGCCAGCCTACTGCTCTGGTCTTAACAGGACATCCAACACTATCTCTACAACTTCCATATAGGTCTTAGTTTTTCTCCAGCTCTGGAGACAATGCAATTGCTCAGCCAAAAGCAGTGACGCAAGTTACTAAAATGGGAGCTGGCCACTTTGACAGAAGACAGTGGTTCAGGGCACTGGCTTTCAGGGCCAAATCCTGCCCTTTAGTACAGGCTATATAATGCTAAGAGACCTATTTCAACTATGTCTCAGGCACTTCAGGTACAGCAAGAATTACATAATAATCTTTACCATATAGAGTTGTGAAGATTACATGATCAAGGCAAATGACATGCAGTAAACACTCAAAAACATTCATTTTTATTATTTTCCCAGAAGATCTTTATCAAACTTTTTAATACTTTATAATTTTCTAGAATTGAAAAGGCTTATTTTTTCTCAAAAGTCTAATTGTGCTTGATACAAATAAAAATTCTGCAATAATGAACAGAAGTGAGATGGTTAAGCTGTATAATTATACAGCATTTTTTTATTCTCATTATCTGATGACTTCTACACAGATATTAAAACAGTAGATTAACAAACAGCTTTTGGATATAGATAGAAATAGCTACCTCTTAATGTCCATAGCATTTACTATGTAAATATACTATGTATATTTACATATACATACTCTCCATGGGTAGGAGGGGCAACAGCAGACTCAAACCCAGGCTTGATTTGAACCCAAGACCCTGCTCTAACTTCCCCAGACTGCTTAGCCTCCATGAACTTTGCTAGAATGCCTTTCCCAGGAAAGGAGGTTTGATGGTCTTGCATACCTAAGAGCCAGGGTCCTGAAAGTGGTAAAATCATAAGGGCAGGTCCCCAGCCCCTGCAGGTCTTCCTTGAGAAAGAAAAAATCCCCCATATTGTCAAGATGTCACACAAGTTCCTGGGAATGATTTTTCCAGAGAAGCATTATAGACTTTTAAAAGATACACAATTGTGCATTCCTTAATTAAGTCCTGTGACTTATTCCAAGGAACCTCTTCAGAATAATCACTGTTTCACAAAAATAAGAAGCCGATACCAATATAAGGTACATTATCTCCTACCCAGGGAATCAAGCCGAGTAATTAGAGCTTAAGGCGGATCCAATTATCCACAGCACACAGCCAGATTAAAAATCGGAATTACATGAGGAGGCAGCACCCAGGGGAACTTAGAAGCCCGAATGCCCAAATTCCTGCAGTGATGCTCGAACTGAAGGAGCCTCCTTCCATTTATCTGCCCTTCTCAACCCACTGCACAGTCTTACCTTGTTCGCAAAGCTTCTTGGTCAGAGAGCCCTCATCTTGAAAATAAATAATGCGTTTCTGCACAATGCTGGCCCTATGGGGAAAGGAGATAAATAAACACAGTGGTGAAGAGGATAGGTTTAGAGAACCAGTCACCCATGGTTTTTCCTTGGTCCCTGACTGTGTGGCTCTGGGTGAGTCAGCTCAACTCTCTCTGCTTCATTTCAGCAATTGATATGGTAATAATATCTGCCTCATGGTGTCAGACAGTGTACCTTAAGACCACAGCACATGCCTAGAAGCCACTCAATTAATTATTGAGTTGTTATTGATAATGTAATTAAAGAAAATAAATCAACATGTATCTAGGTGTTAGTGGCTCTCACCTATCAGCCCAGCTCTGTGGAAATCAGGAGGACTACAGTTCCAGGCAGCCCAGGCAAAAAAGTTTGTAAGATTTGGGCATGGTGGAGCAGGTCTGTGATCTCAGCTACAGCAGAAGGCATAAATGGAAGAATAACAGTTCAGACTGGCCCAGGCAAAAGGTAAAATCCTTTATCAAAAAGTAATCATAGCAAAAAAAAAAAAAGAACTGAAATTGTGGTTCAAGCAGTACAGTATGTGCCTAACAATAATGAAATGCTGAGTTCAAATCCTGCCAAAAATTATAAAAAGAAGAAAGTGAATTAACAGATTTTCAGTACTTTTTCTCAATGGTTCATTTTTATTCTCCCCTTCATATTAAACTATTGAGGCCATTTATAGATCAACCAAATTCAAATTATAGAAGCATGTCAAATCCTCTTCCTGAAGGGAAAAAAGGAATTTAAAAATATATTTTGATTTGTTCTGAAAATGTCATTCTATATCTTTTCTGAAAGTCTAGACAAAAACTGTCTCCTACATTCTGAACAAAGCCAACTTCAGCTGTGATATCTTTCAAACATGTCAAACACAGGCTCTCGGAATTTGGAAAAGCATATTTGGGGGTTGAGAAAGGACTTAATTTTGGTCAGCACATATTTTCTCTTTAAGCTAGGATTGCATAGACACACTGCTTCTTTAACGCACTCTGTTGTTTATTTTCAACCAGCCTTGAAAAGGTTGAATCCTGAAACCCAGTGTTCCAGTAATTTGAAAATCTACAACACTTAAAATTGAGCCAGTGCCAATAAATCTCAGGCCATTCCTATTGATTTTCTTCAGCAACGCTACTCAATCAAAAGGTAATTTTCACTTCGATACGCCCTATTTAACAGATAAAGGCATCCCTTGACTCCATTATAGCTGACCACGCTGAATAAGTGCTAGAGTCACACAATTTGCCCTGTGTTGGACGATCCCAGGCCCAAGATGGGCCTATGCTCTCTGCAGGGATCTGCACCGAACAGCAGCAATTTCTCCACTGGTCTGGGTCAAGGCCAAGATGACTTTGCAAAGAAGTATCTACTCTACATCCAGTCTTGCACAAATGAATACAATTCAGCCGCCTTATAGATGTCTTTTAAAGTCCTTATTCACTCAAGAGAGATGAGATGTTGAAATAAATGAATGAAATATGTTTCCTGTCTATACAAAGCTACTTTGATGGTTTACCCATTCTATTGACCATTAACTGAGAGTTTCGTCAGGCCAAGAGAATAAGTCATCTCCATCCCTACAGCAAATAATAAAGTCTTTTATTAGAGTAACCACCACTGGGGGTGGGGGGGAGGGAAGAAATGACTGTGAGAAAAGCACTGCTTTTTAGACAATCCCTACCCTGTGTCTGAAGAACCTTTGGAAAGGGCAGGAGGTAGGCCTAGGGGTAAGTATCCCAGGTCCCACAATTCTCCTTCAACCAAAGGCGCCATCCTTGTTTCAATTACAATAGCTTCCTCCCCATTCATCTTCCTGTTGTGTTTATGAATACATTTTCAACAGATCGTTGTGGGGCCTATTTAGTGGTGGCACTGAGGGAGGTAGTGGGAGAATGTCATGAACAAGACAGATGGACCCACACTTCTTATTCTCAACGTTTAAACTATAGTAGGGGAAAGCATCAAGCAACCACACACAGCACTACTAATGTGACTCAACTTGTGATTAAAAGCTACACTGCAGACATCCATAGAGTACGGATAACCAAGCCAGGAAAGGCTCCCTGGAAATAATGACTGGACAGAGAGCTGGAAGAGCAGGAGCTAACTAAGCAAGTGGGAAGAAGAAAAAAGGGAGACCCATTATAAAGTCATTATGGTGGGGAGGGACATGGAGAAGGCAGTGTGAGATGAAGGCCCACATCACTCATAGCCTGTAGAGACCATTTGACTACAGTTTAATGAGATAGCTTTGAAGAGCACATTCTGAGGTCTGAGATGATCACATTTGCTCTTTACAAGAACATTTGAGCTGGGCACTGGTGATTCATGGTGGCCCTGAGTGGCTAGTAATCCTAGCTATTCAGGAGGCTAAGATCTGAGAATCATGGCTTAAAACCAGCCAGGACAAGACAATCCCTCAGACTCTTATCTTGAATTAACCACTTTAAAGCCTGAATTGGATCTGTGGCTCAAGTGGTAGAACACAGCCTTGAGCAAAAAAGCTCAGGGACTGTACCCAAGCCCTGGCCTCCAGCTGCAGGACAGGCAAAACAAACAAATAAACAACAAAAAAGAGCATTTGGACCATTGAGTAAACATGATTATGTGGGTAGTGTGCATAGATGTTCCATGGAAATAGTAATTTCATTTTTCTTGAACACATTTGAAAAACCAGTGGTCCTCAGGATGAAAATATAAACATGGAGATTCAAGGTGCTTTGTAATTTCTGTCAAACACTCTTAGCTTCATTTATTACCCTCTCATGAGAAGCTCTGAGTTGTAGACTTTTGATGTTTACCGCCTTGTCTGAATACTCTTCCACTCTACCAGGCCCTTCCCTGGCTGTCTTCCCTTTGTCCACAGCCAGCTTTTGCTAGCACATGCAGTGAATGCTCCCACTCTCAGTTTTATTCCTCTTCTTGTGAATGGAAGAACCAATGGCAACATCTATGATGTCAAGGCAGGATTGTGAAAAGTAACTGCCCCTAAATATGATTCTTTGGTTATGTGCCATCTGTACTAAGCACTTTATCTATATTATCTTCTGTGTATGTGTGTGTGTGTGTGTGTGTGTGTGTGTGTGTATGTGTATGTGTGTGTGTGTGTTCACTCAAATTTCTCATCTAGGGGCTGGGAAGGTGGTTCCATGGTAGAGTGTTGCCTTGCATGCATGAGGCCCTGGGTTTGATTCCTCAGCACCACATAAGCAGAAAAATCCAGAAGTGGCACTGTGACTCAAGTGGTAAAGCACTCTCCTTGAGCTGAAGAGCTGAGGGACAGTGCCTAGGCCCAGAGTCCAGGTCCCATGGCTAACAACAACAACAACAAAAAACTCATCCAAAACGCCTTGTCTCAAAGTGATTTCAGAATTTTTCAGACAATAGAAAGTCCAATGATGGATATATATATATGTATATATATATATATATATATATATATATATATATATATACACATACATATATACATATATACCTTCAATAGTTAAATATTTAAACATATCCATACTATGCAGAAAAATGTTAGATCATTCATACTGAGAGGGTAAATTAAAACTATAAATAACTTCATATCAGTTTAGGTCATATTTGGTGATACTTACAAAAATGCTGATTTCAGTGGGATTCAGATACAGTGGTGGCTATTTCATCCTTATCTTTGAGGTCAGGAGGATGGAGATAGAAGAGAGTGTGTGACTTGCCCAGGTTTTGAAGTTCCCCATCTACTTACTTCCAAAGTCCCAGATTTGCCTGTATGCTAGCTTTAATCCAAGGTGAAGGTTAAAAGTGACGTGTACAAAGTACAGTTACTCTGAGGTTATAAAATGCTATAAAGTGTTTATGCAACCGATCTTCCTTGGATACATTTCAGCACCCTGAGAAGCTCACTTGTGGAGAGCTGAGACTGTGGTGGGTCTCCCCAGAAGCTGATTCATAATCTCTTCAGTGTTTCATGAAAAGACAGAATTTAGCTGGCCCTCTTCATCATGTCCTTTGGGTTCAAACTTTGTATTCTCACATAGCTCCCAGGACCCAACTTTGCCCCTGTCTAGACCTTTGTTGCCCTCATTCAGGTCCTGGGTCTGTGTCTACCAGATCCTTCTGCCCCTCATGGCTACACACACACACACCATAGTTACCTAATTAATACCACAAAGATGTTGTTCTTTCATTGTAAATCTTGATTTATTCCTTGACTCATTCATTTCTTGATTCATTCCTTTTCTATCAGAAGCACAGCTTCTTGGGATTTTCTGAGTATAACATTTATCTATCTTCATGCCCGCAATCCTAGCTACTCAAGAGGCTGAGATGTGGGGCTGGGAATGTGGCTTAGTGGGAAAGTGCTTGCCTAGCAAGCACGAAGCCCTGGGTGCAATTCCTCAGCACCACATACACAGAAAAAGCCCCAAGTGGCACTGTGGCTCAAGTGGTAGAGTGCTAACCTTGAGCAAAAGAAGCTCAGGGACAGTGCCCGGCCCTGAGTTCAAGCCCCAGGACTGGCAAAAAAAAGAGGCTGAGATCTGAGGATCATGGTTTGAAGCCAGGTTGGGTCGGAAAGTCCATAAGCTCTTATCTGCAAATCGGAAGAGGTTCTGTGGCTCAAAGTGGTAGACCCTTGAACAAAAGAGCTCAGAGAAAGTGCCTAGGCCCTGAGTTTTCAAGCCTTCACGACCAACCCAAAACAACAAAAACAAACAAAAAAGAATTCATCAACCTGCAGAATAATTACCCATCTGCCTGTCTTCTGTGCAAGATGATAAACTTCCTTATTTCTATAGGTTTGTATTGTTGTAATACTGGGATTCAAAAAGAAAGAATAGGATTTAGAGGGAAAGGAGAATGAGATTAGCATGGCTGTTAGAGATGATAGTGATTATTCTAATGGGGAGTTAGACACAGGGACCTGTAACCTGGGAGACCCCTGAGGGGAAGAGTATGAATGGTCACTGAGCCCTTCGGTGTGGCAGGGAAAGTGCATGGAGCCAGAGTGTTGAGCTGAGCCTAGAATACAGAGAAAGACCAACATTCTTCTTCAGATGTGCTAATGGGAACCAAGACTTCGACGCACTTAGCTGAAGAAGATACTTCTCTTTCTTTCTCATCTGATCAACTCCTAAGAGAATGTTATAATCTGAGAAAATGCATTTTGCTTTGAGATGATTCCCATCAAATGTCCAAAACTCAGCAGAGGCTTATAAATCATATTATGGTTCAGAAAAATAATAGTTTTACAAGATGAGAAAGCTGTTAGTAAGAATTCCCTTAGCATTTCAAAATGACAAATTTTCTCCAACCCGTGTTGCAATTTGGCAGTCCCAGTGCATTACATTTATATACTGAATGCTCTCTTATCGTAAGAGAGCGTGGTAAGGAAATCTAAATTAAATTTCTCAGTATGCTGGCTTCTTAAACTCTGGAATATTGAGGTTTGTAAGTAACTCACTACTCATTTCAAAACTTTTCTTTTAAACCTAAAGTAAACATTTCCAGTAACACCATTGCAAATCGCAGGTGCTTGACCTTTTTCCTGCTAAAGGGTTGATACTCTTTTACCTTGGGAAATTTATCTGTGGGAATCAAGTTAGAATTTGCTAAAATGTAGGTTTTCTCCTTAGTGCTGAAAGGGACTGAAGGAGGAAGAGTTCAGAAACTGAAGTATTTGGGAGTGATCAGATCATGAAATGACTTAACACATATGCCTGGACCCTTGGTGGCTGGTTCATTGTCTGGTAGAGACAAACTCTAAAAGGTCCTACTCTAGTGTGCTATACTCAGTATCCATTCAGTAGGTAATGACCATAATCACTGCTGTTAAGTCACCAGCTCCTAATGAAGTGCCTGAAGAACTTGTTATTATGATCGCTATCAGGTCTGTCTTCTTCACTTGCAGAGATGAACCCCTAAGAGGGCTACCTTACTCAGCTTTTCAGACAGAGACAATGAGTGGTCGAAAGGAACTTTGGTTTGTGGTTTCTAAACCAGTTTTGCTAACCTTATTCCCAGTTCCAGTAAATTCCCTATTATTGAACATTTCTTGGAATACTTTATAAAATTTCTCTATGACTCAGGAATGTTTTCCATAGAGGTAGTCCAGTTTAGAACCAGTAGCATTTCTTTGAAATAAATGTTGAACCATTCCTTCTAATAAAAAAATAATCATGGGAGGATCCAGGAATGAAGTATTGAAGGCTAATACACTAAGGCTATCTGCATTATTTAAGTGCAAGATATTTGCTATAAATTTATTTTAAGTTGATTAGAACTAACTGCTACATAGAGTTTGAGGCCAGTCTGGGCTGTATTGAGATTCTGTCTCTTCTGTCTCAAAAACAAATTTAGTTAGGTTGTTTATTTTGGGGGCTTGTACTGGAGTTTGAACTGAGGGCTTTGTGTTTTTGCTTAGCTTTTTCCTGATCAGGAATGGCACTCTACCACTTGAGCCCTACCTTCCCTTCCAGCTTTTTGTCATTTTTTAGAACTAAGACTCTGGAATTTGTCTGCCTGAGATGACTTCAAATCTCAATCCTCAGATCTCTTATAAGCCACTGAGGAGCCGCTGGTGCTTGGTTCCTGTTGACATTATTTTGCTTCACTTATGATGACAACCGCCAACCTGACCATGGTCTCATTTGCATCAAGAGGCTATGTACACATCATGAGGAAGATTCCTACCAACCTTCATTGCATCTCACCAAATGGAGCTCTATCTTGGAGTTAGCAACTATCTTGGCAGCCCATGATAATGTATGTACTAGAGAAGAATAAAAACTTATTTGCAAGGCTCTATAGACAACAAGAACTCCATGACTACCCAAGCATAAGGTCTCAATCTTTACTTGGGGATACAGGGTTGTAGATTCAGAAACTGATAGTCACCTATCAAAGACAACAAAGGTGCAATTCTGGTAGCAGCTGTGAAATGACTTCTGATTAGTTATCATTCCAATGAATAATAAAATGTTTATTGAGCGCTTACTTTTTGGCAGGCACTCCAGTAGGAGCTAAAAATTTAAAGACAAATAAAATGGTATCTCCCAGTAAGGTTCTCCATTCCAGTGGGTCAAAAAGACAAAGGAACCAAACATTACCACGTGCACCACTTGGAAGAAGGAGATCCTCAAGAAGAGAGGAGAGCAAGGTGGTGCTGGAGGTCTGAACTGAGAGGGGACACTGGAAACAGACTCTGTGAGTCATGCTAAGGGATTACTTATCAGGATTTAGTAACATGGATATGTGGCAAAAAGGTCATGAGATACTTTGTCATTTATTTAACAACTGAACACTTCTTTATGTGTCACAAATATAAACTCATTGAATCCTCCTAAAAAGTAGCAATAATATTCTGCCTATTTTACAGATAAGAAAACGGAGACAGGAGGAGACAAGCAAATTGACTCCCCATATACAAACCTCAAAGATTAGACAGAGGAATGGCATGGTCACTGACTGAAACCAAAGACTGAAGGGGAAAAAAAAAGAAGAAGAATTACCTAACTTTGGGAATGTTTATTTAGATAATTAACAGATTCAACTAGTTTTCAGAAACAAGAGAGATTGTATCCTTTGTCCATTGTCTTCCAAGGCTAACATTTTGCAAAGATTACATGAAGTAAATACAACTGGGACAGTCGCATGGATAGAATTGCCAGAATTGAAGCTGGCGAGGGCCAGATCATGCCATTCTAAAAGAAACCACCTCCTCTGCCACTCTCCATGTCAGAGTGCCCCAAACGACTCATAGAACAGACAGGGAGGGCTTCAAGTGTTCTGGAGTGCTGTGGAATCAGAAGGACTGGTTCTAGCTGGAATGGAGGTAGGGGCGGAGCTTGGTGGGAAAGGAGGCTGTACAGGACTAAATTGGCAGAAAAACAGCAGTAGAGTTGGATGCAGAGTCCCAGAGGTGAGGTCAGTAACTAGGGACAGGAACTCTGTAGCAGACAGAGCTGCTCACCCAAAAGGAGACAAGTGCCACCCTTGGTCCTGGTTGCATGCTATCTACTCTGAGCAGACATCTTCACCTGACTCGGTGGCATCGGCTGCACCTCACATGCTTCTGAGACGGTGACCAGAGGCTGTGAAGAGACCAGTTAGATTTTTACCAACACTACAGCTCCTTCCCAACTTTGGCTGGCCATGGGGTTTCTGTAACTCTCCACTGTCATCACTGAACATCTATCAAATCCTGGCTCTGACTCACCGCAAAATGAAAGGAAAACTAGTTTTAGCACTCAAGTTTATTTCCTCTTAGAATCTAAGAATGACCCTAGGGATAACAAGCTTCCATTTTCTTTCATTACTATTCAAGCTCTGGCCTCATCTTTATCATATTTCCTGTCAATATTATTCCTCTAGCACTTGAAAGTTTATCCCACACCAAATCCAATGAAAAGCTAATAAGGAATTAATTTTCATATCATAAAGGAGGTATAAAAAGAATAAAACCGGATTGTGTTTTAAAAGATTTTAGAGGTAGGTGAGAGGCATTAGAAGCAGAATTTCACTTCCTCATGAATTTGTTTAACAAGACAGGTGCCACAAAGTGTTGTTAGTACTTAGAGATATAAAGATAAGTAAGACTAGTTGATATGCTGTAGGAGAGTCATGCTCTCTGCTGAAACAAGAATACTGCCCAGCAAGTACTGGAGTCTACCAACCTCAATCTATCTTCCATGACTGAGGAACTGTGGTTTAGTTTGGGGTGGTGAGCCCCTTCTGATAGCCCCATCCTGCTTTCCCAGTCTACCTTCAGTTAGAGGAGGGGGTCTTGTGACCTACATGTGGCCTCACTAAAATAAAGGAGGATTCAGAATGGAGGCGAGACTTTGTAGATAATGTTTGACTTTACAGCTAAAAAAAAAATTATGACTACCAAAGCCTGACTCCCTTTTTCCAAAGTTAATTACAAACCCAAAATATATCAATCACGGTAATCATTTGTCCTCATGAGGAAAAAGCCCAGAAAATTCACAGACTCTGACCCTAACACCATTTACTTGCTAAAACAAAACCAGCAGTCCCCCAAATCTGGCTCTCCTGTTATAGAGAAAAAAAAAATCAACCTCAGTTTGAAAAAGCTATTCCCAGTCAAGTTTTCTAACGAACGGTGATCTCAAGAGCACCCATCACTGATCAAAATAGGAATTACTACTGTAATGTATAAGTATGGAAGAGAACAAATCTAAAGGGACGGAGGAGCCAGGTGCTGCCTGGCCCCAGACATTGGGCTGAGTAAGGTGGCCATGAGGGAGTGGTTGAGGGGTGGCAGACATGTTTTGAACAGAAGACTTTTAGAAGGACAAATGTGGATGAGTCCTGAGAAGAGGGCCTGGGATTTGGAATGAGGAAGGGAGGTCCCTGCTGTCTTTTGCTGGAGTCAGCTTTCAGGAGTACACTCCAGTGGAAACAGAATGGTGGCGGTAAAGGGAAGGAGGGGCCCAAGGAGGTGTTTGACAGGAAAATATGGGTGAAGGAAACATTCTTTTCCTCTGTAGAGACAGCTCTCACATGCCTGGAAGCAAAGACTGAGGAAACAGTAAAAATCCTTAGGGGGACCAGCTAGATCACTGGCTGTAAATTTGCCAGCTGTTGGAGAAACTCTTAAACAAACTCATCTAAATGAAAGAAATAGATTGCAGAACAGAGTCCCAGTTGCCTGTTCTAACAGGTAGGCAATTCTGGTTGGTAAACAGGACCATTTCTCATTTTCTATAATTGTTTTACATCAAACTCAATTTGTCCAGCACCTTTCAATTCTTAATAGTTCCTCCTCTCTGGCTAAAGGTAGCCATGTAATTCATCCTCAACCTCACAAAGAGATCCACGTGTAATCCTTGAACCTGGTGGTAAAGCAATGCCTCATGTACATCAGTAAGCTAAGAATCTTTTAAGAATATACAAATGAGGGATTTGATATTCTTGAGAGACAACTTCCCAAAGGAGTTTTTGATCTCACCCCCCAATTATTCCAGGTTCCAGTAGTCCATACCTGTAACCCTACCTGCTCAGGAGGCTGAGATCTGAGGATCACAGTTTGAAGCCAGCCCAGCAGGAAAGTCTGTGAGACTTCCAGCTGGAACTATGGCTCAAGTGGTAGAGCACTAGCCTTGACAAAAAAAAAAAAAAGTCCAGGGAAAACACCCAGGCCCTGAATTCAAGTCCCGGGGCCAATACAAAACAACAACAACAACAACAAAACCACCATTAGATCTAAGACTCATGACAGTAGATTCGAGAAATAGTTTGACTGTCATTCTCCTTAGTCTCCAACTAAGATATAAGCTTCTTCCTTAAAAATCAAGGGGTTACCTGCTTTCACTGTATTTGATGTCGGTATAATTTATGGAGGGGAAAGGGAACAACAAATCGTTTAAATAGGGATACAGGTGGACCCATTGCAACAATGAGATGTACAAGTTGTTATGTCGAAAGTGAACTTTACAACTTTGGTTGGGGGAGGGCTGGGGGAACGGGGAGGATTGGGTGGGGGGGGGTGGGGGGAGGATGGGAAGGGATAGGAAGGGGAAACAAAGGAGGAGGCTACAATGCTTGATAAGAAATGTACTCATTATCTTGCCCATGTAATTGTAACCCCTCTGTACAGTATTTTCACAATAAAAAAAAGAAAAAAATTTTTAAGAAAAATCAAGGGGTTACCTTATAAATACATTAGAAACAATAGCAAGGAAGAAAAAACCACTGTGTTCCTATCTTGGGATTCATTTCACTTAACATCATCTTATATTACCTTCTGCTTGTCCCTCCCCCACGGTATAACCCCTGTTTTCACTGTATTTGATGTTGGTATAATTTGGGGAGGGGAAGGGAAAAAAACAAATTGTTTAAATAGGGACACAGACTGACCCATTGTAACAATGAGATGTATAAGACGCTATGTCGAAAAACGATCTTTACAATTTAGTTGTGTGTGGGGTGGTGGTGGAGGGGTAGCTGAGGAGGTGGGAGGGAAGGGATGGTAGGAGAAAAGCAAAGGAGGAGGCAACAATGCTGCATAAGAAATGTACTCATTACCTTGCTCATGTAACTGTAACCCCTTTGTGCAGTATTTTCACAATAAAAACAATGAAAATTAAAAAAAATCAAGGGGTTAAATTTTTATTCCAACCACCTAACACCTCAGCTACTTTCTGTCCAGACTAAGCTCTGATCCAAAATAGAACTGTCTCAGCTGGAAAATAAGGAACAGAAAGCTTAGTCTTGTGCCTGGGTTGTAGGGTGCCCTGTTACACAGCAGGGTGTGGGTGTAATCCACACCTGCCCACGGGGAAGAGCAACCCTTGCCTTGTGGCAGCTCCCTCTGGCTGGCCTCACAAGTCCTGACTCTGCAGTTTGTCCTGCTCTGCCTTCGCCTCAGCTACTTACCATGCTGGCAAGGGTTTCTCTAAGTCAGGGCTGGAAGGCAGAGCTCCATCCCCTCAGGTATTAGGAAACAATCCAGCTGCTACAGTAAGGCCATCTGCCCTTCTTTTGGTTTCTCAGCCTCCTTAATACCTCGGTTCCCTGCTGTGGAGATGGAAAACTCTCAGAGTGTGGAATTAACAACTGGAGTATGTTCCTCTCTAGGATAGAACCACCCTCTCCTCCTTTCTCATCCCTCCATCCCCCTACTGATCAACAGATTGCCCTGAGATCACTTAAGTCCCTACATAGTTCCAATGTAGTTCAGTATTATTCACCTTCCATCATTCATTCTTCCCTCTTTTCATCCCCCCAAACAGCTCCACAGTGAGAAACATGTTGGAGGTAAATACATATAGTTCTTGTGATATGTAAGTCAATATATGTGCATGTCTTGAATGTGTATGTCCATTATTATCTTCTACAGATGAATGAAAACACATAATGTTTGGTTTTATGAACTTGGCTTACCTCACTCAGTATGGTTATCTCCAGTTCCATCCATTTTCCTACAAATGCCATGATTTTATTTTCATTTATGGCTGCACACTATTTCATGGAAAATGTATACTGCATTTCCTTTATCCATTCCTGTTGGTTGGGCACCTCAGCTGATTACACAGTTTATCTATGGTGAAGTATACTACAATAAACAGCAATATGCAGGCATCTCTCTTGTATATGCCCAATAGTGTTATGGTGAGGTCATAAGCAAAATCTATTTGCAGTTTTTATAGTGGTTATACCAGTTTAAATTCCTTCAGTGTCTAAGGGCTCCATTCTTCCCACATCCTTGCCAGAAATTTGTTGTTCTTTTTTATGGTTACTATTCTGACTTACTAACATGGAATCTTAGTACACTTTGTGTGTGTGTGCGTGCTGATCCTGGGGCTTAAATTAGTGGACACTGTTCTTGAGCTTTTGTGCTCAGGCTAGCTTTGAACCACTATTCTCAGATTTTAGCTACCCAAATAGCTAGAATTACAGGCAAGAGCCAACAACGCCTGGCCTTAGTGTATTTTAATGTGCACTTCCTTTATGACTAAGAATGCTGAACATGTTTTGATGTATCTATTAGCCATTTGTACTTCTTGTGAGAACTGCCTGCTCAATTCATTTGCCAATTTATTATTTGCTCTTAATTTTTTTGAACTTTGGATATTAATCCCTTATTTGTTGAACAGCTGACAAAAGATTTCTCCTCCATTCTTGGTTTCTGCACAGCAAAAGCAGCAATCACCTGAGCCCTGATGGCCTTTTTAGCAGTTGGTACTACATCCATCATACAGAAGCACTGAGGATGTGTGGATGTGATACATTTTCAACACACTCACTTTACCATAGCTCAACTCCTTTCTCTCCAACACATAGTGTTGATTTCTGTCTTTGCCTGTTTCTAGCAAGAAGTTGAAGTTCTTCTATATGCCAGCCTGAGAGCCAGGCAGTCTGAAAACAGTGACTGGTCTGAGTCATGCGACGTTTCTCACTGCATAAAAGCCGTTTAATGTCTGCTTTGTGCTCTGCCGAGCTTGGAATTTGGCTAGTGGAAATCATTTTGCCAAATGAACCCTTGGGATTCAATTTTAAATCTCTTCACAGTGTAGGATGTCCACCAAGGACAGTTTTCTTTCTGTACTCTACCTTGCTCATCCTTAGAATTACCTTATGTTTTGTCATTAAAAGCTGTACCCTTTTTCTAGCTTTGGACCCTACCACATGAGCTCACCAGACACAAGCCACTGTCATTTTGGACTCCCAAGGTTATGAAGCAACATGAGCCCCCAAATAAGCCACTAAATTTGGGCATGCCTTATCCTGGTTTCTAGCCTTCCCCTCAGAAAATATTTTCTGAGAAAGACCAATTAAGAAAAAAAAGGAAGGAAGAAAATGCTAAAGATCTTTAGTTTTCTTCCCAGCACATGTGGAAGAAATTAATGAGACTTCATTTTAATGCAGGATAGAAAGCAAGTGACTGATTTTATTTTTAAGATGGTAAACCACTAATAGTTGTGATCAGGGACTTGGGAATGATCCGGGAACTTCTCATCCAGGTTAAACAAGGTGAAGGGCTGCAGATCTATTTTCCTTCAATGTGGCAAGGAATAAATTAAAACCCAATATATCTTAAAAGGATCTATTCCAAAGTTACATGGTAACAACATGCACATCATCTCAGAGAGAGGGAATTGATCTTCAGAGCTTATGTCCAAGGGGAAAAATACTGAAAAACTTTCACCAACTAGGAACAAGAGAAGTCATCATGGACATAGTGAAAAAAGAAGTGGAGGTGGTCTCAGTTTCTTCTTCTATATAAGGGAATGAGAATAGAATCAGATGGTGGCCACCTCAGGGGTAGTCCTCCTGCCCCCTCCCCTATTATCATGGAAGCTGGTGGAGCCAAACATCAGAAATTCCTCAGTCTATACCCTGATCAAGTCTCTGTTTTGTGGTTGCAAATGGATGTATTTTTTTCCCATCAGATTGAGGGAATATACTTCCACAAATTTCTTCATGGCTCCAGAAAGACACAAAGTTAGATATTCTAAGAAAGTGAACTAGAAGAATCACCACCTTAGGAGAATATTTGGTAAGAATCTTCCTGTTCTGTAATATGACTTTTCAATAGATTTAATACATCTCATCCCAAAGAATCACTGCATAATTAGGGGGAGGTAGTGTTCAAATAGTTAGACTTAAAATCCGTAATTCAATCTCTTGCTAACTTGGAGTATTCTATTTAAACTTCCCAAAAGAATCCCCAGGAGCCCTCCATGGTCAGAGGTCTAATATCACTGACTAGCTCAGTTTGGGATCCTATTATACTGGATTAAAAAAAATCTAATAAATCCTGACCTTCCATATGACTGGTACTTTCTTAAGAGATTGTAAACCAGTTCTTTGATTTAAAAACTGTTAGGACTTGTGTAAAGTATTTTAGTGAAGTTTCACTAGTCATAACTGATGAGACAAGGGATCAGGATATGACACAAAGACATCCATAGACGGATTCAATGTGAGGAATACTGGACAACTCTGGTCACATTTCTGCTAACACTGCTCAGAAAGGTTTTGGATATTGATTGGTGCCAACTTAGACAATTCCAATTGATTCCTTTACTTGGAAAAAAATTGAGACAAATTAAGAGAAGTTTGGACAACTAACCAAGCCTAGAGAGAATTATCTATGGTACTTGCTTCCTGGAGCTTATGGAATATCCCACTGTGACCTAGTGCACCTAGTGTGTGATGGCACAATTTGCCCGTTTCTCCACAGCCTAAACATCTGTGCAATGACCTTCTGCCACAAAGGACAACTGGACAAGGAAAATACCAGCCTGCCTCCACAAGTGAGCAATATTTCCACTTGGATTCAGTTGGGCTCTTGTTGTTGTTGTTGTTAGGCCTCATCAGCATAAGATGAAGTTGTTTTGATTTGCTACTGTCTGTCTGCTATCAGAAAACTGTTATTAGGAAAATCACATTAATTAGGAACAGCTGAGAGGAGGCTGGGCTATTTTGGAACTGCAGCTGCAACACTCTGCAATCTGACTGTTGAATAAACTGTAACAATTGACAGAACAAATGGTCTCAGAGTATATTTAATCACATAAATTTGTTTTCCTGTTTGTATTACCATTTAGGACTGGTGTTAATCTGCATTAAACTAATACCATTAGCACACTTTAAAGCCAATTCCTATGGTTTATCGGATGTGATAGATTGTTTAGCTTAATGTGTATTTACTTACTTTTTACACAAAAATGGAAAATCAAAATTTATCCCATTAGATTATGAACTGAAATTTTAACTAAACTGAAAATCTTAGCTTAAACCACAGAAAATTACAGAATCAGATGAATAAATGGGCCCATGTGTAGGAAAATATTGACTAGATAACACACACACACACACACACACACACAGACTGAGATTTAAATTTTCTAAATTCTAATCCCAACTAGTTTATTACTTATTAGAAGAACTATTAGCTGGGTACTGATGGCCCATGCCTATAATCCTAGCTACTCAGGAGGCTGGGATCCAAGCATCAAGGTTCAAAGCAGGTCCAGGTAGAAAATTTGAAAAACAATTATCTCCAGTTACCCAGAAAAACACTGGTAGTGATGGGTTAGTAGAGTGCCAGTCTTGAGTAAAAATGCCAAGTAAGAGCAGAAAGTCCAGAGTTCAAGCCCTAGTGCTGGTACACAGGCACACGTACAGGTACATGCATGCACACATGCACACACACACACACACACACACACACACACACACAGGCACACACACAGGCACACACGAACCATGAAATCCTCATAGCAAAGAGACAGTATACTAGAAAAACCTTTGCAATCAGGCAGATCAAGTTTGACCTCGGCCTTGTGTCATGATGCAGTTAGGTAAATTGTTTGTTGGAACCTCAGTTTTCTTCCTTAAAAATTGGGGTAAAGTTTTACTTTATGAGACTGTTAGAAGCATTAATGAGCTAAACTGGAAATTGTTTAGCATGCAGCAGATGCTTCAAAGTATTATCTTCCCTTCTACTTTAAACCTTGCATTGTCATTTAATTTCTCATATGCTTTTGTGTATTTTACCTGACCAGATAATTAACTAAACCTGGATAATGAAGGCTCCTCTTCCTGCTCACCTCTGCATCTACCCACAGTGCACTGCACAGCAGCTGGAACCCATTGGGATTTTGTACAATTTGTCAGTGTTAGGTATATGACTTGATTCATTAATGGCCAGTTTAGCAACAGCTACCAGTACTCAGTGTTTACTGTATGCTATGCGAGCCTCTCTGTGGTATTTTATATATAGTCCACAGGTACTCTGCCTTGGCTTGTCATTAGAATGATTGAGAGGAACTTTTATTATTGATATCCTGATTCATCCTACAACAATGAGATTAAAACTTTCAGAGCTGTGAGGCCATAGAAATGGTGGATTTCAAAAGCAGTTCTAGGGACTAGAATGTGCATCCAGATCCCCTTGTTTAATTATCTGACCTAGGAAGGATGGACTAGTATTATCTCCTTTTGCTCATAGAAAAAATTGTGGAGGCAGAGAAGCATCCAGTACTCTTGCTCCAGGCTCGGCTCTCGAGCTGTGACACCTGTGACCAGGATTAGAAATTCAACCAGTCTGCTTCCCTAATGCAAACTCTTCTGAACCTGGCTCTGCTGCCTGTGTGACAAGGAAATCCCCAAGAAAAGCTGCCTCACAAAGATGTATGTAGGTGACCTTGATAACAAACCAACCAACAAACAAAAAACATACAAAAGCTGGCCAGGATCTTTCTCCCATTCTGTGGGTTGTCTCTTGATCTGATAACGGGTTCTTTTGATGTGAAGGTTTTCAAGCTTGATACAGTTCTACTTGTTAATTTTTTTTTCTACTTGTCAATTCTTGATCTTATTTGCTGAGCAATTAGAGTCCTATCCAGGAATAATTACCTTTGTCTCTTTATGCCATTAATAAGAAATCTTTAACTCATTAATGCTCATAAATGCCCCCATAAAGTAAAACTATCCACAACTGGATAGTTGTCTGTTTTCTTGTAGTAGCTTCAAGGTTTCAGGCCTTAAATTAGGATTCTCGATACATTTGGGTTGATTTGTTTACAGAGTGAGAGTTAAGGGTCTAGTTTTAGTCTTCTTGTGTAGTTTTTCCAGCACCATTTGTTGAAGAAGTTGTCTTTTCTATGGTATATGTTTTGGGCTCCTTTGTTAAAGCTCGGATGGCTGTAGCTGTGTGATCTGATTTCAGAGTGTGCTCTTCTGTTCCATTGGTCTTCTTGACCTTTTTTGTGCTAGTTCCATGCTGTTTTTGTGACCATGGTTCTGTGGTATAATTTGAGGTCCAGCATGCTTTCTCTGCTCAAGATTGCTGTGCCTATTTGGGGACTTCTGTGCTTCCATGTGAATCTTTTTTGTTTTGTTGGTCGTGGGGCCTGAACTCTGGGCCTGGGCGCTATCCCTCAGCTCTTCAGCTCATGGCTGGTGCTCTAACACTTGAGCCACAGCGCCACTTCTGGCTTTTTTTCTGCTTATGTGAGGCTGAGGAATCAAACCCAGAGCCTCATGCATGCGAGGCAAGCACTCTACCACTGAGCCACCTTCCCAGCCCTTCCATGTGAATCTTACGATTGTTTTTTCTATTTCTATAAAGAATGACAGTGAAATTTTAATAGAGATTTTAGACTGCCTTTGGTTGTATAACTATTTCACACTATTATTTCTGCCAATCCATAGGCATGGGAGGTCTTTCCATCTTCTGGTGTCCTCTTTAATTTCCTTCTTCATGGGTTTGTAGTTTTCATTGCAAAAATAACTTACCTCCTTGATTAAGTTTAATTTCTAGGTATTTTTTACGCTATTGTGAGATTGTTTTTACCAACTTTTTTCTCAGCTTATTTGTTGGTCATGTATGGAAAAGGTATTTATTTACTGTATTCAGCATATAATTTTTTAAGTACAAGGGTTTGAACTCAGGATCTTATGCTTGCTTACTAGGGTACCACTTGAGCCATTTCTCCAGTTGTGTTTTTTGCTGTTTAAAAACATATTTTAATTATTATTATGTTGTATAGATTGGTTACCATTTCATAAGTCAGGTAATGAGTACATTTCTTTTTGGGCAATGTCACCCCTTCCTTCACTTTCCTTTAGTTATCTCCTCCTGTCCCTGCCCACAGTTGCATAGTTTATTTTCCACTTAGTGTCTAAGGCTACTGATTTTTATATGTTAATTCTTCATTCTGCTATGTTTCCAAAAGTGTTTATTAGGAGTTAATACAGGATCATATCATCTGCATATAGGGATAATTTGACTTCTTTCCCTATTTAGACCCACTTTATTTCTTTCTCTTATTTTTTGGGTCTAGCAAGACATTTTAGTACGAAACAAAATAAGAGTGGAGGTAGTAGACACCATTTTTGTTCTTTTTGTTGTTGGGGGTGGTAGTCATGGGGCCTGAACTCTGGGCCTGGGCGCTGTCCCTCAGCTCTTCAGTTAAAGGATAGCGCTATACCACTTGAGCCACAGCACCACTTCCAGCTTTTTTCTGCTTATGTAGTGCTGAGGAATCAAACCCAGGGCCTCATGCATGCAAGGCAAGCACTCTACCACTGAGCCACATTCCCAACCCCCATTTTTGTTCTTGATTGGAAAGGAAATGATATCAGCTTTTCTCTATTTAGTCTGATGTCAGCAATAGGCTTCCACATATAGCCTTTATTAAGTTCAGAAACATCTCTTCCAGTCCTAGCTTCTTCAGAGGATTTTTTTAATCATATAAGAATGTTGAATTTTGTTAAAGCCTTTTCAGTGTCAACTGAGATTTCCGTATCTTTACTTCTGTTTATGTGCTCTATTATGTTTATTGATTTGTTTATATCAAACCATTCTTGTATCTTTGGGATGAAACCAACTTGATTCTTAATGTGTTGTTGAACTTGGTTTGCAAGTGTTTTATTGAGGTTTTTGCATCTGTGTTCATTAAAGAGATTAGTCTAGAATTCTTTTTTAGTTGTGTCATTACTAGTTTTTAAGTAAGTATAATGCTGACTTCACAAAATGAATTTGATAGCATTCTTTCCCTTTTTATTTAATGGATAACTTAGAGGAATACTGGCATTAGCTCTTGTTTAAAGGTCTGGTAGAATTCAGCAGTGAATCAGTTGGATGTGGAGTTTTTCTTTGTTAGCAAACTACTAGTCTTTCAACCTCATTGCTTCTTATAGATCTAATTAAGTAGTCTACATCCTCTTGGTCCATTTTTTTTTAGTTTAGAACCTTTTTTATTGTTATGCTCTCCTTTATTTTTCCCCTACCACCTCTTTCTTCCCTACCTCCCTAAGTCCTGCCTCTCCCCACCCCCCGAAAGTTGTAAAGTTTGTTTTCAACATAGTGTCTTGTACATCTCATTGTTACAATGGATCATCCTGTATCCTTATTTCAGCATTTTGTTATTTCCCTTCCCCTCCTCAAATTAGAAAAATGTATATACAATATGTAGGACACCAGGATCAAATACAGTTACAACAGGGGTTGCACCATGGGGGAAGAGCATATAAAGAAACAAAAAAAAACACATAGTACATTATAAGTGTAATAAAAAGAACAGCAACAAAGATAAAACCTCTTGTGTTCCTATCTTGGGTCTTGGGGTTCATTTCACTTAGCATCATCTTATATGGTCATTTGTACATACCTTTTGACCTCTTCTGCTTGTCCTAGACATATACTAGTTATTGCAGATAAGGGAAACCATGAGACTATGTTTCTCTGGGCCTGGCTTACTTTATGTAATATAATTTTTTCCAAGTCTTTCCATTTCTTAACAAATGGGGCAATGTCATTCTTTCTGATGGAGGCATAGAATTCCATTGTGTGTGTGTGTGTGTGTGAGTGTATCATATTTTCTTGATCCATTCATTTACTGAGGAGCATCTGGGCTGGTTCCATATCTTAGCTATGGTGAATAATACCTCGACAAACATAGTTGTGCTGGTAGCTTTAATATGGCCTTGTTTGTGATCAGGTGATTGGGTAAATGCCCAAAAGTGGGATTGCTGGGTCATAGGGCAGCTCTTTGTGGAGTCTTTGAGGAACCTCCATACTGCTTTCCAAAGTGGTTGAACAAGTTTACATTCCCACCAACAATGCAGTAAGGTTCCCTTCTGGCCACACCCCGTCCAGCATCTGTTGTTATTAGATTTCTTGATTATAGCCATTCTAACTGGGGTGAAGTGGTATTTCAATGTTGTTTTGATTTGCATTTCTTTTATGGCTAGAGGTTTAGCATTTCTTCATGTGCCTATTGGCCATTCTTATTTCCTCTTCAGAGAAGTCTCTCTAAATCTTTAGCCCACTTATTAATTGGGCAGTTGTTTCTTTGAGGATTTGTTGTTGGGGGATTTAATTTTTTGAGTTCCTGGTATATTTTAGATATGAGACCCTTGTCAGTTGCATAGCTAGTGAAGATCTTCTCCCAATTCAAAGGTTTTCTATTGATCTTGCTAGCTATGTCCATTGCCATGCAGAAGCTCTGCAGTTTCATGCAATCCTACCTGTCCAACCTTGCTTTGATTTGTTGTGTTTCTGGGTCTTTCTGAAGAAAATGTTGTCTTGTGCCAAGGAGCCTTAGAGTTTCTCCTGTTCCTTCCTGTAATGTTTTCAGGGTGTCTGCTTTGGCTTCAAGGTATTTGATCCAGTTGGAGTTGATTCTGGTGCAGGGTGATATCTGGGGATCTAGCTTTAGTTTTCTACAGGTGCTTAACCAATTTTGCCAGCACCATTTACCAAAGAGGCTGTCTTTTTCCATTCTATCTTTTTAGCTCCCTTGTCAAAGATTAGGTGGCTATTGGTCTGTAGGTTCAATCCTAGGGCTATAGGTCTGGGTCTTCAATCTTATTCCATTGGTCCTCAGGTCTGTTCTTGTGGCAGTACCAAGCTGTTTTGATTACTATGGCTTTGTAATAGAGTTTGAAGTTTGGTATTGATATTCTTCCAGCACTGCTCTTTCTGCTATTGGGGTCTTTTATTGTTCCATATGAATTTTTGGATTGCTTCTATTTCCTTGAAGAATGCAGTAGAACCTTTTATGTTATTTTAATATTTTGTTATTTAAAGTAGTTGTACAAATGAGTTTCAATTTAACATGTCAGTTTATAATGTTTGTACTAAATGTACAATGCACCCTGACCAATGTCATGCCTTAGATCATTCTTCTCCATATCTATCCCAAGCCTACTATCTTAGTTTAAATTTGGAGGTATTTGGAAATTTATTTCTATTCTATTTAAAAGTCACTGATTAATATCCAGAATACACAAAGAGCTCAGAAAGTGGAATGACCCAATTGGTAAGTGGGCAAGCAAATTGAACAAACACTTCTCAGAAGAAGATACACAAATGTGTAATAGATTCATGAAGAAATGTTCAACATCCTTAGCATAAAAATGCAAATCTAAGTGGTGCTTTGGTTCAAAGTGGTAGAGCACCAGCCTTGAGCAAAAGAGCTCAGGGATAGCACCTGGGCCCTTGGTTCAAGCCCCATGACCAGCAGAAAAAAAAGGAAAGAAAAAAATTAAGTGTATGTATGTAAACATTGCAAATCTAAACTATGCTAAGATTCTATCTCACCATAGTTCAGAACAGCAAGTTTGAAAACAAACAACAAATTCTGTCAAGGATGTAGGAATAAGAAACCTTTATACATTGTTGATAAGAATGTAAAATAGGACAACCATTATGGAAATCAGCATGTAAGTTCCTCAAAAAACAAAAAATATATACCCACCTTATAACCCTATCACGCCACTCTTGAGCATATATCTGATGGAAGTATAAAACAATAACCAAGATGACACCTATATACCCATGTTTCCTCTACCTCTGTTCACAAGAACCAAATGGTAAAATCAACAACTAATGAATCAAGGAAATATTGTAATATGTACCATAGAATATCACATAACTATAAAGAAAAATCATGTCATTTACAGGAAAATAAGATCGAAATTGAGATCATCAGTTATTCTAGACAAGCAAAACTCAAGAAGGCAAATATTTACATGTTTTGCTCGTTCGTGGAAAGCTACTCCTAAAATGATGATGATGATAGTGATGATGATGATTATGATGACAGCGTATGAATGTAAAAGGTGGACTTTTTAGGAGAGGAGTCAGTAGTAGTTAGAAGAGGGAAAGAAAGATGTCCTCTGAGGAGTGATTAAAATATTCCATATGTCATGAAGAAATGCTCAACATCCCTAGCCATAAAAGAAATGCAAATCAAAACAACATTGAGATACCACCTCACTCCAGTTAGAATGGCAAAAATCAAGAACTCTAACAACATCAGATGCTGGAGGGGATGTGGACAGAAGGGAACCTTACTTCATTGTTGGTGGGAGTGTAAACTTGTTCAACCACTTTGGAAAGCACTATGGAGGTTCCTCAAAAGACTCCACATAGAACTCCCCTATGAACCAGCAATCCCACTTTTGGGCATTTTCCCAAATGTTTACAAACAAGACCACACTAAAGCTACCAGCACAGCTATGTTTATTGCAGCATTATTTACCATAGCTAAGATCTGGAACCAACCCAGATGCCCCTCAGTAGATGAATGGATCAAGAAAATGTGGTATATATACACAATGGAATTCTATGCCTCCATCAGAAAGAATGACATTGCCCCATTTGTTAGGAAATGGAAAAACTTGGAAAAAATTATATTAAGTGAAGTAAGCCAGGCCCAAAGAAACATAGGTCCCATGGTTTCCCTTATTTGCAATATCTAGTATATGTATGAGTCAAGAGGAAAAGGTCAGATAATGTGATGTTAGGAAAATGAACCCTTAGATATGTATTTTAATATTTTTTTCTTTCATGCATGTGTTTCTAACGCATTTATAAGATTATTTCTTTGTTGCTTTGTATGTCCTATTTCTTTGTTGCTTTGTATGTCCCTCCCCCACAGTATAACCCCTGCTTTCACTTTATTTGATGCCAGTATAACTTGTGGAGGAGATGGGGAAAAACAAGTCGTTTAAGGATACAGGTGGACCTGTTGCAACAAGGAGAAGTACAAGTTGTCACGTCCAAAACGAGCTTTACAACGTTGGTGCCAGGGGGGGGGAGGGGGGGAGGAAGGATTGGGACTGGGGGGGGGGGAGGGGGGAGGCTGAGGAAGGGATGTGAAGGGTAAACAAAGGAGGAGGCTGCAATGCTTGGTAAGAAATGTACGCATTATCCTGCCCATGTAATTGTAACCCCTCTGTACAGTATGTTCACAAATAAAATAAAATAAAATAAAATGTTCTGGCTACAAGCTCTCTGTTGAATATATAATTTGAACATTTAAAAAAAATATTCCATATGTGTGTATATGTGTTCATGTGTGTGTGTGTGTGTGTGTGTGTGTGTGTGTGTGTGTATTATAATGAAAGGGTTGAGAGTTAGGAGGGGAGTGAGACACATAAAGGAAGGAAAATATTTTCAGCATATACTGTTCATGTATGGAAGCATCACAACAAACCCTTGTGTTATTAGTATATGCAAATTAATTAAACAGAAAACTGTATAAAGCATAGAAAGTATTTTTCTATTTTCAAAGTGAAGGCCAGGTTTCTGTCTTGACTTTTATACTGAGTCTTTTTGATCCAGTTCAAATCCCATTACCTCTCTGAGTTCTCATTTTCCTCAATGATTATGATATCAATCTTGAAGGAATTGCTGAGAGGTAGAGCAGAGGTTCTCTGTAAACCCTAAGGTACTTTTAAAAAAATGAAGGGGCTCTTCCTGCCTTACTTTATCAACAGGCTCTTCAGAGCCAAGACATCAACCTTGACTTGTCCAACTGCAAAACCCACTTTTGAGGTGCTAATTTTGGGCAATGGAACATTCCAAGGACCATCTGGAAAATGTGATTAGCAGTAGAATCTGCAGTGGTTGCCAGAGGTGAGGAAAGGGGATTTTAACTGGCTGTGGAGGAATAATGGAATAATTAGGCTCTTCTATAAAGAGCTATTTCAGAGGTAGCAATGGCAGTCAGAGCTGTGGGGAGTTTGCTCTGGTGTACCCAAACTCCCCTGCAGCTGGTAACTTGCTGACACTTCCTGGCTTTGTTCCAGGGGCTAACATGGAAATAAAAATGCAGTCTGGGTCCAAAGAGAGTATAGATTTCACATTTCCCGATGAATATTCATGTGCCACGCCCTCTGCCCTATTCTCACCTCTCTTCCTCATACTTTAGTCAAGCCTGGGACATCATAGGTGCTCATAGATGTTTATCAAGTGACTACTCAAGTCCTGTGGGGTAGTTCAACAGTAGAGGGTGATGAAAAGTTTGTTGCCACTGGCTAGAGACCAGGTGCCTCCTACTGGGGACAACACATACAAAAGAGCCTTTCATAGAATTACACTTGATTTTCCTTCTTCAATTTCCATCCCGAACTGTTTGCCCTTCCCCAACTCTGTGCCCAGCAGCTTCTTGCCTTGCAACTGCCTTTTATTAAGGGCCTTGGGGACCTATGCCTTCTTCATGTGACCCTTCTCCTCCACCATGAACTGCTCTGGCTCTGCAGCCACCCTGGGTTAAACTCTCCCATAGTCTGGGCTCAGGGTCCATGTTTCCCCTGGACCTGTGGTAGGTGTCACACACCTGATGACAAAGAAGACATGGAAGGGAGTAAGTAGATGAACAAGACTGATGACTTTGGTGTCAGCTATGTCAACAGACTACAGTTGACAGGCATCTTCCTGCTTACCTTCTCTATTAGAGAGCTCACAAGGCTCCTGAACCCCTTTATAAAGACAAATGATCCTCTTGAGAAGTCAGCCTGTTTTGAGGGGGTACTCAGGTAGATGGCAGATGAAAAGCTTGGGTTGTAGAATTAACACTGTCTAGGTGCAAACCCTAGCTCTGCTACTTATGGGCTACATGTTGAGCCTCAGTTTCCTTCTGTGGAAAGTATAAGAAAAAAGTGATTTTATTGTAGTTTATTGGAACAAACTTTAGTCGTTATTTTTTATTGCTACTAAAAGTAGATCAAGCAAAGTGCTGGTGGCTTGTGTCTAAATCCTAGCCATTTAGGAGGCTGAGATCTGAGGATCATGGTTCTAAGCCAGCTTTGGCAGGAAAGTCTATGAGACTCTTATCTCCAACTAACCACCAAAAAATTGGAAGTAGAGCTGTGGCTCAAAGTGGTAGAGCACTAGCCTTGAGTGAAAGAGCTCAGGGATGGTGCTCAGACCCTGAGTTCAAGCCCCAGAACTAACAACAACAAAAAAGTAGATGAAGATCAAGTTGAATTCTCGGACAAGAGCTGTTTTGGCTGAGGAAGGGATAAACAAGAAAAATTAAAAAGGAAAAGAAGGTTCACTGAGCACCTGGTCAAATGCCTTAACACATTCTATTTCTATTCCATAATCCCACTTCCATCCCATCCAGTCATTCCTTCTCCAACTTTATGGTTCCACCCTGATGGCTCCACCCTTATGGCTCCTGATTTCCAGTACTGCCAATCTCACCCTCCATTTCCTATCCTATCTTGCCTTTCATTACTGCTCTTTGTGCACAGAATTTGGGACTCCTGTACCTTCCTCACCAGCCCAGCCTTAGCCCTGGTTAGTCTTTCCTGTGTCCTCCATTTCTTTGCAGCCATATTTCAGCTCAACCTTCTGGGAGGAAGCATCCAGGAAGGAAAAAAAGAAATAGAAGGTAAAACACAGGTGCTGCTCTTCTCTGTGTCCTTCCATTTCATTACCTCTGACTTTGAGGTGGGTCTTCAATAGGAAACTATTTGAGTCTTCAATAAAACTTACAAAAAAAATCCTCCCACCCCATGAGCATTTGAATATGGCTGACACAATACCCAATGACAAGTATATTCTTGCCTTTTTAAAAAATCAGGGCACTAGCTGGGAGCTAGTGGCTCATGCTGTAATCCTAGCTACTCAGGAGGCTGAGATCTGAGGATCATGGCTCAAAACCAGCCTGGACAGGAATGTTCATGAAACTTTTTTTTTTTAGTAGTGGGAATCAAACCCAGGATGTTACACTTGTTGGGCAAGCACTTTACCACTGAGCTAAATTGCAGCTCTCATGAGACTCGTATTGCCAATTAACCATTAAAAAGCCAGAAGTGGAGCTGTAGCTCGTGTGGTAGCTTTGAGGAAAAAAAAAAAAAAGCTCAGGAACCGTGCCCAGGGCCCAGGCTGAGTTCAAGCCCCAGGCCTGGAACAAAAAAACAAAACAAAAATTAACAAGGTGATCGCCTATATAACCATAATTTGCCATCAGACTTAGGAAGTGAATATTGAAACTCTATTTAAGTTTTAGCAATAGTTTCTTCAAAGTAAAATAATCTAGTTTAGAATCACAGTATTGCATTACATTTTATGTCAGTTTAGTTTCCTTCAACCTGAAACAACTCCTCCTTCTCTCCTTCACTTGTATGACTATGAAACTTTGAAGACATATGTTGTTTATTCTGTGAACTCTGAGCTTGTCTATTTCCTCATAATTAGATTCAGCTCATACATGTTATCAGGAAACTCATAGAAAAGATGCAATGTTCTTATGACATCCTATCAAGTGGTACAGACTTTCCTACTCTGAAGTTCCTAACTACTTTGGATTTACAAAGTATTTTGAGGGCAGCTACTTCCAGATAGTGTAAACTTGTCAATTATTTATTCACTTTTCATGTCCTTGGCAAATGTATTTATATGGGATTATTTATACTTTCCCATTTTATTTAATGCTTATATATACTTTATTACTCCTGCAACTGCATGAAAACAGCCTGTGGATCTTTCTGCTTGGTCTTCCTCTTGACTTGCTATTACGTGGGTGGTTATTTTCTTTGGTGTTTTTGTTGGTTTTTTTTGAGGACAACTATTTTGTATTTTGTTTGATTTTCATCATACCATTTCATGTTCTGTATGGATACTGGCAAGTAACAGGCAAGCAAAAGGCCCAGTAAGTTTGAAATATTACAGTTTTTGTAGTTCCCAAATGACTTCTAAAATAAATAGCTTTTGTCCTAATTATCTGATGCCCAAATAACTTCTCAGGGTGGGCTACTTCTTTGACTTAGGAAACATCTATGTAAGACCTTGGTTTTATTGTCAGTGTAAAGGGATTGTAATAATAGCAGCAATAATAATATGGCCTTGTATAGCACTTATTGTGTACTGAGACAATATTAGGGGTACTTTGCATACATAACTCATCTGAGACTCACAGCCATTCCACAAATCAGCTACTATTATCAACTACCTTTAATTGAGGATGCACTGGGAATTTCCAATGACTTGTATGGGTATCCAAGATGGCAGAATAGATTTATATGCCCAACACTTGCTTCCTTCTCTATAAAGATAATCCAAATTAACAAATTTGGAGTCTTAGTTTGTGTTGAGTGGCAGCAGGGGAACAATGGAAATCAGCATGCTAGAGACTGGAATACCATAAAGAGTCAGACTGAAACAACAACATAATAACAAAAACAGAATACTCCCAAATATGGCTCCGCACACAAGGGAAGGGGAGACTTTCCTTTGCAGGCAACCCAAGCTACTATAAGCTACTATAAGGTCCCATAATCGTCATAAGATGATAGCCCACTTAGGGAAATAATCTTAAATCTACAGAGTTCCCTGCCTTGGTAAAGGATCTCACATCATGTTCTAGTGAACCTTCAAGGTGCTGTAGGCCAGAAGTCATCCTGAGAAGTAATACATTCTCTGCATTTGGGCTGTTCTAGTGGTCACATACTTCTATATGAGAATTCATCTCTGGGACTCCATAGACATGGTACTGTATTGGTTTGAGAGGTAATTGTCCTGAAGGCTCAACTTGACACCATAAGTAACTGGGACCTAAGCTAGCTGTGTGCCCTGCCTTGTAGAGGACAGGTGTTGAAATATGGATGGATAAGCAGGGTGCAATCCTCCAGAACTTGGATTCAGAAGCACTTGCCCTCTGAGACCAAGGGCATAGCTGGCCAAGTGTGGACTGAGACCAATGCCAGGATTGAAGGCAAGTGCTCACGTGGTCTCATGTAATAAATCTCCTTTCTCTGCCCTTTAAAAATAAAACAAAACACACACAAACAATAACAATCAACTTCTGGGGCTGCCAGTGCCAGAGGCCCTGGCTAGTAGGGGAGTGAATATCAATGTGCTTAAAGGACCCTGTATCAATGTGCATGAGGAAATTTCTAACACTCACAGGGACCACCACTCTCATTAAGGGAGTAGCTACCCACTTCACGCTTCACCCCACTGCTCTATCCCCCTTACTTGAATCACAGATCTGCAATAGCACCATGGCACATATTGAACCCAAAGTCATTAATCACAACCATGTTAGGCAAGGCAGATCACATGCTTTCCAGATGCAAATAACATTTGCACTGCATAACAAATGCACCCCAAGACACACCAGGGGAAAGCCACCTATGAAGAAGACCAAAAAGTCAGTGACACTGGATCTCCCATGTACACAAGTTTCTATAAGGTAGTATCAGGCTTTCAAAAGGATATAATAATTTTCTATAGCAGATTCCAAAGAAATTGATATGAATGGAAAAGCCCAATGATGAACTGAAAAGAAAGACTTTGGAACTCAGCGAGATTCAGGATAAAAAAGCGAGATTCAGAAAAAAAACCAGTAAAATGAAATTCCACAGGCAATGCCGGCTCTGAAACAGGCATCCACCAAAAAGATGTGATTTTGAAAAGAACCAAACAAAAATCTTGGAAATACAGAGCTTGTAAGTCAAATGAAAAATGCAGCTGTAAGCCTGAAAAACAGAATAGACCAAGTGGAAGAAAGACTATCAAAGCTTGAAGCCAGGCCTTTTGAAATATCCCATGTGGACAAAAGTACATGAAAAGTACAATCTATGTCTTGAGCAAATAATCCTTCCCCTTCCCCTCCCCCCACCCCCCCCCCCCCACCCCCAGTCATGGGGCTTGAACTCTGTTGGGTGCTGTCCCTCAGCTCTTTACCTCAAGGCAAGTGTTCTACCACTTGAGCCACTTCCGGTTTTCTAGTGGTTTACTGGAGGTTAAGAGTCTCATGGACTTTCCTGCCAGGGCTGGCATTGAACCGTGATCCTCAGATCTCAGCCTCCTGAGTAGCTAGGATTACAGGTGTGAGCCACTGGCGGCTGGCAATAATCCTATTTTTGTAGTATTCAGAGAGATTAAAAAAATAAAACATACACACCTATTACCAACTGAATTTTTATAAAAGTGTCAAAAAAAAGTACTTTGGAGAAGGGATATCCTCTTTAATAAATGGTGGTAGGAAAACTGGATAGGGAGAAGACTAAAACTTACACCCACTTCTTACCCTGTACAAAGATCAGCTCAAGATTATCAAAGACCTAAGTGTAAGATCAGAAACTCTGAAAATACCAGAAAAAAAAAAAAGGTAATACTTCAAGACAATGATTTTCTGGACAGGTCTCTGAAATACAGGAAAAAAGCACAATGAGCAAATGGATTGTCTCAGGGTTTTTAAAAAGCTTCTGCACAGGAAAGGAAATATCCACAGAGAGAAGAGAACCTATAGAATGGGAGAAAACAGCTGCCAACTATTTATCTGACAGAGGATTAATATAGAGACTACTAAAGAACTGAAGAAACATAGCAGAAAACAACTAGTCCAAATTAAAAAATAGACAAGCAATTTGAATTGACACTTCTCAAAGAAAAAAGATGGTCAAAAATATGAAAGATTGCTCAATATTTGCTGTCAGAGAAACATAAAACACAATCTTACCCCAGTTAAAATGATTGTCATCAAAAAAAGCAAACCAAACAAAACAACATAATCATACTAGAGAGGATGTGGAGAAAAAGGAACTATTTTTTGTTTGTTTTGTGATGCTATGGATAGAACTCAGGGCTTTGCACATGTTAGGCAAGTGCTCAGACACGAAGATATACCCATAAACCATTTAATACACTGTTAGTGTGAATGTAAGTTAATATAGCATTATGTAGACCAATATAGAAATTCTTGAAAAATGTGAAAATGGACCTTCCACACGATCTAGCTATTCTCAATTTGTGTCCATGACCAAATGAAATTATATCAAAGATACTGTTATGCTCCTGTTTACTGTAACATTGACCATAATGTGTACGATACAGAAATTAGCTTACGTACCATCAACCAATGAATAGATACCAAAAAAATATGTATATATATATATCCACGATGATTTTTTGTTCAGCCATAAAGAATGGAATCTTACCATTTGCAACAAAATGGATGGAACTGGGGGACTTTTTGTTGTTGTTGTTGTTGTTGTTGGTAGTGGGGCTTGAACTCTGGGCCTGGGCGCTGTCCCTCAACTCTTCAGCTCAAAGCAAGCACTCTACCACTCGATCTACAATGCCACTTCTGGTTTTCCAGTGGTTTTTATTGGAGATAAGAGACTTTCCTGCCCGGGCTGGCTTTGAACCGTGATCCTCAGATCTCAGCCTCCTGAGTAGCTAGGATTACAGGCGTGAGCCACTGTCGTCTGGCTTGGGGGCCGTTTTATGAATAAAATAAGCTAGGCACAGAAAGACAGGAAGCACGTTCTCTTATATAGAGAAGCTGGGAAAAAAGTGGGTATGTTTGGGAAGGTATATATGTTGGGGAAAGAAGGCTGATTGGATCATTATATCTTATTTATAGGTATAGATGTATCACACTGAGTCCCATTAATATGCACAATATATGTTCATATAAAATACTAAAAAATAAAATGACTTTCCTTACTTCATTAGAAAGGAGAGGGAGCAGAATTCCATTTTAAGCCTGGAAACTTTTTAAAGTAAGATGCTAGACTGATCTGGAGCAAAGATAGGCCTAGAATTTGGAGCAATTACAACTTGAACAGGGACCTTTTTCAAGAGAGCAATTGAGGTTAAGGCAAGAAGCCCATTGCTCGCCAAGTGTGAGATGAGGTGCTGAGAGCTGTGACTGCTAAGGGTCAAAATGAGCTTGGGCCTGTGGCCCTGAAAGCAGCCACACCTATCGCGTAGCTGCATGTCTTTCATGACAAGCAACAGCCAGTAGTTTACCATCTGTTTTTCCAGGGATTTCCTTCTCCTCCTCAAATTCTTGGAAACTAATCTTGAATTCTATTCTTTATAGAGTTATGGAAGAATTAGTTCATAATTAATAATCTGAAAAGATTACTTTCCTTTATTAAAAACAGGGCAAAGTGGGGGTGGACAGGTGTCAGTGGCTTATGTCTGTAAGCCTTGTTACTAATGGTGCTGAAATCTGAGAATTGAGGGTCAAAGCTAGCCAGGCAGACAAATTTGAGAAATTAGCAAAAGGTCAGAAATGGAACAAGTTCTATAGTGTAAACCTTGAGCATAAAACCAAGGACTGGCACAAAACACAAAATAAAAAGGTAAAAGGCCATGATTTTAGGAGCCAGACTTGCCCTCAAAGCCTGTAGCTTTGGTTCTGTTTAGAGAGCCCACTGATTCCCAGTCATGTGAGACTATCTTGTCCCTCTATGAAAACTTTGATTTCAGAGCTGGGACCCAGGACATCTGCCAACTGATTCCTTTATAATCATTTTTAGAATAGTATATATCAAGTTGTTGACTGATGAAGAAAGCAAAGTGAGCTTTCCATCTCAATGCACAAAGAAACAAGTAGAAAAAAAAAGCAACATGTTCTTGGGTGAAATGTCTCTTCTACAGACTCATTGTCAAAGAAGTACTGTGCACCATAGATGGGATACATAATAGGTGGTAAAAAGCCAAAGCAAAGCTAAGAGAGACCACTGAAAGCCAAACACCAAAAAGAGAGGGAAAGGAAGCAGACTCTAGCAACGCAGCTGCTTTAGAGGAGTCGTCTTCCAAGCAGGCACTGGAAGAGCTGTGCCAATCAAGTTCATACTGACTCATCAGATTTCTACATGTACTCACAGATGTGTTTAATTTTATACCCTGAGACCAATTTGCATACCATGAGCATGCACAAAGCCAGCCAGCTGCCTGGCCACATAAGCATGGCAGATTCAGAAAACTGGGAGAGCCTGGCTGCTGTTTTAAGGGGTTTGTCTGTTTTTTTTTTCTTTCTTTCTTTCTGGTTTCCTGATTCAAGAGCTACAACACTCAGTCCTATGCATTCATCTGGAGTTGTGGCCCCAGTCACTGGTCCTTCACCACTCCCCAATATTTCCTGTACTCTGGGAGGCTATTCTGAGTAGCTGGGAGGGTTTACAGAATGTAATCACCACAAAACAGCCAGAAATCTGGACTTTAGACCACGTAGGGGATGATGGCTAACCGGTCCTGAGCCCCCAAGGGCAATTAGAGCAATTCTTCTGTCACTGTTAATCACTCCGATTTATGTTTTGAAAGGAAACCAAATGATGAATATAATGATTATTTCTGTTTCTGCATCTCCCTCTCTTCCTCCTAAAAAACTGGCAATAGCACTAAAGTCAAATTAAACATCTGTTTAAAAAATAAGCCAGAGTGCCAATGACAGCTGCCTTGGACTCACAAATGCACCACAGCTGTCAAACTCTAAATTAACAATGATTTCCATTTATGAACAGCATAGAACTGAGTCATAAAGGAGCTTTTTCTCCTTTGTTTTCCTGGCTTGCAGGGGCTGTTAAACGTGAACTGTTAGGAAAATGCCCAAGGAAAAATGGAGCTGAAGTCAGCCTACAATATTGAATCATGGAGGGTGTGGGGACATTGTTTTTATGTAATCTCATTCTTCCCTGACTTGAGGGCGGGGATTCTGTTTAGCAAGCAGGCTTGTAGGGATGCAAATAATTCCCCAGCAATTCTTTGAGTGGTAGCTGAGAATGAATAGTGATGGAGAGATGTCATCTTCCACAGCACTGAGGACCAAATTAAACTGCATCTCCAGTGGGCTTCAGCTCTTGCTTTCTCCAAGGAAGTTAACAGATGCTCAGGTATGACTGTGACACTCTGGTCACTTACAGATATAAAAGATCTAACCAAAATATTTTGGTGATGAAATAAAATATGCCAAGCTGTTTCACATTCACTTCATGTCTATGAAGGACCAAGTATGGTCATATGCTGCATAGTGATGGTTCCATTAATAACAAACCACAATTAAGTCAGTGGCTATGAAATTATAGTGATAGCAAAGCTGGGTGCAGATAGCTGTAATCCTAGCTACTCAGGAATCTGGAGATCTGGAGAACAGTGGCTTGAAGATAGAGCCTCACAGACTTTTCTGCCCAAGCTATCTCCAATTAACCAACAAAATGCCAAGCTGGAGATGTGGTAATTTATGTATGCTTATTGTATGATGTTCATACAGTGATGAAATCCCAAACAACTCAGTTCTCAGGACATGTCTATTGTCAAGTGACACTGCAGGTGACTCTTACCTGAGTCACCACTGCCCTTCCTAGGGATGGTGTGATACTCAGTGCATCTTTCCTGCTTTGGGAAAATGGATTGTAGGTCTGACCACATTCTGGTACTTTTTCACTGTGCCATTTTTATCCTTCTCATGTTCAAATGTATGTGTGTGTATGTGTGTGTGTGTGTGTGTGTGTGTGTGTGTGTGTGTGTCTGTCTGTCTGTACACATGCATGCCAGTACTAGGGCTTAAACTCAGAGCCTTACTGCTCAAGGCTGGTGCTCAACACTTGAATTATACCTCTGCTTTTTCACGTCAAAATGTTTTACAGAATAAACTAATTGTAGACCATCACGCAATGCAATATATTCAGTTATATAAAGGAATATAGTTGGCATTCCAGGAGTTCCATATACAGATTTAGCTAAAAATACTTTCTTAAAAACGCATCTTTACTAACCATGTACAGTCTTACCTATCACTACACACAGTGTGACAACTATTTACATAGAATTTGCATTGCATCAGGCACTATAAGTAATCTGGTGATGTTATAAAGTATATGGAAGGATATGTGTAGCTTGAGTGCAATGACCACACCATTTCATATAAAGGGCTTGAGCATTTTACACTGTTATCCATGAGGAGAATGGATCCAGTTCTGATTCCATATACCTGGAAACTGGTATATAACTGGGGCGGGCCATGTGCTCTTGTATGCCTCTCAAGTTGCAGTCAAGCCCTTAAAGGTCAGCATGATGCTGACACTGTCTACAGATCACAGCTTCAGTTTCTCCACTGCTTAGTTTGCTGCTGTCTGGAGCTACTGAGCCTCCAGAGGCCCCAACTTCTTGGTTAGCTATTTACAGTTTCCTTCCCTGGGGACTAGATCCTGGCACCTGGGATCCCGGGCACTGAGTGAAACTGCTGACCTTGTATTTCCTCCTTAGAATCATGCCACAGCTGGCCTTCCAGAAGCTTCTTGCATCTGGATTCCACCTGTTACATGGTGGGTCCTGGGGATCCAAGGCTTCCTGAACCAAACCTGTTGCCATGGCATTGATCTTTCCAACTGTTCCTCTGAGAGCTAGTCTTATTGGCTGGATCTGATCTGTGTTTCCCTTCCCGACCCTTCCTCCCTCCCTCCCTCCCTCCCTCCCTCCCTTTTCTTTCTTTCTTTCTTCATTCCTTCCTTCCATCCTTTCTTTCCTTTTTTTTTTTTTTTTTTTGGTTTAGACAGTGTATTGTTCGATAATTCAGGCTGGTATTGAATTTACTATATAGCCCAGGCTGCTGTATAGCCCAAGCCTTGAACTTGCAATCGCTTTGCTTAGGTCTCTCAAGTGCTGGAATTATAGGCACTTAACACTTTTCTACTGACTCTTTGCTCTCTCCTTGGTTAGTGTTGCTGAGGGTCTAGCCTGCCTCAAGTGAATCCACCTTGAATTATGACAAAGGACCCTGTGGTGCTCCTCAGTAATTTATTCAGAAACATCATGGAATAAGCTTTACTCAAGTATGTCAGATACGCCTAACCCTGCCATTTTCCTCTGAATCTCACTCTGAGTCATCTCATGTGTGCTTTCTATGGGCTCTGTGGATTTTTGTGAAGCTACAAAGGAATATTGATGCTAGAACGTTCCTTTTACTACTTACACTTTTTGCACCTGCAAGTCTTTCTCTTGCCAGTTGCCTAGGGACTTGGACTTGTTTTCCTTCCTTCCTTTTTTTTTTTCTTTCTGTCTACCTGCTTTCACTTTTCTTTCTTCTTTCCTTCTCTCTTTCCTTCCTTTCTTTTTCTCCCTCTCTTTCTTTCTTCTCTTGGACATACTAGGACTGAACTGAGGACTTTGAGCTTGCTAAACAACTATTCTACCATTTGAGCCATGCCTTAGACCTTTGCTTTTTGTTTTTCAGAGTCTTGTTTTTGCCTGGGCTGTCCTGAGACTACTATCTTTGTACCTGTGAACTCAGGGACTGGGCACTGTCCCTGAGCTTTTTTACTCAAGGACAATGCTCTACCATTTCAAACCACAGCACCACTTCTGGTTTTCAGGCAGTTAATTAGAGATAAGAGTTTCACAGACTTTCTTGCCTGGGATGGCTTTGAACCTTGATCCTGAGATCTCAGCCTCCTAAGTATCTAGGATTACAGGCATTGAGCCACCTGTGCCAAATGATGTCTTCATTTTTACAACCATCCACGGGGAAGAACAGAGAGAAGGAACAAGTTCTCATCTCCCCTGAACAGGCACTAATCCCTTTCATGAGGGCTCTACCCTCAGGATCTAATCAGCCATCAAAGGCCCCTCTCCTCATACTACCACAAGGGGGATTAGGTTTTCTAAGAATTAGGTCACGAGAGAAGGGAGGGACAACACAAACATAAGCATTCAGACCTTAGGAGGTACCTCACGTCATCTCAGTCCAACTCTTGACTATCACTGTGGCTCTGCCCAGCTGTGCTCCACTGGAAGTAGGTGATGCCACGCCTTGCTTCCTGTCCCAGAGCTTCCAGAGTGTGGCATCAAGTGTTCAGAAACTATTGAACACTCATATGGGAGCAACTCAGAAAAGTTAAGGTTTGTAGAGCTACCACTGATCAGTGGAGCATGGCCAACAAGGCCCATAACTCCCCACACTGGGCGCATCCTAACCCACACATCACAAAGCTTCCCAAGAGGCCCCAGTAGGACCAAGAAGCAGATGCCTATAGAAATGCCAAGTCAATAACACTTACCCAAATTCCTACCCTCACCCCTTACACCTGCTCCCTGACATGGCTCCCTAGTCAACTTCCTATTTACAAGCTGGGCTATTCGAGAACTCAGGCCAAGAATTCACAATTACTGAGTTCCTAGTACTGGCATATCCATCAGAACTGGGAGCAATAAAACTTTTTCACAAAGGGCCAGATAAGAAATATTTTAGGCTTAGCAGGCCATATGGTGTCTGTTGCAACTTTTTAATTCTGCTGCTGTATTGTGAAAGTAGCCCTAAACAATCTGTAAATGAAGGAATGTGGCTGTGTTCCAACAGAACGTTATTTATGAAGAAACCAGTGGGTTGGCTTTGCCCCATGGATTGTCATTTGCCAGTGCCTGCATTAGAGCAGCAATGGTCCCTGCCTTCATGAACCTCACAGTCCTGTGAAGGCAGGAAGAGTTCCTCAAAAATGAGGTTGCAAAGGTTGGAGTAGAGGTGAGTGTGTAGTTCAGCATGCCTAGCATATTTGGGGTCCAAGGTTTGACTCCAAGCATCACAAAAAAAAATGTAGCTGGAGCAAATAAAACTCACAAGGAGCCTAGAATACTATACTAAGGAATTTTTATTTCGTTCTTTGGCCACAGGGAACATGAAATGAGTTCTCAGATCTCAGTGGCTGCAGCTTGGAACAGGTTATTTCATTGGCAAGAAATGACTTACCCTTTAAAAAAATACTTTTGTGAAACCCAGTCCTGCCAGAGGGCTGCCTCCTCTCACTCCTGCAGCAGCCCAAGTGATGTTGCCATTACTGTTCCCAATCCTCGGTTGCATAGACAGGGCCAAAGTCTCTCATTCGATGCCCTTGACACCAGATGTGATTCAGAATTTGGACTATTTCTGCATCTCAGGAAAAGAATATAGTGCACATCCTATGTATTTTTCAACACTCCCATCATGGTCTGGAACAGGATCTCACAACCACATTAATATTTACACTAAAAGACTACAGTCAAGTCTGTTTAGGATGGGTTGAGGCCCTAAATGAATAATGAAACATCTTAAGGATTTCAGAGCTTTTGGATTTCAGAACTGCAGATGAGACTATGCATGCAATTTGTGTTGTTCATGTCACCCCAGACTGGGACAACTTCAAAGACAGCCTCTGTGTTCTCAGAGTTGCATACAGGAGGGGCTCAATAAATGTTGTCAATGAGAAAGGCTGAAGAGCAGGAGTCAGGTTGAAGACTGAGAAGAAAGCTAGTTAGAGACTCTGTTCAAAGTTGAAGAGATATACATGCTCTGATCAGGATTCTAAACTTCTTCTTAAAATGACAGGAAGCCATGTGCAAGTTTGTGAGGTAAGTTATGACTCCCCTGCAAGTAAGGAGGGCAAGTCTGATATCAGGAAAAGATCAGAGGCCAAGGAGCTGGAGTGACCAATTAGAAGGTCCCTGCAACAATAATGCAAGATGTGTCTGTGGAAAAGGCAACCAATCTAAGATAATTGACAGACAGAAGAGACAGTTACATGTCTAACTGCCAAGCTCTGGCTGCTAATGATGCTGAAGTAGAGGAAGGTGTCAGAGTTCAACCTGACTCTGCCACACAAGTCTGAGATGGTGGAATATAATACTAAGACCACAGGCTCTGGAGCACAGATGTTTCTGTTTGAAACCAGAATCTGCCACCTACTCTATGACCTTGGGCAACTTAACCTATCTGTCCCTTAGCTTCCTCCTTGGTTTCTACTTGGCTGCATCTTTACAGATCGCTGTAAGGATGAAATAAGAAATTGTAATTGATTTAGGACAGTATTTAACTCATGGCTACTATTACTGCTATAATCAATCACTGTCTCATGGATTTGAATTCTCACATGGCTTGCCAAATAACTATGTCCTCACGAGACTACCCCACACATCATAGCCTTCTGTGGAGGCAACGGGTAGCTTGGAAATCTACCCAAAGATGGAAAATGCATGGAAAGAGAAGAACACTTCAGGAGATAAAGCTTGACAGGCTCCTGAGGGTTGGACTTTCTAGTGGGATCTATAAATGTCTACTCCACTCACAGTGGCTGTAATGGTTTGCAGCACTCAGTCTACCCTGGGAACTTTTATGCACCAGGCTATTCATGACAAGGAAAAAGCTTTAAAGTGGGCTGCCTGGAAAGCCTGTCATTTAGAAATATGCAAATCTTTGCTTCCAAATGGATGTCAGTTTTACCAAAAGCAAAGTAGAGAATAGTAATGGTGATAGATGTGCTTGGGCCTTCCCAGCCCGGTTGAGCAAAAGAACAAACCTAACCAAGTAGACTTCAGAGCTGTCATCTAAAGACATTCAGCAGACTGCAGCTAATGCTACCAGTAATATTACCTTGCCTTCTCCCAGGAACACTACTCAAACTTCAACACAGAAGCTCCTTTTTACAAGATAGGGCCCTGTAATACACTGGGGAGCTCCCCTCCCATCTGTCCTCAACTTTGCTGCTGTAGTTAAGCATCCTTATTAACGTCAATGAACCTTCTTCCCAGATCATCATTCCACCATTTAATAGCCACTAATGGTTCCTTGCTGCTCCTTTGAATCAAGTTCAATCTCTTCCTGTTGACACCAGAAGACCTTTGTGATTTAGCTGCAGATGTTAGCCCCGAGAGACCTTCTAATCTCAGTGAGCCTGTTCAGTTCACTGCCTCCCAGGACTGCGTGTTTTCTCTCTCCCCGAGCCCTCACTTCAGCTTCAATGCTGTCTACTTCCTTTACCTGGTAGAACCTCTTTCCTTCCATCCACTTATCCAAACACCACTGCCGCCTTCAAGATAGAAACGCTGACTTTTCCAAGAAGCACTGAATATTCCATTTCTTACTCATCTCTCTAAATTCTAACCATGCTTAATTTGTCCCTTGTTCATTTCTGTCTTGGGTTTGCTAATTTTCAGACACATATTGTTACTTATAACACAACCAAACCAAAAATGTCTTGAAAGTTGAGAACATTACTTACACTCTACTCTGAGTGTTTTTCGATCCCAGATATAGCCTTTGGGCACCTGGAAGGTACACATGGGAATACTGGTTGGTTGGTTTGCTCCATAACTACTACCTTTCACAAGAAAACGAAGGTTTTCTTAGCTAAAAAGCCATTCTTCAATTTGATTAAATGTATCTATTTTAAACTCAACCAACTACATATAAAGCTATATAATATAGTATATTCCCAATAAAATCAAAGAATGAATATCATTATCTAATTTTACAGCACCACTAATATAATGCCAGAAAATAAACTAGAACATAAAAAGGAAACAAAAATATATGTATATTCATTATTCTTTAGGTACAATCATTTATACTAACAATCCTGAAAAATTAAAATAAGCTACTCAAAATACTGAGAGTTCAGCATTGTCTGGATTGAAACTTCAAGTACAGCAGTCAATAGTTTCCCTAAATAAGTAACTAGAAAGTTATGACAGAAAGAAATGGTCCTCTTCATAAGCCAACAAAACTATAAATTTCCATATGGAAAAAGCCTCACAAGAACCTGAAAACTAAAGAAAGAAAGATTACAAAACCCCATGAACCAAAAAACCCAAATAAATAAGGATATCTGTGGTTTTTTTTAATCAGAAAGACCATGATAGGAAAACTGAATTTTCTTACAACAACCTACAAATTCTGTGCAGTATCATTCAACAAACCAACAACTTTACTCTATAATTCACCTGTATTATCAATCCAATTTTTGAGTGCCAATGAACCTTTTGAACTAGAAGATTCAAGACGACATGTTATCTAAATGTAAAACTGTGTTATAAAATGGTGAACATTACAAGAGTTGCACAAAAATTCTGTCTTAGATAAAGTAGCATTCAATGGGATACACTATTTAATAAATGGGTGTGGAGCTGGGTGCTGGTGGCTCATGCCTGTAATCCCAGCTACTCAGGAGGCTGAGATCTGAGGATATCAGTTCAAAGCCAGCCCGTGCAGAAAAGGCCGTGAGACTCCTGTCTCCAATAAACCACCTGAAAACCAGAATTGGCGCTGTAGATCAAGGGCTAGAGGGCTTGCCTAGAGCTGAGGGACAGCTCCTAGGCCCAGAGTTCAAGTTCCACAACTGACAATAAATTAATTAATGTATTAATTAATTAATGGATGTGGGAAGGCTTCCTCTTCATTTTGGGGAAGAAGTGGGTTCTGATATCCTGTCGATGCTGCTGTCTTCAATTTGCTTCTCTACATAGCTGCTTACTTTTGGCCCTTGTCTTTGCCTGAGTGGGCACTCTGTGTATTGCTCAGTAGGCTCCGTGGTCCTCAGAAAGAACCATGGCCAAGCGCAAAGGAAAGCCCACAGGGAAGCAGAGAAAGGGAGTAGGCAGGGGTCCATGGGGGCTTGCCTTAGGTAGCTGCTTTCCTAAGTCAAAGGTCTCAAATCCTACCCTGCCCCCGACCCCACCCCCAAGTCTCTGGGATTACAAGCATAAACTATTATACACACCAGCTAAAAAGCTGTACTTGACCAGACACAAAATCGGAATTTGTACAGAAAAGGATAAGATATTTGATTAAATCAAGTTTTTAGATGTTCAGATAGACACTGAGGCACAGTTAAAAGAATGGTGGAAATATATAATTGAAAATTATGATAAGGTGCTATTATTTGGATGATACAAAGATCATTTCAATTATTAATAAAATGTTTAAAATATACTTTATATTTATAGAAACATATTGATAGCTAGGCGTTGATGGCTCATGGCTGTAATCCAAGCTACTCAGGAGGCTGAGATCTGAGGCTTGTGATTCAAAGCCTGCCCAGGCAAGAAAGGCTTATGAGACTTTTACATCCAGTTAACCAGAAAACCAGAAGTGGTGCTGTGGTTCAAAGTGGTAGAGCACTAGCTTTAAGCAAAGAGCTTAGGGACAGCACCCAGGCCCTGAGTTCAAGCCCAATGACCAACAAAAAATTAAAAAAATTATATATAAAACTTACTTTAGGGGCTGGGTAGTTGGCTTGTGGTAGAGTGCTTGACCATATGCATGAGGCCCTGGGTTTGATTTCTCAGTACCACATAAGCAGAAAAAGCCAGAAGTGGTGCTGTGGTTCAAGTGATAGAGCACTAGCCTTTAGCTGAAGAGCTGAGGGACAGCGCCCAGGCCCAGAGTTCAGACCTCATGACCGACAAAAAAAATAAAATAAAAAATAAAATAAAATAAAATAAAATAAAATATATTTTAAATATATATAAAAATACACATAAATATATATTTTGAATATAAAATATATGAAATCAGTTTTAAAGGTTCTATTAGAAATATGGAAAAGAATATGAATGTACTTCAACAGAAGGAATAATACAAATGGAATAATATACTAGAAAATGTAAATTAAGATACTACTTATGTAGTAATATAAGATACTATTAGATAGAAGGATCTTGAAGACTCTTGTTCACAGTTATGGAGAATGTTTAAATTGGCAAAGTTTGGGCAGAAAATTTGGTGATATCTATAGAAATGATAAAAGTATAGTTCCATTTTTTAGCATTTATTGTGGATGAAAGCTTACATGTACTAAGAAGTTATAGTATTATTTTAAGAGCAAAAAGCAGACAAACAAAAACTAGAAACAAGCCAGCGGCCAGTGGCTCATATCTGTAATCCTAGCTACTTGGGAGGCTAAGATCAGGAAGATGGTAATTTGAGCAGAGCCTGGGCAGAAAATTTTGTGAATTGTCTTCTCAACCCATAGTGGGGTGCAGTGATGTATGCCTGTTATCCTAAGCTATATGGAAGATTAAGATGGAAGGAGTTTGGTTATAGGCCAGTGTAGGCCTGGAGAAGCTTAGGCCAAGAAAGTCAGGCTTGGTAGTATGCATCTGTGATCCCAGTGATGATGAGACACATAAAGTAGGCAGACTGTGGATCAGGCATATGTGTTAGAGCTGTGGCTCTGTGGTAGATCCCATCCTTGCAAAATTGAGGCACTGTGATAAAAATTCTCCAGTACCAACCCCCCCCCCCCCCGCTCCCCTTAACACACACACTAAACCACCACCACCACGGGGGGGGGGGGGAGGAATCTGAATGTCTGCTAACTATGGAATAATTAACACATTCATATGATAGACTATATGCAGTTGCTTATACTGTATGAGTTTTTGTTGTTGCTTTTTTTGTTAGTAAAAAATTATTCAAGTTCTGGACATTATGTACGCCTCAATAAATTTGTGAAAACTTAAAATCACACAGAAATGAAACTATACTTTCAAGTCTACCTTCATGAATATAAATGTATAGATAAAAGTTTAAAGCATACACACCAAATCAGTATCTATTGCTACCTTTGTGCAGGAAACTAGGATTGACTAGAGGAGATGCCAGAGATTTCTCCCTTTCCCTGTAATCTTTTTCTGTATTTCATTCCTTTTTGTATTGTTCAAAATTATTTGTCACTGTATTTACATCTTACTTATAAAAATACTATTTTTTTTTGGTCCGGTCGTGGGCCTGAACTCTGGGCCGGGGTGCTGTCCCTTAGCTCTTCAGCTCAAGGCTAGCATTCTACCACTTGAGCCACAGCGCCACTTCCGGCTTTTTTTCCCCTGCATATGTGGTGCTGAGGAATCGAACCCAGGGCCTCATGCATACAAGGCAAGCACTCTACCCAGCAAAATTACTATTTCTTTAATGAAAATCTGTAGCTTAATTCCTTCTGGGAAATAAAATGAAAGATCAAAGACTTTGGAGTTAAATGAACACGTGACTTCAAGTCGGCTGTTGGAGGCCCTAGGGGCTGTCTCCTCTTGTGTTTTCTGGGAGTAGTTTGCTGTGAAGATCAGATTAGCCAAAGCCTGAGAGATTGCTGGGCATGCAGCTGAGCTCCTGACATATAGAAAGATTTTTTTTTTCTTTTCTATATGACCTGTGAGAACTCCAAGGCTAGAACATACTCTGGTTGCCTGGATGTCTGGACAAATAGGAGCTCAGTTACATTTGCTGAAGGAAAGAATGAACAAGCTACATATGTTAACTGTTAATGAATAAACATATGTTCACATATGTTGATTGTTAGTGGGTAAACAAGAGATGTCTTTCTGGATTCCCCCTAGAAAGATCAAATACTTCTGGTTTGTGCAAACTTCACAAATGAAAGAAAACCAAAGATGAGGGCCAGATGGATAAGGGCTCATAGAGCACCCATTGTAAAGATCTGAGGTTTTGAAACTATCTTCTTCAGGGCTCCAGGCTCTGCAGTGTAATCTGTCTATCATGTGCTAGGGATTTGGGTACTAGAAAACCAAGCTGGAAAGGCAGTCTGGGCTAGGAGACTTAATATACACACAGTCAATGGTCAAGCCATATCTGACAAGAACAATAAACTCTGACCTCCAGTCTCAGCATCAATCAGTATAGAACAATCAGAAATTGTTCACTGTCTATCAAGTCTCTACTCCCCCACCACCCTAACTCTTCCTTTTCTTTCAACTCAGGACTAACAAGAGAAAAGATAAATATTCCCTCCATACTAATCACAGAGTATATCCTGCTTTTAGCTTCTCTGTGCCAACGGCTTCCATCAGAGTAGCCCTGAAAGTCATTTTTTTTGTCCCTCCAAGGCTTTCCCACTCCTGTGACTGACTATGAGTCTCTGCCAAATACAAAGGATGTTAGAAGACACCCTTGCTACATACAGCACGCTCTAAACGCACAACCGATTCTCAGTGGTCTTACTCATTTCTCCAAGGCTATATCTCACATTTCAACTAGATACAAGATACATTCTCAATATCACATTTAAAGATAAAATTTCATTTTTAAAAAGAGTTCTCTAACTTCATTTTAAAAAATCGCCAGTGTAGATCAATGCCAAGAACCAAAATTTCTCAAGAAATCTGGGAAACGATACTCAGCTTATATTAAACCAAGAAACAAACAATGCCTATGTAGAAAGCAGCACTGGATTGTGAGGCCAAAGAGAAGGCTTCATCTAGACCATAGGCAGGTGCTTCCAGAGACCTGTGTAGGAATTCATCCAGTAATCCAGACATAAGATGAAGTCTAGAAAATGCAAGGACTAGAAGGTCTATGTGGTAAGTTATCTTATCAGCATCTCCTCAGAGATTGGGCTAGATTATCAACAGTTCTAAGTCTATTGAAATGTCCACATTTGGACAATGAACCAAATACAGAAAGAAGAACTTAGAAGAGAGGGAAGGGGTACAGTTATAAAACATAATGCATATCCTACAAAATTAAGAAAATTAAGGGAAGGCATCAGATTGGAAGGCAGGGGAGAATGATGGAAGGAGTGATGTTGATCAAGATTCACTGTATTCATACACTTCTTCATTGAATGGCAACTCCTTTGGACAACTACTTAAGAAAATAAGAACTTATGTTGGGTGCCAGTGGCTCACGCCTATAATCCTAGCTACTCAGGAGGCTGAGATCTGAAAACCACAGATCAAAGCAAGCCCAGGCAGGAAAGTCCATGAGACTCTTATCTCCAATTAACCACCAGAAAACTGGAAGTGCTGCTGTGGCTCAAGCAGTAGAGCGCTTGCCTTGAGCTGAAGAGTGCAGGAACAGCGCCCAAGCCCAGAGTTCAAGCCCCACAACCGATCAAAAAAAAAAAAAAAAAAAAAAGAACTTAGAGGTTTGGTTTTTCTTGTTTTGTTTTTCCTAAAGGAAGGTGGTTGGGATGAATCCAGTTCCCATTTCCATGAAAAGAGCAGCTTTACAGACAAGTTTGGCCAATTTACTTGGAAGAACCCAGTTAAACAGATTTCTTTTTTGGCAGGACTTTGCCAAATCTTCAATATGAGCCAGACAAAGCTAAGAACAGCACCTAGACCCTGAGTTCAAGTTCAGATACCTGAACACAAAAAACTGCAACAACAACTAAAAAAAACCCTTAGTATGCTAATATATATTATAAATCTACAAGATAGGAAGTAGATTTGCAGCATTTGATAAACTTACTTGATCACACAAATTGTTTTCCTTCCCATCTGTTTGCATCTCCCAGAACACATCATTTTGTAACCTATAGTTAGTTTAGAGATACAGATTTAAGGCAATATTACCTTTGAGAGGAAAATAATTTTAGCTGGCCAATACTTTTTGTCACCTATACTAATTCGGGGACATTAGGATTAGAAGGCTGGCTTGTGAAGTGTCAGTGTGTCTGTGGGGGGCGCAATTTGATGGGCAAGAAAGAATACAGAACCATAAAGCAGAGCTGGAGGCTAATGGAGATTACATTTGGGTTTTGAAACAGTCTAAGCACAGTTTAACTATTCTACTTGTTAGGGATTCTGACAGAAAGTGTTAAATTTCCAGATGGAGAAATCAAGGCTTATTTTCATTTGCTTAGCAATTTTCCTTAACCAGCCCTAATATCATTATCTCTAGTAAGACAATGCAAGGTGGCCCGGAGAATCCTGGTGTAGCAAAAAGATCAAGGCAAATGATTCTTTCTGTACTACTGCAGTAGTGATGGCCCATGGTGCCATTTTAGGATGGAGCCCTCAGAAGGCAGAGGGATGATGCAGTATCTCTGATGCCCCAATAAATCAGGTCTCTTTTAAACCCTGTTAGGGTGCAGTGGCTATAGGCAGGAAAGGAGCACCAGTCGTATTTCCTTACTTTAGAATCACGCAGCCTGTTCCTGCTGGCGGTGCTATCCAAAACACCTGGATTCGGGTCCTTCTCCGAGGGGTGCTTTCAGTGACTGCCACAGGGCAGTTACTCATAAACTGGGTTTCTTCTTCATCGATAATCTAGGGAAAAGATAGTGGAAAAGAAACACATTAAAACTCCACGTTCCTTCGAAGGGCCTCCAAGCTCCCACATTGACACTTTGTTAATTCTATTTTGCCTCCTGTCATTTCGAATTAGCAGATCTATTCCCCAAGGTCCCCAAATAGTGCTTGACAAGAGTCCCAGCCAAGGCTGGTGGAATGTATTTAATGTAAGGACCAGGATCTGCACATCTGCACATCTGAGCTTGTGCAAGCACTTTCCGGAACCAACCACTAGGTGACGATCTTGCTCATTTCACAGAGAACTGGTGTCCACTTCAGGGAAGGAAGAGGGTGGCGGAGGGATACTACCAAAGCAAACACTGGTTTCTGTACTTTGTTCATCTACAGCATTATAACTTAAAATTAAAATGTAAAAGAAAATACTCTTGTAGAGGAAGCATAGCAAAGCATAAAATGTCTCCCAGCGTCATAGCACTTTTTACCTATGTGGTCTCTCCTTACTGTACATTAAGATAGAATAGAGAGGACTAATCTGTATTCTTCCAAGTACAGATTAGTATGGTACCCAGAACAGGAAAGTTTTCTATTCTCCAGGGTCATTTCAGCCAATCTTCTACCAGCTTGCCACTGGGTCAGCTCTGGAACTTGCCCTACTCCCTACTAGAATTGTAGCCCAGAAGGATTTTCTAGGGAAGCCATCAAAATGCAATTGGTTTTTAAGTGCCAACTCCAAATGATGAGTAATAATAGCGTGTCAGGAACAGCACATATAACATTAGTAGGTAACATGTCTAGCATGTGCTAGGCTCTAAGCTAAATGCTTTGTGTGACTTAGTTATCAAAATTTCAAGTTAATTAATTATTATGCCCACATTCTATTTTATTTTGTGCCGGTCCTGAGGCTTTTTCGCCCAAGGATAGTACTCCACTTGAGCCATACCTCCAGTTCTGATCTTTTGCTGTTTCAGTGGAGAAAAAGTCTCTTGGATTTGTCTGCCTGAGCTGGCTTTGAACCAAGATCCTCAAATCTCAGCCTCCTTAAGTAACTAAAACCACAAGTGTCAGCTACTGATTTTTAAGTTTTGCCTTTTGTTTTGTTTTGTTCCTGGCACTTGTACAAAGGGCCTGGACACTGTCCCAGAGCTTTGTTGCTCAAGATTAGTTCTCTACCACTTGAGCCATGGCTCCACTGCCAGCTTTTTGGTAGTTGATTATAAGAAACTTTCCTGGCTAGGCTATCTTTGAATCTTGAGCCTCAGATCTCAACCTCCCAAGTAGCTAGAATTACAGGTGTGAGCCATCAGCATCTGGCTTCCTTTACAAGACAGTAAACAAAAACTGCCACTAATATTCCTTAGTCTACCACATAATTTCATCACGTATTTATTTCTATAGTCTTTATCCTAATTCCATTAGGACCCAGTCCAAAGAAATTAACATACATCCTTCTGAGTACACACATATCCTAAAATTTATAGATTCATTTATTTTTTAATGCTCATTTCAATTTTATACATCTGAACAATGTGAGTGTTACTATCATATGGATTTCACTAACTAATGCTCAATTGTTCTGCAGAGTAGCTACACCTAACTTTAATTCTGTCAGCAATGAGCAAGTGATCCTAGCTCCCCCATATCCTTTCTAATAGATTCAATACTATCTTATTTGAGCATATTTTTATAAATGTGGCAGGTTTTCCCCTGTTTGAATTCTCTACTCAGAATCTCTGCCAGTAGATTTTACTATTTTTTTTCCTGATTTTTAGAATTTAAGATACAAATATCCCATCATTTACTACAAATCTTTAATCACCCAGAGATTTATCTTTAGAATATTTAGCATAAACATTCATCTAGGGGAATCAATCATTTTCTCTCTCATGACTTTCCCTTTTGTCTTAAGGGAGAAATAAACCCCTGAGATCATACAGGCATTTCTCCAATATTTTCTTTGATTAGTTTTAATAATTTTACCTTTTATATTTAAGTCTTTACTCCACTTGGGCTTTTTAATTTAAGTCTTTACTCCATTTGGGCTTTTTAATATGAGGGAATAGGGATCCATCTTCATTTGGCCATACTGTGAGCTACTTTAAAAGTTATTAAATTCCATTTTTAGAGCAGAGTTAGGTTTACAGCAAAATTGAACTGACAGTACAGAGAGGTTCTACACTACCAACATCCATACCAATCACGTGTAGTGATTCACATCTATAACCCTAGCTACCTGGGAGGCAGAAATCTGATGTGGTTCATAGCCAGTGTAGAAAAAAAGAGTTCATGAGACTGCATCTTAACCATTGGCTGGGTACAATGGGGTCTATGTTTGTGTGTGTGACTCCAGTGATGTGAGAAAGCTCAAATAGGATGGCAGTCCCTGGTTGGCTTGGACATACAATAAGGTTCTATCTCACAAATAACTGAAGCAGAAAAGGTCTGCTAGAGGCTTGGGTCAGTGGTAGAGTGCTTGCCCAAATACATACATATATTTCACACCAGAGTGGTTCATTCAGTACAGTCAAAAAACCTGGTATATTCTCATCATCCTAGGTCCATAGTCTACTTTAGATTTCCCTTGTGGTGCTATGTCCTGTTATAGTGTCATACAGAATAGCTTCATTGCCCTAAAAATCCTCTGTGTTCTGTCTACTAATAGTCTGTCTCCATAGTCTTATCTTCTCCAGAATGTCATCTGCCATCTGCTTAAAATCAATATGTAATGTTTTACAAGAGATTGACATAACTTTTACTTAGCAATATGATTTAAGTTTCCTAATGTAATTTTTTCATAATTTAATTGCTCATTTCTTTTTAGCACTGAATAATACTCCATTTTCTGTATACCATAGTATATCTCTTCATGGACTCAAGGATATCCTGGTTGCTTCCAAATTTTGGCAGTTATGAACAAAGCTGCTATAAACATCAGTGTCAGTGTGCAAACTTTTGTAAGGACACAAATTTTTAATTCACTGAGGTAAATACTAAGGAGCCTGTGTACTGGGGCAAATGGTAAGGAGTTGCCAGACTTTTGTCCCCTACCATTGTGCATCCCTATTGGCAATGAATGAGAGGTTGAGAGTTCTTGTTGGTCACTGCATTGGATGCTTGTACTTTTGGTTTTGGTCATTCTAACAGGCATGGAGAGATACTGAAATAATTTGCATTTCCTCAAAGATGTATAATGTTAATATCTTTTCATATGAGAACTTGTCATGTGATTACTTGCCATCTGTATATCTCCGTGGGTGAGGTTTTTCAGGTCTTCTGCCTCTTTTAAATGAATAGTTCATTTTCAGATTAAGAGTTCTTTGTATATTCTTGGATAATAATTTTTTTAATCAGATACATCTTTTGCAAATATTTTCTTACAGTTCAGCGTTTGTGCTCTCATTCTCTTGAAATTGTCTTTTAGGGAGAAGTTTTAAAATTTAAATGCAACCCAACATCAATGAATTCTTTCACAGATCATGTCTTTGATGGTGGTATACTGAAAGTGTTACTACCATGCCAAACAAATGTAGGTTTTCATCTATCTAATTTTCTAGGTGTTGTAGCTCTGCATTTTACATTTAGGTTTGTGATCCTTTTCGAGATCATTTTTTGTGAAGGATATATAGAGGTTTTATTGCATGTAGATGTTCATTTGTTTCAGCACCATTTATTAAGAAGATTATTTTTATTTGATTATAGTGCTTCTGCTCTTTTGTCAAAGATCTGCTGACTATACAAGACCGTTTCTAGGATTTCTATTCTCCTCCACTGATCTGTTTAACTATCACTGCTTTGCTTGAATTCAGTCAGTGTCACTCATCCAACTTCTTCAATGCTGACATGGCTATTCTGAGACTTATGACTCTCCATATAAACTTCACAACACGGCGTTCTGTAAAGTAACTTGCTCCATTTTGATTGGGATTTCATTCAATCCTATGGGTCAAGATGGGGAAAATTTACATTTTTTGAGCTTTTCTATCCATGAACACAGAATACTTCTCCATTTATTTGATTTACTTTTGATTATACTCAAGAACTCTTTTTTTCTCATAAAAACCCTGCAACCTTTTGTGAGACTTCTACCGTGGGAGAGAAAGTAATAAGGTAAATGTACTAATGTAAATGGTAATGTGATATATAGGAATGGTTGTTGGTGTATAGGAAAGTCATCTCTATATATTATATTCTTGCTATTAAGGCTCATTAGCTTCAAGAAAGTTTCCCTGTTATAGACATAGACACAGACACACAGACATACACACACTCAGAGCTACTTTACCATGGTGTATAATTCTTTTACACATTATTCAATTTTCTATGTTTATGAGAGTTACTTGTCTGTAGTATTCTTGCAATATCTTTGTCTGGCTTAGGACTGGAAGTAGTGTTGGCCTCATAGAATGAGTGTTCCCTATGTTTCTATCTTCTGTAAAACTTTGTAGAGAACTAGCATAACTTTTTCCAAGGACATTTGAGAGAATCCACCAGTGAATCCATCTAGGTCTGGGGTTTTCTGCTTAGAAAGGGTAATTATTGATTTCTTTGATACAGGTTATTCAGATTGTTTATTTCTTCCAACGTGAGTTTGGCAGATTATGGCTTTTAAAGAATTGGTCCATTCATCTAAGTTATCAAATTTGTGAACATCCAGTTGGACATGCTATTCCTTTATTTAATTCCCATGGGGTCTCTAGTAATGTTCCCTCTTAAATTTCTGCTTCAGTAAATTGTGTCTTTTCTTTCTCAGTAAGCCTGGCTAGAGGCTAATTCATTGATCTTTTTGAAGAACCAGCTTTTGGTTTTGTTGAATTTTCTCTACTGATTTCTTGTTCTTAATTTCATCCATTTCCTGCTCCATTTTCAAGTTATTTCTTTTTTTCTGGTTACTGTGGATTTCTTTTGCTCTCATTTTTCTAGTTTCTTAAGATTCAAGCTTAAATTGATTTTAGATCTTTTATATTGAATATAAACTACATATTCAATGCTGTAAGTTTTCCTTCAAGCACTACTTTTGCTGAATCCCCAACTTTTGATAAGTCATGTTTTAATGCTTCGAATATTTTAAAATTTCTTTTGAGGTTTTATTTAACCATGTTCTCTTTATCTAATTTCCAGATATTTGAGAATTTTCTAGCTGTCTGTTATTGGTTTCCAGTTTAATTCCATTGTGAGCTAAGAGCAGGCCTTGTATAATTTTCTTTAAATTTGTAAAGGTGTGTTTTAAGGCCCAGACTGTGGTCTATCTTGGTGAATATCCCACATAAACGTAAGACTGTTAAATCCTAGTGTGGATGAAATTATCCATGGATATCAACTGTATCACAAATTGATGGTTATGTTGAGTTCAACTATGTACTTACTATTTTTGTGCCTGCTGCCCTTGTCCATTTCTAAGAGCTGAGTGTTTGAAGTTTTTAACTATGAGGTCATTTGTCTTTTTGCATTTAAACCAGTTTTTGCCTTGCATGCTTTGATGCTCTGGAGCCAACTATATACACAGTAAAGATTGTTGAAGGACCCTCTTTATTTTTACATAATTCTCCTCTCTTCCATAACAACTATCTTGCTCTAATGTCATCTCTAAAATTAATATAGATACTCCCTATTTTCTTTTCTTTCCTCCCCTTCCTCCCCCTTTTGTGGTACTGGGGTTTGAATTCAGTGCTTCTGGCTTACTAGACAGGCATGCTATTGTTGAGCCATACCTCTATCCCTTTTGGACTGGTTGTTTTTGAGATAACACATACTTCTTGCCCAGGCACATGCCTGGACTGTTATACACCTAATTTAGGCTTCCTACTGTTGTTGAGGTGGCAGGCATATGCCACCACACCCAACTTCTTTCCACTGAAGTGGAATATCTTAAACTTTTCTGCCAGGGCTGGCCTGCAACCTCAATCTTCCCATTCTCAGTTTCCCACACAGCTAGAATGACAGGCATACTCTGCGGTGCCCAACTATTGGTCAAGAAAGGCTCTTGGGTATACATGCTTGAGCTGGCCTCAAATCATACCCTGATCTTAGCTTCCCAAATAGCTAGAGTTAGAGGCATGAGCCCCTGGCTTTTCCTGCTTTCTTTTGATTAGCATTAGCATCTATATTTTGCTCCAGGCACTGGATTTGGGTCTATGTCTGTCTTTATATTTAAAGTAGGTTTCTTTTAAACAACATTTGGTTGGAGCTTTATTGTTGTCATTTCTTTTAGCTGATGCATTTAGACCACTAACTTTCAAAGTGACTTTTAGGTTACTATTTTGTATTTGTTGCCTTTATAAATTTTTTGTTCTTATTTTTCTCTTCCACTTTCTTTTCCCTTTTATGGTTTTAAGCATTTTAATATTGAACATTTTATATAATCCTATTTGCTCTCCTTTTTTTGGCTAGCCAGCTTTAATTCTTTTTAAAAACTGTTTTAGTAAGTTCCTTAAAGTTTGTGATATATATTAATAATGGATCAAAGTCCACTTTCAAATTATATTTTCTTCTTCACAGGTAGGTCAAGCACCTTGTAATAGTAACATGTTCCTAATTCCTCCTTCGTGTTCTTTGTATTGCTGTTTATTCACTTATACATAAGCTTGTGTAAATGTGCTCCCACACAGACACACAATAAAATACACATTGCTCTTCTTTTGAGCAAGATGTAATTTGTTAGATCAAGAAAAATAAGTTTTTATTTTAATTTCTCTTACTCACTCTTTCATATTCTTCATGTAGAGCTGAATTTCTGACCTATATAATTTTCTTTCTTTTGCATGCTATTGCATGTCTAGTGGCAAAATGCCCTCAATTTTTATGTCTCCTTTTTAGAGGATTTTGCACAATATAGAATTTAAAGTTGGTGGGGCATTTTGTTGCTTGTTCTCTCTCAACATTTCAAATATTTTACTCTTTTTGGGGGGTGGTGTTTCTGTTTTGTTGAGACGAAGTTTTACTATGTAGCCCAGGCTGGACTCAAACTCACAATCTTCCCATCTAAACCTCTGGAAGAAGGAATTACAGATGTACAGTGTCACACCCGGCTTTTCTACTTTCCTGCATTGTTTCTAAGATCTTGTATGTTATTCTTATATTTGCTCTTCTGTAAGTTAGATGTTATTTTCCTCTAACTTCTTTATGGTTGTGATGACGTTTAAATTGAATATTCAAACTAGGTATAGGGATTTTGGGGGGGGGGAGTTTATTCTGTTTGATGTATTCTGCAAGTCCCATTTCTGAGGTTGGGTGTCTGACTTTAATTTGGGAAAACTATAAGCCACTGTTGCTTCTGTTCTTTTGTCTCTTGTGGCATTCTTTTATGTATATTTATGTATTTGTCCCACAATTCATAAGATATTCTGCTGATTTTTTTATTCTAGTCTTTGTCCTCTCCATTTTTCTGTTTTGGAGATTCCTAATGACATATCGTTAAGCTCAGAGATCCCTTCCTTAGCCATATCTGGTCTACTAGCCTCTGCATCAAAGTTATTCTTCATTTCTGTTACAATGTTTTTAATTGCTAACTCATCTTTTTAATTCTCTTTTGGAATCAAATTTCCACTGATTTTCATCTCTCTGCTTACATTATCCATCTGTTCTTGCATATCATGTTCTTAGCATTTTAATCACAGTGTTTAAAAATTCCTCCTCTAATTCCAACACTCCTGCCATATCTGACTCTAATACTTGTTCAATCTCTTTGAACTATGTTTTTCACCTTTTAACATCTAGTAAGTTTTTGGTAGAAGGAAAACATGACAGACTATGTAAAAGAAGCTGCTATAAAAGGTCTTTGGTCATGAGGTGGAAAAGCATCAGAAAAGCAAAGTGGTCTGTAGTTTTATGTCTTCTGTGAGTCTGTGCTTCTGGACCATGACCTTCACCAGTTTTCCTCCTTTAGGTAGGACAGGATGGCTAGGTCTCAAGGGGATTTTCCTTTCCTTAGGTTGGTTCAGTTTCTCTTTAGGGTAGACCTTGATAAGAAGACTAGAATGTCTGGCTATTTCAAAATTCTTCCTTTTCTCCTTCCTCTTCTTGAAGTATGAGAGGATTTTTCTAAAAGTCATCATCAGGGCTTGACAGAGCTCATAGATAAAACTCAAAAATGTTAGGACCTATCTATGGCTAAGCTTTCTAAGCTTTTTCACTCTTGGGATAGCTACAGTAAGTCTCCAAAAATTCATTAATTACAGTGCAAGTGTGCTATCCCAGCCTAGGTTCCCACAGAAGTTTCTGCCCAGGTTAAGTTGTGGTTCTAGAGATTTACCTTGTGATCACGATCACTTCTGTGCTTTTGTCTCTTGTGGTATCCCTTTATGCATATTTGTGTGTTTTGTATTTGTCCCACAATTTTTAGATAGTCTGCTGCCTTTTTTTTCTTAAGGTGAGCACTCTACTCCTTGACCCACAGCTCCACTTCCAGCTTTTTAGTACTTTATTTGGAGTTTCCTGCGCAGGCTGGCTTTGAGCCTCAGATCTCAGCCTCCTGAGTAGCTAGGATTACAGGTGTGAGCCACTGGTAACCAACCAGGTCTCTTTTTAAAGGGCATTGATTCCATTCATGGTGGCTCCCCTCATAGTCTAACCACCTCCCCAAATCCACCTAATACCATCTCTTTGGTGATTAATATCTTAACATTTTCAGGAGACATGAGCCCTCAGATAATAGTACTATGTGGTCTCTTCTCTGAATGAAGGATCTAAAGAGTCCTTGATTCTCCCATTTGTTACATGTTCCCTTATTGATTAGAGTGGTGATTTTCTTTTTTCCTTTTTTTTTTTAAATAAAAAATACTGAACAGTGGAGTTACAGTTACATGAGCAAGGTAATGAGTACCTTTCTTACCAAGCATTGTTGCCTCCTCCTTTTTTCCCCCTACCATCCCTTCCCTCCCACTTCCACAAACTCCCCCCTCCTGCCTAAATTGTAAAGTTTGTTTTTCGACCTAGCGTCTTGTACATCTCATAGTTACAATGGGTCCACCTGTATCCCTATTTAAACATTTTGTTTTTTCCCTTCGCCTCCCTAAATTATACTTACATCAAATACAATGAAAACAGGGGTTATACCGTGGGGGAGGAACATACAAAGCAACAAAAAAATCACATGGTACCTTATAAATATGTTAGAAACAATAGCAAGAAAGAAAAAAACCTGGAGTGGTGATTTTCAACAGTTTACATGCCATACCAGAAATTGAAAGTCCATGCTACCAGACCCATCCTTTCCCCATATTTTTTTTGTGTGTGATACAGCCTCTCTTATTGACTGACCATGTAATTATTCAAACAAGAATGAAAGGGGTTATTCTTTTTTTCACTGCAGAGAATGAAACTCAGAGCTTTGCACATGATAGGCAAGCAAGTGCAAAGAGCTCTATCCCTAGCCCCAATAGGCTGGTACTAATAACTATTCTGGGACAATAAAATCAAACTGAGACTGTATCAGGCAACTGAGATGACCTAATCATAAACAGGTTCCCCCAAAGCTCATGCAGATTTTGTGCTGGTCCTGGGACTTGAACTCAATGCCTGGCCGTGGTGCCTGAGCCTTTCTGTGCTGAAGGCTAGCACTCTACTACTTGAGCCACAGTGCCACTTCTGGCTTTTGCTTAGTAGTTTAGTGGAGGAAAGAGTCTCATGGACTTTCCTGCTCTTGGCTGGCTTTGAATTGCAATGGTTAGATCTCAGCCTCCTGAGTAGTTAGGATTATAGGTGTGAGCCACAGTTGCCTGGCCTTCTTGCGGTTTTACTGACTTAAAAAAAAATAGAAGCTATCTATTGGGAAGTCCCCCCCTTTTCCTACCTGCATGACCCCTGCCCTCCTTCATTTCTATGATGATAGAAAAGGCTCTGTCTTTCCCACTTCTACTTTGGTCCCATCTTTCTTGCTAACTCTAACGTTCACTTCTCTCTCCTCCAAATCAACTTTCGCTCGAAATGATTTAGTCTCGTTCAACTCTTAAGCACATTTGAGTCTCTCATACTTAGTAGCTAAAGACCCACACTTAGTCCTTCATCTCTCTCTAGTTATTGCTTTCTTTCTTTTCTCCATCATAATCAAATTACTTGAAAAAACTGGCTGAAGTTATTCTCTTCACCTCCCACATACTCTTCAACTCAGTCCTATGTGTTTTTTAGGTCATATCACACTATCAAAATACATCTAGCTAAACCTTCTGCAATGGTCAATCCGATAGTTATGGTAAAGTCCTTCTTAACATAACCTCCTATCTGGCCCCCTGTGTCCCAGCTCCTTAATGGTGTCTTTCATCTTCCCCAGCTTGACTTTAACCATCTACTCTTTCTGTACTTTCTTTTACTGCTTATCCTCCTCTACTGGCTTTTTTTTTTTGTTTTTTTTTTGTTTTTTTTTGTCAGTCATGGGGCCTGAACTCTGGGCCTGGGCGCTGTCCCTCAGCTCTTCAGCTCAAGGCTAGCGCTCTACCACTTGAGCCACAGCACCACTTCTAGTTTTTCTGCTTATGTGGTGCTGAGGAATTGAACCCAGGACCTCATGCATGCAAGGCAAGCGCTCTACCACTGAACCACCTTCCCAGCCCCTTCTACTGGCCTTTAAATTTGAAATTGCTCAAAGCTTAGTCCTAAGCCCTCTCCTGTTCTGACTCTATTCTCTCAGTGTAGATAATCCTATTCAACTCCTAGTTTTAATTACTACTCAGTATAAACTATTCATAAATTGATATTTCCAATCTTGGCTAATTCTCTGAGTTCCAGACATGTAGTTCCAACCTTGTATCTTTTAGCTTCATTTCCTTTTGGTCTATTTGATAGACCCTTCTATCAAATCCCCCTTGCTTATAGCTGACTGAACCACCATCTCTCTTACCTGGTCCTACTCCATTGGGTTACCTCCTAGGCTCTCCCCTTTTACTTTTATCCTCCTCAAGTGCCATCTACATCATCTTCCAGTTCTTGAATTTCTACAACCATTCCTATTGTTACTCAGGCTAAATTATGTCATTTCATTTGAATTAATGTATTCATTTGAACTAGTTTTTGCTACTCTCTTCCTTTCTCCAATTTATCCACAGTGAAAGCCACAGTAATCATTTAAGAATTCAAATAAAATTTTACTATCTACCTCTCAGAACAACAAACAGCTTTTTGGAATCAAGACTGAAGTCCTTAACAGCGCCATCGCTGTCATCCTGCCTCTGAGGCCCCAGACTGTACCTTGTCCCTCCTTGCTTTCTCCGGGCTCCACTGGATATATACTTCTCTTGCCAAAGCCTGGTCCGACTGTTTCCTATCCCCTACAGATTATAGAAACATTTGTTGTTTCCTCAGCACTTAGCATAGTGCCTGGTACATAAAAGATAGGTACTAAAGTACTGTGTGTGCAGCCATCTCTCAGTATTTGTGAGAAACTAGTTCTAGGAATATATAAAATGAAACAGTATTTGCATAGAACCCTCACATAGCCTTCCTTATACTTTAAGTCCTCTCTAGACTAATTACAATACCAAATACAACATAAATGTTATGGAAATTGTTGTCATGCTGTATTGCTTAGGAACTAATGACAAAGAAAAGCATCTGTACACATTCCGTTCTGTTACAATTATTTTTGGAGTACTTTTGATTCTAAGTGAATGCAGAATTTAAGATGTAGAGAGCCAGCTACACTTTCCTCTCCCTTGGGTGTGAGTTTCTTTGCTCTATCCATTAACTACAATCTGTGCCTTCACTCCTTTAATTACAACTCCTTAGAATTCTGACTTTGGACTTTATTTTCCCAGATGGTTATTAATGATCTTGAGAATAATATCTGGCATTTTAAGCATTTTCTAGTTGGGAAGGACTTTATATTTTCCCATTCCCCTCAAACAGTGAAAACCAACCATTATTAAACCTAACCTTGAAGGAACCTATTGTAATACATATGGCTAAATCACCTGTCCAAGGCCCGCAGCGATTAAACCAGGGTTTGAGCTCAGCCCTTTGTAATTTGAGTGTCCAGATTCCTTCCTCTATACTATAGCCCTTCCTATACCATTATATTCCCCGTAAATACGTTTCTGTCTATACAAGTTTTAGTCCTATGAAAATACACACAGTAAATCATTCCACAATGAAGACTGCATTCCATCTTTCTCTCTCTCTCTCACATATACACACACAAACGTGTGCATGCACACATGCGCATGCGCACACACACGAATGAACGCATGCACACAAACTATCTGGCTTATATAAATAGTGTTTTTGCTTCCTATTTTTTCACAAAGTAGACTCCATTGTTCAGTTTTGTTGGTGTGAGTATGGATTTTAAAATAAAGACATTCTGGGGCTGGGAAGGTGGCTCAGTGGTAGAGCGCTTGCCTTGCATACATAAGGCTCTGGGTTTGATTCCTCAGCACCACATAAGCAAAAAGAAAAAAGCCAGAAGTGGTGCTGTGGCTCAAGTGGTACAGCACTAGCCTTGAGCTGAAGAGCTGAGGGACAGCGCCCAGGCCCAGAGTTCAGGCCCCATGACCGGGCCCAAAAAATAATAATAAATAAAGTAAAATAAGGACATTCTTAGACTCACACAGTTGGCCTCCAGTGAGAGTCATAGATCTGTTTTGCAAGTCATTGTACCCCTCACTCAAAAAATTTGTAAGGAGAGAGGGGTTCTGGGTGAGTATGCTGGGAAAGCTAAAAGGAATATTTAATGAGTACCTGTGTGCCAGGTATTTAACATGGTCACATCATTGAATCCTTGATGGGACAGATGAGGAAGGAAAGCTCAGAATAGATCCAGATCTAAGTTCCACCCCAGAGTTGTCTAAAGCCAAAGTCTATGCTCTTCCCAATTGAACTCTGACACACATCTTGGTCAGGGAGAAGATTAAGACCTTTGACCCTTAACTCAAACAAGAATGAGAGTTTTCCAAGCAATGGAAGCAACCTGAGGTAAATATGACTGTTTATCCACAATCTCAGTGGCCAGATGGTAATTAAGGCATTGAACAGAAGGGGCTGTTTCCTCCAATTCAGAGAATATATTCAACACTTCTTTGCTTCTCAGAAAATATCAGCTTCTACCACAAAAGTTTTGGGTCTGTAAGAGCCTGCTCTTATACTTCTCTTCAGCCCTAATCTTCTCCGCACTTGTCACTGTCCAGTGTACCATGACATCCCAAGTCTTATATTTCATATATATATATATATGTATATAATAAATAAGTCTTCTCAGATTTTGATTTCTTGAAAGAAAAGGAGAGATCCTAATCTGTGACTAGTCTCCTCATAGCCAGGTGAAACAGCCCAGGTAAGACAGACTCAAGTATCTACTAAGGTTTACACAGTTTTGATTTCCAAAATATTTGACAATCTACAGTTAAATCAACTGATTTTGTGTCTGTTTATTACTAGATCTCAGTTACTAGGGTCATTCTAAGGTATCTTGTTAGTATGACCTTTCAAGGCTTTCAAAACTTTTCATTGATTACAACTTAGTCCTGAATCATGTCACACCCACTGTGAAATCTACATCACGACCTGCTTTTATTCTTCTGGTATTTATTCCTCCATATTATGTATTGCTTCATTTTTCTTTTTCAGGATCAAATACTCAGTGCTTACTTCCTAAATCTAATCTTGGCTCCCCTCCTCAATGCTGATCTGGATCTTTCTCCTGATATCATCTTACTCTTTCCAGTCCAACAGATTCAGCGTCAAGATATGAACCTAAACATCACCAAACTCTCAGATAGTTTCAGCCAGCATTTTAACCAGAAAGTGGACCGTGGCAGTGAGACCTGTAGGTAAATACTGTGCAGAAGTTCATGTAGGTGGCATCTGAAACATGTGCCCTCCAGAAGCAGAGCCACAGACACACAAATAAGGGCTAGTGGGCAGAGTCAGGACTTCAGTTTCCACCTAAGAATTGTGAAATCAGATAATTAGAATGGGATTATGAAACTAGCTCCACAACAGAAAAATGGTCCCATGGATGTGGTCTTGGACAGCTTTGCTGAAGAAGGTTTAGTTTAGAAACTTGGGCTTTGAAATCAAAAGGGATTGCTGCAGCAGGATATGATTAATAACTCATGAGCCCAATGGTCAGTACTGACTAGTGATCAAAGCTGCCTACCAATCATAGTGGTATGATGATCCCTAAATGGTGACAGAGTCTGCTTAAGCAGAATGTCTTCAAGTCTTTATTGTTCAGGGTAGTGGGTGGTATGATTCTGAAGCACAGATCATCAAGATGTCTAAAAGTGGATTATCATGTCAGGAAATGTAGAGGTGAGGGTGAAAATATGATGGATGACATCCTCACAAACATTTCTGTGGAGTCTATGAGGGCAGTGGTAGAGTGGGAAGAGCATGAGGGCTGGAAACAAGTAGATTTGGATTCAGTTGCGGCTCTGTCTTTTGTCAGTTGGATGGCTTTAAGCTACTAAACCGTTATGAGTCCATTCCCATCTGCAAAATGAGGTTCATAATGCCAATTTTGATTGGTTGATAGAAGTAATAGATTAGTCTTCATAAAGCATCTAATAATACCTGCAGCTGGTTCTCAACCTATTGTAGCTCCCTTCACCTCACCAATCATTATACATATCCCCAGAGAAAGCATTCCTTAATACCTGAGAGTGACATAGAAGGAAAACACTGACAAAGGAAAGCAGAAAAGAACTTTCTGTCCGGTGCCAGTGGCTCATACCTGTAATCTTAGCTACTCAAGAGGCTGAGTGGTTCAAAGCCAGCCCGCAGGAAAGACCGTTGAGACTCTTATCTCCAATAAACCACTCAGAAAACTGAAGTGGTAGTGTGGCTCAAGTGGTAGAGTGCTAACTTTGAGCTGAAGGGCTCAGGGACAGCGCCCAGGCCCAGAGTTCAAGCCCCACGACTGCCAAAAAAAAAAAAAAAAGAACTTTCTAATTACCACACAAGAGATAGATCTTCAAGGTAAGGAAAATCAGAAGACAAAGGAGTAAAAAGTATAACATCCATAATTCTACCATCCCAAGACAGTTATTAACATTTTCTTTCATATAGACATGTGTATTTCTAGAAAATAGTTCCATACTATATGTCATCTTGGAACCTGTCTTTTTTTATTCTACAACATATTATGACCATTTTTCTTGTCTATTCAATATAAAATCTCAATAAAAGTTTTGGCTGAACAGACTATTTTATAGATAGTCTACATTTTACTTAAATCTTAAGAGTGTTCAACATCTTGTTATTTATGATTTGGGACTATATGATCATCCTTTATGGCTAATTTGGTATTTTTCATTTTTCTGAAAGTGAAATTAAAATTATTACTGTTGAGTTTGTCCAGAAAGGGATTTCTAACTCTAATAAGATCTGAGAAAAAAATCCAAAGGAAATAGTCCAGCCACTAAACTGCCACTCTTTAATTTCCCATGTATATTTTTTCAGTCTGAAAGTTATAGAAGGAAAGACTGATGCTCTGTCTGTTATGAAAGAAGTTTCAATGCAGTTTTTTGTAATTAAAGGTTTTGTTTTAGAAAGTAAGTTCACCACATAGAAAAGTTTACAAAGACAGAAAAGGGGAAACTCCCCACTGTCTCACAATTTTGGTTTGTTTCCTTCTAGATTTTTCTCCATTTATACTTTGGAATTTGTAAAGTTCTGTGTCCAGTTGAATGCTGGTGGCTCAGGTCTATAATCCTAACTACCCAGGAGGCTGAACTCTGAGGATCACAGTTTGAAGCCATCTCAGGCAGGTAAGTTTGTGAGACTATTATCTCCAGAGAAAAACAAAAACACAACACAGAAGTGGAAGTTTGTCTCAAGTAATTGAACACCCACCTTAACTGAAAAAGCCAAGCATCAGGGAGAAGTTGAGTTCGAGCCCCAACAACAAACTGAAACAAACAAACAAAATCTTGGGCCCACTGTGTGTGTGTGCTAGGAACCTTCACATTTCTTTAGGTTTTTCTAAACTCATTAGAAATAGAACTGAAAGGCTGCATTACCCAGTATGGCTCTCACAGTGGTGGTCTCATCTTTTGTTTTTCTGAGACAAGATCTTGCTACATAGCCCACACTGACCTTGAACTCAAGATCCTCCAGCTTCAAGTCTCTTTGAGTAATGGGATGATAGCTGTGCTTAACATGCCCAGCACCACAGTGCTTCCTCTTCTACTTGTGAAAATTCAGGCCCCAAGCCCATCCTCTTCCTTGTCTCTATATTCCCTGGATAGCTACTAGCATCTCTTCAGATTCTTATTATTTTATCCATCTTGTTTGCTTGGCCTACTGCTTTTTTCTCCCATGAGGGTCTTCTCTCTGCTATCTAGACCTGAAAAGTACTCAGGGACCCGGGGAAGGGGTGATCTCCTCCCTTTGGCACCACAGCCGGGGCATGTGGCCTCTAATCCATGCAGGCTTAGTCCCAGAGCCACCAGCTCATGTTCCTTGCAAAGGCAGACTAATCCTGCATGCTATGTGGGTTGTTTCACATATTGAGAGCAAACACAGCTGCCCAGGCTTGGGAACAGGGCTGGCCCAGGACGTGTGGGTGCCTGGGCAGTTTAATAACTTGGCTTTCTTTTGGAATGATGTTCTCTAAATATTTGCCCAATATTCGCTTGGAGGAGAGGCCGAGTGCTGTGTGGGAGAAGGAGGCTGGGAAGGCTGCTGGCTTGGCCGCCACTCTGCCCTCTTGATCGTCCTGCGCAGCAAAACGCCTGGACCTGACCTTCACATCTCCCCAGGGACTGCTAGGCCCAGAAAGCAGCTCAGGCCCCATCCTTTGTCACTTTCGTGCTTCTGGGGTTTGCTCACTACCAAGAGGCAATGGTGATGAACACAGGAGGACCCAGCAGTCTCCTCACCATAAGTGTGACTCTGGCATGTTCTTTAACTTTGCCGGACAACTCTCCTTCTCTGTAACTATCTTAAAGGGCTGAAAAGGTTTAAATGAATTGTGAAGTACTAGAGAAGTTCTTGGCATAAAGCAATCACTGTGTATTATAGGTAATAAGTAGTATGATTATCATTCTCCTGTCATATTTGCTGTCAACAATTCCAGTAAAGAATGTTCTCCATTTCATTACATTTTCCAACAATTTCCCAGTGCTTGTTACAGACTGGTATCCAGGACACCAGCCCAGCTGGCCAATACCTACTTACCATCATTGATGAAGAACCTTGACTACAAAGGACAGACTTCAGGGGAACGATGTGTGTGTGTGTGTGTGTGTGTGTGTGTGTGTGTGTGTGTGTGTGCGTGTGTGTGTGTGTGTGCGTGTGTGTGTGTGTGTGCGCGCGCGCGTGTATGCGCGCTCATTTCACTTCCAAGGTATCCACTAGAAAATGCTAAAAGATTATGGATAGAGAAGAACTTTGAGGAACTAGTCACTTGTCAGGCATGGGTAATCCTTGGTAAGAGATATCTCTTCTAGAAAAAGCAGGAAGTAGCATGGAGTGTGAGGAATGTGTGGGATGGAATGTGTGGGATGGTAGACCTAGATCCAATTTCTGTCCTAGTCATTGAATAACCTCAAGTAAAGTCACTCACTGTGGGTACCTCCATGTCCCTATCAGGAAAACAACTGTGCCATGCTTATGAATAAAGATGTCCCAAGTACAGTTCCTCAAATACCTGGAGCAGTTAGGTGATCTATAGGTGTGACTTCCTTGGGGTTTTTAAAGTGACAATCAGAGAATGCCCTCTGACAGTACTCTGGCTGGGGATTGATGGCTATGTCCTGAGAAGAGTCTCATTTGCTGAATGTGAGAGCCAGGGATCCCAAAACACAGTCACAGTGATAGTATGTACTCAGTCCATATCCTATGCCCTTCCTTATACTCCAAATAAATTTTATACAATCATCTCAAAAGGCATATGAAGTATGAGTGATTGTCACTTTACATATTCAGATGCTTGGACTAGCAAGTACAGGCTTGAGCTGATCACAAAGATCACAAAGCTTAGTGGCCCCTTAGCTTTCACTTAAAGGAACTACTATAAACTCAATCTTGAAGGCTGGGAAGGTGGCTCAGTGGTAGAGGGCTTGCCTTGCATGCTTGAGACCCTGGGTTCAATTCCTCAGCACCACATATGCAGGGGAAAAAAAGCTGGAAGTGGCACTGTGGCTCAAGTGGTAGAGTGCTAGCCTTGAGATGAAGAGCTGAGGGACAGTGCCCAAGCCCAGAGTTCAGGTCCCACGACTGGACCCCCCCCCCCAAAAAAAAAACCACACTGATAAACAGGCTTAAATAAATAGTACCATATAACTGGGGGATTTTATTCTAGAGAATAAATCAGCCTTTTAAGTTTTATATTGCAGTACAGTTGAAATGTTTAATAATTATTGCCAGAGAACAGTATAATGCAGTACTAAAAATGAGTAATTGAAAAGCCCATCAAGGCAGATGAGGCATCTTCTCACTGAATTGCTCCTGAATACTTTACATAATTATTTCATTCAGATTTATGATCAGCTCAACACAAAGTACCTCTCTAGCCTGCTCTGCCCGAATGGCTCAGAGGCCTTTGTGTATCATACTAACACCTTCAGTGATGAACAAATGTCTCTTGTATACTGATGCAGGTTGGACTTTCTGTAGTAAAGGGAAACGTCAGGAGTGAAAACTGAGTTTGCTCAGAGCCCTCTCAGTCCCAGTCACTAGGGGGTTATGTGCATTAACCTATGTCAGCTCATTTAGGAAGTCTGAAAAGGGAAGGTGTGTGTCTATCTCACAAAAGAAACTGATACCCAGAGACATGATGAAACTTGATCAGATCCTGGAAACTTCTAGTGAATGCCAACTAGGCAGTTTTGCTCCAAACCACCACCTGCTCCAGGAAGACCCTATACATACAGACAGGACTTCAAATTTTCTATCTAGTGAGGCCAGGTGCAGAAGAAAACTGATCCCATCCAGATTTTACTTGCAGCTCTGGCTCCTTAAAAACCTTTAAGTTGTTGATGCTCCCTTCTCCTTCCACCCCCCACTCCACCCCATTTCTTCATTTCTCACAATGTCAGCACCTCTGGGCTGAGAGGGATCTAGATCTGTCTCCTGAAGGGATGCAGTTTGCCATGAATCCAGCCTCCCTACCCAGCTCAGATCAGCCAGATCAGCTGAGGCAGCAGGCTTTAGCAGAGCTCAAGCTTATCATTCAGCCTCTCCTGAGAGCCGCTGAGCCTGAGCTGAGTGGGAGTACTTGGCAAATTCAGTTCACTGGCAAGTGTGGACAGATGGCTGCCTGGATGAGCCAGTAACCTTTGTTCTTGGCCTCAGTGATATGTCAAAAAAAAAAAAAAGAATTAGAAGAAGGGGCAATGAGAAGAGGAAGGAGAAAAGGTAGGGCTAGCTCACAGGGAAGAAAAATATTTTTTGGAATACATTGAGAAGATTGTAAGTAAAAGATGGGACCTTCATGCTTTCCCTAGCCAGTAATGTTTCCAACAGTCTGATCTTTTCTCCCCATAGCCCAGTCTCTTCCTTCCTAACTCTGATTCCTGGTTATGCTCTAAGTCAGCAGACATCAGCACAAGGACAAACTTGTCCCTGTTCCCTCCTCTCCTGCCCCTGCCTTGAGAAATAGCTAAGATTTTGATGAGGGTTATCTCAGAAGAGGCTCAAACAGATGTCTTCATAAAAGCATGTCCGATCTCTCTCTGGCAGACATCATGCCTGGATGTACATCATACTGAATGTGGTCCGTATCTGTGAACTTTTACTACCTTGGGCAATGTCAAACTTTGCTCTAATTGTATATCTTTTTTAATTGTAAAGGTGATGTACAGAGGGGTTGCAGTTCCATAAGTTAGGTAATGAGTACATTTCTTTTTTGAACAATGTCATCGAATTGTATTTCAGCACAGAGAATGTACCTTAAAGAAATGTGTTCATGATAGCACTCAATGGCTATTCGTGAAACACACAACCTGGTTGGTTATCAAAGTGGATACCGAGAAATTACGAAATGAATCATATATCTTTAAGAGACAGGCTTTGTTTTTGCGTTCCTGAAGGTAGCATGTTGAGGGGAACAACACAGTCAAATCCTTCAGGAATGGAGGCATTTCCCTCTGTTGTCTGTCATGAGGTGCTAAGCGGAGCCAGGGCAGGGAGCTGGAAGCCACCAGTACCTGGCTGGACAGAGGTGGATATGAGATGGGTGACTGGAGGGAGCTCTTTTGGGTAATTATTAGAAGCTGGGAAATCAGCTGTTGTCCTGTCAACACAATATGTATTGAGATGGGAGTGGGGCTAAGAACACTGGGAGAGAGAAACAGGCAATGGGATAATGGTTTGAATGCTTACCTGGCCACATACAGCAATCAAGGTTTATATTCTTTGTCCCTTCAGCCCTTGAGGAACTCTTCTCATGCCTCTGGCCCAAACTCTCTCTCTCTTCTTGCTGCTGGATTAGTCCTGAGTCTCTCTCAACAGGTCAATCCCCAAGCCCTAGCTCCTGAGTCACATGTGTTGTAATACACCCTTGATCTTCAGTTCTCCAGTACCCCTCAGCCCCCAGTGTGAGAACCACCCAGAGAGGGGCAGGAATCAGGGAAGATCATTCAGTCAATAAGAAGTTCTGGGCAGGGCGAGGAAATAGCAATTTTTCTAAAAGTCTTTTCTTTTGATCGGTTGTAGGGCTTGAACTGCCGGGGCCTCTTCAGCTCAAGGCAAGTGCTCTACCACTTGAGCCACAACACCACTTCTGGTTTTCTGGTGGTTAATTGGAGAATAAAGAGTCTCATGGACTTTCCTGCCCAGGCTGGCTTTGAACTGCAATCCTCAGATCTCAGCCTCCTGAGTAGCTAGGATTACAGGCATGAGCCACCAGCACCTGGCTTAGAGGTATTTTCTTAATGTTATCGGGCAGAGGTGAGGCTTAGTGAAGTTTCTCTTTAAATGTAGGAAGTCTTTATTTAGGGTCCTTGATTTCGATAGCAGAATAAGAATTTCTGGACAAGTCACCAGGGTAAGAAAACTCGGTGGAGCTTTATGGAGTAAGTAAACAAGCAGGCAAGTAGACAGAAAGACAAGCAGAAGGGCAGTGGCACACTAGCAGAATGTGGGTGCTCTCACAGGAGATAGAGACAGAGAGACACACAGCTCCTTGGCTGCTGGAGTATTTATGCAGTAAAGGCAGGGGGTCTGTCTTCAAAGTTAAAGATAGGTGCTTTGTCTTTGTTCTAATCACACCTGGTGAGTTTCTTTCCAGGTAAGAATGCATCCTGCCATAAAACAGATCCTTATCCTTGAGATAAGGAAGGTGCTTAAGTTTTGGGGAAACGATTTTCTCAGGAAGGAATGCATCCTGTTCTCTCTCTTTGAAGCAAAGATGGTACTTTTATGCTTCTAAATACCATATTCCTGTGATGCCTTCACTAGGCTTCAGTTTCCTTAAGTTATCCTGTTTCATTTTCCCCTAAATGATTTTAGTCCCTTAATCTTAAGTACATGAAGGAATATCTCCTGGATTTGCTGTAAGTTTACCATACCTCATCTCCATCAAATTCATTTTCATCAAATTCACTCATTAAGAATAAATCTGATGGACATTTAAGATAGCACCTTGAGTCTAGTCCTTCATATTTGAAAGCAGAGGCCAGGTCAACCCAGATTATCTTTGGGTCACCATCACCTTACGCTGTGTCTGGTACAAGGTCTACACTAAAGCAGTATTTCTTGAATTAAATTAATTCATGGAGATTAAGGAATTATGACAACTCCTTTTAGATAAAAGGAAACCCAATTCATGCAGGCCAATCAACTGGGCCAACCTGCTCTAAGAGGAGGAACTCAAACGCAGGCTCCACGGGGCAGGAGACCTTCTGTTTTACTTCCAGTGCCTGACCATGGTTGAATGTGTAATTGGTACTCAGCATATGCTTACGATGACAAACTGCACACAGTCTCTTAAAACACTAACTTCTTTCCAGTTATCTCCTACCAGTACCACCACCTCCAATACCTCCCTAACTCTGCCTTTGGCGCTTCTCTCCAGATCTCCATTTCTTCAGGTTGAAATGACCTCTAGAAAACTCCTTTCATTCTAATTACAGCAGACTGGTGAGCATACTTGTATTAACACTTTTAAGATGCAAATCTGGCTTTTTTGTCAGCACCTTCCATACACAACTATATCCACACTTTATCAGGACGGCCCTAAATGGCTTCTTCTAGTCTTTTCCCCTTCCTTTCTTGCTTCCTGCCTCTCTGTGCTTTCTCCTACTCTTGGCAAGTGCTCCTACTAAGCAGTCTGTGATCTGCAGCTGGTCTCCATCTCCTACCAAGTCCTCCAAAGAACAAATCCACAGCTGGGAATATGTGGTTACTAACGTATCCCTTAACCAGAGTTCCAGGGGCAAAGCCTGTCTTTGTAGATGTAGTTGCGGCACAGCAGGAGGAGGAACCTTGGGCTTGTATACATCTGGCCTCTGTCAGCCTTACCTTCACAGTACTTCCCTCCCACACCCCAGAACACTGATAATGAGCCACTGCCACAACTTTCAACTCATTTCCTTGCTTCTATTCTTAACCCTTATGACCCAAATTTCCTGCAGAAGCCAGAATGTACATTTAAAATAACAAATCACACCACTTCTAAGACTTTCTGCTGCACTAAACAACCCAGAACATCACCTTAAAATTCCTCATCTTTTCTGCTTTCTTCCAAATTCTTGGACATCATCTCCTGCTACTGTTCCCCGCCACACTTGGAGCTTGCTCTACTCCAGAACCTTGCAGTTTCCTGTGGCCTCCCTTCTACATGATCTCGCCCTCAAACCTTGAGGAACTAGGAAGGAAAAGAGAAAGGAACAAATCTAGATATCTTTGAAGCTTCCGTGGGTTCATGAACCTGCTTTTCACTCTGCTCCTCACCTTTGCTTTCTGAGGGTTCAGGTGTATAGGGTAAACTTTCTTGCACAGGATGGGGGTGAAGAATCATATATGCTGCCTTCCCTTTCCTATTGAAAGAATCCAGCCATTTACAACTTGAGTCAGGGAACAGATGGAGCAAGAAAATTAGAGACTATTGAGCTATGTGCCAGGCGTTTTAAACATGATTTTGTTAAACCAGTGGAACTATCCTCTGAATAGATATTACAATCTTCATTTGACAGGAGGAAACAAGTTCAGGAGAATCAAGCAGTGTCCCGAGAAACACACAGCTTTGCTGGTGGACACAGAGAATATTTCACCTGGCTCCCAAACCACAGGCTCTCTCTTCTGCCACAGCATCTTTTCTTTACTAATCATATTCCTTTGTCCCAGCGGAAACCACCTCAGAATAAGCAATCATGCATGGGTAAGCAATAAATCAGATAGAACAGTAAGAAAAGGCGGCTTTCCAACAAGCATATTGGAATCCTTCATTTACCTGGACTAATTGTCATATTTTAGCAACAAGTTGTTCTTAAACTCATTAAGTTGATTCCCCAAAGGGCCTGTACTTGGGAGCTCACTTGGCTGATATTAATTCCTAAATGTACGTGGAAATAATCAAATGTGGTTTTCCCGAAAAGCATTGTGTAATACGGATTGACAATCAATTCAGAATGAACCTCTGCTCAATTAGTATTTTTTTCTCTCTCTTTTTCTTCCAAATTGTAAGGTCAAACTTCTACAGTGTCCCCTGCTGAGTCCCCCACTGCTATCTATCTCTCTGGATCTGTGTTGCCAAGAGAACAATCCAGCTTTCAACAACAGGAACATTAATCAACCCTGCACAAAGGAATTAGGGACAATTAAGGATGTGAGTGAGTTGTTTAGACTCTCAGTCCCTTTGTTCTTCATGAAGAAAAAAAAATGGATGGTCACTGAACTTCAGTGATGGCTAGCTACTGAACTGTGCTCAAGAGAAAGGGTTTCTTAGTGACCCAATAACTGGTCTCTCAAAACAACTTCATTTGAAATACAAATATCTTCACTGCTCCACCCTTGTTAAAATACTGGAGGAGGAATTAGAAGGTACACGTCTGAGTGGTATTCTGACTTGTCTGGATCTTGGATTTCTGATGTAAAAACCACTTGATGGCCCTCTGAAGTTCTAAATCATTGTGGTTCTGCTCTCAGATACCCCTTGTTGACAAAGCAGGGTACAGGGCTAAAGATTGATTCCCAAGGCTTCTGGGCCCATTTCCCTCTTTTCCTCTCATGCTGTCCACAATACAGGAAATTGCAGCATCTATGCTGACATGTGCACAATCTCAGCTTTGACCTCTCATGTTTTTACTACCTGTCCCTGAGACTGTCTGTACAGAACTATCTGCAGCATCTTTGAACTCTTGGTTTATGAGATTCTTTCTAAACACAACTTCCTAGTTCTTATTCATCTCATATATCGACTGTCTGCTTGCAATATGCAGAGGTGAACAAACAAAATTGAGCCTGCCTTCCTGCGGCTTGCTATTGGTCAAGTGAATTGATATTAAATAAGACCATTGTTTAAATGTAAAAGATATAAAAATATTGAAAATAGAAAGTGAATTGTGCCTATGATTCCTCATCCCAGGTAACTATAACCGTCAGATTGTATTATCTTTATTCTACAATATTATTTATTCCCCTTAATGTCTCATAGTCCTATTTCCACACCTAGGTATCTATTAAATCTTTTTAAATGACTACCTAATATATGCCAAAGGTATTCAACGACTTTTACATCAGTGTCCTTAATCCTCACCATAGCTCTGTGAATTATACCACAATTACCTCATTTTGCAGCTGAGGTAACTAAGTCTCAAAACGTGTCTCAGAGAGCAGAGGTAGCAGTTGCTAAATGGCAAAGCCAGAATTCAAACCCTGACTTTAGACAGCCTAGAACTTTAACTCCCATGTACTATGCCTCATACTCCATTGCCAAGTTGTACTTGTTTTAATCAATCCAGGATGGTCTTTTAGATGAATTGTACCTCTTCTCTGCTACGGTAAACAAGGCTGCAATCAGCATCCTGGGCCTATCTACAAGAGTCTCTACTTGTCTACATCTGCAGATTGGATTCATTCCTAGAAGTGGAATTGCAGAAGTAAAGGGTATGGACATTAAAAACTGATGCACGGTGCCAAATGGATAGAAATTTGGGATTTACTTTGGATTCATTTACACTTCTACTAAGTGCATGTGACAGAGATCACTCTTCTTTTCTCAACCTTTGGCTCTACCAAATTCTGCTTTGGCAATGGTCACCACATTGCCAAAGCTGACAGCTCTTTACAGCCTCATCAGGCTCAAAGCTCTGGCTCATGCGAGTCCAAACACATGCTTTCCTGAAACCACTTCCTGGTCCCCTTGGGTTCTTTCCTGTCATCTTGTTTCCTGGGCATTTAGAATCTATTTCTTGGCCCCTCTGCTCTGTATGATCTGTCAGTGTCATGGAGTCCTGGGCTCTCCTCTTGTTCACTTCTTGTACTAAAGGCCTGCGTGCCCTCCTTCCCTAGAAAGCAACTTTATTATCCAATGGCCCAATGGGTATTCCCTCCATCTGCCTTGCTAAAGAATCCCAATTTTGTTTAGGACTTCCAGTGTTCAGCCCCAGAGTTTGAATTCTAGCGTAAGTCAGTTATGGCTATCCTATTCTCCTACCTGGAGCTACAAGGAACCATCTGACCTAGTTCTGACCAATGAAATGCAAAGGACAGTTGGACAGGAGACTGTGGGTACTTTCTTCTTTGATAAAAGGCTAAGAAACCTTCAAGAAGAATAACCATTCCACCAATATAGTTTTATTCCATCCTGTTTGGAACATTGATGATGATGAGATTGGTGAGATGTTTTGAGCTAGAGCAACCATTTCCATTTTCTGGAAAAGGAGAAAAAGGCCAAATGAATCAGCATGGTCAACAACTCAAGGACTTTGACTTTATAAGCTCTACTGAAAGAATGTTGAAATTACTCAATTTTAAACTTTTATTTAAACAATAAGACAACAACTAATGAAAGCTTTGCTTGGATTTTCTAATTCCTGTCACCAAATACCTCTTAACAGATACATCATGTTCATCTACATACTCTCCTTTGGCAATATCACTGTAGCCAGGTCCTGCCACAATCACAACTACAACCAGCAAATCATCATTACATATCTGCTAGGAACTTTTCTAACCGCCCCCCCCCCTATAATACATATATAATTCAAGTCTCACCTCTACAGACAAAAGCTATTATTATCCCTAACAGAACTCATCCTTCCCCTCTATCCTAAATGGGGGCCTCTTTCAAACTTTTCATTTTGGTCAAGGCAGAAGTCCAGAGTTTCCCTAAATTTATGGTTCTCTTTTTACTTCCATAGCTACCCTTGACAGTTCCACCTTCTGACCATATTCTTTCTTTTTTTTTGTTGGTTGTGGGGCTTGAACTCTGGGCTTGGGCGCTGTCCTTGTGCTCTTCAGCTCAAGGCGAGCACTCTACTGCTTGAGCCACAGCACCACTTCCGGTTTTCTAGCAGTTTATTGGAGATAAGAGTCTCACGAACTTTCCTGCCCAGGCTGGCTTTGAACCGCAATCCTCAGACCTCAGCCTCCTGAGTAGCTAGGATTACAGGCATGAGCCACCGGCGCCCTGCTCTGACCATATTCTTAACTAGTCTACTGTGCCTAGCTTCCAGTAAATGTAAAGGTTTATGTGTTACCTGCTATTACAAGGCTCTTTAGCACTGCGAAACTTCTGCACATCTTGTCCTTTACCTGATTAAACTCTCCAGTCCATTCTATATTGGTGATCTACTAGTGATCTCCTTGTGCCTTTGGGGGTCTTGGTATACACTATCCCCTGTGCAGAGTAGGCTATGAACTAACTACATTCACCTTACTTAATTCTTTACAACTTAGCCCAAATGCCAAGTGTACCAAAAGGCCTTTTGATTTCCCCACATGAGTGAATTATTTTCTCAGCATGCTCTGAGGGTTTTCATGATCATTATCATTCTATTTCCATTTCCTTATCAGACTATGGCTTAGCCATTTATTTACCTGTTTATTTGTCCTGTCAAGATGACATTCCCTAATCAGGTTAAGTTTCTGGAACAGGATAGAATAGGATATAATATCCCCAGCCCCTATCCTTACTTTTTCTCAAATTCAGTTACTGGCATCACTAAACCAGAAATAGTTGTATATATAACCATTCAGAGGTAAGAGTTGACTGGTAGGGTTCAGAGATGACATGGAAATTTTGGGAAACTTGAACTTTGTGTCAACTCTAGAAAAGAAAAGTATTAAGATTACCATTGTGTATCTGTTAGAAAGTATTTGGTTCCATGTTATGTTGCCATTGTATAGAAATAGTCATATTGATCTCTTCGAAACACTAAACTTATTTTTCCCATTTATAAAAGATAAAACACAAATGTATAATATGTCCATGGGTTTGATTATAGCAACAAAGAATTCCCAAAATAAAAAGATGCTAGGTTTGATGATCATGACAAAGTAGATCTCATTCCCATTTGGGACCTAATAAGGGCTTTCTGCAGAGGTGAGAAGTAGAGCTGATGGATTAAAGGTGGTTCAACTCTGAATGGAGACTCTCTGGCCATTTTTAGATTGAATATGTCCACATACAATGACATTCTGCCATTTTACCCACAAAACAGCATTGTGTTCACTACTCTAAAATAGCACCTTACCCCAGGTTGAAAAGAAAATGTAAAGAATTGTTCGGTAAAGCATTCTAAAAACCAAGCAGAGGATGAGTTAATCAATTAAGTAATGATCAATAAAAGTAATACAGCATTCAATAAAAATGAGCTGCTTATTTATTACAGACTATGACTCATGAGTTTGAACAATAAATCAAAAAGATATAACAAGTATAAAAGCACTAGGAGCCTAAAAATACTTCATATATTGCATCATAGTGGGCAGAGTTTTCAAGGTACTTAACCTTTTCCCAGTGAATCCAACTATTACTTATTGGAAGCACTATGGTTGAACTCAAGGCCTTGTGCTTGCTAGAGAGGTGCTTTAAGTTTTATTTTTCAGATAGGGTTTTTTCCTATGCCTCTTGCTCAGGTATGATGACAATGCCATGATGCCCGGCTTATTTGTTGAGATGAAGGAGTCTCACTAACATTTTTTTTTGGCCTAGGCTGGCCTTGAACTACAATCCTCCTGATCTCTGCCTCCTAAATACTGGGAATTAAAGGCATGCAGTACAAGCCTGACCACCAACATTTTTATATTAATTGAATAGCAAGCCAAGTTTTGGTGATGAGCTTCCAGACAGATGCCTAGGGTCTTGGAAATACTTGAAAGGTAGCATACATTCATAAAATATGCATCAACTAGGGATTAAGTGGCCTAGCCACTTCCTACTTAACCATAGATAAGTTAGGTGTTCAACCTCTGATTCTCTAGCTGTAAAATATGAATTAAAACTAAGTTCTGACTCCTTTACTGGGCAGTATGGGAGCTCAAAGGAGAGGATGAAGATGAACATGATTGAAGAAAAATACTAAGTTCTCAAAAAATAAAAAAGAAACACTAAGTTCTCTAAAAATATAAGGTAGTTTTGCAAAAGGTCAGTACATCTTTCAAGCAAACAAAAGCAAGCTTTTTTTCACAAGTTATTAAACTAATAACAGTTAAGATAATTTTAAAATCCCTCAGTTAATGCTCATCTTGAAGACAATGATCCTGATTAAAAAGATAAATTCTTTGACATTGATTTTATTTCACTAGGAGGCCCTCCTGATAAACTAAAGAGTTCATTTTTTTGTTTGTTTTTTTTTAATTTAGCTGTTTTTATTTGTGACCTCAGTGGCTTTCAATTGAATGAAAATGCATGTGTTTTTCAGATGACATTATCTTGAAGCCTTCAAATAGTAAACTTGGTTAATTGCTCATTCTCAGCTTGAAAAGTGATTTCTAAACTTGAGGGGACAATGAGGTTCAGAGAGATAGGTAAGAATGATAAAGGGCTGGCCTTGATCAAGATGCATTGTGTTCATAAATTGATAATGGTGACTTGAAACCCCTTTGTAAAACTACTTAACAATAATAAAATATATTAACTAAAAAGAGTTGCTTCTAATGTTTTCTTTAATTTTATTCTAGAGGATAAAATTAAATATCTCATCTGTGCATTGGAAAATGCAGCAGGTGCTGGAGAGCCACTGTGGATGAAACTGTGACACCCATCCCTGAACATAAAAAGCTTCCTCCACACACCAGCACGGCCTGGGGATCTGCAGAGAGGATGTAAAGCCTGCTTGGCCATGTTGCCATGACCTGCCTGGATCTGTCTTAGAAACAGAAGTCTGGTCTTTTGATCTGCTGTCAGCTACTGTACAAAACTTATTGGTCTCCCTGGCCAAATGTAGCACTTGCCACTTAGAGGGGTGCTGTTGATCAAGATGCACTGTACTCCTAAACTGACACATAGGATGGAAAAACTCCTTTGCACAACTTCAATAATAATAATAATAATGAAGTGCTGCTGCATGAGAAGGAAACAATTATCTTCTGCAGATGTAAAACCATTCATGCTAGTCAACACCAAGCTCAACGTTCCCAAATTAAGCCCTTCTGTTAAAAGAATTGAGCTACCTTAAATTCTTTTTTTTTGGGGGGGTCCGGTTGGGGGGCCTGAACTCTGGGCCTGGGTGCTGTCCCTCAGCTCTTCAGCTCAAGGCTAGTGCGCTACCACTTGAGCCACAGAGCCACTTCCGGCTTTTTTCTTTTTGCTTATGTGGTGCTGAGGAATGGAACCCAGGGCCTCATGCATGCAAGGCAAGAGCTCTACCACTGAGCCACCTTCCCAGCCCCTTAAATTCTTTTTTGGGAAAAAAAAGGTTGGGTGCATAGTTTTTCTCAATGTGAATATAAAAATATTAGGGGAAAAAAACCTGCTGAGACTTGATTTGAAGCATTCATTAGCTAAAAATGAATAGTATGTTCAAATAACTGCAAATCAAACTCAAGAGAAAAATGTTGCTTCTGCTCAAAGACCTAATAGGTTGATGATTTGTTTGATATACATGACCACCTCAATACATTTACCTCTGCCTTGTTATTATGTGGCTCACACTACAGAATCCATCTGATACATCTGTTTCACCAAGTAAATCCTCTCAGATTCACACAAATAAAATTGCACAGACCAGTCTCCTTAGAAGTTTTGCCAGCCACTTAGAGACCTTTGTGGCTTAAATAGACTATATTAAATGAGATCAGGTGTGAAAGTGCTTAGAACTTAGTAAATACTCCTTAGCCTAGTAGATACAGCTATTTGCCCATCAAGAAAAGGAATTTCCTGAAGCGCAACAGCAGGATTTCCATGAACAAGGAAGCTGGAATTAGAGCTCTGTCTCCTTGTTTTCCTTTTTGTGCCCATTAAAAATGATACTTGGAAGTGGCACTGTGGCTCAAGTGGTAGTGCACTCGCCTTCAGCTGTAGAGCTCAGGGACAGCGCCCAGGCCCAGAGTTCAAGCCCTGTGACTGAAAAAAAATTATTATTTACACACAATGAGAAGGATGAGAATGAGATGTAGCACTATCTGTAAAAATGGTGCTTACTGGGCACCACTGGCTCATCCCTGTAATCCTAGCTCCTTGGGCGGCTAAGGTCTGAGGATCAAGGTTTGAAGCCAGTCTGGGCAGGCAAATCCAAGAGAATCTTATCTCCAATTAACCAGCAAAATATGGGAAGTAAAAGTACAGCTCAAGTGGTAGAATGCCACTTGAAAAAAGTTAAGGAAGAACATGAGACTCTGATTTCAAGCCCCAGTTCCAGCATGTACACACACACGCACACACACATAAATACACACATGCACAACAGAAGGATGCCTGCTGAGAATTCTGCCTCAAAGGCAGACTCTATGGATATGAAAGCGTGTCTGCGTGTACATGCTTGTGCATTCAGCATATGCTACACGTGCAAGTATACATGTTCATTTCCAACAGAAGAAATGAATAATAATAGCACCCATACAATTTTTACATTTCATAAACTTCTGTAACTTTAATAACAAGCATGTATTATTTTAATAATGAGACTAATACTTTAAAAAACCTATGGCAAAAGACCAAAGTCACAAATCTATAGGAGATAAGGCAGGCCTCTGTCCTCTCCTTGGGAAATGTCCCCTATGCTGTGTTGTGTCCTGAAGCTCATGACTGAAGATGTGCCAAATGTTCCTTCATGAAGTCCCAAAGATAAAGTATGGAAGTGCAAATGTCTGACACCTGAGTTCCATGTCATCTCCCAAACACAGTGACAGCCTACTCTGCTCCTCATTCTTCCCCACAGCCTGATCTTCTCCCAAGCTGCAATCTCCACTAATTACTAAGAATTAACCTCTAGGATGAGATGTGCCATACTTCTTGAATCCAGGATGCCATTGAAAATAATGGAGGGTTTAACACTTTGCCTGGCGGTATGCATTCCACATTTCACATGCATATCGATGGGATGTGCATCTTACTTCTGAAACACCACAATGGTAAAACTGAGCATTTTAGAATCACTGCTATGCTGCTATCACCTCCATGGTCAGAAGCACTTCCTTTCCTACCTATAATCTTCCATCTTTGCTATCACCTCGCTTCCTGTTAAGGTACAGCACAAACATAAGTCAGTGAACTGGGACAATAATGCCAGGAAGAGCTAGGGTCTAAAAGTCATGGCAAACAAGTGTCAGAGGCAGCTTGGGTTGATAGGAATATTTCTAGATACATATCTATATCTATATAAATGTAGATCTAGATAGGAGAGAGAGAGGAAGAGAGACAGAGAGGAAATTATCTCGAAAACTTGCCAGCGTGTGTGAGGGCCTGTGTACAACTCTCAGTGCTGGGGGGGCGGGGGGGAATCATTATGCAATACACAAGTTTTCTCCCAGTTGGTGAACTGGGTGCTCAGGAGGCTATGGATTGCATAGTAGCAATATAGCCTGAGAAAGCTTCAAGCAGCTTCCAAAACTCAAGCTGATTCCACTCCAGCAGGAACCTACTCAATATCCAGGCAACACGGTTAATGGAACTTGGAACTTCTGGCAAGTGCAATTACAAACTCATCAGTGAGTCAGAGAATATGGGGAAACAATGATCAAGAAGCCCCTATTCCCTCCTTTTTCTTTTTTTTCCCCCCAAATAGCCAAACTGGATTAATTTGCCTTCTTACTCAGAGAAAAGCTCTAAAATGACTAATTATCCCTCTTCTACTAATAGAGTCAGGACAGAACCCAGTCAGACAGTGCGGGTTTCCCAGTCTCTGTCCCCATGCCCTCCTTCCTGCAGCATGCAAGCCCCAGCAGAGAGTGTAAGAATCATCTGCAGCAGGCAGCACACAGACCATCTGCTCCCTAGCCTGCACAATCAGCCTCATACTTGCACATGTTGTTAGTGGGGCTTCTGGCCCTGCCTATTGTACCTTTCCAGCCTTGTCTTGTCCTAGAGGAACAGCAGGTGGAGTGATCTGAGTTAGTAACATGTGAAATGACACATGAAAGTTTGGATTGGGCTGGGAAACAGATCCACAGGGAGAAGACAAAAGTCACTGGGGACCACTGAGCAAGAGACCTGATCAGAAGGTAGGGTATGTCAGCAAACATTATTTAATAATTCCTAAAGGACATATCGTATCTCCATCCTTTTACTTAATATACACTTATTTATCTACTAAGAACCAACTTTCCTGCTGGACCGTGGGGATTCCACAATGTTGGAAAGATGTTCTGCTCTCAAGGAACTTGCCTGCAGTCTAGCAAGACAGGCCAGAGGGATAAATAAAAAGGAAATTCAAATTTCATTGGATTAGAGGATATCCAGCTCTTGTGCACTGCAGAATGGATTGTATGCTTCCCAGCAGAAAACAACCCCACACATCTGGAATCACAAACATGATTGGTGCTTAATACAGAGGAAGAAAAGCTGAGCTTCAGTTGTTTTGGGTTTTATGTTGTTGTTGTTGTTGTTGCTTGTTTTTTGGCCAGTCCTGGGGCTTGAACTCAGGGCCTAGGAACTGTTCCTGAGCTTCTCTGTGCCCAAGGCTAGCACTCTACCACTTGAGCTACAGTGACACTTCTGGCTTTTTCTGTTGATGTGGTAATAAGGGATCAAACCCAGGGCTTCATGCATGCTAGGCAAGCACTACCACCAAGCCACATTCTCAGCCTCTTCAGTTGTTTTTTTTCCCCTCCATATTCTCAGAGTGCCAGGTCACCAGATGTCTTATCAGACATATGAAGCAATGTGGACTAGTGTGAGAAAACAGGAAGTTGTGCTGAATTCTTAAATATAGGAGGGAAAAACAGAACAGGGACAGGAGACCTGTTGCTGACACTAGTTAGTAGAAAAAGGAGTTATGACAGGATAAGCTAATAAATCAAAACCAATCTGGCAACAAAACCTACCTGACAATAGAATGAGGCAGGGGGCTGTAAAAGAATGAGGGAGGAGGGCAACAAAATGAGGAAAGAAAGACAGGATACTAAATCTTTGGTGTCATGACTTATAGGAAACAGAAAGGAGACACGCCCATCAGAAGCCCTCTTTAAAAAATCCCAATTCTAAGCTAGGTGCTGGTGGCTCACTCCTGTCATCCTAGCTACTCAGGAAGCTGAGATCTGAGGATCGGGTGGTTCAAAGCCATCCTGGGCAGGAAAGTTCGTGAGACGCTTATCTCCAATAAACCACTAGAAAACCGGAAATGGTGCTGTGGCTCAAGTGGTAGAGCACTTGCCTTGAGCTGAAGAACGCAGGGATGACGCCCAAGCCCAGAGTTCAAGCCCCACAACCGACCAAAAAAAAAAAATCCCAATTCTCCTTATTTAAGTCAAAGCCAGCCTCTGAACCAGGAGGGCATCACAAGATGGCAGAGGTAGGCTGAAGTGCTTAGTATGGAATGTCTTTGCCAAATGGTGTCTTTCTTGGCCACAGTTCTTTTCCTAATAAACTTTCCTATCACCTGTACTATGTTCATGTCTTGCCTTGATGCTTTTTTCTTGTCACATGCAAGAACCCCAGCCTCAGGTACTTCATTATAGTAACAGAAAGCCAATTAATACACCCTGTGACCTCTATTCTGATAGACAAATCTAATTTGAGTTACTAATGATTAGTTTTTTCCTTTCTTCTAATAAGAATAGAAGCAATGACTTATATGCCATGGTGGGAACTGAAAGTCTTTCTCTAATTTCTACAACTCTAAGTTAGCATTATTCCAAGTGGACAGGCAACGAACTGAAACTCAGCAAGACAACATTAAATATCCTAAATCCATGCAGACAGGGCAAAGCTAAGATGGCTATGTTGCCACTAAAATGTAAAAATAAATTGAGATTTAGTAAAGTTCTATTCTAGAGCACACACAGTTATATAAGCACATACAGACTGTTTTTGCATGAGGCTGACAGGTCCATGTATCTGCACATAGGTGTCTTATCAGTACATGGACACAACTCCTGAGATATGTCAGCTGACTTCAGAAAGGAACAGGTGGATGAAAAAGGAAATAAAAACAGAACTTAGAAAGTGGCAAAAACTCCCATGCTCCTGGATTGGAAGAGTCAACATCGTGAAAATGGCAATACTTCCCAAGGCTATCTACAAATTCAGTGCAATACCTATAAATATTCAAACCTCGTTCTTCAAGAAAATAGAAGAGGCAATCCAAAAATTCATATGGAACAAAAAAAGATCCCGAATAGCAAAAATGATCCTTAACAGAAAGAACAGTTGTGGAGGAATATCAATTCCAAACTTCAAACCCTACCACAAAGGCATAGTAATCAAAACAGCTTGGTACTGGCACAAGAACAGACCTCAGGACCAATGGAAAAGAATTGAAAACCCAGATATGAACCCACAGACTATTAGCCATCTTCGATAAGAGAGCTTAAAAAAACCAGAATGGAAGAAAGGCAGCCTCTTCAGTAAATAGTGCTGGCAAAATTGGTTAATCACTTGTAGAAAACTAAAGCTAGATCCTTATATATCACCCTGCACCAGAATCAACGCCAAATGGATCAAAGACCTCGGAGTCAAAGCAGACACTCTGAAAACATTACAGGAAGGAATAGGAGAAACCTTAGGTCTCCTTGGCACAGGCCGAAATTTTTTAATAAAGATCCAGAAACACAAGAAATCAAAGCAAGGTTGGACAAATGGGATTGCATGAAGCTGCAGAGTTTCTACATGGCAAAGGACATAGCTATCAAGATCAATAGAAAGCCCACAGATTGGGAGAAGATCTTCATTAGCCATACAACGGACAAGGGTCTCATATCTAAAATATACCTGGAACTCAGAAAATTAAATCCCCCAACAACAAATCCTCAAAGAAACAACTGCCCAATAAATAAGTAGGCTAAAGACTTGAGAAACTTCTCTGAAGAGGAAATAAGAATGGCCAATAGACACATAAAGAAATGCTCAACCTCCCTAGCCATAAAAGAAATGCAAATCAAAACAACATTGAGATTCTATCTCACCCCAGTTAGAATGGCTATAATCAAGAACTCTAATAACAACAGATGCTGGAGGGGATGTGGACAGAAGGGAACCTTACTGCATTGTCAGTGGGAGTGTAAACTTGTTCAACCATTTTGGAAAGTAGTATAGAGGTTCCTCAAAAGATTCTACATAAAGCTCCCCTATGACACAGCAATCCCACTTTTGGACATTTACCCAAATGATCACAAACAAGACTATACTAAAGGGGCTGGGAAGGTGGCTCAGTGGTAGAGCGGCTTGCCTTGCATGCCTGAGGCCCTGGGTTCAATTCCTCAGCACCACATAAGCAAAAAGAAAAAAGCCGGAAGTGAGGCTGTGGCTCAAGTGGTAGAGCGTTAGCCTTGAGCTGAAGAGCTGAGGGACAGCACCCAGGCCCAGAGTTCAGGCCCCAGGACTGGACCCAAAAAAAAAAAAAAAAAAGACTATACTAAAGCTACCAGCACGACTATGTTTATTGCAGCATTATTTACCATAGCTAAGATATGGAACCAACCCAGATGCCCCTCAGTAGATGAATGGATCAAAAAAATGTGGTGTATATACACAATGGAATTCTATGCCTCCATCAGAAAGAAAAACATTGCCCCATTTGTTAGGAAATGGAAAGACTTGGAAAAAATTATATTAAGTGAAGTAAGCCAGGCCCAAAGAAACATAGGTCCCATGGTGTCCCTTATTTGCACTAACTAGTATATGTCTGAGACAAGCAGGAAAGGTCAGATAAGTTGATGTTAGGTGAAATGAACCCCAAGATAAGGACTCAAAGGTTTTTTTGCTTGCTATTTTTTCTAACATATTTATAAGATGATTTCTTTGTTGCTTTGTATGTCCCTTCCTCATGGTATAACCCCTGTGTTTTACTGTATTTGATATTGGTATAACTTGGGGAGGGGAAGGGAAAAAACAAATTGTTTAAATAGGGATACAGGTGGACCCATTGCAACATTGAGATGTACAAGATGTTATGTCGAAAAATGAACTTTACAACTTTGGTGCTGGAGGAGGGGTTGGGGGGAGATGGGAAGGGATGGGAAGGGGAAACAAAGGAAGAGGCAACAATGCTTGATAAGAAATGTACTCATTACCTTGCTCATGTAATTGTAATCCCTCTGTATGGAATTTTCACAATTAAAAAAAGAAAAAGAAATTTAAAAAAAGAAAGAAAGGAACAGGTGGTTGCAACAATGAGAAGTACAAGTTGTCATGTCAAAAACGAACTTTACAACTTTGGTGGGGGGGTGGGGGGGAGGATTGGGTGGGAGGGGAGGCTTGGAAGGGATGGGAAGGGGAAACAAAGGAGGAAGCTACAATGCTTGATAAGAAATGTACTCTTTATCTTGCCCATGTAATTGTAACCCCTCTGTATAGTTTTTTCACAATTAAAAAAAAAGAAAGGAACAGGTGGAGAATAGGTACCAGAATCCTCATTTTTTTAAAACTATATAGTCACTTCATTGTCAAAACCCAATTTCTTTCTTAGGTCGATTTTTTAAAGACATGTCTAATAAATGGAGAGCTATTTATTAAATATCCACTGTGTGCCAGGCTGTTACAGGGCTGAACAAAGCAATGCCCTTACCCAGTGAGCTCACAGCACTCTGAAAGAAAATAGCTAATAAGCAAGTACACACACCAAATGTCAAGCAATATTAAGTCAAATGAAGAAAAATAAAGTCAGGGAAATGAGATCAAAAGCAATGGTGATATTATTTTGGAGAACAGGATGAGAAATGGGTGCTGATGAACATGACATTTGAGCAGAAATCTGGCAGAAGTGAGAGACGTAGGTTTGCAGAATCTGGAAGAGCATCCCAGGCAGAGAAGAGGAAATAGTCTCCCAACCTTCACCATTGGCTGAGGATACAAGCTTATTTGCTCCACAGATGAATTAGGGCTGGGAAGACAATGACTATGTTAGATAAAAGATGCCAAATCTAGGAAGAACCTTGAAATACTGAACCATGTTAAATAGTTCATCAGGATATAGCTCTACAAAGACTTGAAGTTTATTCTAGGAACATATTAGTACAAGAACAGCACTTGCCAGATCTGGTTTAGTAACCATATGGCAGATAGATGGGAACTTCCTGCAGTCAGTACCTTGGCCTCCAGAACACAAAAGACCTCAGGTACCAGGTGAGGTTTACCTAGAGAGACAGTCTTGGATCCAAGAGGGGAAATCCAGACAAAGGAAGTTGGTAAAGGCCACATGCTCTCTGCATAGGAGCCTGATTTCAGCTTCCATTTAAACTCCTATTGTTTCAAAAGTGACAAAAGTGATATAGTAATAAGAACAGAGAACCTGAAGACCTTTTTGATCCAGTAACTTGAGACTCTACCCGATGGAAATGATCTGAGCTACTGACATGCAAGGTTGGTAAGGACAGCCATATTAGGAAATCCATGTCCTTAGAAAATAGACTGTGCCTTGTGTATGGCAGGCTCATTTCTTTGTGAGCAATCAACAAATGAAAATGTTTTCTTTTTAAAAATGTACTCTGTAGCAGGCGATGGTGGCTCACACCTATAAACCTAGATTTGCAGGAGGCTGAGATCTGAGGACCACAGTTCAAAGTCAAAGCAGGTAGGAAGGCCATTAAACTCCTATCGCCTAACAACTGGAAGTGAAGCTGTGGCTTAAAGTGGTAAAGTGCTAGCCTTGAGCAAAAAAGCTCTGAGACAGTGCCAGACGCTGAGTTCCAGCTAAACAAGAAAAAGAAAAGGAAAAGGTTCTTTGCTAACTTATAATATTAAAAATTACCTAAGTGGTACTCACTAGACACCATGTTGAAAATGAACTATACAACTTGTGGATGGGCACAGGAGGGAAAAACTGGGAGAGGGTGAGGGAATAGCCGATATTTCCAAAAGGAAATGTACTCATTATCTGACTTATGAAACATAACCCTGATATACATCACCTTTATATTTTTAATAATCTAAATACCTTATAATACATCACTGTTTTAATAAGCAATGATCTATTCACACTTTGAACTCTATTAAAAACAAACAAATGGGGATGGGCAGGTAACTCAATGGCAGAGTGCTTGCCTTGCATTCATGAGGGCCTAGGATCAATTCCTCAGCACCACATAAGTAGAAAAAGCTGCAAGTGGCCACTGTGGCTCAAGTGGTAGAGCGCTAGTCTTGAGCTGAAGAGCTGAGGGACAGTGCCCAGGCCCAGAGTTCAGGTCCCATGACTGACCCCAAACCAAACAGATAAACATGATGGCTTTATGTGTTGGCAAAACAGAATTATGACCTATGCCATCAAGTGTTTCTGACACAGAGGTACATCACTCTTACATTAAGATGTCTGAATGTTTTTTGCTTGTTTTATAATGGTGCTGGCGATCAAACCCAGGGCCGTGTGCATGCTAGGCAAGCACTCTACTACTGAGCAACATCTTTGGCACAACTTACTGGCATTTTTAAAAAACTATTAATAAACAGGTATCAGTGTCTAATGACTATAATCCCAGCTACTCAAGAGGCTGAGATCAGAATTGCAGTTCAAAACCCAGTCCATAAGACTCTCTAATTAACTAGTAAAAATCCAGACATGGAGGCATGATTCAAGGGGTAGAGCGCTAGCCCAAGTCCAAACACTAAGAGCCTGTAGCCACCAAATTCAAGCCCAAGTGTGTAGACACAGAGAGAGAGAGAGAGAGAGAGAGAGAGAGAGAGAGAGAGAGAGAGAGAGAGAGAGAGAGAGAGAGAGAGAGAGAGAGAGAGGAACCAGGCATGGTAGTTCATGTCTATAATCTCTATTACTCAGGAGGCAGAAGTTAAAGAACTGTGATTCAAGACTGGCCCGGGCAATGTTAGCATGAGATTGCACCTCAAAGACAAACATAAAGGGACTAGGACAAGTGGTAGAACTCTGAGGTATCAAGGCCCTGAGTTCAATCCTCAATACTGGAAAAAACAAGTAACTCAGTACTTAATGGATACATAATAAAATTTCTTTTTTTTGGCAGTAAACGTCGCATATTAACTACTAAACAATGTTATTATCAGTCTGAAAATGACTTCCAGACCCTTAGAAAGTAGATGTGGAAACAATGCTTGTTCCCATGCAGGAAAGTATGTGACCAGCTAGGTCGGCAAGCCAGCGGGTAGGGCCAGAAATTCCAGCGGCAGTCATCCATCAATTTGGAAAACATTTATCAGCTGGCCAGTGTGCCAGGTCTTAATGAGGCCTGGGAATCCAGAGGTGGCCACACCAGCTCTCTGCCTTTTCGCAGTCTTGTAAGAGAGCAGAGATTTGGCACATTGGGACAATGCAATGTGTGAAGAACAAAGAGAAAGGGATGGACCATGTTTGACAGCTCAGAAAACAGGTCAGGGCACAGACTCCAAGTGGGATAAAAGGAAGACATGGATGTCAAGAATGATCAGAGGATGATATTTGAAGGGCTAAGACCTATAGGATGGCCATGCATGAAATGAAATCATAAAACAAGTGTGATCCTTGGAACAGCTCAGAAAGGATTGGGAGACTTGAGAGATCAATTTCTGTCTTTGTCTCTCCCACACATCTGCCCCAGGAGCTATAAGATATGGAAGAGAAAAAAAAGTGAGACAGACCTTCAGTGATTCCACTCTTGCTCACTGACTGCCATTTACTACCTCTGTGCCCTAAACTTCTAATTCCTCTAGTTTGATTTTGCCCACAAGTGGGGATAAGAAGGCCTTCCTCACGGAAGGGGTTTGATAGAACAATACACTTGATGTGACTAAGATTTACTTGATTAAAGTGGTGTTATATTGCCCTGAGCACTAGCTATGCTGTTAGGAAGACAACTCCTCCTCTCCTGGATCTTCCAGCCAAGAGGAAGAGGATTCAATTACTACATGAAGCAACTAGAATGGTACCTGGGAGCAAGATAGGCATGGCTTCCAAAACCCTTGAAGTAGAAACTTTTACCAAAGTTATCATTTGAAACCCACTTTCAGTGAAGCTCTATGAAAGAAGAGTTTGGGAAACCCAATAATTGGGGCCAGTCAACCATCCAACACCACAATGAATAGTTTTCAGTGTCATGGATCCAGTAATACTTGTTTTTGTTTTTTTTTGTTTTTGTAGTGGTGGGGCTTGAACTCTGGGCGTGGGCACTGTCCCTCAGCTCTACAGCTCAAGACAAGCACTCTACCACTTGAACCACAGCGCCACTTCTGGTTTTCTGAGTGGTTTATTGGAGAAAAGAGTGTCTCGGACTTTCCTGCCTGGCCTGGCTTTGAGCCATGACCCTCCAATCTCAGCCTCCTGAGTAGATAGGATTACAGGCGTGAGCCACCTGTGCCTGGCTCATTTTACTTTTTTAACTGGGGACTGAACTCAATCAAGGTTTCATGCTTACAAGGTAGGCACTCTCTACCACTTGAGCTGTGTCTCCAGTCCCTCATTTGACTTTCTTTGTAGTCTTCCTAAACTTAACAAAGGTTTAAAGAATGGCCGGGTGCTGGCTAGAGTACTAGCTTTGAGCTGAAGCTGAGGGACAGCATCCAGTCATAGATTTCAAGCTCCATGATGGACCAAAATGAAAAAAACAAACAAAAAAGAGAAAGGTTTAAAGAAGCCTCTCAGTCTTCACCTGCTGGAGCTGGCCATTCAGCCAGCTAGTCATTGAATAGAGAATTCAACCTGTTGGTGGGTATCTGATAAGCAAGTACTTCTGGAGGAACATACTTATGATTCATTGTTCACATGGATGTGTGCCCAGAAGAAAGAGACTCCACTGACCTGGAGTCTATGGTGCCAAGGCACTATATTTGGCATTGGGGAGGTTTGAAGTCCCAATCTTGTGAATTTGTCTGTCTGGGCTGGGTTTAAACTGTATTCCTCACATCTAGCTGGGATTACAGGTATGAGTCACCAGCACCTGACCCAAAAAGTATTTGTCACACATTGCACAATTCATAGTGTAAATTGTTGCAAATAGTGAACAAAACAGACAATTTGGTAGGGCAAGACAAGATTAAGTAGTCCGATAAAAAATAATTATAAATGTAATGACTATTCTGAAGGAAAAATACTTGAATACATGAATATATTTCACACACTTAATATTTCAGTATTCATTTACTAGAAAGGCTACACTGTAGAGAAGGAAAGGAAGTATTTGGGAGTCTCTTATGATGGATTAAGCATCTGATAAAGCAGTCTAATACCTATGTTCTTGACCTCTTCCCACAAAACCATCCTGAGACCGCATTAGTTTTTGGTAGTCCTATACTGTATGAAAAGTTAACTATGACTCTGAACTTACAAGCAACTGAAATTCCTAGGGTATTTTTATTGTTGTATGTTTGCTCAAATCCAAACCTCTTACACTGTGTTTATATGGGATCTAAGAGAGGTAACTTTTTCCATCCTTCCCTCACTTTCATTGTTGCTGGATCTGTTCTATTAGCTTAGCCTGCTCTAAGCCTCTAATGCTCAGCCCTGATGTCAAGTGTGCCTCCCTTCCCATCAGCCTCTGTGGCTGTGGCAAGATAGGGCACTCATGTTCAGGTACTTGTAAAAGATGCTGAGAGCATTTGGGGGAGGGCTGTAGTACATGAGTCAAGGGGCTCACACATCAGAACCACAAAAATTGTGGGGCTTCTTTTTCATGCAAGTCCTGGGACTTAAACTCAGAGCCTGGGCACTATCACTGAACTTTTTTGCTCAGGGCTGGCACTCTACCACTTGAGCGAGCCACGGCTCCACTTCCAGGTTTTTGGTAGTTAATTAAAGAGTCTCAGGGATTTTTCCTGCCCAGGCTAGCTTTGAACCATGATCCTCAGATCTCAGCCTCCCAAGTAGCTAGGCCTGGTTCTTTTTTTTTTTTTCTAGTTCTGGAGCTGAAACTCAGGGCCTGGGCATTGTCCCTGAGCTTTTGCTCAATGCTAACACTCTATAACGAGCCATAGCTCCACTTTCTGCTTTCTTGGTAGTTAGAGATAAGAGTCTCACAGACTTTTCTGTCCAGGCTGGCTTTGCACTAAAATCTTCAAATCTCAACCCCCTGAGTAGCTAGGATTATAGACATGAGCCAGGAATGCTCAGCACCTCTGTAGTTTTTTAAGTTTAATTATGGGAATGAATACCAAGTGATTACCAAATAAGAAATGAATACCAAAAAAGAAAAAAAAACCATGTTACCTGAGAAATTGTTTTTCAGTCCATCATTTACACTAGTAAATGTCAGTTCAAAAAATTCCTATTATCTTATAAGTCACACAATTAAGCTTAGGTCCCTATAATGAAGCACATTTTTTAACTCAAACAGAATTCCCATAAACAATGTACAGTAGTATTTTAATTTTAGAAGAAAGTGACAAAAATCCCCCTTTAGGTTCTAATATGACTCAGAACCCATTAGCTGCTAGTATACATTTTTTGTTAATGGAGAGATCACTAAATAGTTTTTAAATAAGTAGTTTAAAATACATAACAATTGTTTGTTAAATGATACTTTGACCAAGTGCAGTAGCTCAAACCTAAAATCCCAGCAATTAGGTAGGCAGAGAATGAGATACTACTGTTTGAGGCCAATCCAGGGGGAAAAAAACAAGTTGGTGAGATTTCATCTCCACCAAAAGCTGGACACCACAGTAAGTACCTGTCATATCAACAACATTGAGAAGCACAAATAGAGAATCAGTTCAGGTTGGCCTGGCTTAAAGCAAGACCCTACCTCAAAAATAACCAATATAAAAAGGGGTTCTGAGGTGGTCCAAGTGGTAGAGTGCCTGCCTATCAAGTGTGAGGCCCCCAGATCAAACTCCAGTATGGACAGAGACAGACAGACAGGATACTTGTTTGTATGGTACTGATGAGGAACTTCTCAGGCAAGCATTTGGCAGTCTGCCTTTCACTGGAAGACTGTTACCTCATTGTTGCCTATAGGCCATAAATTAAAAATAGAGCAGTGGTATTACAAATTAGCAGCTTGAACTTTGGTGCTTGCAGCGCTTAAGATTCTGTCAATAAATATGAGTGCTTCCTCTGTGCTAGCCAGATTTGCCACCAGGGGTGGAAGGAACAGCGAAGCATATCATAAAATCCCTGCCTGCAGGGGCTCATGGTTCAGTGGAAGGGGTAGACAGCACACCAGGCCACAAGTGAAATGGACAGCATGCCAGGTGGCAATAAATGCCGTAGAAAAAACTCTGAGGGACAGGAGTAAGGTGTCCAGCTCAGAGTCAGAGTGGCAGGGAGGGAAAGGTGTAAATAAGGGTGATCAGGACCTCCCTTGGACACTGTGGCTGAGCATAAAGAAAGCAAGAGAGTGAGCAGGCAGCTGGCAGGGGCTACCTTAGCCAGGAAGTGGTGAGTTATTAGTCATATGAGTTATGAGAATTGTTGGCTTACTTTTACACAGAGAGCATAGTCTCTGAATTCCATGTCACTTTCAATTAAGCAGGAGTCCACCCAGAAAGCTCATAAAAGAGATTCTCTCTCCCTCTCCCTCCCTCTCACCCTCTTCTCTTCCTTCCCTACCCCCCCCCCCCCACACACACACTGTGGCTTAAGTGTTTGAGTGCCAGCCTTGAGTACAAAAAGATGTGAGTGAGTCCTCAAGTTCAAACCCCAACACAGGCACAAAAAAAAATCAGAATTTTGCAAGTTATGAAGCCCTCAGACTTGTCATTTTGCAAAGAAGAGGTGTTAGAAAGAGGTATGTCTGTCTGGTAATCACCATGCTTCTTAAAAATGACAGTCGCATTCACAGTTTTTGATGGGCTGCTCCCATTCTAGGAGATGGCTTGAGCTTCTGCCCCTCCTCCCATCAACAGCAGAGGCAAACTCCGGGGACGACCAGGAGAACACTGCAGGTTCCAGGGGGGGCAGGACCACCCGCTCAGCCACCCCGTCCCCATTGCCTGACCAGAAACTGCAGAATGAACGAATGAATGCCTCCAAAGCTAGAAAGCACAGACAGAGTGCCATGTGTCTTAGGAAGGAGAGGCAAGCTAGGGGCCTGGGCTGTGATCCCCCTCTTCCCCCAACCCCCTGGCCATCTCAGACCCAAAGGCAACCAGGTGATGTGTGTAGAAAGCTCAAAGGTGGGACAGGGAAGGAAATGAAGTAGAAGGAAAAACTCCAGCACCATATTTGGGCCCTTGAGGTACTGCGTTGCTTTGGTGAATTTACTTAACCCTTTGCAGATTGTTTTACCATCAGAAAAATCACTTTACAAGGTTGCCAATGGAAAGAAGTAGGAGGTGTGGCTCAAACCATAGAGTACATGCTTGTCAAAAGGTTCCTAGTTCAAACCCTCTCCTGCCAAAAGAAGAAAAGTAGTAGAATAAAACGTTTAACACAAAAAGATGACTAAACTAGAAAGTTGAAGTGGATTCTCTTCTCACTTAACACATGCACATTGTGACACAGCCAGACACAGTTGGTAGCAAACAGGAATCTGGAGCCAGACCTACCTGGGTATTTGCGTATGTTGTCTGTTCGTGGTGAGGGCTTGCGCTCAGAATATTTCGCTCTCACTTTGTGTGTGTGTGTGTGTGTGTGTGTGTGTGTGTGTGTGTGTGTGTGTGTCTGTCTGTCTGTCTGTCTGTCTGTCTGTCTATGTGTGTCTGTGTGTGTGTCTGTGTGCATGGCTTGTGCCCTACCACTTGAGCTCTACTTCTACGCTCAGCTTTTTTGCTCGGTTGCTGGAAATCAGTCTCTCAGCTTTGTCTGCCCAGGCTGGCTTCAAACCACAATCCTCATGAGTAGCTAAGATTACATGTGTGAGTCACTGATGTTTGGCCAACCTGGGTTTGAATCTCAGCTTTATTACTTAGAGCTGGGAAGTCTTCGGAACATCATTTAGTTGTTTGGTGCCACAAGTTCCTCAGCTGTGAGAAACAGGATACTAATTCTCACTTCATTACAGCCTTAACGCTCAGGATGAAATAATGACTGGAAAGCACTCAGCACCAAAAAAAGGGGGATATGACACTGGATGGGCTGGTCTGAGTCTTATTACAACCACACTTCTCCAACCTGAACAAGCATCACATTCCCCACTCCACCCCAGCTTGCTAAAATGCAGGGTGCAGGACCCTATCCTCTGAGGTTTGACCCAGTATCTGGGTGGGCTGAGATTGTGTAGCTCCCACATGCAGTTGTGGTAAGACTGTGCTTCAAGAACCACATTAAGGACTGATAGGAGAAGTTCCAAGAGGAGAAAGGCTCATAAAGAGACAGAACTTTGAAGCAGGGATGAGCAGGGCTAAGTCAGGGACACAGGTTCATTCATTCGCCGAGCAAATATTTACCCATAGCTCATTTTAAGGAGGGCTTTATATTCACCTATCAGTTGCAAGGACAAAGATCAAGCTCAGCAGAAGCAGTGAGTCAGAGGACTAACAACTCACTGAGTTAAACCAGAACATTGCCAAATTCAGTCATGTCTCCTTTAGGCTGGACCCTGAGTACCAGTTTTAAGTTGTGGCAAAATATGTATAACATAAAAAAATCACACTGTTACTCTTACCACAACCATCTGTCTTTTGTTAAATAGTATTCCCTCTTTCTTCCAAATTCTGGCAACCACTAGGGATTGATGTTTCTATCTTTATCAATTTGACTACGCTTGGTATCTCCTATACACAGAATCGTAAGGTATTTGTCCTTTTGTGATGGGCTTCTTTCACGTGATATAGTATCTTCAAGATTAATCTATGTATCTATGTTGTAGTATGTTACAATTTTCCTTTCTTAAGACTGAGCAATATTCCATGTTACATATATATATATATATATATACATATATATGTTTAAAGCAATTATTAGTGGACATTTGGGGTGTCATCATTCATGTTCATTTTTGTGCTTTCAGTACTTTGGGTATATGTTGGTAAATTTCATTATAGAGTTAATCAAGTTTGCTTTGTTGAAGATTAAGTTCAGTTCAACTCTGTCCCCAACATATCCACTCTTTCTTTTAGATATCCATATCTCCTGCCACTCAGGCATCTGGATCCCTCAGCTACTAAAACTTGGCTAAATCACACACGCCTGTACTCATATTAACACAACAAAGCTGGAGAGATTCTATCTGAACGCATTCTAGGCTAGGAGCATGTGTCATTCTTCTCTTCCATGTAGAGGGAAACTCCACCTTCACCTGTGGAGGAGAAGTCTGTGCCAGGAGTGTTAATGTAGCCAGGACCTGAGACTCTCAAGTCTGACACCTGGATAAAGGGAGTTGGTCATACTACTTACTAGCTGCCATCACAAATGATGTCAGCTTTCTGGTTTCAACCCTTATGTACTAAGGTTGTACAGAGATAAGGCCTAGTCACTGAACTAAGGAAAGATAAACTAAGACACAAAAAGGCCTGTAGGTATGGTTCTTCGACCACAGAAGAACTCAACAAGCACTGACCATCACTAATATTTAGTATTTAGTCACATAGATACACGTCACAGAAAATCATTTCAAAAAGCACAGAATGAAAAGTACTGGGCCAGAAACTTAGGATTCCAGGCAATGGGAAACCTTTTTTTTTTTTTTTTGTCAGTTGTGAGGCGTGAACATGGGGCATGGGCGCTGTCCCTTAGCTCTTCAGCTCAAGGCTAGTGCTCTACCACTTGAGCCCCTGTGCTACTTCCAGCTTTTTCTGCTTATGTGGTGATGAGGAGTCAAACCCAGCCAGGGCCTCAGGCATGCAAGGCAAGCACTCTACCACTGAGCCACTTTCCCAGCCCTCCCCCCCTCCTTTTTTTTAATCATAGGATTCAACCTGTGACTACAACCTGGCCCCAAAGAATTAAAAGATGCCTTTGGAAGGGAAACATGGAGGGCGAGAATGTATCAGAGTTCTCAGCAGCTAGCTATGAGATGAAGCGTTCTTTTTGCATTTTAGTTTGCAAATGCCAGATAAAAATGAATTCCAGCACAATGGAAATCAGAGACAACAAATTTGGCCCCCTAGAATCGCCCCAGTCCTGGGATGCGTTCTGATTTTCCACTTCTCAGAGGGGAGAGAGTTCTTACCTCTTCCCTTGGAAGAATATTCCACAGTGAAATATGACTCACAGTCGGGGCCCTGGCCTTTGAGGTTCCTTTTCTTCTCCTGACCCACTTTCGTCTTGCTGTGCCCTTTTGTACAAAGTCAAAGGAAGCCTCCCCTTGAGGAGCATGTTCAGGAGGACTGACATTCAAAGACCATTACCACCTCTTAAACTCGGCCCTGTTCATTTGGCCAAGCAAAGCATATGTAATTCTTTTAATCTTCCCTCATAAATCAATCTGTACGTTCCCTTAATAGTCCTTTCCCTGCGCTTTGAACTCCCTCCAGCCTGGCTGTCCTGAGCTCTTGTTCCGTTTACACTTGAGAATTGCCAGTCAATCACAAAACGCCTCTGCCAGGAAAACAGCAGGACCCAGCCAGGGTTCTGAGTGCTCTCCACACGTTAGACCGCCTGCTGCCAAGGGCACCAAGAGCCCTGAGATGAGCAGCAAGAGCTGCCAGAGAGAAGCGAGCCCTGCCCAGGGCCCAACCCCACAAAGCCAAGCTGAAGCCTTTGCTGCTACTCCAGTATGGTTTTGGACAGAGGTAGCCCACCTGAACAAAGTCAAAAAGCTGCATGAGAAGTCATCTCAGCCACTTGCACTTCTCCTTAGACTCCTCAGCATCTGCCCACCTTTCACATGGCTTCTTCCCACCATCGCAGGAAGGTTCCACAGGAAAAACGCAAGTGGGAGCCGGTCTTACCTGGAAGGTGCCAGCGTGGTCTTCTTCCTTATCACCTTCTCTGTTCTCTTTGAGAGCAATTAATGTGAAGCCTCGGAAGTAGGAGGGAGGAGCAGCCAAAAGCGTCACTGGGAGAGAGAGAGAGAGCGAGAGAGAGAGAAAGAGAGAGAGAGGGCAATTTATCAGCATAGGAGTCAACTGTGTTCCTTTGTCCAAATGGCATGAACCTGCATTCTCTATCCACAAGCTACACATGTGTGGCAGGGGCAGCACACGAGGAGAAGCTTCACTTCTAGAGGAGTAAAAGACTCTCATCCTCTTCACTCAGCTCCCTCTTACATTTCAGAACCTGCTAAATGCTTAATCTCTCACTGAAGACAAAACAAAACTAAACCGTTTTTTCCATACATTCTCCCTGTGTAGTACAGACTGGCCTTGATCTCCTGCATGTGCTTCCTGAGAGCTTACTTGAGAATTCTTCAACCATCCAGGGCTGTGATAAGTGTTCTCTCAGTAATCCCAACTGGATAAAGATAGTCCCTAGTCAGATACTTCAATCTGGACAGTTATCTCATGTTACACTTCCATTAGCTTGGCCAAAAAGAAAGTGAGCTCTTTACAGCACAAATTCCTCGAGGATGTCTCTGGTGGCACCGACTGTTGTGTTTTCTCCAGAACAACTTTTCTTCTTGTGGAAACCCAGCTAGACCATCTTCCCCAGCCCCCTTGCGGTTAGGTCTGCTTGTACCCAGATTCTATCAGTGGACGGAGACAATGAGCCTCCAGCCTGTGTCCTTCTCCTGTCACTACCTGCTGCACACAGGGAATCCGGCACAGGGCTCTCATGATCCGGAAAAAGTTCAGTGGAGTCACAAACTGGGTTTCTCAACAAGCGTTTGTAGAATCACTCACTGACCAGAAATATCCATATTGTACTTCACATGAACTGGATGTAAATTTACACTCTGAGGAGTCATTTGTTACAGCAATTGGCATTATGACTATATTATACGTCCCGTATCTACCAAGAAAACTTCCACTGAAATCTAGCTTGAGAGCCTAATGTCTTCTGTACTGGACTGTGAGAAGGCAGGGAAAAGAAAGGGCTGGGTTTTCATTCCCTTTGTATCCTCATCATCTAGTCCAAGTTCCTTCAGGTGGATGTAAATTAGGATTTAAATTACTGACTTTAGATACGGATTTATAGACTAGGGATCCCAAGCACCTTCTAATCCAGACTTCTAGTTTCACAGAGAACTAAGATACAGAGGTCAACAGACACCCCAGAGGTCATCAAACTACCCAAATAAATGCTGGCTTAGGGCCAGAGTTAAACGTAAGATAAGTGTGGTGCTCAACAGAAAAAATAGTAGGCACAATGTCAGATGACAGAACTGGGGTTTCTTGTCTGACACCCTAAAGCAGTCTAACAATCTCTAGAGAGAGGGTGGCAGACTTCCAAGGCTACCTTCCATAGTTCCAGAAGAAGAGGCACAGATGACAAGAGAGCAGACAATAAGGACACTCCACCAGATTTCCTCAAATTTCTTGGAACCATTTTAATATCACTCTGGTGGCCAGAACTTGTGGCTTTTTTCTGAAGGGCCACCCACAGGTCTCTATATAACCTATATAACCTCTTATAAAAGGCCCCATTTCCTTATCTCTGGTTGTGGCAAACTCTTGAGGGGTTCTTTACACTCCAAAAATGGACCTGCAAAATCAAACTAAACCTTGCTGGGGAATCTTGCTTGGGATCAAGGCCTTGTTCCTGCCCCGTTTTAATAAGTCACTTGGACCGAAATTCTCATTTGAACCTTGGTTTTCAGTGGGTTAAATTGTGTCCTCCTGCTGAGCACTGGTGACTCACACCTATAATCTTAGCTACACAGGAGGCTGAGATCTGACATCAGGGTTTACAGCTATCCTTGGCAGGAAAAGTCTGAGAGACTCTTACCTCTAAATAACCATAAAAAGCCAGAAGCAAAGCTGTGGCTCCAGTGCAAGAGCACTAGCCTTGAGCAAAAGGGCTCAGGGACAGCACCCAGACTCTGAGTTGAAGGCCCAGTACTGGCCCCCAAAATGAAATTGTGTCCTCCATAAATTTCCATTGAAATTGTAACCTCTAGCACCTGAGACTATGACCTGGGACTATGACTAGTCCCAGGTGGAATTCATTAAGAAAAAGTCATACTGGATTGGGGTGGGCCTTAAATCCAATATAACTAGCGTCTTTATAAGAAAAGGTACAGATACACAAAGGGAACAATGCTATGGGATGGCAGAAGTAGGTTGTTGATGCATCTAAAGCCAGGGACTGCCAAGGATTGCTAGCAGTTAGGAACACTCTTCCCAGGGCCCACCAGAAGAAACAACTCTGCCAACATCTTGACTTCTGGTTTCTAGTCTCCATATCTATGAGAGAATAAATTTCTGCTGTTGTAAGCCACTGGCTTGTGGTAATCTGCCCAGCAACCATAGGAAATGAATATAGATTTCTTCTGTGGAGCCTAGCTGAGACAGACCAGCAATCCCTGCTGCACCACTGCCTTTCAGTTAAGGCTCATACTCCCATAGGCAGGAATGGACTCAGACTTGACCCATGCCTCTGAGGCTGCACCAAGCATGATCCCATTGCCTCACATCCGGTCCAAGATTCCTCCATTGCCACTTTCCTGAAAAGCAGTAGCAGCTCACCCTGGAAGGTGCCACTTCCTCTATTCCTTGCAGACTTCTTCAGAAATCACTTAAAATTTCATCTTTCATGGGACTTCTATAAAAATGTAATGCTTTTTGCCTTGGACCCTCTTAGTACTTAAAATACCTACTGGCTTCCCCAAGTAGGGATACTGCAACTTGGTTGTGGGCCAAGACAGCTAAGGGCAGGCTCTGGCTCCAGTTTGGAGCTGACATGCCTAAGAAAGCCCGTGCCAGGAAAAAGACCAGTTCTTCCCTCCATCCTGTGGCAGCTGACTCTAAAGGTGCTATATCACCAATTCATGTCATCCCTGGCTGAAAACAAAACATGTAATAGATTTGACACCTGAAACCCTAAATGTGGCTCCAGAGTGTAGGTGGGGAGCTAACCCTGACCTCTCCAAGTCCTCAGAGCTCAGAAGAGTGAGGTGACTGTCACTTAGGTGGCAAATGTTCTGAAATGTTAGTGAAGATTTTTGGCCTCTTAACTCCCACTTCTCCAACCTTGGAGAAATTAAGAAAGGAAGCTAAAATAAAATAGAAAATGAAATACAGTTCAAGGGCCTTCTCAACAGTAGAAATGAAAGACAGTAGAAATGAAAATAAAAAGTACATCCTTTAGGAAACTTTCGAGTGCCAAAAACAGAAACAGTTAAACAGTGTGTTTAATGCCCACAGGCTTATGAGAAAAAAGAGATCTACCAAGTAAGACTCAAATATGTAAACATAGATACATAAATACAATTACTATCTATTGAATATAGGCTCTGAAGTCTCTATCCCCAGACAGCTGAAAACATGTTGCTCTGATTGCTTGGCATTACATCATTACTGGGAGGTATACTGAAGATGAACTGGTTCAACCTTTTGCTTTCTGCATGAGGTTTCTGATGTTCACAAGCTGACAGACTTATTTGAGTGACACCATGCAAGACAGCAACTAGGTCCCTAGCCTCATAGCTAAAGGTAATGACCTTGATTGTTCACTAAAATGATAATATTTACATGCATTTCTGGACTTCTGGAGACTGCCTTCTAGTCTAGTTTGGGAGTGACAGAAGAAAATCTGTTATGCTGCTTTGAAGTCTTACCTTGTATTTTTAGATGCTTGCCTGAATGCAAAAGGAATGTTTATGTTATGTTTGTTGTTGCTGCTGTTGTTGTTTTGTCGGTCATGGAGCTTGAACTCTGGGCCTGTCCCTCAGCTCTTTAGCTCAAGGCTAATGCTCTACCACTTAAGCCACAGCACCAGTTCCAGTTTTCTGGTGGTTTATTGGAGATAAAAGTCTCATTGACTTTACTGCCCAGGCTGGGTTTGAACTGTGATCCTCAGATCTCAGCCTCCTTGAGTAGCTAGGATTATAGGCATGAGCCACCAGTGCCCTGGCTGTTTTTGATATGTTTTTAAAAACTATATTGATGGGTCTCAGTGGTATAGTTCAGTGGTAAAACATATTGGTTAGAACTTGGGTTTGATCCCTAGGAATGCAAAACAAAATAAAACAAAATAAAAAGGATTTTGTAAAAATGGAAATGGAAGTAATTAAGACTTGTAACTCCATGTTAATTATTTTTTGAGAAATAATTAAAATTTTCCCTCTTTACTGGTAACGAAATAATTAAATCAAGTGGTTTTAATGAATCTATAAAAATCTTTCAAAGTGTAAAGAGAAGCTGAAAGTTTTTTCCATATTTGTGAAAGCCTACCAGAAATCACATCTATCATATAGTTGAAAATATAATACAATTTTACATAAAAACCTTCATAATTAGTACTTTCACCTTAAAATACCAGGATGAAATACAAATGAATTAAAATGTAAAGTCCTTGAAATCATACCTTGGTATCAAACTAGATACTTAGTAAATATTACCAGTGATGAGATTACTGTTACCTTATGTCTTGTTAACTGCATTTGTTTATACAGTTGTAAGTCCTTCAAGGATGAGACCAACCTCTTATCTTAGAACAGTGACTAGCACAGAGCTAATGTGTCGTTAAGCTTACACAAGAATGTTTATGGACTAGTAGATTCAGTATTGTTAAAAAATATCAATTCTTGGGCTGGGAATGTGGCTTAGTGGTAGAGTACTTGCATTTATGAAGCCCTGGGTTCGATTCCCCAGTACCACATAAACAGAAAAAGCCAGAAGTGGTGCTGTGGCTCAAGTGGTAGAGTGCTAGCCTTGAGCAAAAGAAGCTCAGGGACAGTGCCTAGACCCTTCAAGCCCCAGGACTGGCAAAAAAAAAAAAAAAGTCAATTATCCACAAATTAATCTATATGTCTAAATAAAACTCCTAGCATGTTTTTGTGATATTGAAAAGTGATCCTAAAATTTATATGGAAATGCAAAAGGCCAAGAATATGAATATCCAAGACAATCTGGAGAGAGAGAGAGCTATCAGATATCAAGCCATATGTTGCTGCTATAGAAATTAAGCCAGTGGACTACAGCAAGGAAACAAAAATGGGCCAGTTGGGCAGTGAATATAGGAAAATTTCCACCTGTGGAAACTTTACATATGATGGAGGATGAGCACTGGAGAAAATTATACTTCTATTAAGGACAGCTGGGTAGCTATATAGAAAGGTAGATATTGGTCTTTACCTCAGATCATATGCAAAATAAATTCCATCTGCATTGTGGAGCTAAATGTGAAAGTAAAACAGTAAAGTTTTTAGGAGGTAGCATAAGATAAACTGCAAATGGCCTTGGAGCAGAATTTTTTAAACTAGAATATAAAAAAAAACCTTTGGCCATAAAGTACAAGGTATACAAATGAAGAAACAGCAAACTTCAGCTCATGAAAAGACACCATGAAGAACAAAAACAGCAAATCATAGTGTGAATAAAATACTGATAACTATAATCAGCAATTGATTTTCTTTGCTTTTAATTTAATTTTTTTAAATTGTTATTATAAAGGTAATGTACAGAGGGGTTATAGTTACACAAGTCGGGTAAAGACTACATTTCTTTTTGGACAATGTTACCTCCTCCTCCCTCACTCTGATTTTCCCTCCCCACCCTCATTTTCAACATAGTGTCCAGTGAGTACCACTGCTGCATTTGTTCACATTTTGTCCCTCCATTTCTCTACTTCCCCTTACCCTCCCGAAGACAGATAAAAGAATAAACAGAACAAAAAGAAAACAAAAACAGATGGGCTGGGAAGGTAGCTCAGTGGTAGAGCGCTTGCCTTGCATGCATGAGGCCCTGGGTTCGATTCCCCAGCACCCCATAAGCAAAAAGAAAAAAGCCGGAAGTGGTGCTGTGGCTCAAGTGGTAGAGCGCTAGCCTTGAGCTAAAAGAGCTGAGGGACAGCGCCCAGGCCCAGAATTCAGGCCCCACGACCGGACCCAAAAGAAAACAAAAACAGAAAAAAAGAAGAAAAAACCTCATTTCCATGTGGTATATATACACAATGGAATTCTATGCCTCCATCAGAAAGAATGACATTGCCCCATTTTTAGGAAATGGAAAAAGTTGGAAAAAATTATATTAAGCGAAGTAAGCCAGGCCCAAAGAAACATAGGCCCCATGGTTTCCCTTATTTGCAATATCTAGTATATGTATGAGTCAAGTGGAAAAGGTCAGATAATGTGATGTTAGGAAAATGAACCCTTAGATATGTATTTTAATGTTTTTTTCTTTCATGAATGTGTTTCTAATGCATTTATAAGATTATTTCTTTGTTGCTTTGTATGTCCCTCCCCCACAGTATAACCCCTGCTTTCACTATATTTGATGTCAGTATAACTTGTGGAGGAGATGGGGAAAAACAAGTCGTTTAAGGATACAGGTGGACCTGTTGCAACAATGAGAGTACAAGTTGTCATGTCCAAAACGAGCTTTACAACGTCGGTGTGGGGTGTGTGTGTGTGTGTGTGTGTGTGTGTGTGTGTGTGTGTGTGTGAAGGATTGGGACTGGGGGAGGGGGGTGGGAGGAGGCTGGGAAGGGATGTGAAGGGTAAACAAAGGAGGAGGCTGCAATGCTTGGTAAGAAATGTACGCATTATCCTGCCCATGTAATTGTAACCCCTCTGTACAGTATGTTCACAAATAAAATAAAATTTAAAAAAAAACCTCATTTCCATTTCCTATAGTTCATTCCAATAAATATCATTTGGTATGATCAGATGCACATAGGCATTGTACCTTTCTGCTCCTCTTCAAAGAGTTTCCTCCTTTGGCCTTGCCGTGTGTGAATGCCTAAGACCTGTCCAGTATAAGTTATTATGTCCTGGTATAGTTTAGATCTAACTTCCACATATAAGAGAAAACATGTGCTGTTTGTCTCTCTGAGCCTGGCTTACGTCACCATGACTTGTTCTAGGTCCTTCCATTTCCCTGCAAATGGCTGTGTAAAATTCCATTGTGTATAGGTACCACATTTTTTGGGTCCATTCTTCTATCGTAGGGCATCTGGGCTGTTTCCACAACTTGGCTATTGTAAATAGTGCAGCAATGAACCTGGATATGCAAGTATCTTTGTGGTATCCTGGCTTGTGATGTTCTGGGTGGATGCCCAGGAATGGTATGGCTGGGTTTGTAAGGAATATTAATGTTAGTTTTTTGAGAAACCTCCAGAGTGGTTGTCCAGAGTGGTTGTACTAGTTTACATTCCCACAAACAGTGCAATAGGGTTCCTTTTACCCCACATCCACACTAACATTTGTTGTTGTTGGAATTCACAATGTTGGCCAATCTAACTGGGGTGAGATGGAATCTCTGAGTTGTTTTTATTTGTATTTCCTTTAATGGCCAGGGATGATGAGAATTTCCTCATGCATTTCTTTGCCATTCTTACCTCTTCTGAGAACTCTCTCCTTAGCTCCTTTGCCCATTTAGTAATTGGATTGTTAGCTTTGGGATTGAGTTAGTTTCTTGAGCTCCTTGTATATTTTGGCTATTAGACCTATGTCTGATGTATTGCTGGTAAAGATCCTCTCCCAGTCTGTTGGCTGTCTTTCTAGTTTAGGAACTATGTCCTTTGCTGCACAGAAACTTTTTATTTGACATAACTTTATTTGTCAAGTCTCTCTCCTATCTGCTCTACCTGTGTTACTGTTTTCAAAAAGTTTCTGCCTATGCCCATAAATTCTGGTGTTTCTCCTACTCTCCTGCAGTAATTTCAAAGTTTCAGGTCAGACATTGAGGTCTTTGATCCACTTTTAGTTGATACTTGTGCATGGTGACAAACAGGGATCCACTTTTATTTTTCTGCATATGGATACCAAGTTTTCCCAACATCAATTATTGAAGAAACTATCTTTTTTCCACTGTATATCTTTGGCTCCCTTATCAAATATTAGATAACTAGGTTTATGGTTTTATTTCTGGATCATGTGATCTGTTCCATTGATCTTCACATCCATTTTTTGTGCCAATACTAAGCTGTTTTGTTATTACAGCTTGTGGTCTGGGATTGTGATACCACCAGTGTTATATATTTACTTATTGATTTTTGCCAGGAGTTGTTTAGCCATTGACTTTTATTGTTGGTGGCAGTCATAGGATTTGAACTCTGGGCCTGGGCACTGTCCCTCAGCACTTCAGCCCTTCAGTGCTCTACCACTTGAGCCATGGCACCACTTCCTCTTTTCTGGTGGTTAATTGGAGATAAGAGTGTGGCCTTTTCTGCCTGGGCTGGCTTTGAACTGCAAACCTCAGATGTCAGCTTCCTGAGTAGCAAGGATTATAGGGGTAAGTCACTGGTGCCTGGCTAGCAGTTGACTTTTAACAGCAACAACAAAAAAAATGTAAAGAACTCTTACCACTCAATAAAATAAAGACAGCACAATAGGAAAACATAGGCAAAATACATAAAGTAATATTTCATGGAGGGAAGTGCCTAAATGGCCTAAACGCGTGTGAAACGCTCTCAACCTTATTAGTCAGCAGGGCAATGCTAATTAAACCCACAATAAAAGTGATTGCTTATCTGCCAGATTGACTTCATTTAAAAGAAGTAACAATATCATATGTTGTGAACTGAAACTTTCACACATTTGATGAAAGTGAAAATTAGCAGTTTCGCTGGGAAATTCTTTGGCGCCGTTCGCTGAAGCTGAGCATGCCTACACTCTTTGACCTCCCAATGCCACTGCTAAAGTGACAGAAATGCACCCACACATGCACCAAAAGCTATTTCTAAGAATGTTCCTGGTGACTGCATTGGAAGGAGCACCCAACTATGGACACATTCACGTCTCCCTCAGCCACAGAACAGATCTATAAGTTGTGGCACATTCTTAGATCTCAATGCCTTGCAGTAATGACAACAAACAGAATACTGCTACACACAACATGGGTAAATCTCGCAGACAAGTCTGAGTGAGAAAACACAGACCCAAATACAAATAATGTGGTTACATTTATGTGCAAATATTCATACCAAGCTCAAAAACAGGTAAGTGATCTAGAGTTCTGGAGGTCAAAGTAGTGGTCAATATGTGGGAAAAGAGGCACCAGGAAAGCTACTGAAGAGCTAGTCTTGGTCTATTTCTTTTATGTACCAGGACTTAAACTCAAGGATGTCACACTCAGCTTTTTCAGTTATGGCTCTACCACTTGAGCCACCTTCACTATAGCATTTTACTGGCTAACTGAACATTGAGTCGGGTTTTTCTGTTCAGGCTAGCTTTGAACTGTGATCCTCGATCTCAGCCTCCTGTGCAGCCAGGATTACAGGCGTGAGCCACCAGTGCCTGGCTCTCCTATTTCTTGATAACATCTACATGGCTTTATTCAACATATGCATCACTAAGCTGCATGATCTGTGAACTTTTCTTTTCTTTTTGCCCATCCTGGGGTTTGAACTCAGGGCCTGGGTTCTGTCCCTGAATGTCTTTGTACTCAGGGCTAGCACTCTACCACTTGAGCTACAGCACCACTTCCAGCTTTTTCTGTGTATATGGTACTGAGAAATCGAACCCAGTTCATGCATGCTAGGCAAGCCCTCTACCACTAAGCCACATTCCCAGCTCTGTGAACTTTTCTGTATATAACTTGTGTTTTGATAAGAACATTATTAAACATTGTTCCAAATGACAAATGTCCATCTTCTTGTACACAGTACACTTAAAAGGCTAAGCATAATCTTAGCTTCCCAGAGGCTTCATTCTTGCGGGTTCTAGAAAACTCAGGTCGTCCTGTACCTTATTAAATATAATACACAAGACAGAGGTACTGTAGGCTAAATTCGGTGTAATTATCACTGGCGATGATGTTACCATGCAGTATAAGCTGAAGGAAGACAGAAGACACTAATCTCCAGGGAACTCCTTTATATGACTTTCTCCTGAAAGGCATAAATATACAGCATATTTTGAGTCCCAGGAACAACCAATGACTGCCTGGCAATAAATAATAGAATCTTCTCTCTAATGACTCCTCCCAAGTGCCTCCCAAGAGAGGCCATTAAGAGAGGGGGAAAATCAAGAAAAATGCTTACATAGGATGTAAAAAAGAGAGAGAAAAGCAGAAAGGCTATTAGGAGTCATCCTGTGAGCACATAAGGAGAAGTAGTTAGGAGCAAAGATTTAGGATTTGAATCTCAGAGCTACCACCCACTCACTAATTCCATGACCCTTGGCAATTTACTTAACTTCCCACCTCATTTTTAAAAAGAGGTTAAGTATATTGTTTTTAGAGGACTACAGAATGGATTAAAGAAATACTGTGAGCAATGGCTGGCATTTATAAAGAGTATGAAAATTGAATGGCATGATGGTATGTTGCTGAGGATGATAGTGATGGTGGAGATGGGAATATTGTGGATGAATAAGATAATGATGAAGACAAGGGCCACGATGATGAAGACCACGATGATCAGCAGGCTGATTAACCAAGAGTTTCAAAGACATAGTCTACTTCACGGTTAGTGTGCCAACAATCTGACAAAAATCTTGATCAACTTTATCCATTCATCTTCTATGATTTAGCTTTGCTAGATCTTGTCTACTCCTCCCTACTCTAAGGAACGGAATCTGAGAGTCTGGAATCAAGTCTCAGACACCTGCTCTGTTACTGAGATGCTCCAGGCTTCAAGCCATACATCTGAACCACCATGAACATCTGCTTCTATCTCAGCTTCTAATACACAGTTATGAAGAAGGCTAGAGCATTAAGTAAGCCACAGGGGTCCCTTCCCCATTCCATAAAACATGGTATACAGTTTTGGGAAGCTGTCACTCACTTGCTTCATTAAAAACTAGCACAAAGCCTTGAGCTGAAGAGCTGAGGGACAGCGCCCAGGCCCAGAGTTCAGGCCCCACGACTGGACCCCCCCCTCAAAAAAAAAAAAAAAAAAAGAAAGAAAGAAACTAGCACAATAGCTGAGCTTGATGGCTCAGGTCTGCGATCCTAGCTACTTGGGAGACAGATTCAAGGGATCCTTTTTCAAGGCTAAACTAGGAATAAAAGTTTTTTAAGACTCCATCTCTCACTCAATGGCTGGCCAATTGGTGAGTACTTGTCATCCTCAGAGACACAGGATTGACACTTCCCTAAAACCATCAGATAGCAGCCAAGCCTTTAACAGATGAGCCTTTGGAGGGCATTTCAGATTCAAACCTTAATGCTAAAGAAACAATATTTGTGAATAAACAGAGGTGGTTAACCAACAGGCAATGGTTGGCATATGTTATTGGCATGATAGCCAGTTATTCACTTCAAAACTGTGTAATTAGATGAAAAACTAGGGGAAAACTCTAAGAGATAGTTGAGAGCTCTGTCCTAAGCTTTGACCTGCTCAACATTCTGATCAACTTCTTAGATAAAAGCTTATCAGGCCTGCTTATAAAATTGTATAAATCCAAAATTAGATTATATGGACAGTCATTCAGTGACAGAATCCAGATTCTATGGATGGATGACAGCTACAGAAATGAGCCAACACATGTTATATTAAGTTATCATTAATTATGTCAAGTCTTATTTTCAAGGCTGAATGTGATGGTGCATCCCCAGCTACCTGGGAGGCAGAGACAGGAGGATTTTGAGTATGAAGCCAGCTTGGGCAAAGTTAGGGAGACCTTATCACCCAAAATGAAGCGGGGAGGGGGAGCTGGAAGCTATGAGGGCTCAAATGTTAAAGTACTCAAGTGATAAAATGCTTGACTACAGATCTTGAGTTCAATCCTGGAAGATGGGTGGGGAAGAAGTTAATGTATAAAGAGGAAAAGTTTAATTTGGTTCATGGTTCTGGAGATTTTGTCCAGGATTAGAGGTCCTGGAAGTGGCACATGGTGACAAAAGCATGTGCTAGAGCAACTCCTTACAACTTGTGCAAGGAAGTATTCAGAGACCAAGAGACGGGGGTCCCATCATCCCTTTTGAGAGCATGTCTCCAAACCTAAGAACTTTCCATCACCCCCACCTCCTAACCATCCATGGCACATTCCTACAGCATCACCCTGGGGGCCAAACTTTCAGCACATGGATCTTTGAGAACACTACTCAGACCAAATCTCTGCAGTTAAAGAGGACAGCAGGCTTCCCAGCAAAGCAAGGATTTGAGTTGGCTGTAGGCTGGGACAAAGCTAGAGAATGGCAGAGCTACCACAAGAGCAAGCACAAGACCTGACAAGCTTCCCACATGCAGTGTCCCAGAGAGGAAGACAACTAGCCCACCATGTTCTGCCCCATCAGAGCATGTACAGAGGATAACATACAGGAGACAGAGACAGCATCCTATAAGGAATGTTGAAGAAACAAGGCCTGGCATTTTAATCAGAAGAGAACCCATGATGGCTGCATATCTACAGATATCTCAAAGGCAGCCATGCAGCCAGAAGAAAGCCTTATTTTGTTTAATTCCAAAGGCCAAAGCTGAGCACCAGTAGTTCACATTTGTAATTGTAGCTACTGAGGAGGCTGAGATCTGAGAATAAAGCCTCTGGCAGACAAATCAGAGACTCTTTTCTCTAATTAATCAGCAAATGCCTGAAAGGGGAAGTATACCAGCTTTGAGCTAAAAGTTACCCAGGAGAACATGAGGCCTAGAGTTCAAATCTCGGTACCAGCACAGAAACAACAAAAATGCAAGGCACTGGTAGCTCCGGCCTAGCTACTAATCCTAGCTACTCAGGAGGCTGAAATCTGAGGATTGCAGCTTGAACCAAGTCTGGATAGGTAAGACTCTGAGACTTTCATCTCCAATTAATCACCAAAAAAGCCAGAAATGGAACTGTGGCTCAAATGATAGAGCACTAGCCTAGAGTACAAAATCTCAGGGACAGTACCCAGTCATGCGTGCATGTGCGCGCGCGCACACACACACAAGAATATGTACCAGAACACGAATAATATATAGAAGTTCCATGGAAGACAGATTTTACAATAGAAAAGCTGGGGCCCAGTCTCTGAGTATTGCAGAACTGAAGGCATTCCACTCTCTATCCCACTGTACTGCTGTCCTTCAGTCACAGGATAGGGCAGTGCTGTGAGTGGATGCTAAAGAATGACACTAAGACTGGGTCAGGCAGCTATGGAAATACATGCTCCTAGAAAAGGAACCGCTTTTGCACACCTCTTCATGACTCACCAGTTTATCTTAATAGAAAGCAAAATTTCTGGGCTCTAGCCCCTTGACGGGGCCCATTGGAACCTTTGGTTTGTTGGTTTAAAGCTCTCCAAGTGATCCTAGTACATAACTAGCTTTATCCACTGCCACAAATGTTTCAGGGAAATTCACTCTAATCATTGAAGGCAGCACTTTCTCTGCCTTGCTTCTCCACGTATTCCGAGCCTGTGACTGGCTCAGGGGAGGGCAACCCCTTCTCTGACCTTTTGCCTGTTATTGTTCTGCTTTGCACTTCTGCATCCTCAGTGTGGGCAGTTTCCCTCATGTATAAATCTTCTACCTTCTGAGTCTTCACCCAGGGCCCAGCCCATCTACCTGCCCCCAGCCATTGTCAGAAGCACCGGACCACTGGGAGTCCTTTCCCTCTGCCGCTACCACCCAAAGCTTCTCACCTTCTTTTGTCTGCCATTGGTGCTCACCTGTCTCTCTCTCTCTCTCTCTCTAATGGACATCTTTCTCTATGTTCCATCCAGCTATCAGAGAGAGAGAGACAGATAGACAGACAGACAGACAGAAAGTCAGACAGAAAGAAACCCCATAACATGTGGAACTACTATTCAGATCCATGCTCTGCTTCTGAGTATTCCTAGCTGTCCACACTTCTAGCACACACACACACACACACACACACACACACACACACACACACAGTGATTGGCGACAGAACCCTTCTCCTCACTCCTCACTCCTTACTCCTTACTCAATCCACAAAACAGATTAGCAAACATCAAACCACACTGTAAAAAGAGTCATGTTCTTTAAATTGTTAAACAAATCATTGGATGGGTTAGGCCACCATTTAAGTTCCCATGTTCACGAGAGAGTCTGGCACCCCATCCTATCTGAGCTTCAGCTCCAGTTCAACCAAAATATTTGGCTAAATGAGACATTTTATACCAGCAAGAACTAGCTAGTATCACAAGAACTTAAAAAGAGAGATTGGGAAAGAGAGGGAGAAGGACAAGGGAGGGAGAAAGAGACAGAAAGAATAAAAGAGAAAGAAAAGAAATGGGACACAAAGACAGGAAGGAAGGAAAGAAGGAAGTAAGAAAGGAAGGACTTCCTTTTCTACTCACTATATGTGCTTCCTGAGTGGGCATGAGAGTCTAACTTCACTTTCCTCACTCTGACAAATAGTGAGAATTTCTTGCTGGAGTAGGAGCAAACTAATGGTTTTATCTGCTGCTCCACTGAGGAAATGATTTCTTCCAATGCTTGAGGGAAAATAGAAGTACTGGACTTCCTGAGAAATGCCAATTCATTTCTATTCCCCACTAGCAGAATATTCAGAGAGGTGGATAAATTAAACAAGATTTAAGCTGGTATCTCTGTTATATTTAATGCACAATTTCAAAGAATCTTTAAGGAATTATTTTGACTTATGTGATTTTTCACTTGCCATAGTGCCTCTTGAATCTAAGCCTTAAAATAGGATTTCACTGTACACAAATTATTTCTTCCATTTTCATTCTCAGTGTCTTGTCCTTTTCTCTCCCCTCATCACCTCCTTTATTGAAGAGGAGATGTTATAGATCTTCTACACACACTTGCATAGACTCATGCAGACATAATTGGACACACACACCTGTGTTAGCATGTACATTTGCACCCCTCCCCTCAACACTCCTTTTTCTACCCATTCATTTAGCAGGAATATCATGCTGTGGAGTAAGCCCATCTAGTAGACATTGCCCTGAACAAAAGAGCAGGAAATACTATGCTTTTACATGACAGATATTAAAACGTGACAAAGAAGCTAAGTATCTCTCAAAATAAATGTTCCTTTCCCTCCTTTTTTTTTCCTTTCTTTTTTGAGATAGGGTTTTTGTCACCAAAGTTGGCCTCGAACTTGTTATCTTCCAGCCTCAGTCTTCTGCGTGCTGGGATTGCAAGTGTGAACCACCATGCCTGCCTCTACTTCACCTTTTTGAAAACTACATCTCTCCCTCTCGTTTTAGCCAGCCTTGCTATGTTTCTCAGCCTCATTTGCAGTTGGGTGTGGCCATATGACTAAACTTTTACCAAGGAAGTGCATTTAGAAGGCCTGGGTACACATCACTATAATCCAACACTTGTCCTCTATTTCTATCTCTCGTCTCTGTACCAGGTAAGACCGGAACTTAAATGTGATGGAAATGCACTAGCTGCAGCCATCCAAGGACAGTACCATCTAAAATCAAAACCAGTTTAAGTTAGGCAAACTGTCTTAACAAGTATCCAACAGGTACAATTCATTGTAATGTCATTTATTTAACCTAATGGGTATAATGGTGATTGCAGCATGGAATCAATGTGAAATTATTCATGAGTTTACTCTTTTTCATATTAATTATTCAACAACACTTATAGCACATCTTAATCCAAATTAGCACATTTCAAGCATGTAATAGTCACTCTTGATAGTTGGTTAGTAGCTACCTATTGAACAGCACAGTGCTACAAGATGGCAGAGCAACAAGGTAGAAGGAACTTTGGCTCCTGGGGGACCTTGTGGAACAAGATATCCCATCATGCTGGTGCTCTGGTTTGTTTCCTGTTTTGAATGATGTATTTTGGAATCTCTTTGTAATTAGAATTGACTTGGCCTATAGCATGACTAATGTAACATGCTAAGAGTTTTCTATCCCCCACAGAATTTAACCTTGACCGAGACCCTACATTCTATAGGGCAAATAGACAGTGTGATAGCAAAAAAAAAAAAAAAAAATTCTTGATATTGGCCCATGTTTGTGAACATGCTAGCAATTACAGCCTGTTATTCCAATTGAGAGTTGCTATAACAGCCCAAGTGATCTGTGTATGGTAAAGTGTTCAGGTCTTCAATCTTGAAAAGCTGGAGTTTGACAGCACTTTCATTTTCTTGTATGTTTTGACATTTTTCATTTCCTCAAACTTAAAACAATAAACAATCCCCACACCATTTTTTCTGTTCTGTTTTCTTCCCTCTCCGTTCCCCCCTCCCCTCTCTCTTGCTACACTGGTATTTGAATTCAGGGCCTAATGCTTGGTAGCTGGCACTCTACTGCTTGAGACACACTTCCAACTCTTGCAATTTCTTTCCTTCCTTCCTTCTTTCTTTCTTTCTTTCTTTCTTTCTTTCTTTCTTTCTTTCTTTCTTTCTTTCTTTCTTTCTTTCCTTCCTTCCTTCCTTCCTTCCTTCCTTCCTCCTCCTCCTCCTCTTCTTTCTCCTTCTTCTTCTCTTTCTCCTTCTTCTTCTCCTCCTCCTCCTCCTCCTCCTCCTCCTCCTCCTCCTCCTCCTCCTCCTCCTCCTTAATTCAAACTAAATACTTGCTTAAAAGACTACTATAACCAGGCACTGGTGGCTCATACCTATAATCCTAGCTCCTCAGGAGGCTGAGATCTGAGAATTGCAGTTTGAAGCCAACCCAGACAGGAAAGTCCTAAGATTCTGTCCAACTAACCACCAAAAAAAACCCATACAAACAAAATAAAACAGAAGTGAAACTGTAGCTCAGTGGTAGAGTGCTAGCCTTGAGAAAGAAAAAAAAAAGCATAGGAACAGTATCCAGGCCCTGAGTTCAAGCCTCAGAGCCAGAAAACACAAAAAAGGAGAGAACAATTGTTGAACCAAAGAGGTAGAAGTGACAAATTCATTATGTCAGCAGTACTCCTTTGTTAAGTATTATGTAAGAAATAATTTATTTAAAACAGCTTTGGATTCTCAGATCCTACATATGTTCTGTTCTATTATATAGTTTTACGAGCACAGTCATATAACATCTGCATGTACCAATAATCAAATCAGTCTTTTCCCATATCCAATTTGTTTCTGTTTCCCCACAAACAAAAGGAAATGGCTAAAAACTGACAAGGTTCTTTATGTTTCTAAATCAATCCTCTGTTTTATGGAGAAATGCAATCCCGAAGCCTATAAAAAAAAAAAGCAAATGTAAATAAGGATCCATCATTTTATTACTTTCTATCTTGTGAGATGTCAGTTATTGTCTTGATTTGTTGATCCTATTTTCCCTCAAGGAATCTTACCATTCAGAAGGCTGAGGCTAGCTGAATGGATTCATTCTACTCTCAACTCAGTTCATTCAGTTGGCACAGAAGACTAGTTAAGAGTCTAGGATTTAGAACTGGGGGTGTGGCACAAGCAGTAGAGCACTGGCCTAAATTTAAGATTCTGAGTTCAATATCCAATAGTATACACGCGTGCACATGCGCACACACACATACACACACACACAAAGGATGTTATCATGTTATCATGGATCTGATTCCACTGATTATTAGCAGTGTGACCATGGATAAGGAACTAGACCTTTCTAAGGCTTGGTCTTCTCATCTGTAAAGTAAGAATTATAATAAACTGCCTTAAAATACTACAAGCAATGTGGGAGATGAGTAGGAAGAACTTAATATAATGTCTTACCCAGTAATTTGTTGAGGAAATTTTCCTATTTCCAAACTACTCATCTTAAAACATTGTACCTATTATATGACAATTTCTTTTGACTTGGATTTTTAATTCTTACAGAAATACTAGGAGTAAAAAAAAAGTCACAATGGCTCACAGAGGTGAAGTGGCTTGCTGATGTCACAGTAAATGTGAGACCAGACAAAACTTAAAACTGCCTCATCCACCATTAAATCCTATGCTTTTCTCCACCAAGTTGTGCCTAGTTCTACAGGCAGTGTGTGCCTCAGAGAGGGACAAAGAAGAGAAAGCAAAGCCTCTTTGGAGGTCTCCAAACCTCCCTGTTCAGAATAAATCCCCCAATTATGCTTGAAGTTGGATCAGCTTTTGAAATCTCCACTGCACATTCTTTTCCCATCAAGTTCCTTGAAATTTCTTTTTAAAGAGCATCTAGGAAAAGCCACTCTTATTACTTAGAGTCTGTCTTTATTTTCCTAATAAACAGACCTTTGGTCAGACAAAATAGCCTCTTTTATTTTCAATCAATTCTTGAATATTTCAGCTGATTTTCGTCTATGTGGCTTGAAATTGTGATCTGGGAAAGGCTGATCCTGCACATTGTCTTCCTATAAGGGAAGCCCCTTGAGGATCCTCAACTTGTTATTTTTAATCACTGTAATCTCCTTTCAAAGGAGTTCCTGGTTAGAAACAGAGCAGGCCTTTCAGGGGCTTTCTAAAGCACAATTATTGAGGGATGGGGGGGGGGGTAGAAGCAGTGGAAGAGAGAGAAGAGGAAGTCAATATAGCACTAACAACTTGAAAAAAACTGCATAATAATCTCAACTAAACTCAGGCTGCAAGGAAGAAGCCCCAGGATTCAATGTTTTAAAACTAGTGATCATCTTATTCCAGCCTAAACTGGACTAGGCTTTTATTCCAAAAAGCCTATCCTCTGATTGAGGGCCATGGAAAGAAGAAGCTATTTGGAGATTAAACTGGAAGACAGAGGACAGAAATTCAAGGCAGGAAAAGAAATCATTGATCTCAAGGACTCTGAAGGATCCTAACTGGAGTAGGGGGCGAGGGAGGGGTGGGGGGGAGAGGGGGAAGGACCAGGGGAAAGATAACTTCTACAATCCTAAATCAATGCACCCAGAATAATGCATCAGATTTACATTTAACATAATTATCCTAACAAAGTATCAGCCAATAGAAAATATCTCAAGTTAGGCCAGTGCCCTTTCTTCCTAACTTCCACTGTTGTTAGTCACACAATGTTTGCTCAGGAGGCCTTAGCATGGTTCCTGTGAGATCTTTCTTTCCAGGTCCCCTTGCCCTAAGAAAGGAGAAAAGATGATAATCCCACCTACAGCCTGAGTGGTGTTAAAGTCCAAAAGCCTGAAGCTTTAGGCTGGGGAATTCCGGGCCCTGCTCTTCTATTGCCTAGCTTATTCTGCTTGGCCTGGGCTTTTAGGGAGTTCTGAGATTTCTCTGGCCAGGTGATTAGGGAATATGTATCCAACCAGTCCTGCCACCACAGTTCCCAGTGGTCAGCCCAACAAGAGGATTAGTGTGGGAAGAGATGCCAAGAAGACACTTGGCCAGAGCTCCAGACTAGCCTAAACTACCAAAAAAAAAAATAAAAATAAAAATCTTTCTGGGTTAAATTAGTTGTTTTAGACAAGACTTCTAATGCAGAAAACACCATTCATTCATTCATTCAATCAATCATTCATTCAACGAATTGGTGAGGACCCGACGAACAAAGTCAGTCATTGGTAAATGGGACTGGAGGAATGGTAAAGAAACCTACTTTTTAAAGAAACCTACTTTTAAATATGGGATATACATGCGCGCGCACGCGCGCACGCGCACACACACACTACACACACACACTACATACACTACACACACACTACACACACTACACACACACTACACACACTACACACACACACTACACACACACACTACACACACACTACACACACACTACACACACTACACACACTACACACACACACTACACACACACACACACACACACCACTTGGATCAGGTATATACCACCTATCCTACCTGCTGTCCCTCAGGCACACTCATCTTTGCCACCCAGAGGAGTTGGATAAAACAGCTCCTTTTACAGCTGGGAACTAGGTTCAGAGAAATTAAATGGCTTGCACAAGGCCCCTAAAAGGAACTCCTTTTTAGTTTGGAGTCATCTCTTCTGCTTTAAAGAGTGGGATTGGCTTCCTCCGTGATCTCAGAACCTCTGTTCTCGGGAGAACTGAAGAAGTCCAAGAGTTTACTACACTCAGTTCCCTGAGATCCACGCCACCCACCTTGGCGACGTGAAGGTCTTCCCCAGCCTGCTCGACAAACAACCTGACGCCAGCAGCGACAAACCGCGCGCTCCCTCCAGACCCGGTGCGTTCTCCCCCAGCATCTTCCATGGTGGGGTGCCCAGGAGCCCCTGGATGTACCCGTCCCAAGGTGGTTCCTGCCCACGTGTTGAGGACGCTAGCGCGTGCAGGGCGCCCGTAGTGAGCCCGGGTCGCTCCAGGTGAAGTTAAGCCAGGTACGCGAACCCAAGAAAACCAAGTGTTTCTGGCTCCTGGTGCCAGTCCTGCGCGGGGCGGGCTCCAGCTGACACTGCCCAAACTTTCTGGGGGGCGTTGCTCCCGCGATTCTGTAGGGAACCAGGAGGGCAGGTGGCGGGGGCCAGGCTCCCATTTGCCATCCAGCCCCGGCCCTGCCCCAGGTGAGATCAAGCTGGTCTCCCTCCCCATCTTTAATCCCAACGTCCGGCTCGGAGAACGGCGGCGGCGGCTCGGGAATAGACGTCTGGGACAACCTGGATGAGCAGGGCCTTTAGGGATGGCCTCAGAGGTCTTAAGATCGAGGCCCAGGGAGGGGCTCACCGGCTTGGATAGCCCCTCCTGGCACTCCCGAAACCTGGCTCGCAGAGGAGTCGCGTAAACACGACGAAACATCCCCGGGGCGCGGGCTGCCGGAAGTCCCACAGCCATCAGAGTAGGCCTCTGAAACCGGGGGTCCCCCTTCTGTTCTCATCGGAATCTCCCTCCCGTTGGGAGCCTAGCCGGGATTCTGGGGGGTGACTCCATTCCTACTGGAACCTCTCCCGGAAATCCAAGGTCCCGTTCCTAGCCTCGGACCACAGGAGACTTAATTTGGGGGAATCTTTCCAAAGACCCTTCAGAGAAGAGCGCCTGGTTCTTTCTTCCCTGAGACCCAGGATGGCCTGGGGGGAGACACTGAAGTCCCTTCCCCGTGAAGCGACCCGGGCACGCCGGGGTGACTGTCCCGCTCAGAGCCAGTTGGTGAGAATCTGGTCTCTCCGCTTCACTGATGCAAGTGCGGAGAGCTGCCCTGCCCTGCCTTGGGACACCCAACCTGAGAAAAGCCAGGGTTCCACCCTCCCCCGCGCCCCCAGCCCCAGAGAACCGCCCGGAGCAAAGCGGGACCACTCCCCTCCCGCCCGCCGAGGCCGGAGTTCCGCGGGGTTCCCTCGCAGTCAGGCAGGTGAGCGTGCCGGCGCTACAACCCCAGCCTGGGGAGCCGCGCGCCCGACCTCCGCGGTCCCCGCGACGGCCCAGGACGCTGGCCAGAGATCTCCGCACACAGCTGGCTGCCAAGAGGGCTGAGGACAGCCTGGACGGAAGGAAGGGTCCTGGCGGGGCTTCGCCAACCCCGTGCGCTCGGGGGACTGTGCGCGCCCCTCTAGTGCCATTGGGTTCGGGGCCCACTGGAGGCTAAGTCCGGCACTCCCCCCACGCCATCCGAGGCTACTTACCGCGGTAGCTGCTCCCCGGCTTGTAGAAGTCGGGGTCGCCTTCCACGCGGAGGCTGAACTCCGTGTAGCCCTCACGCCGCGTGCCCTGGGCGCGCAGGATGCGGCTGCAGTAGCCCTCTGACTTGGCCACTTTGTCCAGGGTCTCGTCGAAGGCCAGTGCCGTGGCGAGGGGTAGCGCCAGGGCCAGCAGTGCCAGACTCCGGCTTAGCTTCTGGGGCGTTGGGGACAGCCTCATCATCGCAGGGGGTGGAGGGGTGAGGGACCCCCAACTTTGTGCTGCTGTCGCTGATCCTCGCCGAGCGACTCCTGCCTGAAGGGGGTCCCGGCTGGCGGTAGGCGAGACCCGGAGAAGCTCCAAGCCGCGGGCTGGTGGCACCGAGACCTGCCCGGCTCCGTTTGGCGGCGGCTGCCGAGCTGCGCTGCGTGGAGCAGAGCCCAGCCCGCCAGCCGAGCGAGGAGCGAGCGAGCGGCGCAAAGGAGGGGAGGGCGGCGGCGAAGGAGCAGGAGGAGGGAGGGCTGATTTTTTTGCCCAGATCCCCAGGCGCAGCGCCGTTTTGTTTCGAGCCGGGCGATTAGCGGAGCGGTGCTGTTTATTTTGCGACACTGGATTCCCAGGGTCTGCTGGTGGAGATCATAGGATGCCGGGACCCTGGGAAGGGAGGGGGCCGGGGGGAAGCTCTGTCCCACTACCCAGGGAGGCTGCTTCCCCTGACCCCCGGCTTACACCCTGAGCCCTGAGGAAAAGCCTAGGAACTAACTTTGACGCGCACCTACTCTCAGTGTAGCCAAGCTAGGCGGTCTACTGGCAGCCCAAGTTCATGGTGGTCATTCTTTTTTGTGGTTGGTGGTGGTCGTGGGGCTTGAACTCTGGGCCTGGGCGCTGTCCCTGCGCTCTTCAGCTCAAGGCGAGTGCTTTACTGTTGGGACCACAGCGCCACTTTGGGTTTCCTTGTGGTTTATTGGAGATGAGTCTCAGGGAGTTTCCCTGCCTGGGCTGGCTTTGAACCGTGATCCTCAGATCTCAGCCTCCTGAGTAGCTAGGATTACAGGTGTGCGCCACCGGCGCCGGGCTATGGTGGTCATTGTCACTGCACACAATAAACATTAGATGACTTTCACTCATTTTATAGGCGAGCAGACAGCAGCAGATGCGCTGACCTCGCGGGCTCCTGTGCCCTTCCCGTGGCCACATTGGACCAGCTTGGACCAGAGAGGTGAGGATGGAGACCAAGGACTTATCTGGGTCCAGCAGGCATACTGCCCGGGGCCACAGTGTTTTTGGAGATCTATGAAAATGTTTTCTTTAAAAGCAGAAGGGACAAAAATAACGTTTCGATTACTGAAAACGTTTTGCTATACAACGTTAATATATTCCTCTTTATACCCACACAGCTATAAAATATGGTTTTAATATTGCTTTAGGAAGACAGGAGCCCACAAAGAAAGAAAAAAGACTGCCTACAACCCACGAAGGTCCTCATATGGCCCTGGAAAGGCGTTTCTAAAGAATCCAAGAAGAGTCTGTGTTCTCTGGGCTTAGATTTTAGTTCAGGTTCACAGATCCCAGACACTGCTTTGGGGAGAGGTGCTAAGCCTAGGGACTCTCTGGGCAGGGACACCAGCCAGAGGGCCAGAGGGGAGAAGGCCCAGGGCTGGGTGTTCTCACTGTTTCTCAGCAGGAGAGACATGAATGGCGCCTTGCCTGTCCTGCCACTCACCCATTGTGAGACTGGGCTGGACAATGTCTCCCAGCTTATTTCCTGCTCTCAAAGGGGTGGGGGGAGTAGAAGCTACCAGATCCTTCCTGGAGTTGTGCTAGAATTCAATATAATGTCTCATATAAAGCACTTGATCTGGTCATCCGTATTTCCCAGCCTTGGAAACACGTTTAGCCCCCTGTCTCCCTTGAATATATATAAATTTGACACCTCCTCTCCGCTTTACCTGCTTTTAGAACTTTGGCTTCCCCCCTACTCTTTCCCCCAGGGCCTTCCATTCACAGTAAGGGCCTCCCTTTAACAATCCCTCTCCAGTACCCCCACCCACACACAATGCACTTTCCAGGTCAATTTTTCCTTTTTTGTTTCTTGCCCATCAGTACCAACAACCTGAAGGAGATGTCACATTAGCGGTCTACATTCCCCCCTCCTGCCCACTGCTGACTCCTTAGTTCTTGTGCTGTGATTCATTCTGTAGCACCCTCTTCCAAAGGTCACCTGAGAATAAGCCCCCTCTGTAGCCAGTTATAACTGAATCCCAAGAACTGACCCTTAGCAGCACCAGATCCGCTGACCAGCTCTTCTCCTTCACTCAACTGGCTTAGGGCTCATACCTGACTGCATGTTTCAAGGTTCCATTCATCCAACAAGCTTTCACTGCATGGAGATTTGAAACCAGGCTCTGTGCTGAGTGGTGGGACAAGAAAGGAACAAAAGCTCATTCACTCATCATCCTTCCATTCGTCCATCTACCCTCCCACCCATGTCTAAGGCTTCAGACATGGCTGCTCAGTATTAGGGTACAGACAGACATGTTACTTGCTTCTGTGGATCTTATAGTCTTGTGGCAAAGGCAAATATTAATTACATGATTATGAATTTTTTAGATCGCAATTATGATTTTATGCTACAAACTAAAATGAGTGGTTCAAGAGAGTGTACTTGGTGGTATCTCGTGGGGGAGGGAATTACCAAGGTGAATAAAATATACCTCTTTCTTCATAGCGGATTGTTGTATGTCCAACTTGCCAAATATGTGCCTTTGAACATCTTTTCATTTACATCAACATGTCCAAATTTAAGTTGGAGGTGGGCGGACATGGAACAGGCACGAACAGAATATTTAATGTTTTTATTGGACATGGATAGGAAAATCATCTAGGGAATGGACTATGCTGGTATGGAACAGGGAGTGGCCTTGAACTTATTTCTTTGTCTTTTTTTTTTTTTTTAATTTTTGAAACAAGAGCTTACTACATGTTCCAAGCTGGCCTGGAATTTTCTGTGTGACCCAGCTGTCCTCAAATTTGCAGTCCTTCTACCTAGCTCCTGAGAGTTTGGATTACAGGATTAAATAAATGCTGGCCAAGAACCTGCATTTACCCAGCTTGGTCATTCATTACTTTGGTTGGTTCCATCATCTGGGCTGTGACAGCAGGTTCCAATCAGCTTACTGAGTTCCAACCCTGCTACATGAACTAGATTTTCCTAACCCAGTTCGGCTGTCACTTTCGACCTCCGCTCTCTCCTCCACACATCCAATCCATCACCAACATCAGCAGCCTCACCTCCAACTACCTCTGCGAGAATCTGTCTGTTTCTCTCCCCCTTCTTCTGCCACTTACCCAAGCCAAGTTGTCTTCCTCTCTCAGCATGCTAACTGATCTTCCCCTGTCTTGTCTGCCAACCTGTCCTTGGCCCTGAAGCTCAAGTGATCTCTCTTAAAATGCAGATTTGAATGTCAATCCTGGGGTTGAAATCCTGAGCAGTGAATTTCAAGGTTCTTAGAATAAAGACAGATTTTTTAAGACAGCCCTCAAGGCCCTCCGTGCTTCATCTGCCTCTCAATCCAGAATCTCTTCTTCCATGGGCTCTGGCCAGTTTTAGACACTTTTGCCTATGATTTCCCCCTTACTGGATCCTTGCAAATGCTCTCTACTATCTCCTCGCTGCCACTCTCTGATGGCCAACGGCTATGCACCTATGCACCGGCACCCTTTCAATCTCAGGAAAAAGCCACTGCCTCAGAAAAGCCCTTCCTGATTTCCTGGTGATCTCCTGAACCTAGCACTTTTTAACGGATTCAAGCTGTTAAATACTTACATATTCATGTTTTTTTGTTGTTGTTGTCTTTGTTTGTGGGGTCCACATCAACATGGCATGTGTATTCTGAGCACCATGTATGCAGTATGCTGCTGGAGTCCGCGGGGCAGTGTCTATCCACCCAGGGACTGTGGCGCCATGTCTAAGTTGCCAGGGTCTGTGGTGCCACAACAACATGGCCAGGGTCTGTGGGACTGTGTCTGTGTGTCATGCTTGATTTTCGAATTATGTATTTATTCACTGCCTATCTCAATCACTAAATTCTAAGCTCCATAAGGGCAAGAATACTATGAGGCTGACCAGTATATCCTAGTCCCTGGCTCATAGTTGAAAAATCTATTATAGATAGGTAGATAGATAGATAGACAGACAGACAGACAGACAGACAGACATAGACATAAGAGTCAGCAATAGGGCTTGAACTCAGGGTCTGGATTCTGTCTGTGAGCTTTTTTGCTCAAGGGAGTGCTCTACCACTTTGAGCCACAGTACCACTTCTGGTTTTCTGGTGGTTAATTGGAGATAAGTCTCGAAGACTTCTGACTGGCTTTGAACCTCAATCCTCAGATCTCAGCCTCCTGAGTAGGCAGGATTATAGGTGTGAGCCACCAGCGCCCAGCAAGCTCTATAAATATCTGTTCCTGCAAGCTGGGTGTATGGCTGTGGCCTGTAATCCCAGCTACGCAGGAAGTGTAAGATAGGAAGCCAGCCCAGACAAAGATGGTGAGGTCCTACCTGAAAAATAACTAAAGCAACAAGGCGTGGGAGGCATGGGTCAAGCAGTAGAGTAGAATACAAAAACCTTTAACAACCCCATCCCTGGTGCTCGCTAGCTCAGCCCACGTTTCAAGTTAGCTTTTAAAGCCTTGATATAGTCTGTTTTTATCCATTTCATCTGGACACCAGGACTGCCCTGCTAGGTTCCAGTATCCTCTCTTTCCCTGTTGTCTCTGCACGTTGGCTTAGCGGCACCAGCCTAGAGTCTTCTCAAGCCTCCTCCTGTTGCAACTCTCCTCTCTGGACTGAGGTCCTGCAGTCTCTGCCCCTCCAGACTTAAGAAAACTCACAAGAAAGAAGTCTCTTATTTTGATTATTGTCTTCTACTGGATTGTCATGTGTCTCTGTCTCATCTCCTAGTAATGAATCCAGCTTATTTTTTTATTTAATTTCCTGTTCAGATGTTTTGTTCTGTCGTAAAATATACTGGACTTCAAGAAATCTCTTTCCAGTTTGGTAGCCTACGGCAGAGCTGATGTTAGTTGCTAGGGTGTTGCTAGGGAAAGTCATTTAGCCTGGGCAGATAATTAACTTTATCAGTGTGTGGGGGTAGGTCACTGAGAAGAGCTGGGGGCTCCACTACTTCAAGAAAAAAATTCCTTCGATCTGCTTCTTGCTTTCTCTTTCTTTCTTTCTTTCTTCCTTCCTTCCTTCCTTCTTTCTTTCCTTTCTCTCCCCTTCCTTCCTTTTCTTTCCTCTCTCCCTCCTCTCTCTCTCTCCCTCCTTTCTTCTTTTTCCTTGAGAAAAAAAAACATTTTTCTAGAGTAATGTTCTTCTAAGTGTAAGTCATTAAAAATGAGTGTCAGACATCTGCCGCAAATGCAGATGCCAAAACCCTACCCCAGCCCCACTGAATCCGCACTTTGAACAAACTCATGTGATGTTCAAGAAACTCCACTATCCTGGCTCCATCTAGCTCACCCATGCTAAGCTGCGTGAAGTTGGGAGGGTCCTGAGAATTCCAGCCTAGGTCTAAATTGCTTATGCAAAAAACTGGAATGTGCAGTACCTATCTTCTCCACCTCCCAGGAGTTTGAGAAATGAATAAATGAGTAACTAACATCACTTTATACATTTCAAAGTATTCATTAAAAAGTTCTTATTGTTATTATTCTTGTACTTATTTGTAATAAGATTAAAAAAAATGCTCCATCTTCCTTTCCTAACTCATAGGATTTAATTGATAAGTTTTGTAAGAAGAGATTTCAAGAAAAAAGAAAGCAGCCTGGCAATGAAGTTGGATTGTTCAGCAACCTATTGTTTTCTGTCATGAGGAAAAGTTCCGAACATGTGTGCAAGTGAGTTAGCAAATTCTGAGATGAAGTTATGGGTGATAAGTATATAATAAAAATCCTTAAACATATTAATTAACTCAGAAGCTATTTCTTAAGCACTAGCTATGTTCCAGGCATTGGTCACTGCTCATTACCTTCGCAATTCTGAAGCTGATTGAGTCCATCCCACAATTTTACCCACAGTATGAGTTCCTCTGGCCACCTACTCTCTCAAGTCCCTAGTCCTCCAATTTTTTCCTTTTCTCTGATCTCTGGATCATAGTTCTAACCTGTTTCCCATTGCCAGATTCAGATTGGGATTATAGAACATCATTTTCAAGGCAGAGTCCCTCTGCCCTTAAAACTCTCATCTCATTTATACTCCTTCATCTTCTCTGGTCACCTACAGCCTCTAGGTCATGCACCTGCAGCCAGGGTGAACTCTACAGCTTGCTGCTCAATGCTCTGCTATAGGTCCAAGAGACTAGCAGGAGACTAGCAAGTCTAAACTGATAATTTAGCTATAGCTCTACCTCCTACATGACAAATAACTTGGCTTCTCTCCGTATCTTCAGCCTCTCCCTTCAGTCCCCTTGATCTTGGAATCTGGAGCTGCCCACAGCAATCTCATCCATTTCCTCACCATTTCCTTGCTTTGACTCTTCCCTGTGATGAAGCCTATAACTTTAATCACTTTGGATTTTCCCACCCATCCTGTCAGTTCCTTCCGTATCTGGTCTGAATACCCTGCTCACCTATTTTTAACCTTATCTTCAGCAAGACTCTCACTCTTTAATGTGTGTGCATTCTCTCTTATTAACCCCTAACCTAGATCAACTAAGCAAAGCAATGGGAATATTCCAGATTTCTGTGAGTTCTGCTACTTGAAACCCAATAACCTTGCCAATTGCTCTGGTACAAACTCTTGAATACTATGTTTAACTCTACTTCTTTTGTTGTTGTTGTTGTTTTTGGGTCCGGTCGTGGGGCCTGAACTCTGGGCCTGGGTGCTGTCCCTCAGCTCTTCAGCTCAAGGCTAGCGCTCTACCACTTGAGCCACAGCACCACTTCTGGCTTTTTTCTTTTTGCTTATGTGGTGCTGAGGAATTGAACCCAGAGCCTCAGGCATGCAAGGCAAGCACTCTACCACTGAGCCACCTTCCCAGCCCTTAACTCTACTTCTTAAAGCTATTCCTAGTCACTTTCCTTTTCCATCCTTGTTGGTGGTTTACATCTTTCTTCTAGTTCCTACCATTTTTTCAAGCTGGATCACGCTTGTGCATTCTTTGAGAAGTAACTCCCTCTCCTATTTCATCCCTCAAGTAGAAAACATTAGATGTTAGTTCTCTCAAATCTCTACATCTCCTGCTTTCTGTGAGCACTCATCTAGCTATTAGCCTCTTTCCATCTCTTATCTTTTTGTTTCCCTTCCTTGTCCATGTTCTTGGCTGGCACACAGATTAAGCCTCTCATGTCTAGAAGGAGAGCTTGAGATGATGCTAGACCTGATACTGAACTTATGACTAGTCCTGTTTTCCTCCTCCTATACCCTCCATGCTATCACTTACTTCTCAGTTTCTGCTCATTTTCCATGTAGTATCATTTGGAATCAGCATGGGTCGTTTTATTGAAACTGCTCTGAGCGAAGTCACCTAAGACCTTCTACTTCCCACACCAGTTGTCTGAATTAAAACAGACACAAGCTATAAGTAAGGTGCCTATCACTCACCCCTTGCAGCTCACCCCTTGCAGAAGTTAAAGGGCAGCACCAGGGAAGGCCTTCCAAAGCTTCAGCCTGAAGATCCCTTAGTCCCTCTGCTTTGGGTTTATGCAGTAGAGCATGCCCTGTGCCCAGATGCAACAAAGCTTTCCAGGTACAGCTGTGGGCAGCTCCCAAGACTGCAGATCCAATCATCCAGCCAGCCCAGGCACAACCCACATTCCCATGCGTCTCTTGCTGTGAATCTAGCAAGCTAACTCATGCTGAGCTATAATTTTTGTAAGGAAAAATTTTATCTTAAATATTTTATAATTTTACACTTACACAAAGGAAGAGCGAATGGAATAACGGACCTCCTCATTAGCATATATTTTAAATTATTACCTTTAAATAAGCTATACACAAATTTCTATTTGGCACATCACTTTATGAGTGCAATGCATCTTGACCAGTGTTACTCCTCCTAACCATTCTCCCATCTATCTCAACTCTACCCATCCCAGGTTACCTACTTACATTTCCACATATGTACATTGAATGTTATGACAATATTTGTCCCAGAATTCCTCTTTCCATTCATCTGCCCTCAATCTCTAAGCCCCATTCCACTCAGACATGTTTCAGCTTCTTGATATTCATTTTGTTAAACTGTTAATTGTTCAGTCAGGCTCAGAGAGAGCCACCTTTTTGAAGTTATGATAGCTTCATGGCTTGGACCACATGACCATGGCACACTACTGCCACCTGGTGACAGAGATATGAATGTGCAGCAGAATTACGTAAGGAGTGTAGCACTCAGGACTCGGGTCACCTCCCTGGGTCTGTTTTAGAAGTTTTGATTGTTTGCCCTTTGAGAATAGTCATTGAGTTTTCTTACTATATTTAAAATAATGTCTTTGCATAAAGTGCTCAGTGTATTTATGTGAAATTTAGTCTTTGATCCATTCATCAAATATGTATTAAGATATAATTTCTTCCTTCAAGAAACTGCAGGATGCTGGGAATGTGGCTTAGTGGTAGAGTGCTTGCCTAGCATGCATGAAGCCTTGAGTTCAATTCCTCAGTACCACATAAACAGAAAAAGGCTGGAAGTGGTGCTGTGGCTCAAGTGGTAGAGTACTAGCCTTGAGCACTCAGGGACAGTGCTCAGGCCCTGAATTCAAGCCCTAGAACTGGCAAAGAGAGAGAGAGAAAGAGAGAGAAAGAAAAAGTAAGAAAGGACAAAAGAAAGAAAGAAAAAAGGAAGGAAGGAAGGAAGGAAGGAAAGAAGGAAGGAAGGAAGAAAAAACGGCAGAAAGAACAGAGGAGGAGACATGTACTTGAGTTCTTGCAGCTTGAAGAAAGGAAAAGATGAAAAGGAAGAGGTAGATGAGGGTAAAGCAGACATGATGAAAAGAGCTGGAAATGAGAAAGAAGACAGAAATGGCCAGAAAGAGCATCTAATGACAAAGGAACACCTAAGAGTCAATAAGAAAGAGCAGAGAGCACGAAGCTCCTATCCTCCAATTATCTTAATGAGGAGTCCATGTACTACAATAAAAGGCAGGGTTGTCTTCCAATTAACTGTGGCCTAAGTTTTCATCCAATCTAGAAATACAATTGCTTGCTCAGGTCTCAGGTTTACCAATTGGATGTGGCTTCATTTCTGTCCTCTAGGAGAGAGTGAGGGAAAGGGAAACATTGTCCAAAAAGAAATGTACTCATTACCTGTGGCTGGGAATGTGGCTTAGTGGTAGAGTGTTTGCCTTGTAGGCATGAAGAAGCCCTGGGTTCAATTCCTCAGTACCACATAAACAGAAAAGTCTGGAAATGGTGCTATGGTTCAAGTGGTAAAGTGCTGGGCTTAAGCAAAAGAAGCTCAGGAACAATGCCCAGGCCCTGAGTTCAAGCCCTAGGACTGGGAAAAAAAAAAAGAAGAGACTGTAAAAAAAAAACAAAATACCCCAAACCCTTTAGTCATTTTCTGGCTTGCATTACTACACATCACCTTTAAATAAATAAATAAAATGCCCTCCAACTGTTAACTTCAAAGGTATAGATAGCTAAAGTAGCTGAGGGGGAGGGAGATTCTAGAGGGTTAAGAAGATGTGCCTGCTGGGTGACGGTGGCTCACGCCTGTAATCCTAGCTACTCAGGAGGCTGAGATCTGAGGATTACAGTTCAAAGCCAGCCTGGTCAGGAAAGTCTGTGAGACTCTTATCTCCAATAAACCACTAGAAAACCGGAAGTGGTGCTGTGGCACAAACTGTAGTATTCAGAGGTTAGATGACTTATTTTCCCCAAAGTCACAATCTATTTGAACACTTATACAGATCAAGAGACACCTCCCTGCCAATTAAGGCCCAAGACAAATGGCCTCTGCTCTCTTCCTTGTGTCCCTGCAGGCTAAAGTGGTTTGAATGTTTTAGAAAGGTATTAGGACTTGATGGATCAGTAGGATTAAAAGAGAAGAAAGGAAAAGGTGTCCTTCATAATGCAGACTGTAGCACAAAGGATGAAGGACAAATGGATACCCCTCCCCCCTCCTTCCAAGTGTGTAGCAGCAAGTCTATGTCCAAAAATTACATGGAAGCTGTTGTAAATGGCGATGAGTCTCTGGCATCAGGGTTCCCCTCAAAATGTTCATAAAAAAATACTGTACAGAGGGGTTACAGTTATATGAATAAGGTAATGAGTACATTTCCTATGGAGCATTGTCACCTCCTCCTTTGTTTTTCTCCTACCATCCCTTCCCTCTCCACCTCTGCAACTCCTCCCTCCCTGCCTCCCCCCAAGTTGTAAAGTTGGTTTTCAACACAGTGTCTTGTACATCTCATTGTTACAATGGATCAACCTGCATCCTTATTTCAGCAGGGCATTGAAATCAAATACAAGGAAAACAGGGGTTATATCATGGGGGAAGAACATAAGAAAAAAACAAAAAAAATCACATAGTACATTATAAATATATTAAAAACAATAGCAAGAAAGATAAAACCACTTGTGTCCCTATCTTGGGGTTCATTTCGCTTAGCATCATCTTATATGGTCATATGTACATAGCTTTTGACCTTTTCTGCTTGTCCTAGACATATATTAGTTATTGCAAATAAGGGAAACCATGGAACCTGTTTCTTTGGGCCTGGCTTACTTCACTTAATATAATTTTTTCCAAGTCTTTCCATTCCCTAACAAATGGGGTGGTGTCAGTCTTTGTGATGGAGGCATAGAATTCCATTGTGTGTGTGTGTGTGTGTGTGTGTGTGTGTGTGTGTGTGTGTATCACATTTTCTTGATCCATTCATCTACTGAGGGGCATCTGGGTTGGTGAATAATACTGCGATAAACGTAGTTGTGCTGGTAGCTTCAGTATGGCCTTGTTTATGATCCTATTTGGGTAAATGCCTAAAAGTGGGATTGCTAGGTTATAGGGGAGCTCTATGTGGAGTCTCTTAAAAAAACTTTTTTTTTTTGGTCGGTCATGGGGCTTGAACTCTGGGCTTGAGTGCTGTCCCTGTGCTCTTCAGCTCAAGGTGAGCACTCTACCGCTTGAGCCACAGCGCCACTTCTGGTTTTCTAGTGGTTTATTGGAGGTAAGAGTCTCACGGACTTTCCTGCACGGCCTGGCTTATAACCGTGATCCTCAAATCTCAGCTTCCTGAGTAGCTAGGATTACAGGCGTGAGCCACTGGCACCCAGTCTGTGGAGTCTTTTGAGGAACATCCATACTACTTTCCAAAGTGGTTGAACAAGTTTACACTCCCACCAACAATGCAGTAAAGTTCCCTTCTGTCCACATCCCCTCCAGCATCTGTTGTTATAGCCATTCTAATGGGGTGAGGTGGAATCTCAATGTTGTTTTGATTTGCATTTCTTTTATGGCTAGAGAGGTTGAACATTTTATCATGTGTCTATTGGCCATTCTTACTTCCTCTTCAGAGAAATTTCTCTTTAAATCTTTAGCCCATTTACTAATTGGGCAGTTGTTTCTTTGAGGATTTGGTTGGGGATTTAATTTTTTTTGAGTTCCAAGAATATTTTAGATATGAGACCCTTGTCGGTTGTATGGCTAGTGAAGATCTTCTCCTAATCCATGGGCTTTCTATTGATCTTGCTAGCTATGTCCTTTGCCATGCAGAAACTCTGCAGCTTCATGCAATCCCATTTGTCCAACCTTTGTTTGATTTGTTGTGTTTCTGGGTCTTTATTAAGAAAATTTTGGTCTGTGCCAAGGAGCCTTGGAGTTTCTCCTGTTCCTTCCTGTAATGTTTTCAGGGTATCTGCTTTGATTTCGCAGTCTTTGATCCATCTGGAGTTGATTCTGGTACAGGGTGATATATAAGGATCTAGCTTTTCTCAAAGTGTTTTTTCAAATTAGTGTATAATAATTGTACAAAATAATAGGTTTCATCATGATATTTGCATATATGTATATAATATACTTCAATCATATTCACCCCTCAGTCTTTTATCACACCTCCCACTGTTTCTTTTCCTTTTCTCTAGTAGTCTTCCTATTTTCATGTTTTAAAATGTAGATTCTGTATATGAGAGAAAACATGTGACACTTATCTTTCTGAGTCAGGCTCATTTTGCTTAGCATGATCACCAGTTCTATTTTCTTGCAAATGACATGATTTTGTTCTTCTTTATTACTGAATAAATAACACCACTGGGTATATATACCACATTTCCTTTCTCCATTTATCTGCTGCCTGGGCGCCTAGGCTGATTCCCTAATTTGGCTATTGTTCGGGTAATGCTGCAATGAACATGGGTGTGAGGTATGTCTTTTGTATTCTGACTTTGATTCCTGCACTTACTTTGTCCCTGGTCCTGGATTCTCATTATATTACTAAGGCAAGGCAACTCACTCAGGTGCTGACCTTTTAGAAAGATTCCTAAGCAGACTGACAGTCCTTCCTTAACCTTGAAAACCTGGCTGAAACAGAGCTTCTTTGAAGACTTTGCTGATGCCCCTGGGTGGGCCAATCATTCTTGTCTCTTAGGCCCCTGGGTTCGACCCTCCTGGTATCTTCTACATAGAAGCATCATCTATGCACACCTCTTGCTATCTCTCCTGACTATCGTTATTTGATTGCTTTCCCACTTGTCTAACACCTCTCAGGATGGTGTAAACTCCATGAGGGCAGGACCGTCTGTCTTGCTTTTTGTGGCAGCTTCAGCCCCTTGACTAATGTATGGCATATAGTAAATGCTCTAGTTAGTTGCACAAATTGCTTTCTTAGATCTGGAAATTACTCCTCCTGTTTTTTTAGATGACTATCAGTAACATTTCTTCCTTTTTTTTTTTTTTTTGTAGTACTAGGGTTTGAACTCAGTGCTCCATACTTTGCCAGGCAGAAGTTCCACCACTTGAGCCATGCCCCAGCCCCTCATTTCTTTTTACTGAAGTAAAAACTACTTCTACAGGATCCTCCCTAAATAACTCTAATTTACTTCCCCAAAGTAGCCTCTCATGATTATAAAGTATTTTCAAAACCCTCCCTTTATGGGGTAGAGTCTAATTCCTTTCCTCTTGAGGGTGGGCTGGATTGAGTGCCTTGCTTCTAATGACTCCAGGGACTGTTATAAAAGATACTGTGACTTCTTTTTTTGCTTTCCTATGTAGCTTTCTCTGGAAATGTTAGGTTCCAGGACATGACAAGACACTCAGGCAATTGTGTGCAGCCCCACATGTATCAGAAACTGAAGCTTCCTGCCATCTGGAAAAGCCAATCTTGGAAGAGCCCCTTGGGTCCAGTCCAGCCATCAGAGGATGCAGTCCTACCTTCTGTCTGCAGCACAGAGAGCCAGAGCACTTAGCCAGGTCACTTCTGGATACTTGGCCTACGGAAACTATAAGACAGTAGATATTGGTTGTTTCAAGCTGCTCTATTTTGGTATGATTGGTTATACAGCCATAGAAAACATACAGCCCTTTCTATATTTTTCTGAAAATTACAGCACTGTGATATTTTCTTCTTTTTTCCAAGTTAGACATGGTTTCTAGATCCCTTGTGCTTTCCTCCTTCCTAAGAGTATAGTGAAGTTTATCACCAACCCTGAAAAAGGCTGAAAACTGAATTAACGTATGTTTTGCTGTCCCCAAAGGGAAAGGCGAAATCTTTTCACTGAAAAAAGGTGTTGGTGTGCCTTGATTACTCCCACTCCATTTCATTATAACCAATTATAGCACACAGAGTTAGAAGAATTTCACACTTAACACCTATATATTCACTACCTTTATCCTATAATGAATGTTTTACTATACTCGCTTTATTACAAATCTAATGATCTCTTTCTTGTCCCCATTAGATTTATTTTTTGATATACTCTGTAAGTAAGTTGAAGATATCGTATTGACCTTTTGGTCAACCAAAATTTTTCGAGTCCTTTCCTTACTTGTTACCTTCCTCCAATGATTCCTTCACACCTTCTACTTGTTCTTAAAATGAGAGACTTATGTACATTTACTTATATAGAAAAGCAGACAGCTCTAGGAGAAATGGAGCAGGTCTTGAAGATGGGAAGACATATGAAATACTACTAAATCTTTCACTTCCTATCCATGTGATATTACATGTGATATTAAGCAAATGGCTTACCCCCTTAGTGTCTTGATTCTATTTTTTTTTGGGGGGGGTTCCAGTCGTGGGGCCTGAACTCTGGGCCTGGGTGCTGTCCCTCAGCTCTTCAGCTCAAGGCTAGCACTCTACCACTTGAGCCACAGTGCCACTTCCGGCTTTTTTCTTTTGGCTTATGTGGTGCTGAGGAATCGAACCCAGGGCCTCAGGCAGCAAGGCAAGAGCTCTACTACTGAGCCACCTTCCCAGCCTTGTCTTGATTCTTTTAATCTATACAATGAAGATGATAAGAAAGCCTCTACACTGCAAAGATATTTGGAGGCTAGGAAATTGTGTATAGAAAGCATTTAGCATAATATCTGTCCTGTGGCAAGTACATAATAAAGGATGACTAGCATTATTTGGTCCACCAATCTGCCCATCCAGATAATTTTGAATTGAGTCTGACATCTAGAGTTACATATCTTCAAGTCTAAAAAGGCTGATAGATCTTCGTGCCAGAAATATAAGTTGATCCCGAGAGTGGAACAAGAATTGAATCTTCTGTCAGTCACAAATATTCTTAAGCTTGATATTAATTATACAAACACAATGAAGTATTAATAGCTATTGCTTGTAGAGCTGACATTAACTATTCATTAGCCAACTTTTGATAGTTATAAATCTACCTTGCTCTACTGTCACCTTGGCCACATTTCTCTGTGTTATCTGTAAGAACATCACAAATGGCTTTGTCAAATGCCTTGCTGATTGATAAATGTGTTTACTACCTCTATCATATTTCTTCTTTTACCTGCCTACTAAATTTTTCATTAAGGAAAAGTAGGCTGATCAGTTTGGCAGGTTCTTTGCAAATTCATGGCAGTTCCTAGCATTTGTATTCTTTTTGGCATGCTTATAATCTGTTTCTTGGAAAGTCTACTGTGGGGAGAGTGCTGGTTGTACACATTCCTCATTGTACCCTTCTTACTAGGAACTCTCCACTAGTTACAGGTGCTGGTGGGCCATATAACAGTTCTGACCAATGGGGAATAGGTAGGAGTTATTAGGTAAAATGACGGAAGGGTTTCTCCAAACAAAGGAACTTAACATGCAAGTTTGCATGTTTCTTTCTTTTATTTTTCCTGGAGCATGGATGGACACACATGGTAATGCTGTAGATGCTGCCTTGGACCCTGAAGTAACAAGGATGGCAAGGCCAAAAGACTCTTCAAGAAGTCCTTGAGCAACTAAATGCTTAGATGCCTGCCTCAGGACTGCTCAGATGATGAGAAAAACAAGTCTCTAAATTGCTTAGTCTACTGTTTGGGAATGATGTCCAAATTACTAATGTCCAGATGTATCACATCTGTCCTAGAACTGAATTAGGATCAACCCACTGCTCTGAAGTTTGAAGAGTCCATCTTCCGTGATCCAGAAATCAGGTTACAATTTGACAATTGATTTTCCAGTACCACCCAACTCCCCACTTTTCCCTGTCTACATGCTAGTGATGCTATACTTATGTAGCAGCATTTGCTACTATAAACCTCCATGCATTCCTGGGTAAGAAATTTGTTTATTGCAGGAAACATGACCTCTGCAGGGAAGTTCTCCTGGTGATGTCAGATGTACCTTTTTCCCCTCCAAGTCTTGCTTATAGTTCTCAAGAATACCTTCAGAACAAATCAGGGGCACGCCTAGCCAGAACAATTGGGCTGTGTCCCAGTGCCTCTTAGAGACCAGTGTGCTTTAAAACTGTAGTCCAGCATTGCTTGTCCCTGAAGTACATGAACGAGGGAAGCTTTTGGAGTTCATTGCTTCAGTTCACGTGAGGTATGCACAGTTAAGACTCTATCTTCTCCAAGTAACTTTCTGAGCCTCAAGGGACAGCTGTCAATGTGAATCCAAGGCTACTGTTATCCCTTGCTGCTTACTTCTAAGTCTTAAACCTGCTTCAAGCCACCTGTTGCATGCATGAGCCTCATCTCAGTTGACTCAGATAGAAAGGTAACTAGTACACAGTGAATCTGCTTCACACCCTCGTTTGTAGCAGCTCAATGGCCTCATTCTTCTTAGACTTCAGGCCTCTGAAGTCTGCCAGTGTAGATGTCACTCCTTCCAGTTCAATGACCATTCTCCTTGACAAAGAGAAACGCCTGGCAGAAGAGCAGTTCTGTTTCCTGTCATCCACTGCTCTTTTCCTTCAGCCGCAAACCCTTGACTCTATACTTATTCTCTACCCAGACAGAAGGAAAACGTCTGTTGGGTTGATCTCGACATTTCTTGCACGTCTCTATTCAGTCCGGTCTCCAACCTTCCTTAAACAATTCCTAAACATATATTTGCACATTGGCTGAATGTATCTAAAGATATGAACAAACTAATGAATTCAATCAACTGTGGAGATTCAACAGGGAGTATTCAGTTGCTCAGACTGCAGGAATGGCTTGGCGCTTTGTTTCTGTTACATGTACAGTATAGGCTGACTTTACTTCTTGACTATATTTGTGTAGCAACATTTGCTATTCAAAAACACCAGGGAGTCTTAGCAGAATATACTTGGAAAACAATCTAGTAGAGAAGTGAGTGCCTGAATTTATTATCTCTTGAGCCAGTCCTTCTCTCTGCCAATCTAGATCCCAATTCCTTCTTTACTTGTGTCTTCTTACTAGTTTTCTCAGAGCAAAGGATGATTCTATGAAGCCCAGTCTCTACTCAATCAAAAACATATTAAATAATCTATTAAGCATCTCTATTTTAAAGCTCCTCATTTCAGAAGATACTTATTTTAGGCAGAGTTCTTTGTGTCATTTGAAAAACAGCAGGAATCGCAGAGTTTCTCAGATAATAAGTGCATTAGGCTCTGTAAGTCACATGGTCTCCCTGGTAACTACTCAACCTTGCCCTTGTATGTGAAAGCAGCCATGAACATCACATAAACAAATGAATGTGGCTGTGTTCCAAGGAAATTTTATGGATAGACACTGAAATTTAAATTCATGTAATTTTCATGGATCACCAAATATTCTTCTTCTTTTTGTTTTTTAGACATTTAAAAGTACAAAAACCAGGGCCAGAAGCTGCTATAGCTCAAGTGGTAAAGTGCTTGCCTAGTATGCATAAGGCCCTGGATTTAATCTCCACTTCACCCCATCACACACACACACACACACACACACACACACACACACACACACACACACACACACACACACACACACACACACACACACACACACACACACAGAGATGGCACAGCACAAAAGCCATTCCTAACTTCTAAGGTGAAGAGGTCTGGATTTGACTCTCAGGATCTAGATTCTGACCCCTGAAATAGAGACACTCTTAAAGCTGGTTCAGACACAGACTCCGGTACAGCTAGGAACTGTTGAAACCAGAAGAGGAGGTAGGAATCTATCAGAGACTCAGGCTATGCTGGCTCAGAAGTGATCAGCTGGTGACTTTGCTATGTCAATCAGCTTTTGTCTATTCCTCTTGGTCCAGCTAGCTACTCTTTTGTACCTAGAGTCACAACAAGTAAATCAATAAGCAATCCAATATACTGGGTCAAATGCAAGAAAATTGGCTTGTATTCACAGGATGTTATCAGGGACTATGTAAGGCAATAGCCAGATTGGAGAGGAGTTGGTGGACAGAGGTTTTGATAACATATAAAAAGTTTGGAATAATGTATATAGATAATGAGATAGGAATCAGGTGAATCTTGGAGAGTTTTAGAATTTGGTGGACCCATTTGGTTACCATTGGCAAGAAGTAACAGAAAATCCCATCCAAGTAGTTAAACCACTGTTTACTATAGTGTAAGTATCCTAAGTATAGGATGTTGGTCCATTTTGCCTGCTGGTCCAGCTCCAGTTTCTAGGAGAGTAGCTGGCGAACAGTGGACATCCAGAAACTGTATTCCATGAACAAATGACTTCTCATATAGTAAATGAGCTCCAGGATTAGTGAATACCACAGCTCACTGATATTATCAAGGATTTATGGTCAGCCTATATTTTGGTGAACTTTGTCTTCAGGCTTGTTTTCTGTGATCACAACAACTGCAGCATGGCTACTGTTCATTATAAATAGACTCAAAAAATGTGATGTAAGAGAGAAGGGTACTCATTCCTTGAGCTTCTTTTTTTTATTGTGGAAATACTGTACAGAGGGGTTACAATTACATGGTTACAATTACATGAGTACATTTCTTATCAAGTATTGTAGCCTCCTCCTTTGTTTGCCCTTCCTATCCCTTCCCATCCTCCCCCCGCCCCTTTACCCATTCCTCCCCCCCACCCCACCAAAGTTGTAAAGTTCATTTTCTACATAAGGACTTGTACATCTCATTGTTGCAATGGGTCCACCTGTATCCCTATTTAAACGATTTGCTCTTTTCCCTTCCCCTCGACAAATTATACCGACATCAAATACAGTGAAAGTAGGGGTTATACCGTGGGGGAGGGACATACAAAGCAACAAAGAAATCATCTTATAAATATGTTAGAAACAATTGCATGAAAGAAAAAAAACATTTGAATACATATCTTAAGGTTCATTTCCCTCACATTAACTTATCTGACCTTTTCTGCTTGACTTAGACACATACTAGTTATTGCAAATAAGGGAAACCATGGGACCTATGTTTCTTTGGGCCTGGCTTACTTCACTTAATATAATTTTTTCCAAGTTTTTCCATTTCCTAACAAATGGGGCAATGTCATTCTTTCTGATGCAGGCATAGAATTCCATTGTGTATATATATCACATTTTCTTGATCCATTTTTCTACTGAGGGACATCTGGGTTAGTTCCATATCTTAGCTATGGTAAATAGCTGCAGTAAACATAGTCATGCTGGTAGCTTTAGTGTGGTCTTGTTTGTCAGCATTTGGGTAAATGCCCAAAAGTGGGATTGCTGGGTCATAGGGGAGCTCTATGTGGAGTCTTTTGAGGAAACTCCATACTGCTTTCCAAAGTGATTGAACAAGTTTACACTCCCACCAACAATACAGTAAGGTTCCCTTCTGTCCACATCCCCTCCAGCATCTGTTGTTATTAGAGTTCTTGATTATAGCCATTCTAACTGGGGTGAGGAGGAATCTCAATGTTGTTTTAATTTGCATTTCTTTTATGGCTATAGGCTGAGCATTTCTTCATGTGTCTATTGGCCATCCTTCTTTCCTCTTCAGAGAAGTTTCTCTTTAAGTCTTTAGCCCACTTATTTATTGGGCAGTTGTTTCTTTGAAGATTTGTTGTTGGGGATTTAATTTTTTGAGTTCCAGGCCTTGTCGGTTGTATGGCTAGTGAAGATCTTCTCCCAATCTGTGAGCTTTTTATTGATCTTGCTAGCTATGTCCTTTGCATGCAGAAGCTCTGCAATTTCATGCAATCCCATTTGTCCAACCTTTCTTTGATTTGTTGTGTTTCTGGGTCTCCATTAAGAAAATTTCGGCCTGTGACAAGGAGACCTAGGGTTTCTCCTATTCCATCCTGTAATGTTTTCAGAGTGTCTGCTTTGACTCCGTGGTCTTTGATCCATTTGGAGTTGATTCTGGTGCAGGGTGATATATAAGGATCTAGCTTTAGTTTTCTACAAGTGATTAACCAATTTTGCCAGCACCATTTACTGAAGACGCTGTCTTTCTTCCATTCTATTTTTTTTAGCTCCCTTATGGAAGATTAGATGGTTATAGGTCTGTAGGTTCATTTCTGGGTTTTCAATTCTATTCCATTGGTCCTGAGGTCTGTTCTTGTGCCAGTACCACGCTGTTTTGATTACTATGGCTTTGTAGTAGAGTTTGAAATTTGGTATTGATATTCCTCCAGCACTGTTCTTTCTGTTGAGGATCGTTTTGTTATTTTGTTATTTTTATTGTTCCATATGAATTTTTGGATTGCCTCTTCTATTTCTTTGAAGAATGAGGTTGGAATATTGATAGGTATCTCATTGAATTTGTAGATAGCCTTGGGAAGTATTGCCATTTTCATGATGTTGATCTTTCCAATCCAGGAGCATGGGAGTTTTTGCCACTTTCTAAGTTCTGTATTGATTTCCTTTTTCAAATTTTTTAAGTTTTCATCATAGAAGTCCTTCACTTCTTTGGTTAAGTTAATTCCTAGGTATTTATTTTTTGGTGCGGCTATTACGAATGGAGTTGCTTTCCTAATTTCAGCCACACTTTTCTCATTGTTGACATACAGAAAAGCCATTGATTTTTGAGGGTTAATTTTATACCCTACTACTTTGCCAAAGTTTTGAATCAGCTTGAGTAATTTGGGAGTGGAGTCTGTGGGATTCTTTAAATACATGATCATGTCATCTGTAAAGAGGGAGAGTTTTACTTCTTCTTTCCCTATTTGGATCCCCTTTATGTTTGCATCTTGTCTTATTGCTGTAGCTAGGCATTCTAATACTAGATTGAAGAGAAGTGGAGAGAGTGGACATCCTTGTCTCATTCCTGAGTTAAGAGGAAATGGCTTTAGTTTTTCACCATTAAGTATAATGCTGGCTGTAGGTTTGTCATATACAGCCTTTATTGTATTGAGGAATGTTACATGGATTCCTAATTTTTCCAGAACTTTCATTATAAAGGGGTGTTGGATCTTGTCAAATGTTTTTTCTGCATCTATTTAGATAACCATGTGGTTCTTATCCTTGCTCCTGTTGATGTGATGAATTATATTAATTGATTTGCATATATTGAACCAGCTTTGCATCCCTGATATTAATCCTGTTTGATCGTGGTGTATGATTTTTTGGATGAATTATTGAAGTCGGTTGGCCAAAATTTTGTTGAGAAGTTTTGCATCAATGTTCATCAAAGAAATGGGTCTATAGTTCTCTTTCTTTGATGAGTCCCTGCCTGGTTTTGGGATGAGGGTTATGATGACTTCATAGAATGAGTTCAGTAGTGAACTTTTTGAGCTTCTTCTTAAGAGTGAAGAAACACTTTCAGAGGCTTTAGCAGATATCTCCTCAATCCTATTGGCTGGAAATGCATCACATATAATTTCTGAACTACTTACTGGTTAAGGGAATGGTACTACCATGACTAGCTTCAATCTAGGTTCTCCTCTGTGGGTGATTTTTCCCCCTATCCTTCCCCACAGGGCAGGGTCCAGTGTTTTGAGACATACTTGAATGTCACAGTTGGGGAGAGAGGGTGGTAATAGCATCTGGCAGATAGAGGCCAGAGACACAGTACATAGGGTAACCTCTCTCACAAGAAAGACACATCTTGTTTAAATTATCAGCACTGAGGTTGAGGAACTCTGACTTACACCCTGAGTAGAAACCTTCTAAGGCTATGGTGGGAACCTCCTTCATTGAAGCCCATGGACAAGGAGGCACATGGGCATTGTTGTGAAATTAGGGTGCGGTCAGGCAAGACGACATAAAAAGGAGGGAGTAAAGGAGAAGATTCTGGTTAGGCAATCAACTAGCAAAATGGATTGGATTTTCCAGTTTTAGCTAGGGACTGAAAGAACCTTTGGAAAGATTTTTTTCTTTATCACTGCTGAACAAAGAGTTCTTGGCTTCTATAAGCAAAAAAAAGGGTTCCTGACTTTTTGGGCAAAATAAAAATGTTAACCTGCTGGTCATTTACCACTCTGATAACTACTCAGGTAGAAAGATCAGGGAGAACTGATGCCTATTGATTGCCTGCTGTGAGTGTTGGTACCAGGAGCACCTAGGAGGTGTGGAGAGAAACCCAAGGAGTTCCATGTATTACTCCAAGCAATCCTCAGACCTACACAGCACGACATGCAACACTGTGCCTGGTCAAATCACAAGGTGATTTACTTGTGAGCCAGAAAGCTGGGATTCTCCACCATATGCTACACATGCGATCACTTCTCTGAGCTTAGGTTGGGTGAAATCCAGCATTCAAGAAAGACTGTACCTAGAGAGGATACACAGTGTTGACAGGTGGGTTCTAGATGTCTCCGGTGCATCTTCCAAGGGAGACATGCTGGCTCAGAACAATCAGAAGAAAAGGCCGGTTGGCAGAGATCTGCATTGTTATTATTGTTCATATTATTATTTAATAGCTTACAAGGCGCAGGAGAGTCTCCCAATCTAAAACTCTGTGAATTAAATTATTGCTTTAGAGATTTCTCCTCCCTCTTCTCTTCAGCACATATTCAGTTTTTATGTCAGTCTGCTTTTTGAACCCGATGGAGGAAAAAAAAATCAGGCGTGATGTAAAATACAGCCAAAAATGTTCTGAAGTGTTCCTGGAAGACAGTATTAGGTCATAGGAGACAGTTCATCTACTGCTGCTGAAATTCATGCCTGAGAAGCCCCTCTTGCTGTCTAGAATTAGAATGCAGCTCAGTCTACAGGCAGACGTGCTGGGGGGCTCTGGAGGGGGTAGGGAGCCAGCTAGGCTCAGCTGTCCAAACAGGGGAGTTCAATGCCTTTGTCTCACACATCACTGAGCTCCATGGTGACTTTCAGCTGTCACCCAGGGGTGTTACGAAGGCTTTCTTTCCTCCCTCTTTCTCCCAGGAAACTTTTCTGTTTGCTTTGGGAGAAGAAGGGACCTGTAGTAGAGAGGCTGCAATTGAGTCTTACAAAGCAGCGGAAAGGATGGACAAGGAACTTCACTATTACCCACACTGGGAGCTACCAAAGCATTAAGCCACTCTTAAGTCCCTTAAGAAAGAGTTCAGGACACGTTATACAACACAGATCGATCTTAGTGGAAAACCAGGGGCTTTTAGCACAACTATTTGGGCTTCAGTTATCTAAACTCTAAATCTCATTTCACAAGTTATTGTAGGAAATCCAATAAAATATAGTCCCTGGTTCAAATCAGATGTTCAGTGATGTTCTTCTTGGATAATTCCTTTAACTGAGCCATGCTGATGAGAGTTGAGTTGAGTTTCATTGAGTTATTTTCCCCATGTGAGGGACCCCCCCCCCCCATCGATTATTTTTGCTATATAACTGTATGATAGGGATGACTGCTTTATTTGTCTCAGGATTCTGTGGGTCAGCCAGTGAGGCTGGGTCAGGTAGATGGTCCCAACATTGATTTTGCCTGGGGTCAGCCATGCAGGTAAAGTTACCTGGCAATTGGTTGACATCTAACAGTTTCACCCACATTGGCTGGGTCATTTCCTAAGTGGTCATGTGAGTTCTATGCATGGAAGATAAGTTCAAAAAAGCAGCAGGAGAGAGAGCAAGAGCAAGTGTGCTTCAGACCTTAGACTGCCTGCCATTCACTAACTGGCCTAAGCAAGTCTCGTGGAGGTAGGGAAGGATATAAGTAAGATGAGGCACACATAAGGGATGCAGATTTCATTGGGCTATTCCTGTTATGATCTTTCCCAGATTCCCTTTTCCTGGAAAACTTACCCCTTTTCTCACTGGGTTCCCCAGAGATATAGTGATCCAGTGACTATGTATCTCAGTTTAAAAACTCAGCTTGGCAGAATTCAATACACTTTCCACTATTCCCTTTCGGTAGACATGGAAATTTAACTTTGTCACACCTATTCTGGAAGTCCCATCCAGGTTCCAGACTGCATGTTCTCCATGATGGCACTTGTAGGCATGCTCTGGCTTTTCAACGAGGAGCCATGCAGCTCCCTCATGTTCTGGCTCCCTCAACTCTCCTTCCATTCTCAGAAGAGTATTTGATTATTCTGCTACTCTTTTGCTGCAGTGCCCTGTAGGAATATCCATAGGGCTTTTTCCATACACACACAGAAAAGCTTCTGTTCTCTTCTAGGGCTCATTTCCACCTTGAGACAAAAGGTCAGATGGTTTTGTTTGAACAGAGAAGGGTCTGTTGGGGATGAAGCAGGTTTGTGTTCAAATTTCAAAATGTTATCCCAGCATATTAGTTTCCTGCTGCCAATCACAAGGTCTAGATTCCACCCTGGCTTCTTCCAAGCAGGACCATTTGAAATGTTGACAGGTTGTACACAGGTGTTTACTATATTGATATTGAGGGAGGACTATGGTTTTATTTTCTTGGGAAGTAGCTGGTCTTTTTCCAAAAAATCTACTATGTTATTTATTTTGTCCTTCTGTGCTACATTGGCAGAGTCCTATCTAGAATGATTACGTACTATTATTTTAGTGTTGAGTAATATTTTCTATAGATTGCCACTTTGCATTATTTTTCCATTGCAGCATTACAAATGTCCACAAATGTTGCTGCTTCAGACAAGAATCATTTATGATCTTGCAGTTTGCCTGGGTCAGATTCCCATTCTGACTCTGCTCCAATCACCACTATGGTTTTAGGTTCATTTCCTTGTCCCTATAGACTATGTGGTAGCTTGCCTCTTCAAAGCCAGAAAGAAAGCTGGATGCCAGGGTGCCGGTGGCTCATGCCTGTAATCCTAGCTACTCATGACTGAGGATCGTGGTTCAAAGCTAGCTCAGCAGAAAAGTTCTTGTGAGACTGAGCCTTGAGCAAAAAGAGCTCATGGGCAGCGCCCAAGCCCTAAATTCAAGCCCCATGACTGACCAAAAAACAAAGCCAGAAAGAAAATCTGTCCCTTAGATTAGGGACTTGGTTTCTCTTCTTAAGACTTTTCAAATGGGGTAGGATAATATCCCTTCTGTAACTCAAAATCAATAGAAGCCTTAGGTATATATGCAAATTCTTTCACTTTTGCCAGTCATTAGAGTAAAACCCCATCACTTTCACAAAACTGGCCCATGGTTTATGGAGGGAGGAATTACATAAGTCCTACAATATCAAGGGGCAGAAATCTTGGGGGTCTTCCTAGAATTCTGGTGACCATATGCTTATTACATAATTGTTCTGTGTGAGGCACTTTGCTCTGCAATTTATGAACACTGAGTTGCTGCAGATACAGGCAAATGAACTCTTCACTGTTTGAGGGCATAGTTACTAATGTCTCTGCCTTCTCCCTTAATTACTGTGGCATTCTACCTTTATGCTCTGGGAAAAGTATTTTATTCGTTTTTATTTTAAAAAGCAGACAAAGAAATGGCAACTCCTTTGAGCAATTACTTAAAGATTTTTTTAATATCTTTTTTTTAACGATTAAAAAAATATCTTTTAGTGGTGGTTTTAGCTCAGCGGAAGAGTGCCTGCCTGGTGAGTTCCCTGAATTTGGTCATTTTATTCTTACTTTGGAGACTTTGGTCTAAGTTCACAGATCTCAAAAACACAAACAAATGAGCTAATATATGATTAATATCATAAGATTAATATCATAAATATCATAATGGAAAACATAGACAATAATGAGGTATTCAGACAACTTTAATTAATTAAAGAAAGCCTCTCCTAGGAAGTGATATTTAAAGGTGACTTGGAGTAACATAGAAATCCAAAGTCAAAGACACAATGATGAAAAGGGACAATATGCCTAAGAACTAAATTCAGAATAGTATAGCTGGATTTTCGTGGGACATTTCCCCTGTTTCATAACTTCAATCCATGCGGCCTTGACCCGCTACTCCTCTTAATATCCGTCACTAGTCAGGTTTTGTCATACCCGGAAGACACCAAGTCCTAGAAAAGATCTAAAAGTCCTTAAAACAGAAAAGGCCGTGAAGAAATTGGGTTAAAGGCTCTGGTCAAGGACTAAAGGAGAGGCAAAGAAAGCATTTATTAAACATGTATGTGAGAGATATTAGAGTTTTTATTTTTTATTTTTATTGTCAAGGTGATGTACAGAGGTAATGTAAGGTAATGAGTACATTTCTTTTTTTCATAAGGTTTTTTTTTTTGTTTGTTTTGTTTTTTTGGGTCCGGTTGTGGGGTCTGAACTCTGGGCCTGGGCGCTGTCCCTCAGCTCTTCAGCTCAAGGCGAGCGCTCTACCACTTGAGCCACAGCGTCACTTCCGGCTTTTTTCTTTTTGCTTATGTGGTGCTGAGGAATCGAACCCAGGGCCTCAGGCATGCAAGGCAAGCACTCTACCACTGAGCCACCTTCCTAGCCCTAATAAGAATTTTTTAGTCAGTTGTGGGGCTTGAACTCTAAGCCTGAGCGCTGTCTTTCAGCTCTTCAGCTCAAGGCGAGCACTCTACCACTCGAGCTACAGCGCCACTTCCAATAAGTTTTTTTAATTGTGAAAATTCCATACAGAGGGGTGACAATTATATGAGCAAGATAATGAGTACATTTCCTATTGAGCATTGTTGCCTCCTCCTTTGTTTCCCCATCCCTGCCCTCCCATATCCTCCCTCTCTGCCCCCCACAAAGTTATAAAGTTCGTTTTTTGACATAATGTCTTGTACATCTCATTGTTGCAATGGGTCCACCTGCATCCCTATTTAAACAATTTGTTTTTCTTCCCAACCTTGTTACCCCTCCCCTCAAAACCCCTCCAAGTTGTACAGTTCGTTTCCAACATTTTGCCTTGTGTATGTCACTTTTGCATTGGTTCCCCCTTGTCCTTTGTCTCACCATTCTGTTGTTCCCTTCCCTTCCCTGATTCCACTAAATGTATATGCAATACCAGGGTACCAAAATAAAATACAGTGACAACAGAGGATATGCCATAGGGGACAGAACATACAAAAGAAACAAAAAAATCACATAGTATGTTAAAAACAACAACAACCAAGAAAAACTTTTTGTGTCCATGTCTTGGAGTTCATTTTGCTTAGCATCATCTTATATGGTCATATGTGCATTGCAATTGAACTATTCTGCTCATCTGCAAAGATTATCCTAGATGTATATTAATTATTACAAATAAAGGAAACAATAGGACCTATGTTTCTTTGGGTCTGGCTTACTTCACTTAATGTGTTTTCCAAGTCCAAGTCTTCCCATTTCCTTACAAATGGGGCAATGTCATTCTTTCTGATGGAAGCACAGAATTCACACACACACACACACACACACACACACAAACACACACACACACACACTATATATACACATATACACATATATATATATCACATTTTCTTGATCACTCATCTACTGAGGGGCATCTGGGTTGGTTCCATATCTTAGCAACAGTGAATAATGCTGATAAACACACTAGTTGGTTTTTTAAAAAATGGGATTCTACTTGTGTGTTTACAATATCTCTGCAAATCGGTATTAAGGATTCCTATTTTGAAAGATGAGAAACCTGAGGCTCAGGAAGTTTATGGTGGATCTTGAGCTGAGATCATCATAGCAAAGAAAAGATGTTCACATCACCCTGAAAGTCATGCAGGTGGACAGTGGTGTCTGTTGTAAAGGCAGAGTCTGGAAGTTATATATACCTTCTCTCTTCCAACCTCTTCTTCCTCTCAACTGACTATAAAATCTAAGCAGGCACAGAACTTTGAAGGCCCTTTCCTCTGTAGGACTCTCTAGTGTTTATTTAGCCTCACCTTGGGAAACTGCACCAGCCAGAAGCTTCATTGGGATTTGTGCTTCTTACCAGCAGGAAGGAATTAGCCACCAGTGTTCTGCTCCTCTAGGAGCAGCTACCACACCTTGGTAACTCTCCAACCCCATCCTCCACTCAGCCCACAGCAGTACCACAGGCTCCCACAGAGTCTGTCCCTCTTTGTTTAACAGCCACTAACAACACTTCCATTCTGCACATCCTTCTTGTAGAAAATGTTCTGACAGTTTTACTACTTGGGCTTCTTTATGAGGCATTGGAAGAGTGAGGGAGGGGAGAAAATCAATGCCAGGAAATAGCAGCACAGGAGAATGCTTACCACCTGTGCTCCCTGACCTCCTGCGCACCCCAGGCCCTGGCCCAGACACAGCTAACAGTTCTGAAATTTAAAACTGTGCTCTCTAAGACCTGAAGGGCATCAACAATGGAACTGACCAGGTCCAGGGTGGACCACAAGAGAAAGGTCATGACCACAATTCATTTACCTAGGGCTCCTAGGATGCTGGGAAAGGGTAGGATTCAAGTTGGGTGATGGAGACTGTCTTCAGTATGAAATCATTGGTGGAGTTCATCCTCCAGAAGTGACATTCAGAAAGAAAGAAGGATGTTAAAGAGAACAAGTATGCCCTCGAGCTGGAGGGCTGGGGCAGCCAGGTCATTACGAGGAGGTGAGGGGAATGTGAATCATGATGACAAAGTCAGCTGTTCAACAGTGGATGCTAGCAGCAGCCTGCTAATTAGGAAGCTGGTGTTTCCTGCCCATGCTAGGCAAGATCTATCTTTCACTCTATCCCTGAGTGCTACAATAATGAGTGAAGCCTTGTTGCAGAGCTGGTCCCCAGCTAATCCTGAAGGAGAGATATCAGATTGACAGTTTAGGGAGGAGAAAAAGTAACATGCAGCCCTTTTCCAAGGGGAACTCCCATATCAGGAAAGTTTTTTTCCCCCATAGTGGTGCTATAATAAATTCACAAGTAGCAGTATTGCTGTGTTTAATGAGTAGACAACGTCAGACAGAATACCTTTTTGTGGTTATTACTACCTAGTGCAAATTCCCTGCCAAAGGATTAGGTCAATTTACAGGGATACAGGAAATAGAGCCCATTTCCTTTGGGTTTTCTCATGGAAAAAAGCCCTGCCTAAATGAATTCTATTTCTATTTTAATTTGTATTCTTTGCTTATTACTGAGGTTGAGTGCTAGTTTTCCAGATCTGTATACCCATTTCCTTTTGCATTCCATTATTGATCATTCCACAATCTAAAACTGGATTATAAAAATGAAAAGTGTATTTCAGATTCTATTAAAAAGAAAGGAGAAAAAGAAGCAAGAAATAGAGAAAAAAGGAAAAAATAGAGGAAGATATGGAAAAGCTACTTCACTAAAGTATGCTGAAGTGGAACAAAAGACAGACTGCAGTCAAGCTTTCCCCTGCAAAGCCCAACTGCACTACTTTCTATGTAACTTCAGCAAGAAACTTAATCTTATCAGCCAAATGGATATAACAATAGTTACTGAGTCAAAGAATTCCTAGAAGAATTAAATGAAACTATATAATATTGTCCAACAATTACTATAAGTACATAATAGCTATAATTGTTATTTATAAGTATTATAGCCTCTTTGTACTCAAGACTAACACTCTACCATTGAAGCCACAGTGCTACTTCTTGCTTTTTCTGAGTAATTTATTGGAGATTAGAGTCTCATGGGCTTTCCTGCTTGGGCTGGCTTCGAGCAGTGATCCTCAGATCTCACCTCCTTGAGTAGCTAGGATTACAGGTGTGAGCCATGGGCACCTTTATCTTTAGAGTTATATGACTAGTAGTACCCAATATTAACCTGTAGCTCATTGTTCTCATACTAATAAAACACCAAGATGATGCGTGTAGTAATTTCAGGAGAAACTGGTGTGGTATGGAGGTATGGAAGTAACTCCTGGATGTGACATGAACTATCTGTGTTAATCACTCAGACATCCTTTTTACTTATAGCTCAGAATAGAAGTAGCTGGAGAGGAAAGTGTGAATATAAGCCTTCATTACAGGGTCTGACAAATGGAAGCTTACAGTAGCAATTGTAATAGTAACTAATATGCACTAGGGGTTATTTATGTCACGTGCTAACCAATTTATCTCCTTAGAACTCTTAAAAACTTTTTTTGCCAGTCCTGGGCCTAAACTCAGGGCCTGGGCACTATCCCCTAAGGTGCTTTTGCTCAAGGCTAACATTCTACCACTTGAGTTACAGCACCACTTCTGGTTTGTTCTGTTTATGTGGTACTGAGGAACCAAACCCAAGGCTTCATGCATGCTAGGCAAGCCCTCTATCACTAAGCTACATTCACAGCCCTGCTTACAAACTTTCATGAGATAGGAGTTAGAGTCATCTCATAGCTGGGACAACTGAGGTTTAAATAAGGCAACATGGTTTGTGCTAGATCACATACCTTACCTCATAAGAATGAAGGCTGAAACTCAACACTCTCTGACTATTGGTACACATCAGCTTTCAAAACCTATTTATTCATCTGCCCCTTTAAAAATTATTATAGTACTTTATTCCATCTCTACTCATCCTTCTTATCACATAGAATTACCATTGTCTGTGTCTTTATCAGTCTTATATACACTATAAAATCCTGGAGCTAATGCTTTTCCATATTCTCACATTACTAGTTTAATGCCTAACAATTACTAAATAACAACAATTCCTATAATAATTATTATATTTCCCCCAACTCCAACCTCTAAGCACATGGTCGATAGAATTCATGCTCTTCCTGTTTTACTTCCTTGGTTTCCTCTGCACAGCCCAGGCTCCAGGCTCTATCTAGCATGCTTTTATTCCCATCTTCTACCCACAACCAATAACATCAGTGGCAGCAGTTGGACCAGCTGCAGCCCCATGTTCCAGGGCTTAGCATTATTCTCCAGTGCTGTTCCTTGGACTTTTAGATATTCCTAGGTTTTGGCTAGCAGAGCTTCTAACACAACCTCCTTCTAACTGAGTCTCCATCATTACCTTCTGCTCCCCTGCCCAGAGTTTTCTATGCACTTCCAGACACTTCCAGAGCAGAGAGAAGAGATCGTCTTAATGCTATGATGTCTTACTCTTACACCTCTTTCTTTCTAGGAGTCACAAAGCACAATCTGTACCACCTGTCTGTGTATATGGCCAGAGCAGCAGTGCTAACTCTGAGGATATGTCAATTAAGATGACTTTTTAGTAGGTAGCTTTTTCCCAAACCTAATAAAAGCAAGACCCTAAGTCTTCAGAGGTTTGCTATACTGGTGGGAAAGCCAGCTAGGAAGGACATTCATTTAGACATTAGCTCTATTGATTGACAGGTTGTGATTAGGCCCAATGGTGACAGTCTTCCTTCCTTAGAGTAGATTCACTTACTAGGTACCAGCTTTGTACAGGGCCCTGGGAATGACAATGATTAAAACAACCCAATCCTTGTTCTCAGACAGCTCTCATCCATCTGGTCCATATTTAAATCAGCTCAAGTTCACTGTGGTGCTAATCTGCCTCTTATACTTAATTATACTTTACATACAGGTTTTTATTTTTAAAAATCCACTGGAAAGCCACGCCATCTGTGCAGACTACCTTTTTTCAGCACCTCAGCACAGTGTCACGGGCCTGAAGGCAATTAATGTAAGCTCTTTGATAATATTGAACTTCCGGAAGCTTTAGGCATTTTTCTCTCAGTCATTCTGGTTAGTGTCTTAATGCGATAATAGCATGATTGATTTTTATGCGAGTCTTAATCACCCATCAGATGTTCAACCTGAAATTCAATTTTGGCTCCTCTTGGGCAGGTTGCTTTGCCTCTCTGAAGTTTAGTTTCCTCACCTGCTAAAGCAGGAATGAGAATAGGCTTAATGTGATAATTAAATATAATTCCAGGGTGAAAGGCTGTATATATTTCTAAATTTCTACTTAGCTATCCTTTTCCAACATGGACCATGATGTAGATTCTGGGCTAGGTTTTGTGAATAAGAGAATATTATGTGGTCCTTGTTGCCCTCAAATACACAGACAAGTAGGCAGAAACTGATGTAAACTAGTACTTACAGAACACTTTGATCACTAAGAGCAGTTCTTTGGTTAGTCTGGAGTTTAATACTTATAAACCTTTGCTAAAGGAGTTGGAAGAATCTGAGGGAGAGTCACTGTGGTGTGTGGTTGGATGTGTGTCTCCTTGGACTTGTCCTTCTTCCTGGCCTGGTTCACTAAATGCCTGATGTACCTGTGGTAAGTCTAAGGAAGCCAACCTGACTCCTCTTCTTTCCACAGTAACCATGTTACCAAACATGGCTGAGAATGCTCATAACCACTTAACACATTCTAAAACCATTGGCCCAATCCAGGGCTAGATAAATATGCAAAGAAGGACTCTCTGTTGACCCTTCCCCTGAATGCTTTTCCCAGCCCTGCTGTCTCTTGCTGCCCAGTAACCCGTTGCCGTGGGAGACAAGTGTACTTAGTGTGACAAGTCACATTGCACCCTGGGCCTCTTCAATCCCATGTCAGCCTGACCTTGATGCTCTGCCAACTCCCCCAAGTTACTGAAGACAGAATGCATTTATGTTGAAATGCATCACACATCTTCATGAGGCCTTCCTTTGAATAATCATATTGCCATTTCCCCTCCCTACCGGATCTGGCTTGACTAACACTTCTAAGGATGCTGGGATTGATTCCTCTTATGTCATCCCCATCTCCTGAATGTCAGGTTCCAAACCCAGCCAATGACAAGCCCAAATGGGTTCTTCCTTAATGAGACAGGAGACAGTTACAGAATACAAATCACTACCCTCCAGGAGGCAGTACTGGAGATGGAAGGAGACTAGATAAGCAGGAGCTAGCTTTAAAGAGTTCAGTTGTTGATGACCATGGTTGGAATTCTGGAAAAAAGGAGGCAAACAGGTTTAGTTTCTGCAGCTTAGCTTGAATATTTTTCCTTTCTAGCAGAGACAAACTGTAACAATTTGGCATCCCTTCAGGTGGATGAGATGCTCATGTAATGTTTTGCTTATTGAGTTTATTTATGGAAATAACAGTGGCTAATATTTATTGAGCACTAACTATATGTCAAGTACCTGACATATGTTTTATTTCACTAAATCTGTACTTCCTCGGAAGTAGGTGTTTGGATTTACCTTTTTGTAGATGAGACATTTAGGCTTAGGAAGCATGATTCATTTGCCCAAGGTCACATGGATGTGGGGAGGGAAGGATTCAAACCCAGATATCTAATTGCAGAGGACCAACACCACACATGACACTGTTGTTAAGAGAAGCAATCTGAGAATCATTAAGTGTACAGGTTCTCTGACACTTACCAGCTGGCTTCAGGACCAAAGGTAGGTTACTTAAGCTGTCTGTAGAATGAGCATGATGATACCTATCTTCCAGTGGAGCATTTAAAATACAGAAAACATTTAGTATAGTGTTTGGCACTTATTTTTGTAAGGGACCACACCTTTGACGTCCTCTTTGAATCTTTACAGTGTGTCACACACTGATTCAGGCAGAACTTATCCACCTGCTGAGGACACAGCTTCACCAAGGCAACTTAGCGGAAACAAATAGGCCATTCATTGCTAGTCGTTTTTCTCCACTTCCACCTGCCCCTCAAGTGTGTTGTTTTAGTTTTACCTCGTGTCTAGTTCCATTTGGGTGAAAAGCTGATAGGCTGGTTGACTCAGTGAAGAAATGTATAGTGAATGATGAAATCTGATCTTTCTCAAAATCAAATGCAGATTCCAGAGGTAGAGATGGAGGCTAGAAGATTCTAAATATCAAATATCTTCATCATTTCCAAGTCACTTTCCTCTCACAATCTAGTCTCAGACACAGAGTGTGCTGTAGCACACATTGCTTCCTGTGTTTTAACCATGTTTTTCAAAACTTTGCACAGTTGCTGCTGAGAGAGAGAGAAGTCGGGATACTAATTAAGTTGCCCCACTTGGAGAAGTTATAGAAGATTGCCAAAAGGTTTCCAAAAAGGATAGGCATTTAAAAGTGAAAACAGAGCAGAAATTATGCTTGGAATTCATGAGAGGATCTACAGAGGTATATAATTATGACTGAAACGGAAATACAATTTTATCATTTGGAAATCGTGTTCTTTTCTACTTTCCAGCAGTAACACTATATATAGACATACTCGCAAGGGAAATTCCTTAGGTAGAAGGCAGAAAAAAAATTTACACTTTCCCCTTTCATGATAAATGTTAGTGTTACTGATTAAAACAAAATAATCACTCATTTAATGATATTGAGAAATTTATATGGGCTGGTTTTTGCTAAATGGAGAGCTGATGTCGGGACAGGGTAGGCAGGGTTTTGCAGTGAAGCCCTAGCTGGCCTCGAATTAGCAACCCTCCTGCCTCAGCTTCCTTGGTGCTGAATGTTTCTCTGTTAAGAGTTGAGCATGTTAGAAAGGAACTATCACTGCATATAATATCGCTGCATTTATTTAGTGTTACCATGCAATATACATGTGAGCTGCGTACCTTCTGTCAGCAAGTGTCCTTAGCCAGACACATTGGTGAGATGCTTCAGGGACTTTGCACTGTTCCTCCTGCATGGCACAGTCTGCCCTTCCCTCCTCCACACTACTTAGCAAACACCCACTCAACCTTCAAATATCAACTTAAAATATCACTTCCCAGTGAAGCCTTCCTGACTTTCTGGCCCCTCACCCCTCTTTTTTTTTTTTTTTTTTAAACATATTCTCTTATCTCTTAGGCTCTTTCTTTGTCGCTCCTTATGTGTTTGTAATTAAATGTGTAATTAGTAAGTCATAAAATGGATGTGTGCCCTGCTGGCCTGCAGGTTCCAAGAGGGTGGGGCTTGTCCTACCTGCCTATCTTATTCATGACCATTTCTCCTGGGATCAGTAGAGAAAATCTACTAAGCCTAATTAATGTCTACATAGCAAATGAACACAAGGAGCTATCAGTCGTGCCTGGGTTTCTCTTGTATTTTAGGAGCATTATGCATAAGCAATGTATCTATGTGGTGTGTGGAGAGGGATGGAGATCTGGGTTTAGAGAGAAGCGAGTGAAGGGGACTCAAGGCCATGGCATTTGAGCTGGCTCCTGCAGGGAGGGTTATCCTTTCAGATGGAAATCCTGGCATTCAGGCAGGCAAGCAGAGCCCAGGGAGTAGATTGCTGTGTTGGATTGTCCTTATTGAGAAAATAAAATAAGGACCAAAACAGCCAAGGTTGCTTTTCTTTCATCTTAATGCACTTACCTGGAGACTCTCTTTTAAGGCTTAAGAACAAATGGAATTTCTTACCTTTAAGAGAGCTGCCTTTATATGTACTGACAAAAACTGTAAAAGCTGAGATATAAAATGTAACTGTGCCTTTGACTCATGCACCATTCCTCACTAGGTAGCAGAGGAACAGAGCTGTGAGTGTCTGAGGATGGATGGGCGCTGTCTCCTTTGTTCCTCAGCATCACACAGTTGGTCCCAGTGAGAAGACTAAGTTCTTAGCTTATTCACGAAGAGTCTCTTAAAAACATGTCCTTCACTTTTTAAGTTCTAAATCAATAGAAGACATCACATAGGATCTAAATCAATAGACGAAATCACACAAGGATCAATACTTTCGACTCCATAAAAATTAAAAACTACTCTATGTCAAAACCCTATACAACCCGAATGAAAGACAAACAGCAAATGAAGAGAAGTATTCAGGACTAGGAGGGCAAAAATCCAATTTTAGTTTAGTTCAACTTGTATCAACAGTGCATCTCCAGGTAATGGGAACTGTTAAGTATCCGGAAGGGCTCAGAAGACAAGTCTGCTAAGAGCACAGTACAGGATGTGGAAAGTGACCAGTGATACCACTGTCAGTATGGATGGGGTTGAGGGTGGGGGGTGATGCACATAGTAATCTAGAGAAAAGAAAAGAAGGGCATCTTAGTCTGGTTTAGGGAAGGCGCCTGGCAGATGCTTAAATAATAAAGATTAGGAGACATTACCCAAGGCAAAATGTTTTCATTAGAAAGAAAGAAACAAAATCCAAATAAACAACAAAAAAAGACAAGCTTGAAGATGTAAACACTTTGGTGTGCAGATGGTTCCTAATTGTTTGGAGTTCTGGAATAACAGGGAAAATTGGGACTGATGAGATGAGGCCATTCAGATAAACAAGAATAAATTTATAAAAAGTTTAAAACGTATCCTGTAGTTGATAGACAACCATCAAAGGATTGATGAGAACCCTAACAAGGGTCTGGCCCTGGGGATTTTAAAGCAAATCTTACAAAGAACTAGGTAGGACTAGGTAGAGTCTATAGGTCAACAGCTTCAGTGCTAAGTCCAGGCAGCTTAGAGTCTAGTAAAGGTGTAATGATTTTGCTCTTATTTTTGACAATGTACCTGTTTAGCTGATTCAGAACCACACGTGTATGGGCCGGTATCTGCCAGAACAGCAGCTACGCTGGTTTCATTGGTCTCACAGTGTTTCTCATAGGCCCAGGAAAGTGTGCCTGGGCCCAGTTTCCCACATAGCAGTTATTCTTTGCTTTTAGACTATCTGAGGCATTTTTTTTTTTACTATTAAGTACATACAATTAAGGAGATAACTTTTTAGACATCCCAGCATGGATCTCTGAAGGTAAAGTGGTAGGAAAAAAAAGGTTGAAGCAGTAAAGAGAAGCCTGGTCATTCTACTGAGGTGACTGTGACATCACAGGGTCCTCAACAGAGATGGGAGAGGCAGGAGGAATTGCACCATGCCCAAACAGCGGCAGAGATGCCTGGAACGAACTCAGTCCCTGTCCTTACATCTGTTAGAGAAAGATGAGCTTTGAAGCGGTCACACTGATATTTGGACTACCTTTTGTGTCACTGGGAAAAAACCTACAATTTCAAAATCCCCAAAAGATCTTTCTGTTTTAAAAAATAATTATTCTAATTCTTCCAGGATTTTATGTAGGGAGGCAAAAGGAACTAAATTAAAGCGAGTAAGAATAGCCTACACCATCCTTAATTGATAAGGAAAGAAGAGTTCATTTTGGTGGTAACTGTCTTGAATAATATGCATTGGGACGTATGTAATCTAAAGTAGCATGCAGAGCAAGAAAAAAAATAACCCAGGAAATAAGGAAGTAGTCAAGTAAAGTTCCATAAATTAAATCAGAGTCTGAAAGGATAAAGTCATGTTAACACTCATTACCATATTTTAATTTCATGGTGATTAAAATTATAATGTAGCATGTATTACCACTTAATTGATCTGCCACCATCAAGTATTTGCAAGTTTCTTTTTGTTCTCCAAAGTCATAAACTATCTATTCTCCACTGCATAATTTCAGAAGTAATTTTAAACCACAAATATTTCTCTTTATTAAAATTCTCAAGAAATTAGAACCTCGATCGCTATTTATTTATATCTGCTTTGGCAAGAGGCCAGGAAATTCATTTTCTTACATTTTGAATTCTACAAAATTAAAGTGCTAAAGAATACTATCTATTAATCTCCATGCTTCCTTTCATGACAGTTTTACAGTTTAATTGCAGTGTTCAGCGATCTGAGGGGGACAACTTAAGTTACATTGCTTTAAAATTGGGTCTGTTCTCTGATAGAAAGCCTCCTCTGGCTGAAGACACAGACCTATCCCTCTGCTAAGTCCTAGTTAGTTTACTCAGGACTGTTCCCTGGTGACTTAAGTCTTCAGAGAACTGGTAATACTGCGGGCATTCATCCCATCCTACTTCACACTTACTGGATGAGAACTATCCTTGTGCTGTCCTTAAGATGACCCTTTCTTTCTCTCTCAAGACCCCTCAGGATGCTGACCCACTAGTAGTCTGACTTAGTGTTTCTCTTATGGGAGCATCTTACCACCCTGGCTCTGATGGAATAAATGGAACACATATGCCACAATGGATACTCTTAAGTCTCTTTAGAAAAAGATAAATTCAGAAAATTATAAAACCTTCCAGAGACAATATCTTCCTAATGATTTCTGCCCCTTTGACACCTATTATACTGATTTATGGTTATTCAAATGAACCACCTGGCATATCACTATCAAAATGGAAAAGGGCATGTTTGTAAAACTTAGGTGCTCTCTTTATAAAGCCTAACATATGTTAGTGTCCTTACTCTACATTTATGTTCACCAATGTCATGATTCTTAGAAATTTAAATTGTTATTACAGTTAGTTCTCATACTTAGCCAACATGGCTAGACTAAGGATGACTAAATATTTTAAACCAATTGTACGTGAAGAACTGATTTTCAGATGGACTACCTGAAAGTTAAAAAAAAAAAAAGTAGGACGCAACAAAAATGTTCCATTTTTACAACATCATTACAAGCTAAGAGCAAAGCAATCTAATTTCAATGTAAGCCTCAATGTGGATTTGATCATTCTCCCTAACTCATACAGTACCACAGTCACATTGCTGAGTCAGGGAATATTTGATTGCATGAGAGAGAAACCTAAAATGACACAATCCCCCCAAATAGAAGCAAACAGAATTGCTGAGATCTCAAGGTACAAAGAGAAAGGAAGTATGGATTACATTTACAAACTAATTAGGAGATGGAGACAGGAAAATCACAGCTCATGGCCAACGTGAACAAAATAGTTTGCAAAGATACTATCTCAAAGAACAAACTGAGGTTGGCGGCACACCTCTGTCCTCCCGGCTATGCAGGAATGTAGGTAGAAGGACTCCAGCCTGAGACCAGACTGGGTAAAAGTGCAAGAGTCTATCTGAAAAATAACTAAAGCACAAAAGGGCTAGTGACATGTCTCAGTGATTGAGCATTTGCTAAGCAACTGCAAGGCCTGAGTTCAAAACTCCACTATTGTCAAAAAACCAAGTTTAAGGGGCTGCCTGACCTCCCAATTTGTCCCTGTGCAGTCCATCTGGATTATGAGTTACACTGTGTCAGATGGAATAATTAAATCTCTGAGTCTCTTAGTTTGAGAAAGACAGAGACAGAGAAAGAGAATGAAATCTGTCATCAGTCTTTGGAATGGATCTTTTTGATCCAAGAGGCTCAGAACTCTGGATGGAGCAGTTTTGAGTGGAGAAAGCATCTCAGCAACAGTGACCAGTGTCCTGAAACCAAAACAACCTTTGTAAACTTAATGGGGAAAGAGAACCAAAGGCCTTTAATAGGGTCCCAGAATTTCACAGAGAACCATCAGAAGAACACATGGTGAGTATATTAAGACCTGGAAGTGGACAAGGGAGCAAAGCTAAGATTGTAGGAGTAATTCTAACCTCAGGATAAATGAAAGCCCACAATGGCAAGGGCCATTGTGAAACACTGAAAAATGGGAAATGACCAGGAAGACAGACCTTGGAAGAAAAGTAATCAACCAAAAGAGACAGGTGGTCATTGGTACATTCCTGGAGGATCTCCAGTAGCCAGCTTGGGCTACATAATGGGGGAGAAGGAGAGGGAGAAATTAAAAGGGAGAGATGAATCATCTCACTTAACAACACCCCCCTATAAGGTTGAAGGTAGTATAGTGTAGTGATTACTCATCCAACCTCTGGAGTCCTCTTTATGCTTCAATTCCTCTTTTGCAAAGTCCAAGCAAGAGATTCACTTCAGCTAAACTCTGACATTATCAAACAAGATTAGGAGAAGAAAGGAGAAAGGTTGGAAGAAAATGAACTATCTTTTCCTGCATAATCTATTAGAAACCAAGGCATAGACATATGTTTTTACATGTCAATCAATTCTCAAATCCCCAAATTAGCTATGAGATCTCTACTTCCATTTCTTCAACTCTTCCTATCCTTCCTATTTCTATTCTGTAGCTCATGTGAATATTCTGATAGCAAAGAGCAGATCAGGCATCTATGTTATGTTGGGTGGAGTTTCATCATAAACCCCATAAAATCTTACAGTTTGTGTTGGACACATAAGGCCTTCCCACACAGTATTTAAGAGCCTCTTGCATACTCTTTCCTCTCCTCATGCCTTTTCTCAATCACATTGCTCTTTCCTACCCCATATATGGTTTCCACTGACAGGTCTCAATCTCTCTCTCTCTCTCTCTCTCTCTCTCTCTCTCTTTTTCTCTCATTGGCAAAAGTTTATCAGTTATTCAAGATCAAGTTCAAATACCCCTTTCAAATTCAAGGTCTGGATCAAATACCCACGACTTCTGGGGGCTGTTATTGTTGCCCTCAGTACTCCATTGTACCTCTGCAGCACTCACTGCACAGCACATTCATCCTTATCTGGCTGCTTCCTGGTGCTTGTGGGGATCTACAGGGAAGGAGTTGTTCAGCATTTCCAGGGCCTAGTTCCAGCTCTAGGGCAGGCTCACCCCCAAATGAACACTGGCAAATGAGTGCTCTCATATCCACATATCCACAGTCCATCTTAACTGGTATTGTGCAAAGATTCTGCCTTCTCTAGCCCTCCAGTTGAAACTTGTCCATGCTTAGACACAGAAGAAAATATGAAACATTGTTGCTGTGGAAACAAACTTGGAGACTAACTTTCTTTTCTCCTCCTACCTCAGGGCTCAGCGCATATGAGCATGTACACAATGGCACTGGAAGCATGGAGCTTGCCCCTGGGTGCTTGGAGGCAATCAGTAATGCAGACCACGGCCCTCGCAATCTGTGCTATTCTACTATATAATCGCTCTCGTTGTGATGCACAATCTCCAGGTTAAATATTATTTTTGATGTTTTCTACAATGAAATGATTGCATTTCAGTGTTTCTGTTTGGAGGTTTAAAATGTTTTAAAATCACACCACACAACAATTTTCAAGAGAACCACTTATCTATTATTTTTACGTTTCTTTCAAAAGGCTCTGTTTCATTGTATGTACTGGGGATCAGGACACATGGAAAGCTTTCCTTAAGATTCTATAGAAATAGTTTTCCCTTTTCTCCCATGAACTCCTATAGGGTAAATAATAAAATACATTGATATTTCTCTTTGTGTAGTCTTTGTCTAACCACCTTTTCCTCACTGGAACGAAATTTGGGGGGGTTTTATTCCTTTTCTCACCTACTTGAATATGAAATACATTTTCCTTTGTAAAGTTTCCATGGCCTGTCTGACCACTGGGACCCACAACTTGACTTTTGCCATGTCAATAACTTTCCTGGATCTTAATGGAATAGCAATATCAACCCAAATATCCTTGACCTCAAAATTATAAAAATGGGGTGTGGGTTTTTTTTCATTTAGGGTTATCTAGGAAACTTTACAATAGCATTGAGAAAGCAGCCAGGTTTTCCAAATGCATTCGCATGCAGCTGCTGCTGCTCATAGTGTGTAAGCCACTATAACTGATAGGAAAGTGACCCAGATTTTACACAGCAGGGCCTCCCATGGATGGGACCTGGAAAATACAGACAGTTCTTTAATTGCTGGGCTCTGTTTCAGTGGGAATCAGAACATGTAAAATTCAACTCACCAGGTTGTCAAAAGGATAACTTAGGTAGTGCATGCAGAGTTTTTTGGAGTTTTACCTTTATCACTTCGTATGCCCTATATTAGCCCTGGATGGCCCCCTTTACTTTAGAGAGAGAGAGAGAGAGAGAGACAGAGAGAGACAGAGAGAGAGACAAAGAGACAGAGAGACAGAGAGAGAGAATTTGTGTGTGTGTGTGTGTGTGTGTGTGTGTGTATGCGCAAGCCCACATGTGCCTACTTACCCACAACTTGGATTTCAGATTTCACACACTCAGGTGTCTTCTTGTACTGGCCACAACTACTCTGATCATGATACATGTAAAAAATAAACTCACCTCACCTTTGACTTTCCAAATCAATTTATTCCAGCATCTCTATTTTAATAAATAACACAGCCATCTACTCAGGACTCAAGCTAGAAAGCTGAGTATCCTCAATTCCCTTCTTGCCTTGACCACCCTCATTCTCCATCAGTCCAAGCTCTGATGCTTTTCTAGACAAATATAGCTGAAACACATTTGCTTTTCCCCACTATCCTTCTCGCTTGACTGAGGCCAGCAGTTCCACTCACCTAGGCTGCTGCCTTGGTTTCTGCTGGACCACCTGTTTTATTCTCTAGTTTACTCTTTCTTGCTGCCAGAGTTGTCCAACTATAGCCTACACCTCTCCTTAAACCTTTTCAGGGTCTACCCACCCTCCTTTGTTCTTCTAAGGTACTTCTATTTCCTTTTTCCATTCCAACTCATATTTCACACTCTGCTGCAATAAATGACTAATGTTTCTAAGACATCCTTTTCTCACACCTACAACTCTATGCACTAGAGACTATCGGGGAAAGACTGGGGACACTGAACAAAAACAGACACAATCCTAAGACTTCTCATCCCATTTTTGCAGTAAGATTGTTTTGTTCACATTCCCCTTGATTCTAGGCCTGCTCTTTCCAACCTTTCTCCAGCCATCTTCATTCAGATGTTTAACAGACATCCCAACCCCAGCAGTGTCCCAAACTGGCCTCCTCTCTGTCAATGAATTCTACTGTCCTCCTTAACACATGAACAAGTCATATACCAGGTATTTTTCTTCCTTTGCCTTGCTATCTGTCTTTCCTTCTAGAAGGTGGGTGGAGTCATTTTTAACTCTTTTGTACCATGGTAAATTCCCAGAGTTTATTTCAGTTCTTGACATGGAAGGGACACTCAGCAAATGTTTGTTGAACAAAAATATTCCTATATTAACAGAATGAAGAGGGACTGGAGATTACCTAGAACTCCACAGGTCTGTATAGCCAAGGGGAATAGAAAAACCATAGATTACATCTCTTAATCTGGTCTACCTGGGCGATTAGAGTAGCACATTTAATTCTCATTTGGCACAATGAAAATAAAGCAGTTTACAAGATGATGTGGTTAACTGATATAACTTGCTTTAACCAACAAATATTATTTCCTTCTTAACACAACTGGATACCTTAAAATTTTGGCAATGTTGAGCTTAGAGGTATGGCTTAACTGGTAGAATGCCTGCCTAGCTTGTGTGAGACTTTGGGCTTAATCCAGTCTCTCCCTCCCCCCCCCCCCTCCTCACACACACACACACACACACACACACACACACACACACACACACACACACACGCTTGCGCGTACACACACACACACAATTGGCGATGTTATTAAGCTTTGCCCAGAGCCATCTTCAGATATAGCAACTCAAGAATTTATCAGACTATATTCTGAAAGGAGCTCATTTTATTAAAAGTGCTCTAGCTCTTACTGGGAGGAGGACTAGGGGTCAACTGAAAGTATATTCTTATAAATAGTTGTTCAGGGCATGGTCTTGAGAGGAATTGAGGGCATGAACTCTCTTGGCCATCTAATTCTCCTACCTCATGGGGAAGTATTTACCTGAAACATTGTTTATTGAGTGTGGAGTACTGTGATTTGCCCTTTGCATAAGGCCTAACAGCTTTGTACTTATTTATAAGATTCTCTTTGCTGCAGTATGGCCATCTGTCTTTTAAGGAGGTTGGAGTGGAAAGGGAGCCATATGCCTAAAGCTTACTTCTGGTGAAATATGATTAAAATGCAAATTTACCTGGGCTGTGTAATCCTGTAATCTAGCTATAACCCTATAATCCTGTAATCCTAGCTTCCTGAAAGACTTAGATGGTTGGGACTTTGGTTTAAGGCCATCTTGGAGACTCTTCCTCAACAAAGAGCTGGATGTGTTGATGTTAGCCTGTTATCCTAGCTTTCAGGAAGACTAATATAGGTAAATGGTGTCTGGACATATGCCAGACAATAAGCAAGAGCCTATCTCCAAAATGAGCAAAAATCAGGGCTGGTGGTACAGTTACCGGTAAGACCTGTCTAAGAAGCTTGAGAACTAAAGTTCAAATCCTAGGACCACCAAAATGATGAAAATTTGCTTAATGTTTATGATTGTTAGGGAAAAACAAAATATAGTCTGAACAAAAACAGACACAATCCTAGTACTTCTCCCATTTTTGCAGTAAGATTGTTTCATCGACGTTCCCCTTGATCCTAGGCCTGTTCTTTCCAAACTTCCTCCAGCCATCTTCATTCAGATATTTAACAGACATCTCAAACTCATCAATGTCTCCTCTCTGTCAATGAATTCCACTGTCCTCCTGTCTGGATATGAGCTTCCAGTACATTATAATGATGACACTCACAAACTTAACAGGTATCTGTTAACATTTCAGTGACTCAAAGGAACCAAACATGCTAGATATGGAACTAATCTACACCTCATAGAAAAATCATATACTAATACAGTTAAATAGAATTTCAGCAATCTTTCAAATTGAAGATAAGGAAGATGAAGCAGAAAGAAATGAATTGATCAGTTGGATATAGGCTAGCAGGGAACAACAAATTCTGATATCTAGAGACTCAGGCTACCATAGTAAGAGAGCAAGAGAAGGCAGCTCTATGTACCAAGTGACTGCAGTGTTCAATTGAATTTTAAGGATTTTCACCATGGTCAGATTAGAGTGACCTAAAACAAGTCAGTACTTCATAAATGAGATAATGTACTTGAAAGTGCACTGTGGAGTATAAAATGTTGCCAAAATCTTGGGTCAATTGCTGATTAAATTCATGAGGTTAAATGAAATGGTCTGACCAGATGGCTGTAAGTTACGTTAAAATGGCATATTTTAACAACTACTGGATATACAGAAGTCATTTCTTTTGCTTCATCAGGAATTCCAAGGACTCTAGAATAAGTAGCATGTTGATCATAAATTTGCATAAGGAAAATGTACAGGATAGTTATATGGATTTTGAGGATGTTTTAATTATTAAAAAAATAAATGTATTATTGTAGATGTAATAAAAATGTAATACAATGGCCACGATTGTTCTGGTGGCATTAGTGTGGGCTGGTTTCTGGTCATTACCAGAAGTGGGATTGCTGGATCCCTAAATTTAGTCTTTTGGGGGAACCTCCATATTGCTTTCTAGAGTGGTTGAACAAGTTTACATTTACACAAACAGTGTAGTAGTGTTCCCTTCTGGTCACATCTCTACCAACATCTGTTATTATTAGTTTTCTTGATTATGGCCATTTTTTTAAATGAAATGAGTATTTTGGGGTTCTTTTTTTTAAAATAAAACAAATTGTCCTGGCAGCTCCAAGGCAGGGTCCATTTCAATGTTATTCTGATATGCATTTCTTTTATGGTCAGATATATTGAACATTTCTTCATGTGTCTATTGGCCATTCTTATTTCTTCGGAGAAGTCTCTCTTTAAGTCTTTAGCCCACTTATTAACAGAGTTGTTGTTTGAGGATTTTGGGGGGGGGCAGTTTAAGTTTTTGAGCTAAGTATATTTTAGGTATGAGGCCCTTATCTAATGCCTAGCTAGTAAAAATCTTCTCCCATTCTGTGGGCTTTCTATTTATCTTTCTAGTTATGTCCTTTGCCATGCAGAAACTCTTCAGTTTGATGCAATTCCATTTATCCAGCCTTTCTTTGATTTGTTGTGCTTCTGAATCTTTACTTAGGAAGTTTCAACCTGTGCCAAGAATCCCTAGTGTTTGCTCTATCCCTTCCTGTAATATTTTCAGGGTATCTGGTCTTACATTGATATCTCTGATCCATTTGGAATTGACTCTGATATGGTGTGATATATAAGGATATAACATCAGTTTTCTGCATGTGTATAGCCAATTCTGCCAGCACCATTTGTTGAAGAGGCTGTCTTTCTTCCATCTTGTGTTTTTGGCTCTTGTATCAAATATTAGATGACTATTGGCCTGTGGGTTCATTTCTGGGTCTTCAATTTTATTTCACTGCCCCTCAGGCCTGTTCATGTATCAGTACCAACCTGTATTTATAACTATGGCTTTGTAATTGATTTTGAAGTTTGGTATTGATATTCCTCCAGCACTGTTCTTCCTGCTAAGATTGTTTTTGTTATTTGGTGCAGCATTATTTACCACAGCTAAGATATGGAATCAACCCAGATGCCCCTCAATGGATGAATGTATGAAGAAAATGTGGTATATATACACAGCGGAATTCTATGCTTCCCTTAGAAAGAATGATGTTGCCCCACTCGTAAGGAAATAGAAAGACTTAGGAAAGTTTTATTAAGTGAAGTAAGCCAGACCCAAAGAAACATAGGCTGCATGGTTTCCCTCATTTGTAATAACTAGAATATGTCTATAAATCTACAAGGTAATCCAGTGGATAGTAAAGAAAAATAATTCCACTTGGACATGAGCAGCACTCAAAGCATTTGCACAATGAGCACAAAGGAGAAGAATATTCTTAGGAGAGGATCACAATGGCTCAATAGCTATGTGCATATGACCATATAAAATGATGGTACAATGTGTGATAAGAAATGTACTCATTATCTTGCCCATGTAATTGTTACCCCTCTGTACAGTATTTTCACATTAAAAAAAATGATGGTTATCGAAATGAACTTGAAGAAATGGAAACAAGAAGTTTTTTATTGTAATGTTTGCAGTTATTTCTTTTTTCTCCTTTGGTTTAGTCCCTGTTGTCACTGTTTTTGATTTCTGTACCCTTTGTCTTGTAAATAAGTTTTCTGATTTGGGGAAGAGATGAGGAATGAGAAATGGTGGAACAAATGGCGAACCAATTCAACAGTGATCGTCAGTCATTGAACACTATGTTGAAGATGAACTTCATAAAAATTACATAAAAATGTAACACAAAAGTAAAAAATGAAAATGACCTGAAAAACTATTCTTCGAGGGGCTGGAGATGTAGCTCAGTGGAGAACAGTTTGCTTAGCATGCATTAGACTGTGGAGCACTGTAAAACAAGACAAAAATAAATAAATAAAAAGTGCCCCTGAAAACAAATTATATTAAAATTTTCCTGTATTTTGTTAGGTATTTTTTCCTAAAAGTCCTATAAGTTACTAACAAATCTTCAAATAGCATTAATTAGCAACTTCCCCCAATAGTCTCAGAATATTACAGTCTATTATATATTTTGTCATTATATAGAACTATTTTAACTTATCTACCCACCTATTGTTGGATAGTTATCTTGGCACCAAATTTTCACTATTATAAGTTTTCAGAAATAAATTCTTTGGCCTTACTTGGGATTTTTATTCTTTCTACAGTAAGTAAGGGTTAGATTATTAGGTTAAAGATGATGACAACTTTTAGTTGGATTGTTCCCTGTCTTTTAAGAGAACTGTAGCCAGGTATTGGCAGCTCATGTCTCTAATCCTAGCTACTCAGGAAGCTGAGAATTGAGATCACAATTAAAAGCCAGCTTAGGCAGGAAAGTCTGTAAGACTCTATTTCTAATTAACCACCAAAAGAGTCAGAAGTAGTAGAGTCCTAACCTTGAGAAAAAGAGCTCAGGGACAGCGCCCAAGTCCTGAGCTCAAGGCCTAGGACCAGCACAAAAAAAAAAAAAAAAAAAAAGGAAGAAGAGAGAATTGTGACTGTTTCTGCCCTACCACATGTAAAAATAGTTCTCACTACATTCTTCCCAGTATTGTGATTTTAAGAAGTTGACAGTGGCCAACAGTTTGATGAGAAACAGGATATAGTTTCAAAATAATACCACAACCAGCTGAGCTGGTAGCCTATGCCTGTAATGATAGCTATTCAGGAGTTTGAGATCTGGAGGAGCTAGTTTTGAAGCCATCCATGGCAGAAAAGTCTGTGAGACTCCCTCTCCAAAATAGCTATTAAAAAGTCAGGCTGGAGGTATGGCTCAAGAGGTAGAGTACCAGTGAGCAACCAAGCTAAACAAGGCAAATTTAAACCCTAGTACCACCAAAAATATAAACAAAAATTATCACAAAATATTTGATTAACTACAAAGGGAAAAATAGTAACTTATAGTAGAGAGACATGGAAAACATCCATATTAACCAAGAAATCAACCAAGTACTAAGACAAATTGAAATCATGTTTCTCATAATAGGAGACACTGAGAATGATACAGCCTTGTTTCTCAGATATTCCTGCCAAAAGTGCATGACCTGAATCTAATCAAAGGAACACATCAGACAAACACAGATGGGAACCCATTTGACAAAATAAATGGTCTGTGTTCTGTGTTCTCCAAAACTGTCAATGTCATGAGGCATTTAATGTTTTCTGATTTCTGTTGTGATCAAATTTTCTTTCAGTGGTATTGCCAGCATTGAAGAAAGTTCCTGGATTTTGTACGTTTTTTGGAATGCTGCTGTATTAAGGATTGTGAATTGATGTTAAGGGCTTTTAGCTGATTCTCTTGCAGTTTTTAAAAGATATATAATCGTACTGTCTTTAGATACTAGTAATTTTTGTCATTTTTCCAGTAAATTTTCCTCATATTTCTGCCTCATGTCTTATTGCACTAAACAACTTCCAGAGGAGTCCTGCATGGTACTGGAGCTGGTCAGCACCTCTGCCTGCTGCTGGTCCCAATGGTTCCAAGGCTTTAATGTTTCAACACAAGGAACTATGGCTTGAGATGCTGTGTTGAAGGAAGTTATCTTCCCATTGCTATTTTCTCATGGTTCCTGGAAGGAAATCTCAACACCTTCCCCTGTGGGCCTCTACTTAATGTTGCTGGTGTCCTACAAAATGCCACACAATGCTGGGTCTCAGAAGTGATCACTGAAACCATATTCTGTATATTTGAAGGGAGTTTCCAAGTCCAGATACATATAAGCACAGGAGAATATCCACACAATATATGAATTGTTCTCCCTCCGTGGTCCCCTCCCTGGGCTCTCAGGTTTTCAGCTTTAAACCAAAAGTTACACCATCGGCTTCTCTACCTGTGGTGTTGTTTACAGGAAAATCACAGCCCAAATACCACTTTTTAAAAATCTTATTTGATGCTATGCAATTGGCACTAAAATCTCATGTCATTATTCTTGGCTATTGCTGGATATTATACCGATAGGGCGATCTAGATTTCTGAGAGTAAGAGCTTGTATTCCTGACCTGGAAGCATGCAGTGAAGGAGGTCATAGGTGGAATCCATGGATTTAAATTTAGTTCTATTATTTACTAGCTTTGTGAACCTGGCAGCCTCTCTGTGCTTCTGTGCCCTCAAAATGGGAAAATGATACCTATTTCATGCACTTGGTGAGGGTATTATATGACGTGATTTGTGTAAAATGCTACAGTCAGCACACAGTAAGTATTAACTTCTATCATTACTCTGGTGTTCTCAGCCTAGCAGACTACTATTTGGACTAAACCAACAACAGAGCCAGGGGCTGATGGCTCACAACTGTAATCTTAGCTACTCAGGAGGCTGGGATCTGAAAACCAACAGTTTGAAGCCACAGTGGGCAAGAGGTCCACAAGCCTTTCTTCTTCTCTCCAATTAACCACCAGAAAACTGGAAGTTGTGCTGTGGCTCAAAGCGGTAGAGCTTTAGCAAAAAAGCTCAGGGACAGGGTCTAGGCCCTGAGTTCAGCCCTATGACCAACATAAATAAATAAATACAAAAACAGGATAGAATCTGCACTCTTAAGATTACCTCACTGGCATTTAAGTTATTAATTTATCCCAGATTCTAAGTTTGTTAGTTCTAGTAAGCAGTTTTAAAAATTGTATTTGTAACATTAAGTAGGGAGGATCGCTGGGCACCGGTGGCTCATGCCTGTAATCCTAGCTACTCAGGAGGCTGAGATCCGAGGATCATGGTTCAAAGCCAGCCCGGGCAGGAAAGTCGATGAGACTCTTATCTCCAATAAAACTACTAGAAAACTGGAAGTGGCAGTGTGGCTCAAGTGGTAGAGCACTCGCCTTGAGCTGAAGAGCTGAGGGATAGCGCCCAGGTCCAGAGTTCAAGCCCCATGACAGACATAAAACAAAAACAAGGCCAATGTGGGCTACATAGTGAGTTCTAATCTAGCCTTGGCTACATAACAAGACCTTGTCTCAATAAAATACATAAAATAGCATTTGTGATATTTTCTCTGTTTCCATAGGCTTTCCTGGAGCCTGTAAGCAGCTTGTATCAGAGTTAACCAGCCAACCACTTTTTAAACCAGAACACTTGTATCTAATTTTTTAAATGCCCTGCTTAAATGTGATTCAAGTTCAGGAGATTGATGCTATAATTCAATTGCTGTGTAGAAATAACCGTTAATGTACCTTTTAGTTCTGGCTGGCCACTTCTTAATGGCCTCAAAAGACTTTGGTGAAATATTTCAGAGAATCCTTTTGTACTTATCAGGAGTTCATTTGAGAATTTTGGTTTCTTTTTTTTCACATGTCATGAATTTCAACACTATCTTTCTGAAACATATCTGATCTGTTCTCTAAAACCAATCACTGAATCATCTCTAAAACAGCATCCCTGTTCCAATCAGAACTCCCTTTTAAAAATATAAATCTGACAGACGTTGTGCATTTTAAACAGAACCTACACTGAAAAGCGGCCTTCATCCAGTAATCCAACTGGCCTTTGAATAACCCAGACCAGACCAGAACAAGGCTTTAAATGAAAGACTCTAATCCTGGCTAGGGCTTGGTGGTGCTATCAGCTTAGGAACTATGCATGACGTGGGAGTTGTGCTCACATAAAAGCCAACCATGTATAATGAAAAGAGTCAGAAGACAGAGGCTGCAGTCTTGATTTCAAAATATACTGATTATACCACTTTCTAGAGACTCCGTGCTCTAACTATAACATAAAGATGACATCCTAGGTCTTACCTTTTTCAATACTGTCCTTTGTCATAGGGAGGTCTCATAGAGAAGAGAGTGGGTGAGCTTTGGAGACAAGTGAATCTTATCAACTGTATACCTTTGAGCAAATAATTTATGATCTTGGTACCTTGGCTTCCTCATCTGAAAAAGGGATCTATTAACAGCATTTATGTTACAGAGTTGTTTTAAGGATTAGCACAATTGATAGTAATGAGTAACTAATGATTGATATATACCTCATATGTGATTGGTCCTCTTTGTACAGCCTTTGATTTTGTCTCTAACCCCATCATAAAGCCAGACTCAGTAGGTTGCTCTATCCCCATACACTCCCTTCTCCTCACAAAAGGATTGTCAAGTATGGTCATCTTCCCTTATCTATGGTTTCCCTTCCTGTGGCTTCAATTACTCAAGGTCAATCATGGTCCAAAAAATTAATGGAAAAATCTAGAAGTAAACAATTCATAATTTTTAAATTGCCATTCAGTAGTATGATAAAATTTCTCGTCATCCCACTACATATGCCCAGGCTAAAAATCATCTTTTAGCATATCCATGTTGTATATACTACCCACTCTGTGACATTTGAGAGAGAGGGAAGATGGAAAAAGAGACGAGGAGCAGAAGTAGAAGGTGTATGATTTGAACTCAATTTTCTTGATCTATATGCATAAATTTTATTGTAATATATGTTTACAAGTGTTCTATCTTATTGTTATATATTGTTAATCTCTCAGTGGGCCTGATTTATAAATTAAACTTTATTATGTATACATATAGACAGGAAAAAACAGAGCATATAGGATTCAGTGCTGATTGGGGTTTCAGGCATCCAGTGCAGGGTCTTAGCACATGTTCCTCGGGGATAAGGGAAACTGCTTTAATGCTGATGCTAACAAAAACCACATGGAGATGCAGAGGAAGAGGAAAAAAATATAACAATGTCAAAAACAAGTGACATTCATTGAATCATAGTATGCTTTAGGCACAGTGCAGACTCCTTTCCATAGAAGATCTAACCTCTTTTCATTCAATTTCACATATAAGCCCCTTTCTCTTGTTTGTTACCATTTTTGCTCTTTCCTTTAGAGACAGAACTGCTTTCTGAGGAATCTCTTGTCTCTGTCCATTTTTGGACAAGGCACTTCTGAAAATCTCCACTATTGTTCAAGCAATTCAGCATCCCCACAAATTGTACCCCCTGTTTAGCAACAGCAAGATGAGAAAGCCAGACTGCTTGCTTTTCTGTCCTAGTTCTTGGGGCCCAGAATGTCTCCAGTCACCCTCCCAAACACTCAGGCTGCAGTCTGAGATTCTACACAGTGGTCCCCATTGTCCCACACACCCAGGGAGAGGGATTGGGTTTCAGTCCTCATCAGTCTTCTGTGCCTGACGCAGTGCCCAGCTCCTAGTCATTCATAAATATTGATGAGCTGAACAAATGTCTGATCAAACTAACATAAGAGAGGACAGAAGAAGCCAGGTGTTTTACAAAGGCAGTGGCAATGTGCTCTGGGAGGCTGGCAGAGAGGATCTGATGATTTTCACAGAGAAGACAAAATGTGACCTTGAAGGCTGAAGAGGATCTTAATAGGCAGAGAACAGGGACGAAAGTATCTCAACTGAGAGGAGCTATGTGACAGCAGAGCTATCCGGCATGTGGGTTGCTGGGAACAGAGAAGTCATCTGAGCAGTCTGCGGTATGGAGGTTCAGTGCCTGAACTTAAATGTGCCAAACCTTCAGGGAGGCCCAAGAGAGCAAAACGAGGATTCTATAGAAGAAGTAGCTGAAAGAGAGGTGGGAGGGAGAGAGAGAAAAATCTGAATACCTAGTCAGAAATGTGCCTTTATTTGTGAACAGCAGGGAAATGTATCATTGAGAGTTTCTAAAAAGAGAATGGATTACTCAGACACATATCCTTTTAAAAGAAGGTTTTGCTGGGAGTGGATCAGGAGACAGACTAGATACAAGGACAGCTAGGCAGGAGCCAGAACGGTAGAGCACATAGGTAAGCAGCATCCCCTTTCTCCACAAGGTTACAAAGGCTACCTCCTTCAACATCTTTGTGTGTACGTGTTTGTATGGGGGGGGGGGGGGGGGGAGGCGCGTGTGCACGCACAAGAGCAGGCGCTTGTGCTGGGGCTTAAACTCAAGGCTTCAGTGCTGTCTCTGAGCTTTCTTGCTCAAGGCTGTTCCTCTACCACTTAAGCCATTATTCCATTTCTGGTGTTTTGGTGTTTAACTGGAGATAAGAGTCTCATATACGTTCCTGCCCATGCTGGCTTTTAAAACTGATTCTCAAATCTCAGCTTCCTGAGTAGCTCTGATTATGAGTATGAGCCACCACTGCCTGGCAATCAAGATCTTTCTTTTCCCTTTGGTGATACTAAGGTTTGAACTCAATTTTCTTACTCACTGGCTCTCTACCATTTGAGCCACATCTCCAATCCAGATTTTTTTACTGGCAATTTTGGAGTTAAAAGTCTCCAGAGCTTTTCTGCCTAAGCCAGCTTCATACCTTGATCTTCACAGTTGTGAGTCTCTGGTATCAGTGAGAAAGGTTACCTGGAGTAACATTTCTGCCTACACAGATTTGTGAATGTCTGTCACACGAAGAAGGGTCACGTCTTCCCTGATCTTTGTAAACACTTTTAATACAAAGTCACATAGAGAAAGTCAATTAACATAGAAAACACATTGTAGATATTAAATCTTTTAATCAAGGCTAGTAAATCGACTCTCATTAGATCAGTGAGTATACTCATAAACTTCAATTCTGAGAAAAGAAACTATCTTGTTAGCCTTTATAACGATAAAGAAACTTTCCTTATTTCCCTAATAATTACTTTTTTTCCTTACAATTGTTCTATGCCTATTTAAATTTCTGGTTAATTCTGATATTATATCATCACCATGCAGTTCTCCCCCTATTCCACTTCCATTTTCAATTATTTCAGGCCCTTTTGGTGCTGTGTTACAAAGTTATTAAGTTTAGGGAGTAGAAGGGAACTCAAGAAACAACAACACCTGCAGCAATTATAACTGACCAGGAAGGATCAGAGATGACTTATATTTTCTAGCATGACTAACTAGAAAAATTATGATATTATTTGTTAGAAATATACTGAGATTGGGGGCACTTACTTAGTATTTCGCCAGAAAACTAGGGTCTACCAGAGCCCTTTCTACTTGGAATTTACTGAGTGAAGTACATACATGACAGATAAGAGAATGGCTAACGCAGATTAGATCTGCCTGGCTTTTTACTGCTCATTCTTCTCTTAAAGCCCATGTTTCAACTTACACCACACTGATTGATTGCATGGATAGAAAAGACCTAGCAAGAAACTACGAGGGTACAGAACAGCAGGGTAGATCTTTAGGTCTTTTTACTTGGGACATCTAGAAAGAAGACATAGATTAGAGACCTGCTTAATTGAAGAAGGCCCTAGGTCAGGGAATTGATCTTGCTATGTGAGGGCAATGAGGTCCCACCAACTCAGTGACCTTTGAAAAAGGCTGGCAAAGTATAGAGCACAGGCCCAACAGTTTTTGTTTTCATGACCCACATGCAAGTTAGGAATGATTCTTACTTTTTTTCCCATTGCATTACTGAGGTTTGAACTCATTGCTTTGCATTTGCTGTTCTGCCACTGAGCTACTGTCTTCAGTCCATGTGTTCTGATTATTTTTGACACATATTATTTTTGCACAGGCTGGTCTGAACCTCAGTTTTCCTCTTTCATGGCTCCTGATGTAGATATGGTAATAGAGGAAGTTTACCATGCTTTTTTATGTTGAGATGGGTGTATGTGAACTTTTTTCCTCACAGGCTGGTCTTAAACCCAGATCTTCCTATCTCTGCCTCCCAAGTAGCTAGAATGATAAGTGGGAGGCACCATGATCCATCTGATTTTTACATTTTTAAGTAGAATCATGCTTTGCTTAATGGCAGGGGTAATTCAAAGAAATACATTGTTGGGAATTGTTTCTAAATGAAGATATACAATTCTATTTTATTTTAATTTATTTATTTTTTGTCGGTTATGGGGTCTGAACTCTGGGCCTAGGCACTGTCCCTCAGCTCTTCAGCTCAAGGCGAGAGCTCTACCACTTGAGCCACAGTGCCACTTCCAGCTTTTTCTGCTTGTGTGGCTGAGGAATCGAACCTAGGGCCTCATGCATGCAAGGCAAGCACTCTACCACTGAGCCATCTTCCAGACCGGTTGGGAAATCTTGTTATGCAAACATTATATAGCATACTGACACAGACCTAGATAATGCAGCCTACTATACACACAGGCCATATGGAACCACTGCTGGATATGTGGCCCATCATCAACTGAAATGTCATAAAGCACATAACTATATTGGAGAAAAAAAAGAATACTTTATGACAAGTAAAAATTATGTGAAATTAAAATTTTAATGTCAGAGCATAAAATTTTATGTGAATGCAGATATAGCCATTCATTTATATATCATCTATGACTAGTTTTAGTTTTGACAGAAAAGATATAGCCCGCAAAGCCTGAAATAATCACTGTCTGCTCCTTGATAGTAAAAAGTTGCAACCCATGTTCTGAAGCACAGTGCTGTCACCCAACTAAACCTAGCCTGATTAGATTTTAAAGACGGGACCTATCAATCCAATGCAGAAAGAGGAGAGAGAGAGTTTGTGACTTCTTCAACTGAAAGCAACTGTCTCTGGGAACTGTAATGCAGGAGGAGGGACAGGCTTTGAGGAGGCTGACTGCAAATTTAGCTGAGGTGTTTTGGGGACATCCAGGAGGTGAGTGGACTTTTCAGAGTCAGTGCCAAAGAGAGAGGAGGGGAGATAGCATCTTGAGACACGACTAGTGAGGGATGAGTGAAGCTAGAGGAAGGTTTCCCAGGGAAAGGATTGAGGAATAAGAAGAAAGCTTGCTAGGCTTGCCAGAGAAAATGTTTCTTCATTTGCTAAGTCTAATCACTCTACTGTGGACAGAATCTCTGAAGTTAAAGTGTACACCGGGAGGGAATCAATAAAGGAGACAGAAAAGGGGAAGTTAGAGGAATGGGAAAAGAATCCTCCACCAGATCCGGAAAAAAAGAGCAGCCATGAATATAGATTTTCTTTTCCAGAAATTTTCTCAAAGGACTGCATGATGACCAATTGAGGAATAACAGCTCAATGTGTAGGAACAGGGGCCATTCTTTCCTACCTTTTGAAGGATACGACAGTAGGAAGTGGTTGAACACATGATGTAGTTTTTTTTTTCTTCCGTTGTCATGCTAGGCTGTGTTATTACGTACACAGGGGGCTCTCCTTGCTACTACCACGTAACGACAACCATTAGTCAAATCACTGGCAAAAATAAGGCCTTGAAGCTGTGGTTTTTTATAAACTGGCATCAGAATTCTTAGTGTTCCTTGAAAATACCTTGTTTCTGTTTAGGCAAACATGATTAGACCTGACTTGGCTCTTGCTCAGCTGTTTCCCTTGTGGGTTGGCCTGGATTTCCACTATTTGCACAGCTAGCCACTGGACAAGTACTTCAGAGGATTAATTACATTGATCAGGAAAAGAATTCCAGTTTTCAGTAGCATAATCAGAGCCAAGCAGCTGTCATTTCTACACACCAGGGCAGAAGCCAGCTCTTAGTTGATGGATTCAGCCTCCTTGATAGACAATGTCGCATCTTCCAGGCAATCCAGCCTCTTATCTGACCTTACATCCATCTGACCCTTCCCAACCTTCTGAAAGTAGGGCCTTAAGGTTGGGACCACTCCAGTTGGAAGGCTGCAACTAACCCCAGTTTTATGTCTGAAAGTTATAAGGGAGTCAGTTTTTAAGGCAAGTGTGTTCAGTGGCAAAGGCAGCCCAGGGAGAGGCAGGCCCAACCTTTGTCCAGGCACCAACTGGCAACACTCAAACCCATCCTTACATTATGTTCTTTTTGTCAGAAACCTATAATTTCATTCATAACTTTGGGAAGATAATTATACCATGCTAGTGAGAGACAACTTGATGAATAGCTGTTTATTTTCACGGGAGCCATACTTCATGCACTGGCTGCATAATGGGGTCAGGAACACAGCAAACTGTCACCGTCTTTTCTATGTCATTTAGCTGCCTGGCAGGATTCTACATAGGAAAACAGAAAATCTCCTTATTTTAGATAATATCCTTGCCTTGGTGCAAAAACTACAATTCAGAGGCAAGGTTTTTAAAGCAGCTTATTACCATTTGTCGAACAGTACCTGCCAGCCTTGTCTTGTTTCTGTCCTATCTTCAGACTCTGCCCTGCCCCAATCCCAGCCCAGCCCAGCTGGAAGCAGGTGTAAATAACCAATGTCCATCCCCACCTAAATGGCTTCAAAGGGTGGAAATACTAAGGTGATCACAGTTGAATAACTGTGCCAGCAATTTCTATATTGTTTCCATTGCAAATCAGATCCAAGACATAGAATTAACCCCTCTCTCTCAGAGATTCTGAAGAAACTTAGAAGATGATCTACACTAAACAGTTATAAATTTAGACTACAAAATATAAAAATTAGCATAATATTAATAGCTACTATTTATTAGGTACTAGGTGCCTATAACTGATCTAAATGCTTTACATGGGTTGACTCGATGAAATCTTGCAGAAAACAGGTCAATAATAGCATTGTTCCTATTTTGTAGATGTAGATTTTGTAATTTTAAAGAATGGACCAAAAAAGTCATTCAACCAATTGGTCTGCTAAGCCCAAATTCTCCCTAAAATGCCAAGCCTGTAGTGTAACTATTTTTCCTTGATGCTAGTTGTTACTTGTTACTAGGGTAGACGCTGAGCTGTGTTGCCCAAATTCTACAGGTCCAGGCTAGAAATACCAATTTCCTTAGCTAGGAGCTGACAGCCAAATCTCTTGATGAGCTACTTAGTCAAAATCACCTCACCAAGTTAAGCCACCTGTCCAGTGACCAGTCAACAAAGAGGAATAAAGATCAGACATGGATTCCAATTGGAGACAACCAAACTGGCTCCAAGAATTGTCCAACTCCTTTGGTTGTCACTGCATTACCTTTCTCTTAGACTTGCCCAGTCCTGCCCACCTTTAAGTCTAATCATCAAGAACAGGCTCAATGCATTTCCTACATACAACCTTCTGAGTCTGCTAACTTAGAGAACCTGGATTACAATAGTGCTTACACAGGATTCAGCAGAAAACCTAAAATGAAGATGTACAGACTGCAGGACTGCTACACAATTATTAAAGATGAGCTTCCACTTTACCCCTGTGCTTCCTGGATAGTCAAAAAAAGAGATAAGAGACATGAAAATAATAGAACCAGGGATTCAGAGACAACTTTGGAAGTATGCTTTATATTTTATAGTATAGATCCTGAATCCTCATTTCTTATCACCTCCACTAATCCCATACAAGCCCAAATCACCAACAACTTTTGCTTTGACATCTTCAACAGTATGTTGACTGGTAGTCCTACATTCTCTTCATACAGTTGCCAGAGTGCTCTTAAAAAAATACATCACATGGCATTGCTGTCCTGACTGAAACTTTCTAATGGTTATGCTTTACCCTTAGAAAGGTGTAGTCTTTAATCAGAGTCTACGTGTCTCTCCATGCCTCTCTGACTTCATCCCCCATCATGCTCTGCCTCAGTCACTTTCACTTATTGCTATTTTTATTTCAGGTACTTCCTCTAAGCTTGCTCCTGGTGGCAAGCAAGAGCTTCTTCCAGGCTGTCCAGAGAACTTACTGTGTCTCTTCAACATATGCGTGCATGCATGTATTTACACACACACACACACACACACACACACACACACATGAAAGCTCTCATCTGCACACAGGGGGATGCATCAGAGGGATTGAGAAGATGAGGAGACCAAGAGTCAACTAACTGCTCTCTTAGGGGAACCATGGCGGTACAGTTGTCCTCAGAGCTCTTGACTTTCTAGAGACTGTCCACATGTGGGTCACACTATCTGGAGTTCTAACATCTGACAGAAAGGCAAGGAGTCTACCTTCTATTTCAAAAAAAAAGAAATAATGCAGATCTCTGGGCAGAGAATAAATTCAGGTGAGAGGGGATCAGAAAGAACCCTGAAAAACAGATGAGGAAGTACCCCCCAAAAACCAAGGCATCCCAAGTATCTACTAGACCCGGTGACATTCCTACCCCTACTGACTCCATCTTACCCTGTGCCTGCACTTGAGGTGGCTGGACAATAGAGGAGCCAAGGTGCAAAAACAGAGACAGCAGCTATCACTCATCCCATCTCCATACTAACGTTAGTTTGTACTGGGAACAGGGAGACGTCACCAACCTAAATCAAGATTAGAGTTTGAGACTGGACATTAATTACTAAATGAAAGTGTTGCTTGCAATCTAAAGTGACTTAAGAATACCTGTTAACCTGAAAGTAAGCAGAGTAATAGTACACTAGCTATAGATATTATCCATGGCAGGGGAGAATTATTCTTCCTGAAGTAATTGTGAAAGCACTGTAGATGACCAAAACAAAACTGTATTTTGATTACACCATAAGTGGTACTTGTCCAACACCCCATTATGCTTGTGTTCATGACTCTCATTTGAGCTGGCTTCATGAACCTGCTTATTGGAAGCAACTATCCTCTATTTCCTGAAGCTCTTGAGATAAAAGGGAGTCCAAGGGAGAAAAACTGAAAGAAAGGCAGGAGGGACAGGAATCAGTTTTCCTGGATGAAAGGATTAGGGATTAAGGGAAGGTGCCACTTTCCCCTTGCTCAGCAATGAAGGATGGCCTGGGTCCAGCCAGGGCTGAGCTCCTGCCAGGCAGCCCCTGCAGAAGGCAGAAGTGGCTTAGCATTCATTCTCTTTTGGTTGGGGCTGTAAGAGAAAAAACACCAAGGAACTGAAATACTGCTTCCATTCCAGGACACACACACACACAGAGTTTATTATTTTCCTGCTTCTCTGAGCATTTCTCTACATCTTGCTCTTTTTAATAACTAATGGTATACAGAGCAATTGAAAGGTGTGGGTAAAGAACTGTGTTTTGGGGGATGGGAAGTCTGCATGCTCATCGCTCTGCCTGTAACACCTGCTGAACCAGTCAGGGGTCCCCACAGGAAGCAGATGGCCCACTCGAAATAGAACAATTTGAAGACAGTTTATTCACAAATGGCCCTTCCAAAGGTGTGGGTGTAGAGGATTGTGCAGCATCCTGGGGCCTCTTACTTCTAGGCTCAAAGAGAGTATGGAGGATATGGACCTGGAAGGCAAGTGCATTCTGCACATTTGTGAAGCACAGGGCAACAGAACAATTGGAAGACCTCCCAACCACAAGTCTAAATATTTAATAGTCATCACTCAAAACAACAAACCACTACGTGAAATATGTTTTAACTGTTGACCTTGGCAAATCCACTTTTATAATAACCTCGAAGACTCAGTTGGAAATTGAAAATCTCAGACATCATAGTATTCTGTGCAGGAACATGGTTGAGTGAGAATATTTGGTCCCCAGGCCCTGGTTCACAGCCAACCATATTCTCCTATCACCTGTGCTGATACCTTACTCACACAAGTAACACCCAACTCTCAGATCCATACTTCCCCCAGACTGCCCACCTAGACTGCACAGATCCTTTGACCAATCATCCAGGCTTAGGACCCAGGACCCTACAAGCAAAGACCACACTTGGAAAAGAGGTGAACACAAAATGGAGGGGCAGGCATGGGTCCAGTGTGGATGATGGTGCAGCTAAGAGAGGACCTGAACTCTTAAACTTGGTATGCATGTCAAGGGCTTTCTTTTCTGTGGGAGGAGAGAAAGACAGAGACAGAGAGAGACAAAGAAAAGAGAGGGGTTTCCTTAGAGAACTTAGCTAATGAAGGCTAAAGAATAGGAAATGTACACCCAGAGCAAGGGCTCCCCACCAGGTAGCCAGTGAGGGTAGGAACACTAGAGCTGTAGTCCCAGAGCTTCTCCTTCAGAGGATGGAGCAGGGTAGAGCAGAGGCCTAGAGATATCCAGCCCTCTCCCTTCCTCCCCCTACTTTAGTTAATTTTTAGTCATGTTTTAAACCAGCAAAAGTGCATCTCTCTCTAGAAGATGTTTCCTGACCACTGACACTACAGCAGGCTGTCACTACAAGTGGTTACCATTCACAGCATTCACTGAATCTCCTAAATGCCATCTGTGTGGTCAACTTATTAATGGATGCATTCTTACCAGACCACAGGTCCCAGGAAGGCAGAGACCTCTGTTGGATGGTCTCTACTCATTTCTGTATTTCTACTGCTTAGCACTGGTTTGGCATATGGCTAAATCATTACTTTTCTTGCGCTCTCACTTTTTAAGGGTTAAGCTGCATTCAAGGGGATGTCAACAGCATGCATGATCCCAAATATAGCCCCACATTGTCCCCTAAGACTTTGGAGTGAGTTCTTTGGGAGATAAAATACAGATTCCTATCTACAGATCAGAACCACCATCATCTTTATGAATACAATGACTTCCAGACCTGTATAAGAACTGAAGAAAAGTATGATCACATGTGCATGAGCCAAAGGCCTGACCAGCCTTGGAAGTACAAAGACTGCCCTGAGGAGAGAGTGCCCTAGGCTGCCGCAGTGTTCAACAGGCTTGTCCTCCCTGGGGACATGGGGGCATCCACTTTCCAAGGCTTAGTGCCATTACATTTTCAATTAAAATTTCAATTTCTTTCATCAATTTTCAATTTTCAACTCTCTTGTTTTGTGTCTATACTCACCAAGCACTGGTCTGATAATCTGGCCCCTGTGGAGCTGGGCAGTCTGGCCCACACAATGACAGATTTGCCTGTCAACGATATTTCTCATTATAAATTAATAAATTGGAATTCTGATTTTATCCCATGTGTCTGAGATTTCGTTAGCACACACATCTCTAGGAAGCCGATAGGTTTCAGTTCCTTACCCAGCAATGCTGAAAGCAAGAACCCAGCCTGGGGTTAACTCTCAGGGCAAACTCAGCAGAGGGCATCTTCTCATCCCAGACATTAACATTGTATTCTTTTGTGTAACGGAAATAATGACATTCCCAAAGGATCTGACATTTCTGAAGGGAAACGGAGGCAGAATGTTGTGCCTGAAGAGCAAAAGTTCTGATTTCCCCTTTTCCGTTGATTTTCTTATACCTCAATTGTCTTGTTCTTTTTTGTTGTTTCTTGTTTGGGAATCAAACCCAAGACCTCACACAGGCAAGAGCAATGCTCTATTATGGATCTCTATCCCTTTAAATTGTCTTTTCATGATGAATACACAATAGCAGAGGACTTAAGTGTTTCACCCAAAGTCACTAAGTAAGGACAGTGTAAGGAGTGTCAACTGAGAGCAGCTCAAATATAGAGCCTGGAATTATGGCTCCCACTGTGATTTGAAACTTACTAAATGTAATGGTTAAATGCCACATGGTATTTGGGACCAGGTCCCAGGGCAGTGAAGGACATTAATGAAAAACCTGGTAAAATCCAGATGAAGTCCATAGTTTAGTTCATCATGATGTGCCTACGCTAATTTCTTAGTTTTGACAAATATAAGACATGAAGGACAGAGGAAAATAAGGAGTACAAGGAAATCTGTGCTACAACTTTCTTGTAAATATAAATTCTTTTTCTAAATATAAGATTTATTGGGAAAAGTAAATGTCTACTTTTTTTCAGCTTAGGAAAGTTTTTCTTAGATGTTGCTTAGTTTTTCCCTTTGATTGCTGCTTCTATTCTAACTTTTTTGTATTTAAAACATTTATGAACCAGGTACTAGCTCCTCAGGAAACTGAGATTTGAAGATCATGGCTTGAAGCCAGCCCAGGCAGACAAATCCAAGAGATTCTTAACTCCAATTAATCAGCAAAGAGCTGGAACTGCAGGTATAGCTCAATTGGCCAAGGACCAGCTTTAATGGGAGGATAGGATAGCCAAGTGAGACTGTGAGACAAGTTCAAGCCCCAGTACTGGCACAAGTGCACAAGCACACACACCCACTATACATACACATATGCATGTATGTATATACACATATACATATACACATATGTACATATACTATATATATTTGGCAGTACTAGGGTTTTGAACTAAGGGTGTTATACTTGCAAGGGAGACACTCTCACTTAAACCATGTCACCAGTCTTTTTTCCTCTAGTTATTTTTCAAGTAGGGACTCATATTCATGCCCAGGCTAGGTTGTACTGTGACCCTCCTATTTATAATTCCCTCATAGCTCGAATGAAAGAAATGTACCACCATACCCAGCTTTTATTTATTGGGTTGGGATCTCACAAACTTTCTGCCCAGGATGACTTTGAATAATTCTCCTGATCCCTACCTTCCAATTATGTGTCTCTCATTGTTTTCATATCTATGTTTTTCCCCTCTGAATTATGAAAGACATTTTGCAATTTGTTCTGATATTACTGATCTGATTTTCTGCAATGCTTCCTCTACTTGTGAGCCCTCCAATCCACTCTACTACTTCATTTGAACTTTTTTTGTAATTCAGTCTTACCTCAGTAGTCTTTGTTTATAACTGTTCTAGCTGGGTTTTAATCACAGAGTATCTTCTTTCAGGAGATGGTAGCCTTTTTCTGCCAAGGGCCACACAAGAGTCACACAAAATTTTCAATATAGGCAGATGGCTATGGACAACCAATGAGAAGCATCATGTATGAAATGATTTTGAGGGCCTTACACAGCCTTTGAGCCAGACATTCCCCAGCCCAGAGGGTCACTTTAATACCTTCTAGATACATCCATGTACTGTAACTAAAGACATAACCCTATAAACTCTTCCCATAAGCTTTAGTGACTGCTCCTGTACCAAGAGAGTACATGAGACACATGAAAACATGCACTCACACTGTGAACAAACCCACAACTCACCTGATCCTGATAGCTATTTGTGTTTCTGCTAGTAGATAATGCACTACTGAAAATTTGGAATTCTTTATCAAATCCCAGAAAACTTGTACATTCATTTTTTTTTTTTTTGTGGGTCATAGGGCTTGAACTCTGGGCTTGGGCGCTGTCCCTGCGCTCTTCAGCTCAAGGAGAGCTCTCTACCACTTGAGCCACAGCGCCACTAGTTGTATATTCTTGTGTTCTGAGTAACATGTAAATATAACTAAAAGATCAGAACTGGAGCTATGGCTCAAGTGGTAACCAAACTGTCTAGCAAGCATGAGGCTCTGAGTTCAGTTCCAGTACTAAAACAAATAAACAATAACAAAAAAAAAAACAATCCCACTACTTTGTCAGTAATGCTGGGGCTTTTTTGTTAGAAGGAACTTGATTATGATTATACACTACCTGAAATGCAGTCAGAAAAAAAATCTGTATGTTCATAATTTCTCTATTTAGAAAGTAATACTTCTGTTATTTTGCATCTGATCAAGATGGTATGGTTTGTGTTTGAGATATTGCATTGAGATCTAAGTGGACAAAGCTTACCTTCATGAGTAGGAAACAGGATTCTCCTATGAGGATCAAGTCCTTTTATGTGCTGAAAACCATCAGGCACTGATTCCCATCTGGGAAGAGAGGAAGCCCATGGTCCTCAGGTTCCACACCAAAGGGAGCATCCAAGGGAAGTTGGCCATTTTTCCTGAAGGGTGGGAATGCTAGGAGACAGGGTTGATGTGGCAGAGACAACCTGGCAAACATAAAGAAGGAAGACAAGATAGAACAGGGTGTGAATGAAAGAAGATTTGGGGGATAGGAGCCACTCACAGTTGAATAAAAGAAGTAAAAACATCCCAATGCTACTTGTATTTTCTAGAATTTTTCCCTTTTCAGGTCTCATTATTTAATAAAATTTCTTGGAAACATCAAGATTGTCTCAAAAGGTATTTCCATTTCTGCCAGGCCAGTCTTTGAAGACAGTGAGTGGTACCTTCAGGAGATTAGAAAGTGGTAACAGCTAGAGCCAAGTGTGGCTCCCCCACCTCTGCTAAGGAGAAGAGAATGAGTAATAATAAAGAAGCTCTTACTCACTAGAGGGCTCTGCCCTACCCTAAGCTGGGTCATCCATTGCTTTCACAAGGGGTAGGACTGCTTACAGACTGGGATCAGGAGTTGCCATCACTTGCTTTTTCTCTTCTTTCCAGACATATGGGAGAAACCCACATGTCTGCCACCATGACACCATCAGGAGAGAAATCAACAAGACACCTGAAATTCACAGACATACTTGTCCTCTGGTGGATGAAGGATTTGCTTAATTCAGCGAAGAGTTAAGTTCTAGAACCAGTTTTACATTTTTGTTTTTGTTGCTTGTTTTCAGTACTGGGGTTTGAGATTCATGCTTGTTAGGCAGGCCCTCTAGCATTGGAACCATACCCATCAGACCTTTTTTGTTTTTGTTATTTTTAAAGTAAGATCTCAAGTTTTGCCCAAGGCCAACTTCAGCCCTCGCCCAAAGCCTCCTACAGAGCTGGGACAACTGGTGTGCATTACATATAGCTTATTGGTTGAAATGGGGGGTCTGTTAACTTTTTGCCCAGGTTGGCTTCAAATGGTGATCTTCCTGATCTCCATCTCCTGAGTAGCTAAGATTACAAAACTTGAGCCACTATGCTCAGCTTTCTGCTTTTCATTTTCAATGCATTATCCTTCCACTAGCATCCTACTTTAGCAAAACTGAATCCTAATCTTTTATTCTGACATGGATTTAATAGGACTGTATATTTCCAGAAAGGGATTCAGCTCTAGGCTGGAAATTCTTCACCATTCTTTTTCTCCATGAAAGCTCATTGCAATTCAAGCCTGGGATTTGGATCCCCCTGTACCCCTTCCTCTCAGTAAAGTCTCAGGAAGAACTGCTAGCTTGTGTTGAGCACTTACTGTTTACCAGACATTACTTTACAGGCTTGATTTGTAGGAGAGAGTTGTAAGGAAGGGAAAGACAAGTGATGAGTTTTGGCGTTAGATATGCTTTGGTCAAATTTCGGCTTTGCTATTTACTCTCCCTATGTAATTTTGATTGAATTTCTTAAACACTTTGTCTTGGTTTTTCCCATTTGTGAAAGTTATCATTTCATCTCCAGAGTGCTTTGTGAACAGTAAGAGAAGCAACATGTGGGGGAAATGCCTGGCATGGAACCAGAGCCCTTCCCCTTTACTCCTTCCTGATGGAGTGTCAGTGTAGCAGAACCCATGCAGTTTGACCCACAGCATTACAAAAGGGAGGGCTTAGTTTGCCACCTTCCAATAATGTTTTCATTAGTTTTCTGGCAAAGAGGGAAGAAAAGGGTTGGCAGCTTGCCAGAACTAATGGAGTGATTTTGTAGAAGTCTGTGGCTTATTGATGAATGAAAACTCCTACCCAAATTGGAGCACAATCCAAATTAGATACAATTATGAGAGTCCAACACCTAAGGTTTAGAATGTTGATTCTAGGAAGTGGCGCTGTAGCTCAAGTGGTAGAGCGCTCGCCTTGAGCTGAAGAGCTGAGGGACAGCGCCCAGGCCCAGAGTTCAAGCCCCACGACCGACAAAAAGAAAAGAAAAGAATAGAATGTTGATTCTAAAGCAGTAGTTCTCAGACAAGACTGGGTGTTAGATTCAACAGGGAAGTTCTGAAATGACCAGATTTCCATGCTATACTCTAGACCTTCCAATTGAATGGGTTTGGAGTGATGCCTGGGCCTCAGTGTCTTCAGTATGGCCTTGGCAATGGGATATAGGCTCTCTAAGGCCAGAGGTCTGGTTGTAAAAACATAGCCTCCACATGTGGATTTCAGTGGCTGGATTTCATGGCTGAATGAGCATCCTTCTGGCTCTCTTACTGCTTTTCTGGCCCCATTCATCACATCACCTTGTACTCCAGAGACAGCTTATGTCCACCACCAAAATGTCTCCTGGCCTACCATTGTTTTACACAGATTGGTACAGGATGGGCATAGTGGAGAAAGCAAGCTACCTCATTAACATTTCCCAAGACGATTGACTGCTGGAATATTTGCCCTATACAGAAGAAATCCTACCTCACCCACCAGATTAGGTCAGTTTCTAGAGTCCTTGCAAGACCCATAGAGTCCCTTGCCATACATTTTCAAACATCATAATCAATCTCTCCCAGGAATATCAGAACTAAGAAATGAGAACCACAGTGCATAGACAAGAGTGCATAGACACCTCTGGTCTCTGGTTCATCTTCACTGAGGGGCCAATGTTGAGGGTAATTTTTAGACTAAGGCAGTAATTCTGGAAAAATGGAGTCATCATACATGGATTCATGTTCTTGTGCTAAATCCAATTGCCAAGCTGAAATTGTTACAGTCTCACTTTAAATCCTAGTCTCTCTTTATAGACTCTGAAAACTAACTCTCTAACATTGCTTTTTCGGAAAAAGTATCTTTTCCCTAGGGCACTGCTATTTTATCACTTCATGCATCTAAAAAATGATTTTTAGATGCTTTTAGTATAAGATAACATAAGTTCTACGAAATATTCAAGTGAAACAAAAGTGAGCGCAGCTCACTTTCCCTCTCTTCCCTCCCACATACTCGTCCACAGTATGGACTACCTGCGATTTGGAGTATATTTTTCCATATCTTTTGCTGAGAGCTATATTTTGACACTTATAATTAAAGAGTGCACATGCTTTTTACGTAAAACATTGTATAATAATTCTCCAGTCTCTTGGTTTAAACATTTGCATAATATTCCAGGAAGTGGTAGTCCTATAAGTAGCCATTTACCAATGAATGGGTCATTTCTAATTTTTCATGACAGAAATGATGTTATGACAAACATCCTCATTTGTGTTTTCATTTCAGATAATTTATTTTGAGTTCAATTCCCATAAATGGGATTACTTAGCGGAAGAGTATGAACAATCTAAAAGGCAATTTACAATTTAATAGGGTGATAGAAAAATAAAAAAGACATAGCCAAGCAAGTTATCTGGTTAAATAAATTGCTGTTTACCCTATAATTATATTCTATGGATCCATTAAAAATGCTATAGCTGAGCACCAGTGGCTCACTCCTGCAATTCTAGCTACTCAGGAGACTAAGACCTGAGGATCACAGTTTGATGCCAGCCTCGGCAGGAAAGTCCATAAGACTCTTATTCCCAATTAACCACCAGAAAACTGGAAGTGGAGCTGTGGCTCAAAGTGGTAGAGTACTAGCTTTGAACAAAAAGGCTCAGCAATAACCAGGTCTTGAGTTCAATTTCTATAACCAACAATAAATAAATAGACACATAGATACAAAATAAAGTTACTAAAGATCATTCAGCATGATGATGAGGTTGATACTTTATATTAGCTAATTTCCAAAACAAGGTACTAAATTTTATGTATTTTTACAGAAGTATCTGTATAACAAAAATATATATGAATCGAATTTACATTTAAGTACCAAGACTAAAGAAATGTAGAGAAAATCTTGAAAAACAAAACTAGGAGGCTTGCTCTTGCAAAGCTTAGAAAGTATAGCAAGAATATATATACAAGAATAATTTTTTTAAAGAACAGAATACAGAAGTCATTTTCAGTTTTTTGAGGGGGGAAGGGGTCAGGTAGTTAATACCCTAGGCTTTGCAGTACAGATAGTCTCTTACAACCTGTCAACTCTGCTGTTGTACCTTGGCAACAGCCATAGGTAATAAATATACAGATGAATGGGCATAGTCAAACTCATAGAAACAGAAGGCTGGCCTTTGTTTTCCTAAGCCTGTAATAGTGAACACACAAACAGACAAATATAGATATACATATCTAAATATATAATTTCTGATATAGGTGGCATTGACAATGGGGGAAAGATAGCCTTTTTAATAAAAGATAAATGGGGAGAGAGTGAAGGAATGGGTGACATTGTCAAAAAAGAAGTATATTCATTGCCTGACTTATATAACTGTAACCTTTTCTGTATATCACCTTTATAACAACAATGAGGGGCTGGGAAGGTGGCTCAGTGGTAGCATGCTTGCCTTGCATGCCTGAGGTCCTGGGTTTGATTCCTCAGCACCACATAAGCAAAAAGAAAAAAGCCGGAAGTGGCACTGTGGCTCAAGTGGTAGAGTGCTAGCCTTGAGCTGAAGAGCTGAGGGACAGTGCCCAGGCCCAGAGTTCAGGCCCCACAAGCGGACCAAAAAAAAAACCAAAAAAAAAAAAAAAAAACAACAATGAAAAATAAAGTAAGTTCTGAAAAAATAATAAAATAAAAGCTATAGACTCAACCGGCTAGATTTTTAAAGGGAATTTAATTCCTATGTCAAATCATATTTAAAAGTAAGTCCCCTGCAATTATAGATATAAATACGAAAAGCCTAAAAACTAAATCTCCTATAAAAGTATTTAGAATACATACATAACCTTGAAATAGAAAATGATTTCTTAAATAAGACACCAAATGTACTAACCAAAGCAGAGTATGATGGTTTATTCCTATCATCCCAGCCACTCCAGAGGCAGTGATTAGGAGGATTCTGACTGGAATCTGACATCAGTTTTGGAACCCACCCTTTGAATAAAAAGGAAAGGTCAATGCCGGGCGCTGGTGGCTCACGCCTGTAATCCTAGCTACTTAGGAGGCTGAGATCTGAGGATCGCGGTTCAAAGCCAGTCCGGGCAGGAAAGACCGTGAGACTCCTATCTCCAATAAACCACCAGAAAACCGGAAGTGGCGCTGTAGCTCAAGTGGTAGAGCGCTCGCCTTGAGCTGAAGAGCTGAGGGACAGCGCCCAGGCCCAGAGTTCAAGCCCCACGACCGACAAAAAAAAAAAAAAAAGGAAAGGTCACTGGCAAGTGGAAATAGAGAAGCCCCTGATGAGGAGACTTAGAAAAAGTTCTCAAAGATGCCCTCAAGACCAGGAGAGACCATCTTGTGAAGACTGCACATGTACACAGTGCTTATATCTGCCAGGAAGCTCTTCTTTCCTCTTAAGATCCTCATAGATCTTCTATTTGTTCACTTGCTTTTCACAGCTTTGTAAATATTCAGAACGGGTGAACCTAAATAAGGAACAAATACCACCTAATTTGAACTTGAACTCTGCCTCACAGACCAATGCTCCGTCAGTCTAGGAGGAAAACCAATTATTACACACTCCAGCTAACACAGTTGCTAGCTGAGACGAAGCTGCAGTAGGGACACAATGCTTTATTGGCAAAGAGATGGGAGGTTTGAAAAAATCAATTTTGTTAAAAATAAACAAACTATAATTCTACCTTCCTGACTAGAGAATGCTTCCAAGACAAGTGAACAAGGGCATGGCAGAAATGACTACAGAGTCATCCTTATAATGCATTACCTAAGATCAAGGGTCTTGGCATGGGCTTCTAGGTTCTCTAGGATTTGCCCCTGCTGATCTTTCCTCCCTCTCTACCTAGCTCTTCTCTGAGTGACAAGCCATGACAAACCATTTTCGGCTGCAGTGAAGACACTGTACACTCTTCCTGATCGCCTTTAAGACATGGTGCAGTCCCTACTCCTGCCTTAGGACTCTCACAGAACCTGGTGCATGACTCCTTCAATACCTTCAGTATTGCATGAATTAAGTGGTTTTTCTTTTCTAAACTAGCATGTATAGAGCAGTCACAATGTAAAAAGTATGATTCTACTTTAAAAAAAGACAAAAAAACAAAAACAAAAACTAAAGCCAGGCGCTGGTGGCTCACACCTGTAATCCTAGCTACTCAGGAGGCTGAGATCTAAGGATCATGGTTCAAAGCCACCCCGGGTAGGAAAGTTTGTGAGACTCTTATCTCCAATTAACCACCAGAAAACCAGAAGTAGCACTGTGGCTCAAGTGATAAAGCTCTAGCCTTGAGTTGAAGAGCTGAGGGATAGTGCCCAGGTCCAGAGTTCAAGCCCCATGACAGACAAAAAAAAAAAAAAAAAGCACCTTTGATGCATAGCCTAACTGTCTGTAGAACACTCATGGAGAAGATACAACTTTTACATGGCCATTTGCAAATAAGAAAATCAAGGTACACACAAAAAAAAGGGAGCCAGGTCACCATCTTGGAGGTGGTGAATCCAAGACTTAAACCCAAGCAGACTGACTCCAGATTGAGCATGCCTAACTCTATACTGTATTTTTCTATCTCTTTTATGAAACTGTGAGGCCCAGGGTCCGAAGCACAGAAAATGCTTGATAAATGGAAGCTAAGCAAACTAACAAATAAAATCCATTTCTTGGTTCCCAGCAGCCCTAAGCTGCTGAAATGCAACATCTGCTTTGCCCATGTGGCCACCACTATTCCAAGCCCATGGATACAGGCAAAGAGACTGAACCAGGCTCCTGTGCTCTGTGCACGTGGACTCACGGATGGACTCATGAGCAGACACTGGTCAGGCACAGATGCCCCTGCTCTTTGAAAGAACATTCGCTTCCGCTGAAACAGGTAAATTGCTTCAGGGAATGACAGGTCGCTTCTCTCTCTCTGAAGATAGAAACTGTTCTTCGGCCCAGAGTGAGTTAGTTGGAAAAAACTGATTTCACGCTTTGCTGAGTCTGATTGTCCTTGAACACCAAAGCACATTATCTGCCTGTCTGCGCCAACTAAGTGCAAGGGCTGCTGTGACTGGGGAACAGGGCACAGCTGGCCCTGGGTGGGGGAGATGCAGGCTCTGGAGCCTTTGCTGGTCCCATAGGAGCTCCAGAGAGCAAAGCCATCTAGCAGACAAACTTTTCTGACCCCCTAGTTTCTTTCCTTGACCTTTAGAATTCCATCCTGTCATCCACAGGCTGCAGGCGTGTCTCCAGCTGCTTTCCTGAAGACCTTTTGCTTTTGGTCCCATGGGTCCTCTGTCTTAACACACTAATGGGGACTTCCCAAACCTACTTTGCCTGTATTCCCATTAATATCGTCTTCAAGCAGCCAGTACCCAAGCCGAGACCAACAGTCCCCCTCCATCCCACCGTCTGTTATGAGTTACCTACTCCTTCCTGTGTCCTGATACTGGGCATGACAGAGTGGCCTCAATTCCTCATACACAGGATGACATGAGACTGACTGACTGCAGAAAAAATGGTCTAGCAGCCTGGAACCAGCTGAGTAGACAAAGGGAGAGGCCTTATAAAGAATGGTCACAGTTTTCCTCTCTCCAGAGGACAAATGTGGGATACAATCTGGCTAGAGTGGGGTGTCTGGCCAGGGCAGCAGCATGTGTGGCCAAGACAGTGAGGTAAGAAGATGAAATCAGATCCAAGTGGCCTCATGGTCAACTCAGGGCAGGGGGTAGGTGGAGGAGTGTATCCAGCTAAGATAGTGAGAAGGAAGCTGGGAAACCAGATGGAGAAGTAAAAACAAATGCAAATCCAACAAGCACTGCAATAGAGGGCCTCTGATGAAGGAGGAAGGGGGCCCCAGCTAATGAGCTTGGGCTGTTTCAGAGAAAGCATAGTTCAGAGTTTTTTTTCAATGCCTTGAGAGGAAGTTTCAGAAAAGACAGCATACTTCCGTAGAGTCCCTTCAGGATGAACAGAAAAGTGCTCTAGAGCTTGTATGGGGGGAGGGTGCGAAGGGTCCTTAGAATGAAATTAATAGGAATGTGGTTGTTAGGTTGGGAGCTGGCATCAAGGAGGAGAGGAGAAGGCTCTCAAGGCTGAGAGCAGAGGTGACAGCAACGTCTTATGGGGACCCCACTAGTGAGAGGTTTCCCAGCGCAGGGGATGTCCATTAGCTGTCTGGACACCAACAAGCAAGATAGGATTGTAGGCTGTGATCTCTAATGTGGTATGCTAATATCTATGTGGAACACAAAACCTTCAGGAAAGCCTACTCTGTGGGAAGCCTTGTGTCACGAGAAATCCAGAGAGAAATGAGGAAAATTGGAGTGATGCATAGAATTGAGGGAAAAGGTGCCAGGACATCAATTGAGAGTAGGGATCAAGGTCTAATGTGGGACAAGTGAAAAAACCAGAGATGTCAGGACGTCACCATGCTCCTCCCAATACATGGGAGAGGCTCTACATCATTTTTCTATAGTTATTAAAGGCAGGACATGCTCCTGTGGATTGGAGGACTTAGGCTACAGGTGACTGACATCTGCATTCCATTACTGTCCAGAACAAGGAGGTGTGGATTACAGATCAATCAAGGAAAATGAAGTCTAGAAGAGATATCTAAATTAAATATTGGTGGCCACAGAGAGGCTGGAGAGGAAGCTGTGGTTGGCACTGGCCTGAACAGGCCTTAGGCAAAATAGATTTTCTCAGAAATTAGGCCAGAAAACTGAGCCAGCCTTCAAGGTTCCAGCCACAGATGGAAGATAAGTGAAGGAGGACAGCTTTGTATTTGAGTTAAGAAAGTGGGCTAAGGACACATAGGGTTGATTGTACCAGAGGCACAGAAGAGGGAGGGTAACAGAAAAGTGAAATCAGCCTCCTGGGAATGTGCAATCCGCTTTCCTGCACTCATCCTGGGAGTAGAAGGAGCAAACACCTTGTGAACTCTACTTGACTGTGATCTTCTTTGCTGGGATCCCCAGAGCTGTCAGTAAAGCTTAGCTTCTGGCAGAACAGTGGCTGGTCAAAGCCCAGATAACCTGTTCCTTATTACCACCACAGTAAGCCTCTGAGGTCTCCTTTCCAAATAGCTTCCTTTCTGCTTATTCTAATGTTTCCTTGCCTCTTCTTTGTGAGCCTACAGGCCTAGAACCTAGTACTCTGTCCTCTCCTCAGATCGGTTCTCAAATTTCCCTTCAAGGTTTGGGTCTCCCAGCAGGTGTGTCACAAAAGCTTCAGGAGGGTGAGTTTCTAGTTAAGAACTAAACCATTGTGCTCCGTCTCCTCACCCCCATTTTCTGGATGCTGTGTTTATAAAAACAAACAAAAACAACAACAAAGCATATTCATGCTAAGACCACAGAGGTACCATAGCTCTGTAGTGTACCAGGAAGCTGCTCGGCTCAAGCTGTTCTCTCCAGGTATTTTCCTTATGCCTTGTCTTTTATTTCCTCCTCTACCCTGTCCTCCCTGTCCACCTGTTCATCACTTATTAGTATTTCCTACAATGTCATCAACTTTGTATATAACTTACTTCAACTAATCCTCACCACCACCCTCCGAGATGGGTACTGAGATCACCATTTTGCATGCATTCAAAGATTTGCTCTTTTGAGGATTCAGTGGTTCTAGGAAGCAATAGTTTGCTTTGATCCCCAAAGTTATACCCTTTCAGCAGTCCTGGGATGCCTCTTTCATGGGCCAGGTTTCACTGGCCAGTCTCCAGAGCCAGGCTAGCCTTCAAGTCTCCACATAAAAGCCTTGCTGCATGACTGCCTTTATTAGTCCCCTCACTTAACTCAAAGTTTATTAGATTAAATTCCTTTCATAGTTCTGGTTTTGTTTGTTCAAACATTTTGACTGACTTCTATCAGAAGATATATTTATTCTGTTCCACAACCAATTACACTGGGATCCTGTATCTGCCTCTACTGATGCACTGTCAGCTAGTTGATCAGGGGCCATGTATGACCCATCTGTGTTAGCTTCCCAAGGTTTTATTCAGAGAACAGGACACCAGAGACATTTGGTTGATGCTTTTGAGTAAGAAAGACAGTGAGTAGAGCCTGGACCCCACAGTTAAACAGTCCCAGGTCTGACCCAACTCTGTCACATTCTATTCTATAGCTCTACAAGCAAGAAACTCACCTTACTGAACCTTAGCCTCTAAAATGATTAAAATAACCATACCCACTCCATATAGGGAATGTGAGAAATATACAAAAGGGTAAATAAGTATATTACAATATATTTATTGTTTATACAATACAGAGTGAGCACTAAATAGATGTAAACCATTATCACTGGTTTTGGTGATAGTGGTGGTGTCGGGTATCTTTTCCCTGTCTCTGATACCTGTTTTCGCTTTGGTTTTTATGCAGTCTTATTATGTAGTAAAGGCTAGCCTTGAACTATCTATCCTCCTTCTTCAGCCTTCCAAGAGCTGAGATTACAAGCATGCACTACCATACCTAGTTTTGCCTTTGATCTTTTACAACTACCTAACACTGCTACCCAAATATTCCAAGGCTGTAAGTGGAAATTTCTTTGGATCTTTCTAAATGTTTCCAGTCTGCTTTGAGCCCATTATGCAGTTGTGATCTCTGGTCTCTGCATCCACTTTCTGATTTTAATCTTGCCTCTGCCCCTTGCATGTTATGTTTAGATTCCTAGCATGTGAGTGGCAGTTTGGGACTGATTCTTGGGACTGATTCTTCCAAAACCTTGGGGTCCTGGCGCCACCCTAGTTTCAAGGCAGATCTCTCTCTCTCTCTCTCTCTCTCTCTCTCTCTCTCTCTCTCTCTCTCTCTCATCTGTCGTGGATCTTGAACTCTGGGCCTGGGCGCCGTCCCTCAGCTCTTCAGCTCAAAGCTAGCGTTCTACTACTTGAGATCTCTCTTAACTCTTGTATTTCCTGATCATGCTCCCCCCACTGAGAAAGAGAAACAACCAAGGTACAAGGGCAGGTGGCAGGGCTCGTAAGTGAAGAGACAAAAGCAAAGAAGGGACTCAGCTAATTGTTCTCTGGGCTTTTTCACCAGTGTCTGAACTGAGCTTGTATTGCTACTTCTAACCTTATTTTTATCCACTTCCTTGCCCACATGCCATAGTCCACTCAAATAGTCGTAACTAATATGTATTAGTCATGGTGGTACAATTAAAAAACATTCTCTCCTTGGGCTCTTTCAATCTTCACCATCAACATATGAAATGTGCTTGCCCATGTGCTGAACAAGGTGCCCAAGACTGCACATCCAGCCAAGGGGCTTAGCTAAGATTCCAATAAATGTCTAGTCAGTATAAAGCCTCATTCCTGTCTTCTCATTCCTGTGAGCAGTTCCTTCAGATGAGGGAGAGCAGCTTGGAGGTAACCTGTTCTTCAGGCTTGGCTACTTCCTGGGACAGCAAGTTTGGGCTAGGATCAGTATCTCCGTTAAGGTATCCCATGAACAAAGTTTCCCATAGAGGACAGACACAAAGTCTGGGAGTCCCTTGAGCCTGCAGACAGGCTCAAAGGCTCTGCACCTTCCTCGTCCTTGTATGCATATAGCAATGAGTACCTCAGGTTGGGCTCTCATTCTCCTTTACTCTCAAAACATGTGACCAATCCAGCACATACTTTGAACACATGTGCTCATTCACACTGATCTCTCTAGGTTGTACTGAGAATCTAATAAAATAATTATAAATATGTCTCCTAAAGTATTAGGTGATTTTCAGATGAAGTTCATCATCATTATCTTTATTATTATCATCCTCATCACTATCTCAAGAAATTATTCAACGATTTGAAGAATTATTGAAGAATTTTCAGCCAGGTGTAAGAGAATATATCTAAAATCCTAGAACCTGAGAGGCTGAAGGCAGAGGGTTCTAGCTACACTGAACTACACAGTGAGATCTTACCTCAAAAAGAGAGAATTTTTACACCACTGAGAAAGGTAAATAAGAAGGAAAGCCATTTTTCCTTCCTTTTTCTTGCTAGACAGAGGAACACTTGTGCTGTTTCTTTTGAAGGGGTCAAACTGTCTATGAAGACTTTTTTATAACTGAAAGCCTGCTCTTCTTGTTCAGACTATGGAGAAAGAGCAGCCAAAGAGTCCCATTCTGCCCCTCACTTATTCACAGCAGAGTCTGCAGCCCAAGTACTTATTCCTTGACTTTGATCTACAAACAATCCTGAAAGACTGGGTAGCCAGTATGGGTGTTTGTACAGAACAGTTGAGGAAACATGCCTGGCCCTGGGGACACAGCTGCTGAGGTTGTCAGAACAATGTGGGCCTCTGGGAAAAGGCTAGGCTTAGCCCAACAAACATGGACCCAGCCTGGGCTTGACCTCTGAATGCCACGTGTCACCTTCGGTGGGAAAATAAATAGTCTCCTTGTCTGGAATGTGCACCCTTGTTTTGCAGAACATGGGAAACAGCCAGCAATTGTGTGTGAGGAAAAGCCTGTCTGCAAGCTGTCCTTGGAGCATGTGGACAAGCCTGCTTCCTGTCGGCAGGTCAATACTCCCATTGTCTCCTTTGATGGATAATGCTTGTCACTCAACCTCCCAAGATTCTGGCTCCAGATTTCAGGATGAGCCAGATTGGCATCCATACAGCCTTTGTAGAGGGGAGAAGGACAAAGGGGCACAGGCTGATGTGGGGAATAGGGTTGCTGTTTGGCTTATATGAAGACTATGACAGATAGAGACTCCAGGTGAATATGACATGATGCTGTTCACCTTAGACAGTGACTGTTGAGATGTGTCCTGAGTCCTCTGAGGTGCAAAGAAAAGGCAGTCTTTGACACTGAGCGAGGGCCACATGTTTCTCACCCATAGCCTATGCTCTAACCTCTAGGACTATATAAAGGAGCACACAGCTTTCCTCTTTAGAACTAAATTAATAATGAAGGCCCATTATGTTGCAATGTCCTGGCATGAGCGGTTAAGAACAGTAGGATTGATTAGTCATATCTGCCATAAGGTCTAATTGCATAGAGTCAGGATTATCTGAATGTATATCCCTCTCTGCCATTCCTGCCATAACCCTCTTCGAATCCCCTCTCAGGTCTACAACTGCCCACCTTTCTCCACCCCATCTCTGCCAGTTAAAAACCTGATCTATTGCTCAAGCAACAAACCTAGATTTATCACCAACTTGTCTTTATTCCTTTCCCTGAAGATATGGATAATTTACAAATCCATCTAGTTCTACCCTCTCAATTTCCCTTTACCTATTCTACTTCTTTCTTTACCCACACAGACTTTGTCTTGCCTAGATGAGGACTGTATCCCTCTCACAAGTCTAACTTTGACCTCTTTCTACCCAGCTCAAATTCACTTATCATACTAGAGTGATCCAAGGAAGACTTATATATCAGGAGGCTTCAGGCTTCTTCAGCACAGAGAGAGGGAACTCCTCAAATAGTGATGGAGCTGTATTAGACAGCTCCAGGCAAATCACAACTCTTTTGTCTCCCAGTGGCTAATATTCAAAATAAGTCTCAAGTTCTCCCTGTTCAGTGCACTGTCCTCCCACTATATCTTGTGATCACCCTTCCCTTCACACACACACACACACACACACACACACACAATTAACTTGCTAAGTGATTTCCTAAATATCTGCCCTTACTCAAGCATATGGAATAGCCAGTTGAAAGACTTTCACTATTCTTCAAGTTCAAAGTCAAGGCAAGTTCACTTTCTCTTATTCTCCAATCACTTCATTTTCTGTTTTGGTCATTCTTTCTCAGACTCCAGAAAAATCAGATGCCTAAAGGAAAGCTGAGATATAATTAAGCTTACTACTGGCCAAAGAGAAAAAAAAGCAACTTGTAAGATTCAGGCATTTCTTTACTTGGAGAATAAGCCTTCAGTAAGGCATCTTCCCTGCCAGCAGAGAGCAGTTATAATTTGTTCCCATGAGCGAGTAGGGGATGATTTACTCCCTGGAGCAGTGGGATGGACTCCATAGGTATGACAGAGGAGCAACAGCATTTCACAACAAACATGGCAGATGCTGGTACTCTGGAGGAAGTTCAGTGACTCCAGCATTAAGCTATTAAGCTATAACTGGAGATGGAACATATAAAGATAACCCTAATTTAAGACCAGGTTCCCAGATTCAGGGAAAGGCTTGAGAGTCCACAGATACAGGACAGCTTCCAGAGACAGACATGTGGGGAGAGAGCCTGGGAGTCAATACATTATTTATAATTGCTAAGTCCAAGGTGATGACTTTTATTTTAGTTGGCAAACATAAACACATAATGGTAGTGTGTTACCCATGGCAAGGAAAGTAGCAATTATTTCCTTGATTCTAGTGACCTTGCTATCTGTTTTCATCACTTAGCTCCAGAAACAACCTGAAGCATCAAGAAAGACAGACAGAAAATACAGACTACAGGAAATTCCTAACAAAAGTATTACACAGATATATTGAGAATGCTCAGGAATACTGACATCTATTAGAAGGCAACTGTCAGTGCTTTTTCTAGGTAAAAGTTGAGTGGATTTTAAAATAATTAAAAATTAATATTTACACTGCTAAAATACCTGTTCCTTTTTTTCTTAAAGGAGATGCTTTTAATATTCTTTAGGGAAGGCACTCCATCTCCTGAGACTGAATTAGATAAGTCTGTTGTGCAAACTCATTGCCCCCCTGTGCTTTCTCTTCAAAGCTGCCCCATAATTTAAAATCATACATTTGTAGGTTTCCTCACAGATAGCCCCCTACTAGACTAAAAATGCTTGGAATGCTACCCTTTTTGCCTGCTCTGACTCTAAAATGGTGCTTGCCTGGGCTATACATGGATTAAATGTAATGATGGGCTATATGGAGTGGGGGAGGAAGGTTTGGCTGTAAGATGCAATAGAGTAGAAAATGGTAAGGTGCATAGACTGAAGGTCCAAGTAAGGATAAAGAGTAGATACAGGCTGCTTCTAGAACATTGGCAGAAGGTGAAGGGAAACATGAGATAGAGATTTACAGAGGATACGTAGCTATTGGTGAAGCTGAGATCTAGATGAGGGTGGATGTCACTCATAAGACTCAGGAGTTGGGCATTTATAAGATTATTTCTTTGTTGCTTTGTATGTCCCTCCCCCACAGTATAACCCCTGCTTTCACTATATTTGATGTCGGTATAATTTGTGGAGGAGATGGGGAAAAACAAGTCGTTTAAGGATACAGGTGGACCCGTTGCAACAATGAGAAGTACAAGTTGTCATGTTGAAAACGAACTTTACAACCTTGGTGCGGGCAAGGGGAGGGGGGGAGAGGATTGGGGGGGGCGGGGGAGTCTGGGAAGGGATGTGAAGGGTAAACAAAGGAGGAGGCTGCAATGCTTGATAAGAAATGTACGCATTATCTTGCCCATGTAATTGTAACCCCTCTGTACAGTATGTTCATAAAAAAAAAAAAAAAGATTCAGGAGTTGGAAGCTGGAATTCAATGAAGACATTCTCCAGGGAAGGGGAGGAGCTGAGGAGCTGAGGCCAGCTATTGGCTGCATCTTTTTCAGAGATGTTGAAGTGTGGAGAGCTGAGGCCTTTTATGCATGATGGAGAGATGGATAGAGAAGTAAATGACAATAAGGAGAAGGCAGCTGACCATATAATCTCCACTTTTTAATTCTATTTAACCCAGACTTGCTTTGAATATGAAATATTCCTGCTTCAGCCACCTGGTGCTGGAATTATAAGCATGAACCACTATGCCCAGCATTCTTCATCTGTCTTTTTTCCAATATTGACTAAATGTATACAATGAATGTTTTCCAATATATCCTATGACTAATACAAGTATGAGCATTTCCCTCTTTCAAGAGTCTAGGATTGCTGCCTATAGGTGTAAGTAACATTAGAAGGCATTTATATAGACAAGCATTATTGTTTAGCGTAGTCTGTGCCACACATAATGCTAGGCTTGTAAGGTTACAAATACTTCTGCATCTTGCCTTCAAGAAATTCATGATACAGAGGGAGAGAACAACAGAAAATTACAATTGAGCTGGATGGAATGCAAATGTGAATTACCAGCATGATATGAAGATGGTCAGATGTCCTAAGGAAGACTAAGCAAGAAAGATTTCCTGGAAAAGAATATACCTGCTTTCAATTTTAAAAGAAGTAAAGAAGGAATAATTGGGGGTGGGGGGAGACAGTCTTAACACTGTTCTTAGCTAAGTGCAGTTGTTCTTGGTGAGGGCAATGTTTGATTGTGAGTAAAAAGATGATAAATCCTAAGACCTACAAGGCACTCTTTGTAATAGGACCTAAGGGGAGATGTAGGAGTAGGAAAAGCTGGACAGGTAATAGGGCACTGGATCATAAACATTTGTATGACTGAGGACTTTAGACTTTATCTTATGGAATATTAGGAAGCCATGAAATAGAAGAATAATCTGAATTTGGATTATCAGTATGATGAAGACAAATGCAAAACAACTCAAACCAGCTTGAGTAAAGCATGAGTTTGCTGGTCACATTACCTACAAGTCCAAGGGTAAAACTGCCATCATATATTAATAGAGAACTTCATTTATGTTATCAGACAGCCCTTCTCTGTCTTGGTTCACTATCCTGAATGTTGGTTCCATTCTCTGACTCGTTGAAGTGACAGTCTTGGCTTATATCTACCTAGGTTAAATAAATAGAAAGAGAACTTTTCTTTTTTTTTTTTTTTTTCCGGTCGTGGGGCCTGACTCTGGGCCTGGGCGCTGTCCCTCAGCTCTTCAGCTCAAGGCTAGCACTCTACCACTTGAGCCACAGCGCCACTTCCGGCTTTTTTCTTTTTGTTTATGTGGTGCTGAGGAATCGAACCCAGGGCCTCATGCATGCAAGGCAAGCGCTCTACCACTGAGCCAACTTCCCAGCCCCAAGAGAACTTTTCTTCTAGGAAATTCTCATATATGTCCCAGGATTCTTTCTGGTTAGACTAATTTGGTCATATGGCCACCCTGAACCAATCACTGTGGTGAAGGGCTTAGTGTGCCTATTGGCTGGTCTGGTTTTGTAGTCTGCTCCTTAACTAGAAGGAAAGGGGAAAGTGGTTTCTCCATATAACAGTACTGTTATCCAAAAAGTATGAGTGAATACTGAATAGTTAAAAACAAATATATCCCTAGCTTTAAGAAAAGAATTTAACTACGTAGAAAACTGACGTAGTATAGTCTGTAGTCAGTTAGCTCCAATCAGATGGAGGTGATAAGGACTGAGATTAAGATACTAGAAAAATGAGTAGTTTTTGGATAAAAGCACTAGAATTTGGAGAGTGGATGGGTATCATGGGGAAGTAAGGGTTGAGGATGATTCCCAGATTTGTAGCTTAGACAACTAAGTTGTTCCATTCAAAAGAGACCATTGGAAGAGAAGCAGTTTGGGTTTGGTTGAAATTAGTAAGTTTAGTTTGGACATCTTACACTTAAATTTATATTCCTAGACATGTTCAAGTAGAGGTTTCCAGCAGGCAGTCAGTTTAAAGAGTCTAAGACTCAATAAGAAGTTTAACTAGGAATATAGATCCAAGTGTCTTCAGTTCTTAAATGAAGACTGAATCCATAAAGGTAAGCTGACCACCCAGGAAACACGTGTAAAATAAGGAAGACAAGAAGTCCTGAAAATATTCCCAAGCACACTGATGTTTAAAAGGAATGCAGGAGAAAATGAACTTGCAAAGATGACTCGGAAAGAATTACCAGAGAGAGGAGTTAAAATCGAACCGGAGCAGTGTGTGGGAATGAAGCAGTGGGGGCGTGAAGGAAAGAGGACCTACCTTCTGCCTCACTCCCTGAAGAGAACAAGTCTGTGATTCTTGGGAATGAAGCCAAGCAGCATCTTCAAGGGAGATGAAGTTTCCAGTTAAAAGGGTGAAGGCAATAAGAAGAGAGTAATATTTGTTTATTCTAAAGTGTGAGGTTCTCTGAGGCACAATGGAAACATTCTGAGGGAAAAAGAGCATTAGAAAGATAAGGCCATATAAGAGGACTGGTGACTTTGGGTACTTTGAGCTTGGAGGCTCAATTATGGTAGATATGAACACAGCTCAAAAGGGGATAGGTGGTGGTCTAGGTTCTCAATAAAATGCTGCCATATGTTTCCGGGTTGGTGCAGACTGTAAATATCAGATAATATTGCACCCTCCCCTCTTGCATCCTTCCTGGATAAAATATGTAGCTTCTTTACTCTTGCCATCAAGACCCATCTGGCCTGCTTCCTGACCAGTCATCTTAGTCCATACCCATACTTTCCTTCCCTCATTCCACACTCAAGCACACTAGATTGTTTTGTTGTTGTTGTTGTTGTTTTGTTTTGTTTTTTTGGGTCCCGTCATGGGGCCTGAACTCTGGGCCTGGGCGCTGTCCCTCAGCTCTTCAGCTCAAGGCTAGCGCTCTACCACTTGGGCCATAGCACCACTTCCGGCTTTTTTCTTTTTGCTTATGTGGTGCTGCGGAATTGAACCCAGGGCCTCAGGCATACAAGGCAAGTGCTCTACCACTGAGCCACCTTCCCAGCCCACTAGATTGTTTTCTACAGCTGGAAAAGCCCAAGCTTGTTCCCATCCCAGGCCTCTAACTCCAGGCATTCTCCCCTCTGCACCATGGCTAGCTCCCACGTCAGGCTTTCAGTTCTCAGTCAACACCTCAGAGAGGCCCTCCTGCTCCTTCATGGTATTTAATATCCTCTGAGATGTTTGCTTTCTCTTCTTATCCTTTCCTATACCCGACACCCAGGTATAGAATCTAGAAGTCTTGCTCCCACCCTTTTTTTGGACTCTGTTCACCATGTTATCTGTACCATCCAGATCTGTGTCTAGCACTAGGTAGGTGCTCCATAAATATTTACTAACTAATGGACTGCATAAATGAATATTTAAAGTTGCCACTGCCTCTGTAAGCTCTAGATAGAGATGTGGCCAGATTCAATGGAGCTTTTAACAATACACAGGTTGATGTATTTTGACATGTAAAGTCACTCAAGGTTCTTTAAACAAGACATTTTCTCTAGTATGAATTATTCTATTATATAGTATATCCAAAGACAAAACTTTGCTTATGAAACAAAGTATATTAAAAACACAGTTCCCCAAACAACAAATCTACTTAAATGAAATAGAGCAAACAATGGTCTGCTTATAAATAAGTTTCCATAGAAGCTACTGCACAAAACCAAAAGCCACCTGCTCTTACCTAAAATATTTCTGGAGTTTTAATTTTAAACAGAATTTCAAACTGCCATGTTCTCAGGCATGACTAGGTCTAATGAGATGACTCTGCACTTGACAAAAACCATGAAAGTACATACCCTGACTATCATGGATGTAAACCTGGAAACCCCCAAATAGAACTTTAGGGGGGTTTGGTGGAGTGAGAGCTCCTGAGTGAGTCTTCCCACAAAATTAAGAATGTGAGAAGAGCTGGAACTATCAATCAGAAGGGGACTTTAACGTTTTCCAAATTGTGTTCCAAAGAAGGCTAGAGTCCCTTAACAAGAACAACAAGCAACGAAAGCTGGGTGGGTGTGAGAGGGGTGGCATTCTGTCAAAATAAATCTGGTCAGAGAGATATTAAATTAACTTAAATGGGCTTCTTGACTGCAGGATTTCCATACATTTGGAGCAGGAGGTGAACCAATATATTCACTCTTTCTATCTCAAAGCTTGTAAAAAGACAACTAAATTATAATGGGGATCATGGTGTTGATGGTAGTTGAAAGATTTTTGATGATAAACTTGGCTTTGATAAAGAAACATCAGGACTTAGTAGAGAACTGAGCAGTGATAAAGGATGAGTGAATCACAGAAGAGTGAAGGTAAATAGCAAAGATGTAGCTTTGATGGGCAGCTGCCTCCCAAGGCTCAGGCTGCATGCAATACTGGATATGAAAGGAAGGAACATCAGGTTTTCAGTAGATTTCATGGAAGCTAAGCCAACCTATCTGACAAAAGCTCTCAAGTCTTCTTCTGTTCCTTTCCTTCATTTGGCTAGAAGCCAACTCTGAAAAGCATTTCCTTACCTAAAGTCTGGAGTCTTTTTTTGTTTTTTGTTTGCTTTTTATACAAAATAAGCCCATTAGCACTTTTCTTTTGATTGGCATAAATTTACTTAGGTAGAAAAGATCTTTCCCTTTCTTTTTATGCAATTCTAGAACCAAAGTGTTCAGAGAAGCAGGGTTAAACACCAGCTTGGTCTTGCAGAATGTAACTTGTAAGCTAGATTATGCACTATATCTAACTTTTTTCTGTTACACTAAAGGATTTCCTGAAAATTCTTTCAAATGAGCCATATTCTTCTGAATATTGACTGGCGCAGTGGTGAGCTGAGCCAGACATACACCAGTAGACAAGACACAGCTTTCCTGGAGGGAGAAGCACTGGATGACTTAGGCAGAGAGTCACTCTTCCCTCTTCGTTGTGTGAGGAGAAAGATAGTTGTACTGCTGACGTGCTCTCTTTAAAGACCTACAAAGCCATGAGTCCTGTCTCAGGGGATACAGAGCTCATGACTTTCCAATACATTATGAGAAGAAAATAAGACTACTATATAATGCAAGATAAAAATATAAGTAAAAAAGAGGGTCAAATAATATGAGTTTACAAAGAAGGAAGAAAGAACAAATGACTGGGAGTGGGTTAGAAAAAGATTTTGAAGGCTTTGAGGATAGAATCTATACCCCTGAATTAAAAAAAAAAAAGGTACAGGGAAGAGACACTATCAGACAATTTCTGTATCAGGCACCAGCAGGGTGAACTGATCAAGACAGATGAAGAACAGATAGGGTAGCAAAGTATAGAATGGCTGTGCATGCCACATTTCTAACTAGTAAGTGGTCATTCAATGCCATCACATGACAACACTGGGGGACAGTCAAACTGTTAGCCCAATGTCCAGCACATAGCAGGTGCATAGCAATTCACTTCCACTTTGGGATAAAGGACACAGTAGAGTGGCCTGTAGAAATTAGAGCTAAAGCTTTTTTCTTTACACTTTCCCAAATGAGATTTTAAGATACTGCTTTGTCTTGAATTAAGAAAAATGAATGATCTCTTGGGGTTATCCCACAAATACATCCAGACAAGAGCTTGTCAGTCATTCTTTAGCCATGAATGCTATGGACTCTACAAGCTGGCACAATTGCCTTCTGATGTACCTAGTTTGAGTCTCTCTACTCTTTACTAGTTACTAGAACCAACTTCATGTCTAATAACTCAGACAATAGTCATCAACTTGGAAATAATCAAGATTTTTTTGGTCATGGGGCTTGAACTCTGGGCCTGGGAACTGTCCCTCAGCTCTTCAGCTCAAGGGTAGTGCTCTACCACTTGAGCCACAGTACCATTTCCTGTTTTCTGCTGGTTAGTTGGAGATAAGAGTCTTACGGACTTTCCTGCCTGGGCTGGCTTTGAACCATGATCCTCAGATCTCAGCATACTTAGTAGCTAGGATTACAGGTGTGAGCCACTGGCACCTGGCTCAAGATATTTTTATATGACCCAAAAATTGTTTTACTAATCCTGAGGGCAATGAAAGTCATAACAAAGTCAAAAGCAACTACTTTTGAAAAAATCATTACATCATGCGATACTAATCATAGTTACTACCACCAAAAATGGGATTCATTGTTTAGAAGACGCTAAAGACAAAAAATGGTCTATAATAATAAAGACTGGGCTGGGAAGGTGGCTCAGTGGTAGAGTGCTTGGCTTGCATGCATGAGGCCCTGGGTTTGATTCCTCAGCACCACATAAGCAGAAAAAGCTGGAAGTAGTGCTGTGGCTCAAGTGGTAGAACACTAGCCTTGGGCTAAAGAGCTGAGGGACAGTGCCCAGGCCCACCCTATGACTGGCAAAAAATAATAATAATAATAACAAAGACTAGTAATTCCAAACAGTTTTATTCTGATGCATTAGAGATATTTTATAATGGAAGATGTATTAAAATATGAGAATATAGCTTGGTGATAGAGCACCACCTAGCATGTATGAAGCCCTAGGTTTGATCTCCAGCACTACCAAAAACATCCAGAAATCTTGTTCTCTTTTACTCCGGATCAGATCCCCTTTCTTTCATAATCCCTTCAGCTTCATCTGTTCTCTAGAACTATAAAGATCTATATCATCTGTATGACATGAGCTATACCTTTCTACCAGAATCAATGACTTCTTCCCTCTCTTTGCAACTATTGAAAGTTCCGTCTTTAAAGAGTCAAGCAGAGAAAGCACTGGTGACATGAAACTCCCATGGCAGTGGAGAAAGGTTATATATGGCTGTGTCTTTAGAATGACATAGTCCTTACTCCCCCACTTTCCCATCATTTGACACCCTACCTATTGTGCTCATTTCACTTACCAACTAGACCTTTGTAAGCATTTGGTAGTGTGACTTTACTCTATAGACCTACCAATGTCCCCAAATGCCAAATGGATTTGTAAAGGGGATTTAACATAAGGCTAAAGAAACTCCATGTTCAAATTCCTCACTCACCAGCCTCTGCTCAGAGGATGAAAACAGTCTATATTTTTCTGAATACTAGCCATGCAATCCAGTGCTCCAGAATGAAGGCAGAAGTGGGGTCCCCTGCAAGGCTTTCTTCTGTACTCTGTCCTTCTGACAGCTCTTTGATTTCCACTCTTCCTTTGGATAATTTATTTGTGCCATTTGCCTTGGGATGACCCACCTTTATCTGCCTCTATCTGGCTTCCAATTGCCTTGGCTTGATCTCTTCATATTCAAGTGCCTGGCTTAGGTGGTTCGGCCTAACAAGGTGGTTCTTGGGGGAGACTCCTAGATGAGGGAGCCCCACATCCCTTGCTTGCACACAAAAAATAAGAATGGAAGACAGGTGTTCAGCCTTTCTCTAACAGATGAACTTTTTATTCCTGTATTTTAAAGACTTGAATAAAGATGAAAAGCTACTACACACTTTTCTAGGTTCCAAAGGAAACACTGCAAATAAAACAAAACAACAAAAATGATGTTTTCTATTTCTTTTCTTCCTAATTAAAGTGTCCTTTTGCCAATAGCAAATCTATGGGAACTAAATGACTAATCAAAGCAAGGTTATTTTTGAAGTGGGGCAGAGGTTCTCACTCTTCCATTTTTTTTCTTTTTTACTCGCACCTAATTAGACTTTGAAAAAGTAAGCTGGAAGGAAAGGGAGAGGCAGGAGAAAGGGATGGTCAACCCCCTAGCTCTTCTCTGTGATGCTCCTGCAGATCATTCACAGACAAACCTTAGGTGGAAGAATGAAGGCAATTCCCTCCCCATCGCACTTTCCAATCATCCTCTTTCTCACCCTTTTTGGTGGATCCCAGGGCCAGACTTGGGCTCAGGGATGCCATATTCATAGAGGTCCCTTTGCACCTGGAACGCTGATGAAGTCAAACCAGACCAAAGAAAGAGGGCAAGAGCTTGCTGCTTCCATGTAAAGTAACCCCGGGCCTTCATGGGGTGGGGGTGGGGGTCGAAAGGGCCTTGTTTCTGTTCTGTAGAGCTACACTAACAAGAAAGGTTGACAGTGAGGGATGGCTTCAAGTCAGGAATAAAAAGTGAGAATTTCTTTTGTGTCCTTTGTTTGGAATTTTCAGGTACCTAAGAGAGTTAAAAAGAGGACAGAAAGGGAAGAAATCCTGACATAAGGAAATTCTAACGATTCCAGTTTGCGCATGTGTTGATTGACTAATAGGCTGATCCTTCAGTGACCTAGTCAGTAGCTAACAGACAACCAGGAGGCTTTATCTGCAATGCTCTTTTTTTTTGAAAAAAAGAAACTGCTTTAATCACAAGCTGTTATAAAGCCCATAAAGCTCACCAGATATCCCTGACTGGATAGAATTTGCCTTCTTTAAAGAAGTGAAGACAAAGGAAAAGAAACATTCTCTCTTTTGATTTGTGAGCCCCGGGTTGTTCAAATGCTTCTCTTCAAAGACGATTTTCTCCATTTCATGCCCATCGCTTTATTTTCTGATACCTGCTTAGAAATAACCTTGTCTTTCTGGTACTTAGTTATGCCACACAAATCCTTTTGCCATTTCTAAGAAATCATAGCACTCAGCTCTGACAGCCTTCCTCATGAGCCAGGGCTGCACCAGCACAGCACAGCACTGCCACCTAGCCTGGCTTAGTGTGAACGAAATTAATGAGCTTTCTCCTGGTGAGGAGTTGGATGGAATTGGTAAAATGAGATTTAATTGGGGCTGAATAAACTCCATTTTAAAATTCCCTGCACATCAGCCTCTGCTCATGGCTGACAACAGTCTGCATTTCCTCTGAATTGTAGCAAAATCGCAGCCATGCAGCCCCATGTGCCAGAGAGAGGGCAGTGATGGGGAATTCTGCATCTTTGCCTTCCAGGCTCTGCATTGCCCTGGAGAAACTCCAAGGTAAGATGACCCTCTCTTAATGAAAGAAACCAGAACTATGGGAAGCCAGACAGGACTTCTGGGCAGAAACAGAAGTTTTGGTTTAATCATAAGTAGTTCTGATTAATGGTCACCTAGTATCTATTGCCTTCCTTCTGCCTCAATGCAACTTTAGAAAATGGGCACTACCATTTGATTCCTGATCAGTGAAGTTCTAACACAAGCATGGCAGGAAAGCTTGTCTGTCTGAGAGGTTCACCCTGCACTAGGGCTCTGCAGGAACCACAGAGGCTGCTGCTCGTGGGAGGGAACAGAGGAGCTCACTCTCTGGGGAAGACCGAGGAACAGAAGACTATGATCTTTGAATGAAGGAGAAGGGGGGAGACATGAAGGAAAGAGGAAAGTTGACTCAATTACCCAGATGGCAGACTCTTTCCCTCTCCACTTAAGGAATTAGAGGGTGTGCATGGAATCAAGAGGGGAGATAGATAGGATCTCATATGACAATCCAGTCCACTGCCTGAAAACTTTGGGGAGAAGAGCATCAGTTCTCTCTGTCAAGGTTTGGGAAGGAAGTGTATGAAGTACTACTACTGATTAGTAGTGATACAGCATGATCCAGTTTTTGAGAAAGTTTATCCATCCTGAAGATAAGGGAGTGGGGAAATTTAGGGGTGATAGCCAATGAGCTAGTTGTCTTCAGACAGGGCACAATACAAAAGATTCTGCATGAGTCCAACACCTTCTCCAGCATTGTGTTCCAGGCCAACTCCAACAACCACTTCGCACACTAGTTGGCTTCCTAAACACAGTCAAGGAAGAGTCCATGGCACAGGCCCTTGGAGATGTGTCCTTCTAGGACTAGGCAGGCCACTCAAAAGCACATTGAAGATGCTAGTGGCTCAGGTGCTTGGAGCTGCAGATCCCACAGGGAGAAGCAGTAGCAAAGGCAGCAATACATAAAGAACCACATCCAGCCAAGGCCCTGCCAAGCCTCCAGATCAAAAGAACTCAAGAGAGAAGAGTTATTGAGCAATAAGAAGGCTGAGCCCTATTAACTTAAGAAAATTCACTAGGCAGGAAAAGAAGGAGCCAAAATGAAATTTCCTTGGTGAGAAACTTTCTTTGGCAGTTCCTGCCATAGAGGGGTATAGGATACACAGACTGATAGCAGAAAGGAAGTATAAAGATTTGGTCATCAATCCCACTTGTGTTCAGCCAAGTAAAAACAGATATAGGGTAAGGCTCTGCATTCCACTATGGTCTGTATGAATCATAGGCACGTCATCTGAATTTCAGCTTCCCTGTCTGAAAAATGAGATCAATGCCACAGGGTAGCTGTGTCTTTGTTTATTCCATCATTGAACATTAATTATGTGATTGCCAAGTGCCAGCCACTGAGATAGTTGCTGACTGACTCCCTCCTGGGCCTCTAGAGAAGAATATAGATGCAAAACTACTAAAAGTCACAAAGCAAAGTGGAAATGCTTTGGCTGCTTTTCCTATTTTATGAAAATTGAGTGAACCCGAATCACTGACTTTGGCTTGTGAGCAATCTCCCTGGAGCCAATCCTATGGCTGCCTTGAAAAAACAGCAGCTCAGGTTTTGTCAGTCTGGGTCTGTTTTGTTCTATCCTCTCCTTTGCACCTTGCTAGGTAGAAGCTCAGGTATGATACCTAGTATGATGTGATACTTGAAGTGAATCTACAAATAATAGGTCCTTCATCCAACCACTATTCTGCTATCATTCTGACCCAAGATATAAGACACAAGATAACCAAACACCAAGGAAATAGCTGTGAAAGTGTTGAAATGAACAATGCAGAAATTCAGTCTGGGAAGATAATTCAACCTTTCTGCTAGCAGAAACAATACTTAGTGTCTCTAACACCTACTAAATGTATATGAAACAACTTTGCCAATTGGTGGGTAATCAAATTGTTCTGAATAATGCAATCCAGTGTTTTCCTGCTTCTTCTTCATGCTAATTTATTCTGACATGGCTTTTCAATAATGAAAATCTGTTCTTGCAGAATCCATTTCATAGAGATTTTCCATTTTAAAGTGGAGATGGAAGTGTCGTGGAGAATTAGATTACATGTCCTCATTCCAGCACTTGGCATTCTTGGGGAGGGGCCTTTATCTCACAGTGGTGACCAGATGGCATTAATTTGAGAGGAACGAGTACCTTCCTGCACAGACCCAGAGAATATTTTTATAGTACTGTTTTCATCTAATTGAAGTTTCTTGACTGCACAGACCAAATTTGCTCCTTTTCTCAAGAAATTTGTTAATTTTTGGAGCATTTTCTGCCCTAATTATTACCACCAGGGTGAAAAATTAATGTAAATAAAGGGATCAGTAACAAGAACATGTGTGGGTGTCTTGTTTCAGAGAAATACACATCAAAGCTTTAGCCTCAGAAGCAAATGGATGGGTTGACAAACACTCAGTGAGGGCCTATTGAGCACAAGTCTCCTGCTAGGATCTGGGTGCTACAGTGAACATGCCACCAGGAGCTAAGGTCTGATATGAAGGCTCTCAAACTTCAATGTGCAAAAGAACCAGATGTGGAATATGTGAAAAGTGTGTTTGTAGGATTCACTCTCTGAAATTCTGATCCATGTTAGTTGACCAAGGAAAATGACTGTGATGTATTTCTAATAAGTTCCTTGTGATAGTTTTGGGTTGGCATCAACTACCTTTCCTAAGGATATCTTAAATATGTGTTCGTTACTCTTTCTAAAACCTACACAAACAATGTTTAATTGATATCAACAATGTTAGTTTGGTTACTGCTATAGACAGTAGGCATTTCCGTAGCCCATAGAGTTACTGGGCTTGCTAATTTTATACACTGCAACATTAGGTGCTATAGAACCCCATCCTAAAAGTCTCAAACAGGGCTATTTTTATTTCTAGGATCTCTTTCTAAATAACAAAATTAATAACAAAACAACAGTAAGATATATCTACTCATAATGGATAACTTCCCAGGAAGCACTCCCCTTGTTCTATCTCATTTTATTTAAAACCACCCTATGTGAGACTGAAGATAGGAGCTGTCAGTGGATGTGGGCTGCCTAGCCTCCTGAGGATGCCTTGGCACCATGAAGAGCAACCCTGCCTTATAAAACAGCCAACACAGAGAGAAGCAACCTCAAATGAGAAAGGTAAATGACAACATGTTGATGATATTGTGAATGCTCTCCACGTAAACATGCAACAAACACACCCAGGATTTCCTAGATACTTGATACAATAATATCTTTTCATCCCCTCTGCATTTTAATTTGGGTATTTGTCATTTGGAATCAAAACCAAGCTTTCAAACTGATACATAGGCTGAACCCCTTCCTACCTTCTTGGTCAAGTACTGCCAGTAAGTTTTAAAGTTTAGGGGACCTCTTCTCGTTACTATCTGCAGAGGCAATGCAAATGCTTCTTCTTCTAATGCTGTCTATTTGTACATTCTCTCTGTTATTGAAGAATTAGAAGAGATAAATATGGGGAAGCAGGTGGAGAGCTAGATAAGAAATTCCTTGAGAAGTACATAGAGCTGCAGACTTAGATGAGTCTACACCTACTTTTCCATATATATATATATATATATATATATATATAAAATAAAACTACCTGCTTCACAGGCTGAGAGGAGAATGGCATGAGGTAATATTGAAGAAAGTGCTGAGCGCAGGGCTTAAAAACAGTTAAGTGTTTAATTTAAATTGGTCTCCCTCCCTTCCCCTTGATTAAGATTCATAGAAGAGAGGACTGAAATTGGGGGAGGCTCGGGTTAAAGCTGTATCCTGTGTTCTCACTTTAATCATGTATTCAACACTTTATTGCTATACATTTGAATATAGCATAGCCCCTATGCTTGAGGAGCTCAGACTCAGTAGTGTAAGCCTTCTGCAAGAACTCAAGGTGGGGAGATTTAGAGTGAGCCATACCCTGAACCATAGAAGACAGCAGGTCAGACTGTGAGAGGTGTGGATGCAACTAGGACTCTGCAGGTCATAACTCTTCAACGTTGCCAAGCTGGATCATGAAAGCTGTGAAAGCTAGAATGGACCAGCTAGGTACCATTAGCCTGGTTGTGAAATCTTTCTCCTGGCTTAGCCCTTGGGATCGGGAGTCTGGTTGATAAGATGGGATGCAGTGGGCAGGGCACACAGTGGCTGAGGACACAGAGAGTATGAGAACATCAAACAAGGGCTATGACTCCAGCAGGAGTTGCTGGACTATAGGCAGAGATAATATGCCACTAGCAGTATTCTCTCTGTGTGCATTTCACGGAATATCACAAGGTGGGATCTGCAGGGCTGCTGGGGCTGTGGGTATCCAGGCATCCTGGCCTCTCTATGATGGCTCAGGAAGTCAATCATAGTTTGGATTGTCCAGAAAGAGGGTATCTGATTGCCAAAATGGTTGGAGATTTTTCTCTACTTGGAAAGGCAATGGTGCCAACTGAGGCTGCTGCTCAAATAGCCCTGGGCTGGGATGGGGTGAGGGATATATGCACGTGTGTGTATATTAGCCCCAAGCAGAGTAGGAAAGCAAGGCTATGGTGCCCTGATATCAGTCACTGGCAGAGAAGGCTGCATGTTGACCCTCTGCAAAGAGTGGAAAGAATGGGTTTCTACTAGAAAGACAATGATTCTGACTTTGAGACTGAGGAGGGGGCCTTGCTGCCAGATAGCTAGGGAACTAGTATGCCATGCACAAGAACTCTGTACCCTCCTGAGGGCTATGTGGGGGCACATGGCATGAGTCACTCACGACAGCTTCCCACTCCAACTCAAATGATCGCACACAGAGAGGGAACCGCAGGCAGTACACTGTGACTTCTCAGCAAACTGTGAGCAGGAGGAAGGAGCTGTGTTTAGAAATGGAGGACATGCTCAGCTCTAGTTCTTTAAAGAGTCCTTTCCTTTCCTTCAATTGGTTCAGGAGAGGTGTCGGGAATTCAAGAAGTATTGGAGTTAGACTGGGCTAGATTCATACCTGGCTCATTCTTCTTTAGCTATGCCATTTGCTAGCATTCTACAGGCTCTCTGGGCTTTATTTTTGTCCACCAAGAAATAGGGACAATAAGGCCTTCTTTGAATTGTTGGAAGGACTGAACATATCTCATTGGAAGCTCATAGTAAGTCCCAACTCCCTCCCTCTGGTTTTGTTTCCTGAGCACCTACTCTGTTAAGGGCAAAGCAACAATACCTACTATACCCCAGGCACAGGCAAGAACAGTGTTAATCAACATGGTAAACAGAAGGAGGGGATTGATTTGTTCCCCACATGCAAAGCTGAGCACGAGACAGGTTATGGTTTTGAATATTAATGCATTTGAAGTGAGAAGAATCACTCAGAACAGAAACTGTCTTGCTTGCAAAGATTTATTCACCATGTAGTTTTTCAAGGCTCATAAAAGGTGATGGATGAATGTAATTTTTAGTTTAATTTCTTGCCATGCAGTTCAGTAATTTTTGAGATAAACTCAAATTGCTACAAATCTAGAACTGTTCAAAGCAATGAGGAGTCATGTACATCTGATTGTACACAGGATACCCTGCATGTTTAATTTTTTCAAGGCAGCCAAAGATAGGGTTATTAGAAATTCCAGCACACATGTAAACCATGGTAATTCTTAAACTTTACATCTGCTACCTCCAAACACAAACCTACTCTAAGAAAAATGTCTTGTTTTTGTAGGGGAGAGATCAAGAACAAAAATAGAAACAACATACAGATTTTTATTTTCTTAGGGGTGTGTGTGTGTGTGTGTGTGTGTGTGTGTGTGTGTGTGTGTGTGTGTGTGTGTGTGTGTGTACACATGCATGCACATGCATATGCTGGTACTGGGGCTTGAACTCAGGAACAGTATTTGGCTTTCATCACTCACGGTTAGCACTCTATTATTTGAGCCCTACCTTTACTTCTGGCTTTTTGTTGTTTAACTGGAGATAAGAGTCTGATGATTTGTCTGCCTAGACAGGCATGAAAATATAATCCTCAGATCTCCACCTCTTGAGTAGCTAGGATTATAGGCATGAGCCATGGATGCCTGGGTTCTAGGTAGTTTATCTTTTATCAAAAATAAATATCGAAGCCGGACGCCAGTGGCTCACGTCACAGGCTACTCAGGAGGCTGAGATCTGAAGATCATGGTTCAAAGCCAGCCTGGGCAGGAAAGTCCGTGAGATCCTTATCTCCAATTAACCATCAGAAAACAGGAAGTGGTGCTGTGGCTCAAGTGATAGAGCACAAACCTTAAGCTGAAGAGCTGTGGGGCAGTGCCCAGGCCCAGAATTCAAACCCCTCGAAATATCTAATGTTTTCTAAGAATGGAAAAGTACTCCTTGAGATAATGGGGAAAATATGTTTTTGTTTTTAAGTATATTTTGTTTTGGGTTTTCTTGTACACTTTTAATATTTAAGGCAATTGAAAGCCTGGGTCTTTTATGAAATTAGCAGTGTAGAAGAGTAAGAGGGAAAAAAAACTGCTAGAGGTTTAGAATTAATGAGAGCCAAGAATGTACAAGACAAATTTTCATAATGCAAAACTGAATGAGAAGCAGAAATCAGACTGTTAAAGACTGCAGCTTAGTATGGCAGCACACATATGTAATCCCAGCACTACAAAGGGTGAGTGAGTCAGGAAAATCTTGAGCTCCTAGCCAGCCTGAGTTGCACAGTAAGATCCTGTCTCAAACAACAGCAAAGGGCAAAGCTTAACAGACCAGATTTCTCTCTGCAAGTAACAAATAGATAAATAATAATGAAATAAACACAAGAATGTTATTAAGTACTGACCAATCTGTGGGAAAAAAAATTGGAGAAAAGATTTGTGTTTTAGAAATGTTCTTCTTCCACTCATTTTTCTGTGAACTGAAAATTACTCTTTAAAAAATTTAAAAAAAAAACCATGTCTTGCTGTATGTTGTATCTTGCCTTCAGTGTGTTCCTGTTTATTAAACAGTGTTAGGTTAAATAAAATATGCTACTATCCTGATGAAGATCTTTTCCTTTCTATAATCTTTTTGAAAACAAAGAGAGAGAGATAAACGTTCAAACAGCCACATGCTTTGCTCTCTATCACTGACAATAACCTGAACAGAATTCTCTCTATCAGCAACATAACCGCAGTGACATTGTACACAGCCAGAATTACAATTTCAGTCTGAACGATGATATGATATTTGCAGCATGCCAGGCACAGCCCAAGTGTTAGAAAGAGAAGAGGGAAATCTATCCTGCTATAATTCTGTTTCCTTAGCTAGAACAGTTTTCAGAGGTCAGATAATTATGCCTGCAAAGAAAATTTTAAAAGACATAGAGGATAATAACAGAAGAGACTCTGTTGTGGCAATGTGACATATCTGCATCACATGGCTGTAATCACTTGGGGCAGACCGGATGTTCCGTAAGGCTTTCACTGACAGGATAACCACGCAGTCTCAAAACCTGCCAGAGTAATGTAAACAAGAGGACAGAGCTTCACATAAAATGAAGCTTCCATCTTACCAATCTCCCTTTACTTATGAATCATTTGCATACCACTGGCTTAGGGAAAGGGTTTGAGGTGATGTTTAAAGTAAATTAATAGAGCCCCAAATCTTGCAATAAGGAGGAAGACATGATCCTCATAGGGGCTTTGGTCTCAGTTCACTCTCCCACTGAGCAGCAGAACCACTTGCAAACAGGTTAACAACTTCACATCATCCAGTCTTTGCCTCAAAGTCCCAGCACACTTGAATGCTTCTGGATCTCTAGGTTTTGAAACACGCATCTGCCCAAGTTCACATAGTATTCCCATCACCTCAGGCCCTTCCTTTGATGTTGACCTTCAGTTTCTACCTCTGGCTTATTATGCAGGAAGAAATTGATCCAAGATGAAGGAGAGAGATTTCACACAAATTGCTACTGACGTTATATACCAATTTTCACATTTATTGACTCTAACAAACTATGCTCCACCACAGCAAGGCTATACTCATTGAAACCACTCTCTATAGTCTGCATGCCAGGGGCTCCTCTCCCTCAGCAGCAGCTCCACTAACTTCAGCTCAACAAGGCACTCTTTTATTCCCCAGTAATATTCAGTTTTCGCCTGTCTTGTAGTAGCTCCTTGTTTTGTCCTCTTGATTATTGCTGATCTATCCTGTCCTCAACTCCATTATCCCTATACCTATGGCTTTCACTTTTTCTTTACCTAGAACCCATAGTAAAAAAAAAAAAAAAAAAAAAACCACTCTTTTTTTTCTTTTTTCTTTTTTTTTATTGTGAAAATACCGTAGAGAGGGGTTACAATGACATGGGCAAGATAATGAGCACATTTCTTATCAAGCATTGCAGCCTCCTCCTTTGTTTCCCCTTCCCATCCCTTCCCACCCCCACCCCCACACCAAAGTTGTGAAGTCTGTTTTTCGACATAATGTCTTGTACATCTCATTGTTGCATTTTTATTGAGAGTAGGTGATTACATAAATTTCAAACATTTCACAGTATTGTACAATGGTGATACTTAAAGTCACAAACACATTTTAACCTTCACTAGGCAAAGTGTCATTATCGTGGTCTATAAAGTTTGTGAGCTTTGACAATACAGCTATCTCTTCCACATTGCTTAGTGTAAGCTGTTCCCTCTTTCCCTCTCATTCCCTCCCTCCCATCGCTGCCTTTGAGTTGCTTAGTTCGTTTTCCTCAATGTCCAATGCAGCTGATGGGCCCCTCTGTTGTATGTTTTCCCATTTCCCTCTGATTCTGTGTCTTCCTCCTAGCTTCCTTCAGATGTGCAACCACATGTGTGGTTAAGAACACGGAGTCATTCAGCAATGATACAACAAAATGAGTGGAAGTCCTTTGCTTCTCGAGTCCTATTTACTTTGTCATATCTCTTTGCATTTTGGCTTTAGCATCCACATATCAGAGATCAAGTGCCATTTGTCTCTTTGTTCTTGGCTTACCTCACTCAAAATGAATTGCTCTAGTTCCATCCATTTCCCTGTAAATGCCATTAATTTGTCCTTTCTAATGGCTGCATAATATTCCATTGTATTTAAATCCTACAATTTTTGATCCACTCATCTTTAGTGGGGCATCTGGGTTGTTTCCCTATCTTGGTTATTGTAAACAGTGCTGTAATGAACATGGAGGTGCATGTGTCCTTGTATCCTGGTTCTTGTTGCTTAGCATAGATGCCTAGGAGTGGTATGGCTGGGTCATAGGGGAGGTCTCTATTTAGCTTTCTGAGGTACTTCCAGACTGCTTTCCAAAGTGGTTGTACTAGTGTACATTCCCACCAGCAATGCAGAAGGGCTCCTCTTTCTCTGCATCCCCTCCAGTAATTGTCATTGGCTGAATTTAGATGTAGACCATTCTGACTGGATAAGGTGGTATCTCAGGGTTGTTGCATTTCCTTTACAGCCAGGGATAATGAACATTTCCTCATGTGTTTCTTTGCCGTTTTTATCTCTTCTTCTGAGAAGTCTCTCTTTAGCTCTCTTGCCCATTTAATGATTGGTTTGTTAGATTTGGGAGGGGTTAGTTTCTGGAGTTCCCTGTATATAATGGATATTAGGCCCTTTTCTGATAGAATGCTGGTAAATAAAAAAATTATTCTTGATTAAAACTCAGTATGTGACACACATACATGCTCACACACAATTTCATTGTAAAAAAACAACATACACACAATTTCATTGTAAAAAGCAAACTTGACATTTACTACATGCAAGGTATACATGTTGATATTTCCATTCCATTTTATTTTGTTAAATAAACTGAGAGTAGAGGGGCTGGGAAGGTGGCTTAGTGGTAGAGTGCTTGCCTTGCATGCCTGAGGCCCTGGGTTCGATTCCTCAGCACCACATAAGCAAAAAGAAAAAAAAGCCAGAAGTGGCACTGTGGCTCAAGTGGTAGAGTGCTAGCCTTGAGCTGAAGAGCTGAGGGACAGCGCCCAGGCCCAGAGTTCAGGCCCCATGACCGGACCAAAAAAATTAAAAAAAATAAACTGAGAGCATATGCTCACTAGTATGTACTCTAGTACTTGAGCCATGTCCCAAATCCTTTTGGATTGATAATTATTACTTTAATAGAATCTCATGCTTTTGTCCAGGCTAGTCTAAAACTTCCATCTTCCTACCTCTTCCTCCCAAGTAGCAGGAACCACAGGCATGTGCCACCAACCTGGCTTACTTATTATTAGCATAAATTATTGTACAAGGAGGTTTCAATTTGACATGTCCATATATTCATTCTCCTTCTGTCACTCTTCCTCATTCCCCTGCCCCCTTTCTAAAGCAATGTTAGCCTGCTTTGCTGTTCTATTGTCAGGCATGTACAGAAAATATTTCTACCATATTTACCTTTCTTTACCCTCTCCATTTACCCTACCTCCCTCCCACTAGTACTGACACCCAACAGGAGATGTTTCACCTGACTTTCATTTCTTTGGATAAATATCCAAGAGTGTTAATGTTGAATCATACAGCAGTTCTATTTTCAGGTTTTTTTTTTAGCAATCTCCATACTGATTTCCATAGTGGGTGCATCACTTAATATTCCTTCCAACCGTGTACAGTTCCTTTTTCCTCCACGCATCCTTCTCAGCATTTGTTGTTTCTATTCTTGATGACTTCCATGATGACTTGAATAAGATGGAATCTCAATGTTGTTTTCATTTGCATTTACTCTATGGTCATGGATGTTGAGCAATTCTTTTTTTTTTTTTTGAGCAATTCTTCATACATTTATTGGCCATTTGTACTTCTTTTGAGAAGTACGCCATTTGTACTTCTTTTGAGAAGTACCCGATCAGTTTACACACTCATTTGCTAATTGGGTTCTTGGTTTTTTGGGAGTTTATTTTTTAATATTCCCTATATATTCAAGTTATTCCTTGTTAGATGTACAGCTGCCAGAGATGTTCTCCCATTCTGTCTCTTTAGCCTAGTGACTATTTCCTTTGTTGCACAGTAATTTTTAAGTTTGATGCAATTCCATTTCTCAATTCTTCCTCCTATGTGCTGAGCTACAAAGAGTTCTATTCAGGAAGTTATTGCCTGTGCCTATATATGTTCCAGTATTTTCCTATTACACTAAGATCATTAATCTACTTTGAATTGATACTAATTCAGGGTGAGAGGTAGAGATCTAGTTTCAGTCTTCTGCAGGTGAATATCCAGATTTCCCAGCACCATTTGTTAAAGAGGCCGTCTTTTCTCCAACATATGTTTTGGGATACTTTGCCAAAAATCAGATAGCTAGCTGTAGCTGTGTGGATTTATTTCTGGACTGTTTATTTTGTTCCATTGGTTTTATGTGCTGTTTATATTGTAATGCCTCCAGCACTGCTTTGTCTTTTTGTTTGTTTGTTGGTTTTTCTCTCAAGACTGCTTTGGTGCTTCCATGTTAATTTTAGGATTGATTTTTCTATTTCTGTGAAGAATGACATTAGGGTTTTGATGGGATTTTGCACTGAATCTGTAGATTGCTTTCAGTACAGAAGCAAATTAATTCTGACACTCCATGGGCCTGGGAGGTCAAAACCCTTCCTCAAGGATTTGTAGTTTTCATTATAGAAGTCTTTCATCTCCTTGGTTAAAAATATTCCTAGGTATTTTATGCTAATGTGAATGGGGTTAAATATATGCCTAGGTATTTCATGCTAATGTGAATAATGTTCTCCTGATTTCCTTCTCAGACCCACTCTATGTGTGGTTGTATGTTAATTTTGTATCCTGCTTTATTGTCAAAAGTGTTTTTCAGATATAGAAGTGTTTTGCTGTTATCTTTAGAATCCTTTAGGTACAACATCATATCATCTGAAAATAGGGTTAGTTTGACTTCTTCCTTCCCTACTTAGGATCACTTTTATTTTTGGCACTTGCCCTATTGTTCTGGCTAGAAATTCCAGTATTATATTGAGTAAGAGTAGAAAGAGTAGACACCTTTGTCTTGTTTCTGACATTAGAGGGAATGATTTCAGTTTTTCCCCACTTCCTGCCATGGCCCTGTCTTCATGGGCCTCAAGTCTTCATAATTACACAGGACAGACAACTGGTTGACCAAACCCTACCAAGTTAATAGGCATGTCGGCTAGAAGTTTGTAATATATAGCCTCTATATGTTGAGGTACATTCCTTCTTTTCCTAGTTTCTTCAAAGCTTTTTATCATAAAAGGATGATGAATTTTGTGAAAGGCTTTTTCTGCATCAATTGAGATGCTCATATAATTTTTGTCACTTGATTCAGTTTAAATGCCATATCATGTTCACTGATTTATATATGTTCACTCATATACCTGGAATGAAACCATCTTGATCTTAGTGTATAGTCTTTCTGATGTGTTGTTAAATCTGGTTAGAAAGTTTTTAATTGAGAATTTTTGCAAGTTTATTCATCAAAAAGATTGTTCTATAATTCTTTGTTGTTGTTGTGGCTCTGCAAAATTTTGGAAGGAGTATAATACTGGCTTCTTAGAATGAATTTGATGGTGTTTCTTCTCTTCTTATTTGGTGGAAAGTTTGAGGGATATTGTTCTTATTCTTTAAAGGTCTGGTAGAATTCAACAGTGAACCAGTCAGGTGCTGGGCTTTGTTGGGAGACTCTGTTGGCAGAGTCCCTAATATTGCTTCAACCTCATTCATTTTCATAGACCTGTTTAACTGGTTTATATCCTCTAGGTTCACTAGGCTTACTTTTGAGATAGGGTCTTGCTACTTATTTTCACTGGAGTAGCATCAAACAGCAATCCTCCTTGTTAGCCCAGACGCCTCCTCCCTCATAGCTTAACATGTTCTTTCCCTAGGCAACACGAGGCCCACATAGTAAAGGCAGCAAATGATTAGCCCTACCCCCTTTTCCTGAGAGATCACCCCCTTTGGGATAGCTATGACCATATAAGGCAGAGAGATCCCCCAAATCCTAGAGGTTATAAGAGGTCACCTGAGACAATAACTGGTACTTCTCACTTCCTCTCACCTGGTAAGAAGGGGTCTTGCCGGTCCCTTTACTGGTAAGCCTTTCCTTTGTTCTTCATACCTGGATGTCCATGTGGTTTTCTGGCAGAGTCTAATTTACCCTAACACTCCTGGATCCCTCCCTCCTGGAGTAGCTGGAATTATGGGCATAAGTCAAACTTAATAAAATAAACACACATACATTTCCCCTCCACTCTTCTATTTCCATAGCATTTCTAATCCATCTTTTCCCAATTATAAACCAATCCAAATAGTCACTTATCTAAATTCTCCAGATCACCCTCTTTGACCCCATGCATTTGCTTGTCTGCTCCAACATCACTGGAAGAGGCTAGAGCTCCACAAACCACCTCAGCAAAAGTCAAGTATTTCACTTAGGCATAGCTCTAAACTCCCTGACAGACAACCCAAAGAAGAGGGCAAGGCAAGGGCTTGCAGGGACTTTGACAGAATTATCATAAACTAATAAAAGGAAATGAATCAGGAGAAATAAAATTCTTTTCTGGGAGCGAAGGGAGGAATTTATTGTGCGATTTTCTTATATTTTTAGTATACAATGAGATGCATAAGAGCTGCTGGATCTTTATGTGTAAGGAATTATACAATGCATATTTTGGTTTTGTTGTTATTAATCCACTTAATTTTTCTAAGTTTATTTTAAAAGTGTTCCAGAATTATTCCTAGGATTTCCCCCAAAGAGCATTTATTTAACTAGTTGGCAGAACTGGGTTCTGATACCCCTAAGCAATCTTGAAAGAAATTCTACACTTGCTACCTATACTTCTTCACCACTCATCCACTGTGTGACTGCCTAATCTACAATCTGACTAAGATCTAACTCCAGTAGCTTGCAAGAAACCTCTTCTCTAGGTACTTTATCAGTCAGGATAAGCTACAATATGCTATATTAACAAATTACCCTAAAACCTTAGTGACTTAAAAGAAGGTTAACATCTTACTAATGCACTAACTCTCAAAACTCCTCAATTTCACAGAAACATATCACTTCTCTACACATTCCTTTAGCTAAAGAAAGTCACATGGCCCTGCCTAACAGCAACAGAATGGTAGTTGTGCATTTAACCCCATACCCAGTAGAAGGACACGGAAGTTCTGTAAGCAACGCTCTTCTCCAACCATGAGAGGGAAGTTTCTCCACACTGACTGCTTCTTCTAAGTCTCTGCTCCTTTGGTGCTGCTGATCACTTGTCCTCTCACCCATCTGTTGCCCTTCTTTTCTCTCTCAAAATATGTGTGATCCTCAGCTGCTGAACTGGAATTTTATCCACAATGGGGCTTAGAAGATGCCAAGTTCAAACTTTTGTTTTCAAGCCTACTAAAAATGATCATCTCAGAGAGAAGGACAAAATAAATATCCATAGATTTTTTTAAACCCTCACTTTTTTCTCCAAGGCCTTTCATTTTAAGTAGGCAGTATAACCTACTCTCCATAAACTGCACATAAGAGACTCTAGCAGAAAAGAAATCTATACATACTGATATATATGCCAGAATACTTATTGCATTGTTGCTTATAAAATTGAAAACCTGGGAGACAGCTCAATGTCAAGCCAGAAAAGGTGTTTTTGACTCCATTGAGGTATAGTCTTGTGATGAACCATTACATATACAGTTGTTAAAATATTGAAGCAGATCTATCTCTATTGTCTGTGGAATATGGTTAAACAACAAAAAGCAATTTGCACAGTTATATCTATCATCGATTCCATTTCTATGAAAACAAACACCAATATCAGTAAAATTCTTAAATATGTGTGTTTAGTTTGCAAATAAAGGAAATGGTGGAGAGACATACAACATGTTATTAACGCTGATAATCTTGGAAGGGTTTTTTATAGAGTAGTAGGAAGATTTTTAAGTGTCTAAAAATATATCTTAGGATGATTTCATTGACTATGACCATTTATATGATCACTTTCAATTTGATAAAGAAAAGAGCAACATAAAAGCAAAAAGAAAAGTTAATTTAAAAATAGTAACAAAAGGGGCTGGGAAGGTGGCTCAGTGGTAGAGCACTTGTCTTGCATGCATGAGGCCCTGGGTTCGATTCCTCAGCACCACATAAGCAGAAAAGAAAAGCCGGAAGTGGGGCTGTGGCTCAAGTGGTAGAGCACTAGCCTTGAGCTGAAGAGCTGAGGGACAGAGCTCAGGCCCAGAGTTCAGGCCCCATGACCGGACCCCCAGAAAAAAAAATAGTAACAAAAATTAATCCTGTATTCACAACACCTCCACCTGGCCACATCACTCTACCTGTCCAAGGATATATTTTATAGCTGTAATCCCAGGTAACATAGTAACTTTTCACGTAACTTCACGGGCGCTAAGAGAAAACAGGCTCATGCCTGTAATCCTAGCTACTCAGGAGGCTGAGATCTGAGGATCATGGTTCAAAGCCAGCCCACGCAGGAAAGTCCGTGAGACTCTTATCTCCAAATAAACCACTAGAAAACCAGAAATGGTGCTGTGACTCACGTGGTAGAGCACTCGCCTTGAGCTGAAGAGCTGAGGGGCAGCGTCCAAGCCCAGAGTTCAAGCCCCACGACCAACAACAACAACAACAAAAAATGTTTTCTCTTATCTCCCAGTACCTACAAAAGTGATATCCTATATCTCACTACTTTTCAAAGGACCAATAAACTACAATTTATCAAACCACAGTTTCAATGTGGATAGCATAATGATCATCACAGTGCTAAATCTGTCATTCTAGTTTATGCTCTTAAGCATAATCTTTCCTTAAGGTCCCTTTTTGATATGTGAGCAGCAGTATCTTTTCTTCTATTACAATTTAGGAGGCAAATACTCTGTTTTAATATTATTCATCATTTAACTTCAGACCTTCATAAATAGTATGTGTATTGAAACCATCAATTTGTATCTATCTATTCCAGCTTCATTAAAGGGTTGTTTTTATGACAGATAAGGAATTTGCCTCTTTGTGGATTTTCTTACTTCCTCCATGCTTCTTTATTAGTCATTAGATTAATCTAATCTAATAAGTAATCTACTTCTTTTGTCTCAGTTTTCATTATGATCAAATGAAACAATTATCTTGACTCTTTCCCTTCCAGCCAATTTACCAGGGAGGAAATATGACGATAATATATTTATGTGCATATTTTTTACCTGCATATTTTTACCTGCACTTATTTATCTGTACTTGCATAAGGGACTTCTCCTAGTAGTTCTACTTGTTGAACACAGTAATCATTATCTGTGGTAGCAGGAGAGGGGGAGGTGAAAGGGAGGCAAGGGAGGTGGAAACCAGTTGAATGAGAAAAAGGACTGAGGTGAACATATCTATCTTTATCCACTAACTCTCTAACTATACACATCTATATCCTCAAGATGTATTGCATAGAAACAATTCCAATGGGCCCAAATCAGTGTAGGTTCAACCTTCCTCTACAACATAGTATCAGAAAACAATGAATTCAGTATTCAGATTTTTTTTTTTTTGTCGGTCTGGGCCTGAGTGCTGTCCCTCAGCTCTTCAGCTCAAGGCTAGCACTCTACCACTTGAGCCACAGCATCACTTCCAGTTTTCTGGTGGTTTATTGGAGATAAAGAGTTTCACGAACTTTCCTTCCCAAGCTGGCTTTGAACCACAATCCTCAGATTGCAGCCTCCTGAGTAGCTATGATTACAGGCATCAGCCACTGGCACCTGGCCAGATTTTTTTCTTAAATAAAAGAAAGTGATTTATAAAGGCTATGTCCATTCAAGCTATTTTTTCCATAAAAGTAATAAGACCTGAAATTCCTCAGGAACTATATAAGTTAAATAGATATTCTACGACAATCTTTGGCATAGAAGGACAAAGAAGGTCAAAGAGAAGTTTTTACTACAAAATGCATTGATAATGAGTAGTGAAATAATTCCATAAAAAATAAAACTATCATTTCAACTCTTATTTTGAAGATAGGTAAAACTAATCAAAATGGAAAAGGGTAGTTACTAAGAGAACCATGAATAAATAGTAGAGGAGCAGACCGTGAAGGAGTAGTTTTACTCCACATGTTTATGGGACATACCTTACAATAGCTTCATGCACCTTGGTTTTGGGAATTATGCACATTTTGATCATTTTATTTTTTGTATCACCATTATAATTTTCTATACTGACCATTTTCCTTTCTTTTTTATTTTCTATGTGTGTGCATGTGTGCATGCATGCATGCGTGTGCACGTGCACACACACATGCACGCACACACATACCAGTACTGAGGCTTGAACCCAAGATTTCATTTACATCTTGCTTTGTTTTTTTGTTTGTTTGTTTTTGGTTTTTTTTTTAAGCCAATGCTGTACACTTGAGCCATAGCTCCATTTCTAGCTTTTAGGGCGTTAACTGGAGATAAGAGTCTCACAGACTTTTCTTTCCCAGGCTGGCATCAAATTTTGACTCTCTGAGCTCAGCTTTCTGAATGGCTAAGATTATAGGCATGAGCCACAGTCACCGGCTCCGTTCCTTTGTTTTTTTTTTTTTAATTTTTATTTTTTACAGTTTCCTATTATTCCAATCATTGTAGAGCAGAATTTTAAACTGTTCTGTTGGTATTTATATCTCCCAATTTCTTGAGACTGGCTGGAAAAATTTGTTTTGTTTCATTTTAATTTTTATGCAGGTCATGGGATACAAAAAGCAGGAAAATGGTCTCAGAAAAGAAAATCATCTCTGCCACCAAAGGATTTGCAATCTAGAAGAGGAAGCAGGCATATAAACCAATAATTGAAGCAACAGAAAAGCAGTATTTGTGAAGTATGGAAAATGATGTAGAAACAAAAGGAAGAGCAGTTCACTCTGCCTGGGAATGAGAAAGACAACATGACCTTCACTGAAGATGATCTTGTCCCCCATAAGTACATGGGACAGAAAGCATCCCAAGAAGAGGGAACAGCATCTGCTCAGATCACGCACTTTGCCTGGGGAGGCCTGCAAGGCATCTAGCAGCAATGTGTGCAAAGAGAGACTGTGGGTTTTCCCACAGCTCAACCTGAAATGATCTGTCACCAATGGCTCAGTCCTTCCAGAGATACACCCTTTGTAAGTAAATTGATTCAAAGTAACTATGCTTAAAATTATGAAAACTTAAAAATCTTTGGTTTTCTGGGGATAGCTTCAGGGTGTTCCCAGAACACACCAACACCAACATAATATCAGCATCCCAGAATGATGACAAGTGGGAGACTTTCAACTGTCAGAATAGTGATGTAACTAGCAAAACCAGCTCCACAAACATCACAGGTCTCTTTACATCAGCAGCAAACCTCAAGTTTTGTTTTGTTTTGTTTTTTTATCAAGTGAGGAAACATAAATGAAAGAAGATTCTGCCTATCTTCTCAAGGAGGATCCAACTGCTGCCACATCCAATTTTTTTTCCCTATCTTCTTTCCCCAAACATTTCTTTATGCCAAATATATGTCTTCTTTTACCCTACAATTTATTCCCTTAGGTCTTTCTTTACTTAATGCTAGAGTTTTATTTTTTTGAAATTTCAAAAATGTGAAAAGAGTAAATAATATATTTTGAGCTGGCACTGCACTGAAAGACCAATATTCCTGTAAAAGAGAATTACTAGAGCTTTGGTCCAGCAATGCTGTGCTAACTTCTCTGAGGCTAGAATATAATGATGGGAGACAAATTGGAGCTTCTCAAAGGTAAATGTAAATGTGCCTAGCCCAGGCCCCAATCCTCTTCCTATGATGTGCTTCCAGCGAACAAGAGTATGAAAGGCAACCTTTTCATAAATAGTACATGACAGCTTACAATGGTTGTGACTTTGGACTTGTGGTTCTTAGAATGATAATAGGGTCAAGTTGTTTTAATACTGCAATTAAATTCAACAAATGTTTATTAATTAGTCTGCCAAGTCCCTGTGCCACCTCTGTGGCACCTTTGCAGGGTCTGCTAACATGAAGACAATTCAAGCTTTGTCCTCAAGAGGCTTGAACCTACTATGCAAACTGCAAAGTGCATGGGCATTCCTAATAAAATGCAGCAAATGCAAACGCCAAGAGAGACGATCTAACAGCTGTCTGTTGGGACCTTGAGGGAAACAGTATGGCTGGCTATTAAGAGGTGTTTGGAAGAGACGCCAGCTGGGATGGATGGGAAAAATGAGATGCCAACAGTGTCGATCCCTGAGTATGTCACAGCAGAACTGCACGTAATCCTCCCAACAACCCTTGCAATCAAAATGAAAGTAAGAATAAAGTGAAGCTCTGGTAGGTTACGCAGCATTCCCAGAGAATAACTAATAGAATCAAAGTTGAAGTTTTATATGCCTTTCCCTATAGCCCTACCCATTTATACCACTTCCAGGGATAAAAATGAGAAAGTTCTTGAGTAAGGAAACAGCCAAATGAAAGATATGAAGGCATTGAATGACAATGTACACCATGGAAACAATGATCTGGTTCAAGTGGCAAGAAAGCATGATCAGTGATTGATCCTTGAATGCCAAGATAAGAAGTTTCTCTTTTGCTACCAATAGGGGAGTCAAAATGTGAGGGTTGGATTTAGTAAGTCATTGAGATACAGGATATTAGATGAGATGTGAAGAAACCAAAGTTTGTTTCACAGTCTTGAGTTGAAGAGGCATCAATCTTGAAGTAGAATGATCGCCCCTATTCCATAGCTGAAATCTCATTTCCTTACCAAACATAATCCTCAGGGAAGAATTCAACATGCCTCCATCTTTTCCATTCTTGTCTTCCCCCATGGCATTAGGCTTTAAATTGAAATCACAAAAGAAATGAATACCTGCCCATCTCTCTCATGCCTATGGTCCATTCTAGCCACCATTTTGTGGGGGTTTTTGTTGCTTGTTTCTTTGGCTAAGTTGGCTTGAATTATTTCTTTCCTTTTTCTCTCCCTTTCCCACCTATATTGTTCTTGGATCCTTTGATCTTAAATTTTTGAGAATCTCTACTCTCTCCCTTATTAAATGACTTAATCCCCATTCCTATTCTCAAGTTTAAGTACCAAAATTCCGAAAAAGCAGAGCTCTCCAGTTAATAGGTTCCACTGTCCCTAGAAAACACTAGTAACCATCTTTTGCTATTTTGAATTATCCTAAAAGATTCACTTTTGGGGAGGAGAAGGAGAAGCACAGAAACAGTGGGACAAAAGGTGAATCAATTCTGCAGATACTCATTAGACACTACCTTAGAAATGAACTATATGTCTTAGAGGTTGGGAGGGGAAAAACTGGGAGAAAATGGGTACCACTGATCAAAAAGAAATGTAGTAATTGCCTGATTTATGTAACATTAACCACTCTGTATATCACCTTTACAATAATGTTTTTTAAGACTCACTTCCTTCTCCACCTCCATTCTACAATACCCTTTTGCCCTACATTCTTTATTGCCTTGTTTCTTCCAAACAAACACAGGCCTCTTGAAATGAAAAAATCCAGCAACAAAAGCATGTCCATCTCATTACAAGGTATTTATACATGTATTCAGAACAGCAATTGTTTTTAATTTATTAAAAGTATTTTCTCTTACACAAATAACACAAATAATGAAGAACTCATTGGTGAGCAAAATAAAGACACAGACACACACACACACACACACACACACACACACACACACACACACAAATGCTGAACCAGGTCAAGTTCTAACCCTCTAACTCGTTACCTTAACCAGGTAAAAGCAATTTGGCTGATGTACGTTGAATATTGAGATGGGAAGATAATCATAGAAGTAGACTCAGTAGAACCACAAGGCTCTTTATAAGGGAAATACAGAGGCAGGAAAGTTTGAAGATGGAATAAGGCCAGAAGCAAAGAAATGCAGGAGGCTTCTAGAAGCTGGAAATGGGAATGAGACTAATTTTGTCTAAGATGCTCCAAAAGAAACAGATTCTTAATTTGAGTCTAATGAAACCCAACTAAGACTACTGACCTCTAGAACTATGAAGTAATAAATTTAAAATGTTTGAAGCTACCAGGTTTGTGGTTATTTGTTTCATTGCAACAATAGGAAATGAATATATCATCTTTGAGGCAAGACTAATTTTCTATTTAAGAGAGAACACTTCAAGGCAACAATAGGGTTAGCCAAAGATAAACATAAATGTTGACATATGAAGGAATCAAAAGACTGCGTATTTATTTAATAGTTATCCCGCTGGGGAAGGGGCTGAGGATGAAGACAAAAAACTAATGATGAAGAGTCAGGTAGGTATGGGCTTTCTCATGTTCCTTCTTGGTAGGCCTAAAGGTTGTTGGAGGTATGAACCTGGGCAGAGGAAACAGCTATAGGCATTTTGTTTATGTTGGAAGAAAACCTAGGAGGCCTACAATGGCTGGCAACAAGAAGCCAAGGAGAGAGCTGAACTTGGTTCAAGAATCATGTATTATGGTAACTAAGGCTTATGGCCTGATTGCATGTTGAAGCTACTGCCACCAAGTCTCTTATTAAGTTTTTATGAAACTTAAGACTTTAACTTAGGAAAAGATCTATCCCACATAGACTGAGAAGTTATATAAAAGTTCTAAAATGGCAAAGGATAGTACAAAAGTCAGAGGGCAGCTAAAGAGACAAGCAATGGGAAGGATTCATTTCTGCTTAAGCCAACATTCATTTCTGGAGAAAATTTCCATGAAAGGTCAGAACTTCTGCAATCACCAGAGAGGAAACGTTGGCTATCTGGTCTGAGTATTTGAGGAAAGACTGACTACAGAGTGGAAAGCTTAGGAAAACTTTGGCTATCCATATGTGTTAAGTTTTATTTTCAAACACAAGCACACACTGCAGGAAATGGAAATTGTATCTGAGTACAGCTAAGTATACTAAAATACCTCATTGGCCAGGCACATTTATTTACTCTTTCAACACACTTACTTAATATTGTAAGAATATTACAACATTATAGGAGCTCCTTAGGTTTCCTTGCTTCAACTCTTAACTCCTTTCTCCTTTTCCTTTTATTTTATTTTTTGTTTTTAGCTACATCCTCCTCCCCTGAACCTTGAATAGCAGAAAGCTTTTTATAAAGCATTTTATTTAAATTAGCTGTCAAGTCAAAATTTATCCAACTGAGTATAGTGCAATGTTATTCACCTAAAATAATACTCCAAAATCTTTTAAAAGAACTGTTGGAGAGATGCACCAACAATCCTGAACAAGAGGCAGAGTTCCAAGCTTGGGTTAGTGAAGAAACAGCTACTTGAGCCAAGTCACAAGGAAATATATCCCTCTCTGCCTATTTTTTCCATGAACTACAGTCCTGCTTTGACTCAGTTACCTTCTTCACGTGCTCCCTAATGCACAGCAGCCAGATAAAGGCTTGAGCTCCATGGAGGCGCTTAAACTTTTTATTATTTGACTGTATCTTCTGCAAGACGCGCATTTTGTGAAGTGCTTTATATTACTATCTTGTTTAATCTTCATAAATAATAGAAACATTATTCCCATTTTTACAGATGCCTGTGTTGACATAGGTGTTAGGTGGATTGGAAAACCTGACTGAAGTCAAATAGCCAGTGCATTTAAACCTCAATCTGTCTGACTCCAACCACAGATGAAGGCTGAGACATAGAAACCAGGAGACAGTGGGAAGTCCAGGAAGGAGTGTCTGCCCCACCTGCCATGCCCGAGGCTAACTGCATTTCTGCATTGTATCTCACTGAATCTTTGCAAGCCAGTGCAGCAGGCTTCACAGTGATCTCCACCCCAGGAAGAAAGATGTAGAGGTTCCAGAGGGTAGATAACTTATCTGGCTTCTTACAGCTAGGCAGGCTCTTGGCTCTCTCACTGCCCACTGCTTGAGGAGGGATGATGTGCCACACCAAGTGCTCATCCCTCAAATACTCCTCTACCTTCCACTCAAGAATTCTCAAAGGAGCCAGGCACTGGTGGCTCACGCCTATAATCCTAGCTACTCAGGAGGCTGAGATATGAGGATCGCGGTTCAAAGCCAGCCCGGGCAGGAAAAATCGGTGAGACTCTTATCTCCAATAAACTGCTCAGAAAACTTGAAGTGGCTCTGTGGCTCAAGTGGTAGAGCACTAGCCTTGAGCTGAATTGCTGAGGGACAGCTCTCAGGCCCAGAGTTCAAGCCCCACAACTGACAAAAATAATAATAATTCTAAAAAGAAATGCTCTCTAAATCTTATGCTCTTCCCTCCCTCAAGCTACTTCCTTTCATTCAATCTAGAAAATGTAAGTTTACACTTCCCACTTTCACTTCCTCACCTCCTAGCAATTCATTCAAGCCTGGCTTTCACCATCAGCAGATCTCTGAAACAGAACTATCCCCATCAGACACTCCAAGGGTCCAATTATACAACTGTCACTTCTAGCCTCCATCCCTTTCTGTGGCTTAGGTGGATTTTATAGTGTCTCTGTTGTGTTAATAACTAAATAGCTGGAAGTGGAACTACTCTGATAAAACAAGGAGAAGCCTGATCTAGCCAACTCAGCTTCCCTTTTTTTCTCTTCCTTCCCTACAGGAGGAAACTCAGAGAGGTCCTGGGACTCCAGGTTTTCAGGACGTGTGTGTGTGTGTGTGTGTGTGTGTGTGTGTGTGTGTGTGTGTGTGTGTGTGTGTGTGTGTGTGTGTGTGTGTGTGTGTGTGTAATATCTATATGGAAGGAAGGAAGGAAGGAAGGAAGGGAGGGAGGGAGGGAGGGAGGGAGGGTAGGAAGGAAGGAAAGAAGGAAAGAAGGGAGGGAGGGAGGGAGGGAGGGAAGGAAGGAAGGAAGGAAGGAAGGAAGGAAGGAAGGAAGGAAGGAAGGAAGGAAGGAAGGAAAGAAGGAAAGAAGGGAGGGAGGGAGGGAGGGAGGGAGGGAGGAGAAGACTTTAATAAATAGACTCATATAGTTATGGGGCTTGGCAAGTCAAATCCTGTAAGGTAGGCAGCAGGTAAGATACCTGTGAAGAAGGCATAGTTTGAGTTCAAAGTGGTTTTCTGGTAGAATCCCTCTGGGAACGGTCAGTCTTTTTCTTTTAAGACCTTCAATTATTTGAATGAAGCCCACCTACAACCTGATCTACTGATTTAAATATTAATCGCATCTAAAAAAAATCCTTCACAGCAATATCTAGAATAAGGTTTGATCAAATAACTAGGTACTGTAGCCTAGCAAAGTTGGCACAAAAAATTAACTATCACTCCACTATAGAGATCAAAGAGCCTAGAATATAACAGTAGTCTGACAGGACTGGATCAAACTCAAGTTCATCCCTGTATCCTTGGGGGAGGGGGGGGGAATGGAGTCAGGGTTAGGCTCCTTCCAGAAGGGAAGGTGGGTGATTCAAGGGAATTGTCCAGTAGATGGAGGATAAAGAGATTCTGGCTAACATCACCAGGAACTTGGTGATAAACATGGCTCAGAAAACCTTATAGGCAGGAATAACAAAACTTCAACCCCAACTCCTTAAAAGAAATGCCAACATGTAAGAGTAATTTGCATCCTCAAGAACCTATAAGCTTCTCTGATATCAGGGACTAGGTTGCAGACTTTTCTGGGTCCCCACTGCATCCTGACCTGAGGTACTTTCTTGGAGGAAGCTTTGTAAACAGCTGGTGGGTGGCACTGACTTTAAATCCACCCACAATCACTGTACTTTTTCCTTTCTCAGTGAAGATACACTCAGATCTCAGTCTCTATCTTGCCATGGGTCTGTGGAGCAGCTAGACACTTTCATATTTATATTAAGCATTTGTATTCAGTTGTCATGGATACTTAGAAGGTAAGCAAGGAACAAAGTTGAAAGTCAACTTTGTAAAACCTCATACAACCACAGAAAAGTTTGCTTGTTTGCTGAGTACTTGTTAAAACATTAAAGTTTTTCACATCAGAAAGTCTGTTCTGCTGTCAGAAGAATGAATAAATGAAAGGAACTTGTGCTTGGCCTGGGAATTTAACAAAGACTATGCTGCGGGTTTTGTTTTTGTTTGTTTATTTCTTTGGTTTTTTTTTTCTATTTTCCTCTTACAGATATCAGCACCTGTCCACTTACACAAATTCAGAGGGAGACACTTTCTCTCCATTTTATGACACTGCTATCTATTTCTTGTCAAATTAGCTCAGTCCTCTTTTTATTAGCCTTTTGTTATGTAGATCTATGGATAATTTTGATTCTATTGTCCTTGTCTTTATTAAACCGATACCCTCTACTGGATTAAATTAAGTCATAAAAAGTGTATTACATTATTTTATGTAGCATAAATATAATGTTGGGTGCTCAGTGTACTGTCAAGTCTTGGTGGTAATGAACTGACTTTCATCGCTGGCTGAAGTTGCTGATTCCCTCTCCAACTCCATGGCGGTGGCCAATGCCAGACAGTTTTCAAGGTACACCATCTCTGCTTTCCCTAAAAAAAAAAAATCACCTAATGAGATAACCACCTATTTTATGCCAAATTAATTCTACCATCTCTCTACTGGGGTGAGGGAAAAGAAACAACAACAACAAAAATAAAACAGCCCATAGCAGTCCATCGCTCTGTTCACAACTCTTCAACTCCCTTACAGAACTTTTCTTAGGCAGTATGAATTGACTGCTTTAAATTTTGAGTACAGTGTGGTTTGTTAGTAAGTGACCTGGCTGATGGGGACTATTTCATCAATATACTCTGATGCTTTCTGTCCTAATCAGCCAGGGGTACCTGCCTATTTACTTAGCCAGGGCCACGGAGGTCTGAAAAGGACTGGGGCCAAAGTACTAATGAGACAATGCTGCCCAGAGGACAACGTGAGAATGACAGAAGCCAAGAACTTGAAAAGCTCTGCACATTACCCAGATGTAAGAGATTCTCCACACTCAGACTGGCACCTTTGGTCCAAGGGAAAGTTTACCAAGGAAAGAAGTATCCCCATGTTAATCCTTGATCTGGGAACAGAAGAAGAGAGGGCAGTTGTGGTGTACTCCACTTCTGGAATAAAGAAAAGGCAGATGGTTTACCAGGACTTTCCTTAGCCATTTCAGGAGGGGTTCAAGGCCTTTGAACAAGAGACAAGTACAGCATGGATTCTACAGGGCTCTTAACTGTCATCTAGGAACCTATACTAACATCTTTAAAACAGAACAAGTGAGTACTTATCTTTGAAGAGAGAACTGGGGAAAATTGTAGCACATGATACATCCAAGATTGGAGGAAAGAGGCCATAGGTAGAGCAGAGAGGGAGAAATGCCCTGCCCAGAGCCCCTAATATCATGAATGAACTGCCAGAGTCTAATAAAAAAAGTCAGGCTATTTGGCACCGAAGAGTCCTGGATTCAATTCCCTGCTACTATTGGCTGTTAACATGGGCAGCATCCTTGATTCCCCTCTGCTTTTAAAAAGGAGTGTGGCAGTAATTCTTGCTTCTTAATGTGATGTCAACTTGTCTCCATTTTCTCCCCACCTTAATACCAGTATTTCTCCAAAAAAAAGTTCTTAAAAGGATCTGGGGGGGGGGGGGGGTTGTGGAAATCCCATATTTGGATCCTCTAGATAGAGAGTTTGCTTAAATCTACTGAAAAAGATGATAGGGCTCCACCTCTGGAACACTGGGACTGAAGTTAAACTCTGTTAGAAGCCTTTTTGGTAAGAACCCTTCCAAAAGTTTCTTGTTCTTTTTTTAAAATAAGTTTTTTTTTTATTGTGAAAATACTATATAGAGGGGTTACAGTTACATGAGCAAGGTGATGAGTACATTTCCTATCAAGCATTGTTGCCTTCTCCTTTGTTTTTCCCCTGCCATCCCTTCCCTCCCACTCCACAACTACACTCCCCTCTCCCTCCAACCCCCCACCCCCCCTGCCTAAATTGTAAAGTTTGTTTTTCAACACAGGGTCTTCTACATCTCATTGTTGCAATGGGTCAACCTGTATCCCTACTTAAACATTTTGTTTTTTTCCTTCCCCTCCAAATTATACCAACATCAAATACAGTGAAAACAGGGGTTATACCATGGGGGAGGGACATACAAAGCAACAGAAAAACACATGATACCTTATAAATACATTAGAAACAATAGCAAGAAAGAATAAAACCACTTGTGTCCCTATCTTGGGGTTCATTTCGCTTAACATCATCTTATCTGAGCTTTTCTGTTTGTCCCAGACATATACTAGTTATTGCAAATAAGGGACACCATGGGACCTATGTTTCTTTGGGCCTGGCTTACTTCACTTCATATAATTTTTCCCAAGTCTTTCCATTTCCTAACAAATGGGGCAATGTCATTCTTTCTAATGGAGGCATAGAATTCCATTCTATATATATATACCCCATTTTCTTGATCCATTCATCTACTGAGGGGCATCTGGGTTGGTTCCATATCTTAGCTATGGTAAATAATGCTGCAATAAATATAGTTGTGCTGGTAGCTTTAGTGTGGTCTTGTTTGTGATCATTTGGGTAAATATCCAAAAGTAGGATTGCTGGGTCATAGGGGAGCTCTATGTGCAGTCTTTTGAGGAACCTCCATACTACTTTCCAAAGTGGTTGAACAAGTTTACACTTCCACCAACAATGCAGTAGGGTACCCTTCTGTCCACATCCCCTCCAGCATCTGTTGTTATTAGAGTTCTTGATTATAGCCATTCTAACTGGGGTGAGGTGGAATCTCAATGTTATTTTGATTTGCATTCCTTTTATGACTAGAGAGGTTGAGCATTCCTTCATATGTCTGTTGGCCATTCTTCTTTCCTCTTCTTTATCTTGTTCTTTTAAAAGTACTGACATATTGGAGGGGGGCTGAGATTTAACTCTGTGATTGGCAGCTGCTAGATCCTTATCTGGGGTTCAGGCTGTCTTGAGCAAAGGACTGTCAGAGGTGAAGTGCTTTGGCTCAAGAGAAGACATGTAATTGGTGTAAACACAATCCTCCATTTGCATGAGAAGCCTGCGGTGATGGGTGCAGACACCTTTGTTACTGCTGCACCTCACTTTCTGGGTGATAACAGGAACAAACAGAAAAAAAGACTCCTCTGGTTCCTGCCACAGTGGGAACACTAGTAACAGGGCACTAGCAGCAGGGCAGCAGTGAGGCTGACAAAGAGGTTCCCATGGCATCAGGAGCTGACTGGCCCCTACTAATTGGCCCATGAAAAGCTGACAAGAGTAGTGTGAGCAAGCAGCAGGCAGCAAGGAAAGTGGAAGTGGCAGCTGTGGAGACAGCTGTGGAGTGTACGCGATGGCATACAGCAGAGAGGGCAAAAGTAAACCTGACACTGATGGCAAAGGTGACACTCTGCTGGGAGATGAGCCCCTTAAAAGCCCCCTGACCAAGCAGGTCTCTTCATGGAGCACAAAAAAAGCTGCAGCAGTTAGGACCTTAGTCAAACCCTGGGCACCAAACTCAGCTGCCACACTAAGCTGTCAGAAACTCAGCTTACAACCCAAGGCACATCTACTGCCCCTGCCTGTCAAAGACTTAGGGCTGCTGGGAGCCAATGCTTCATGTCTATAATCCTGGCTACTTAGGAGGCTGAGATCTGAAAATCAAGATTCAAACCCAGCCAGACAGACAAATTCACCAGACACGTATCTGCAATTAACCAGCAAAAAGTTAGAACTGAAGGAATGGCTCAAATGGTAAAGCACTAGTCAGTAGCAAAAAAAACAAGCAAGAGCCTGAGGCTGTGAGTACAAGATCCAGTACCAACAGAAAGAGAGAGAGAGAGAGAGAGAGAGAGAGAGAGACAGAGAGAGAGAGAGAGAGAGAGAGAGACAGAGAGCGCTAGGGATCACTGCCACTGTCATTCCCTCCACTGCCTGTAAATATAACTGGAATGTCTTCTTGCTACTCAAGCTTTTTAATCTGATAGAATAGAGGGACCCCAGCCACCTGGTTTGTAACATTCTCTCCTCTCTGAATAAGCTGTTCCAAGAGCATCAGTAATATCCTACCCATCTTGGCCCCCTAAGAGGCAGTTATCCTTTAGGATTCATAGTTCATGCTGTTAACTTCCAAGTTAGCCTCTGTGCCATTAAGGGCAACACAACTGTGTGACTCTATTTGACTTTGCACTGGATACAGTGGCATCTGGATTCTGAACTTACTAGCACTCCCAGATACCACCCTATCTGACTTAGAAGGGACTGGTTTAGATGGTGATAATGAAGGCAGACAACCACAGAAGAATCCTCACAGGCAGAGCTGTCAGTGCCCTAAAAGAGCACAGAGATCTGGCAAGATGGAAAAACAAGCTCCTGCACAAATGACACAGCAATTTTGAGGCTGCTTTGGCCCAGGACATCAATGACTCTGTGATGACTCTGTGATGACTCTGTGATGACTCTGTGATGACTCTGTGTGTGTGTGTGTGTGTGTGTGTGTGTGTGTGTGTGTGTGTATGTGTGTGTGGTGTTAGGAGTGGCAGGGAGAAGTAGGCATTGGTAGAGATGATGTGTGACCGTTCCTCTCCATCACACTAACTTACTTCAGACTCTGTCCCCGACCAAGATTTTAGCAACAGTGTCCCATAAAGAAATGAAAGATGCATAATCCAGATGTGAAAGCCGGAAAGGAAAATTCAAGTGACAGCTCAATGGACCAAGAGTTCCTAGCCAGTCTTTTCTCTTCTAGCTGGGATACGCTTCCTTATCTTTTCTGCCACTGGCACCACACAGACTCTGAAAGGGGAAGAGGGTCAGGGATAGCTCCCACTTTATGATTTTGGCACATAAAGTTCTGCACTTAAACTCTTAGCGCCATTTAGCCCAGCTGTGAAAAATGGACAATCCAAGGAAAGTCACTACATCTAGAGAGAGAGCAGCAAAGAAACAATTCCCCGAAGAGCAAATAACATAGAAATAGCATCACTTTCAGAGTTTTTGATGCTAGAAACTTGGCAGGTTTTTTTCTTTTAGAATAAGTCCATGTTTCAGTAAGAAACTCTAGTCCCCAGGGAGCTAGCAGGCCTCCCATGTGACAGCCAGCCATGCAGCTTCCTCAGCCAGCATTCAGCCTGGCTCCTTCAGCACGCACCATTTTGTTTTCTGTTCTGGCATATACTGTGTTCCCTCCAGTTTTCTCTCCAGGTGGGACCAAAGAAGGAACTGTACGTTATTCTTCCTGAGCCCACAGACATATTCCCTCAACCGTAATTTACTGTCTATGGATCTTCCTCTTCTCCATAACTAGAGCATGTCACAAGGGGAAAAAGAAGTTGTACAGTGTGGAGAGGACGGCTGTGTGTCAGAAACATCAAAGAAGATCTCATATGGATGGATATTAGACTCTATTGCATTTCCAGCAATTACTCTCCCTGTTTTATCCTTTGTTTGTTTGTTGTTGTTGGTAATGGTCTGGGCCTGGGCACTGTCCCTGAGCTCTTCAGCTCAAAGCGATTGCTCTATCGATTGAGCCATAGTTCCACTTCCATTTTTCTGGCAGTTACTTGGAGATAAGAGTCTCATGAACTTTCCTGCCCACAGTCCTCAGATCTCAGCCTACTGAGTAGCTAGGATTACAGGCATGAGCCACCGGAGCCCAGCTCCCTGATTTATCTTTAGGTCAGAGTGAACTCATACTTAGTTCTCTTGGCAGTGCTGTGGGGCACGGTAAGAGTTAGTGGGTAAGGGAGGTCCTTTTCATAAAATTCAAAAGACTGAGCCTAGCACTGGTGGTGGTTCACATCCAAATCCCTAGCTACTCATGAGGCTGATATCTAAGAATCATGATTTGAAGCCAACCCAGGCAGTAAAGTCTATGAGATTCTTATCTACAATAAACTACTCAAAAAATAAGGCAAGAAGTGGAGCTGTGGTTCAAGTGTTAGAGTGCTAGCTTTGGAACAAAGAAGCTCAGGGACGGTACCCAGGCCCTGAGTTCAAGCCCCAGGTCTGGCACACACACACAAAAAGGATTAGGTAAGTGTCTTAGTTTAGTCTGTTATAACAAAGTACATAGACTAGGTGGCTTATAAACAACATAAATTTGTTTCTCACAGTTCTGGAGAACAGAAGTCTTAGATAATGGTGCTAGACAGTATTGTCAAGGTCGAGTGGGGCTGTCTTCCAAGCTGCAGACCTTCGACATCATATATATATATATATATATATATATGTATATATATATATATATATATATATACATATATATATATATATATACACACACACACACATATATATATATATAGTCAGTTGTGCGGCCTGAATTCTGGGCCTGGGTGCTACCACTTGAGCCACAGCACAACTTCCAGCTTTTTCTGCTAATGTGGTGCTGAGGAATTGAAGCCAGGGCCTCATGCATGCAAGGCAAGCACTCTCCCACTGAGCCACCTTCCAAGCCCCATCTCCTTATATTTTTACATGGCAGGAACAGAAAGGAGAGCTCTACAGTATGGCATTTATATGGGATAATTATTAGGGTTCCATCCTCATGGCTTAATTACTTCCCCAAAGCCCACTTCCTAGTATCATTGCAATGGGGATTATAATTTCAACATATGAAATCTACGAGAGCACAAACATTCAGTATATTGCTCAAGTTGTGGGCCTGCTTTAATAATAGAATGAAGTATGAACCTCCATGTTTATTGCAGCACTGTTCACAATAGCTAGGATATGGAAACACCCACCACAGATGAATGGATCCAAAAATTGTGGTATTTATACACAATGGAATATTATGCAGCCATTAGAAATGACAAAATAATGGCATTTGCAGGGAAATGGATGGAACTAGAAGAAATCATGTTGAGCAAGGTAAGCCAAGAGCAAAGAGACAAACGGTACATGGTCTCCCTGATAAGTAGATGTTAAATCCAAAATGTTAGGTGATACGACAAAATTAACAGGACTTAAGAAACAAAGAACTTCCACTCATCTGGTCGAACCACTACTAAATATCCCCATGCTGCTGATCACATGTATGGGGTATATGTGTACACCGTTATATGTTATAGACCATGATAGACAATTTGCTCCAGGAAAGTTAGAATGAGCTTGTGACTTTAAATGAGCATCATTATTCCACAATACTGTGAAATTTGGGAAATTATGTAATCACTTAATCACAATTTAAAAAAAAAGAACCTTGGGGAAGGTAGGGAGGGAAGGGATAGTAGGGGGAAAACAATGGAGGGGGTAACAATGCTCAATAGGAAGTGTACTCATTACCTTACTCATGTAACTGTAACCCTCTGTATACTATCTTTACAATAAAAAAATTTAAAAAATAATAGAATGAAGTGAAAATGACATTCTAGAACTTCCAAACCCAGGCTTGCTGCCTCATTCTTCTCAGCAGCCATCACTACTCTGAGAAAGCTGCAGAATGAAGTCCAAGAAAGCCAGGAAGAGATGCTACATTGCGGGGAAACATTGTCTGACCACTACCCAACCGTTCAAATCATTCCAAATAAATAGGCATGCAAGTCAAGAGGTTATCATGGTTTTTCTGCTTCAGTAGACACACATACAGCGAGTGAGTCTCCCAGGTAAGCCAACCTCAAGTTACAGGATCAAAAGAAACTATAAATAATTGTTTTTTAAGTCATTAAGTTCTTGGGTAGCTTATTACATAGCAAAAATAACTGAAGTACCATCTACCCTTTGTATCATCATCTTCTTGGTGCTATTTAGATATTTTTGTACACACTTTTCCAATTGTTGGTTGGTTTTTCAGTCTTCTTTTCAAATTCTTTAAAGGAAGAATAGTGTCTTAAGCATCTCTCATTCCAAACTAATTAACTTGGGTAGATAGCTGGCTGGATGGATGAATGGAAGGTGATACTCCTTTTCTCACAAGAGACCAAAAGGAATGGCATAAGAAAAGAGTACCTTCCCACAATTTCTTCTATGACATTTGAAGGGAAATGAAATAATGTTACATAAAGATACAGATAATTTGGAATCTTAGTACAAATGAGGGAACTCCTTATCATCACTAATGATTTATGGTCATTTGGGGTGATGAGAAGGAACATTTTAAAGACAAGAACTTACCTGAGCAAACCACTGTAAAGATTTCAGAACAACCACAAAGGAGAGAGATCCTTTCTGAGCATGTAACTATTGGGCACAGTTTGTTGAAAAAAGCTTCTTCCTTCCTTCCTTCCTTCCTTCCTTCCTTCCTTCCTTCCTTCCTTCCTTCCTTTGGCAGTACTGGGGCTTGACCTCAAGGTCTTATACTTGGCAGGCAGTTGTTCTACCCTTTGAGCCACAGAAAGAAACTTCTAAGAATGCAAATTGCCTTTATCTAAACAAAAAAAAACCCCAAAAGAATAAATTCCTTTTGTCTACTAGATGAAACTAAATATTGTATAGATTCAGATTTTCAAGAAACAGAAGACTGCCAGAAGGCTTAAATTGAAATATTCTATGAAGTAAACTCATGGTTGAATTTACAAAAATAATCAGATGATTTTTGAAGTAATAAAACGTATATGCAAATGTAGATGGGGTAAGGCATGTATCAACTGTATAGAACAATTGTCACCAAGGGCTGGGAAGGTAGCTCAGTGGTAGAGTGTTTGCCTTGCGTGCATGAGGCCCTGGGTTCGATTCCTCAGCACCACATAAGCAGAAAAGGCCAGAAGTAGCACTATGGCTCAAGTGGTAGAGCACTAGCCTTGAGCTGAAGAGCTGAGGGACAGCGCTCAGGCCCAGAGTTCATGCCCACAACTGGAAAAAACAAAAAATTATCACCAAATGTTTCACACATCCTAGTGCTTATGTGGGCCATGAGGTTAAAAGCAAAGATTGTAAGGGCTAGAGATTTGTTAAAAATAAATCTTTTCAAATTGCTTTGAAAACTAAAAATAACAAAAGCCTAGTAATTATTTATTAGGATCACGCCATACTTCTCTAAAATTTTACATAGGAAGTATAAATTTATGTAATCACCACTCTTAGGTAAAGAAGCATCATACTATCTTCTTTTCCCTTAAATTTATATTAAATTTGCCACTTCTTCAACTAGCCAGTCACTCTCTCCTCTTTGCCCCAGGATATTGTATAATCTAGAACCTTCAAAAAGGGGCAATGTCTAGCTACCCACATATGATCTCTTGGAAATGGAAAGTTTAAAAGTATAATTTCTTAGTAAAATTTTGATGTATAGGAAGGCTAATAAATAGATCAGGATACAGTTGTCATTAAAATAAGTCTGTTACTCACAGTTCCAAAGACTAGGCACACCACATCACATGGGGCCACAGGGGAAATAATTAAGGTGTGGAGTTGGGTGACACCTGTGGGCAAGAGCCTTTAAAGACCAAACCTACAGGTGATCAGCACAGGTAGATAGAGAAAGGCCCACAGTATGAGTGCTCAGTAAAGGATGTGGGCCCTGGATTAGTTGGTTTGCACCCAAAAAACTCACTCATGGATATGTTATATACAATCCTAGGACTTAGCTATCCATGGGAAGACCAGTCAGCCCCTCCAGGGCCAGTAAGACCAGATGTCAGAGCATCAAAATATAGAAAATGAAAGGCATTGTTAACATACTGCCTAGGAACCTTTGTGGAGTCTTGGATCTCCTGTGTGAAAGAAAAGTCTAGTCTCCCTAACAGTTATCTTCTTTCATGAGAACTTATCACCTCAAAAGAAAAATCTTCCCCAGACCCATTACTTCATACCTCTTCTGTTATTTACAATGCCTTTTCCTGCAAGTATGTGAAAGAAAAATCACATAAGCTTTAAAATTTAGCTCAATTACCAGTAGGAGAAGCTTCAGGCATAATTACATAAAAATTCCAGCTCCTTGTATGAAGACTTAAAATGTGTCTACAAATGATGTTGTCTTCTTAAAAAGTGAAGCCATCCATACATTTGCAGTCTTAAAGTAAGATCTTCCAGCCCCAGGCCAGTCTTCTGATGATGTATCCCTTATCCTCAGCTGATGTCTTGACTACATCTGAAAGAACCTGAGTCAGAACCAGCCAGGTAGACCACGGCCAAATTCCTTATCCAGACACTATATGAACTAAGAGCTATTCTTTTAATTAAGGATAATTTGTACAGAGCAATAGAAATTTCATGTGCTCCTCTTTCATTATTTCTCTTTTTTTCCTCTTATTCCCTCCTCCACATGGCAACGTTAGTCCTCAACTTCAATTCCCTCATGAGATAAAGTATTCTGAATAGGCTAAGGGGCAACAAACACACATCACATTGTCCAAGAGGATAGGATGCACAAATATCTCAGAAGCTCCAGCAAATTCCCTCAGGTTCTGGCAAATCTGGCCGCCTGTACTATGTAAATCACTAAAGTTGGAGGAATCTCCCTTGCTGACTGAGAAAGCCCTGAGTTATCTGAAGTGGAGCTCAAAGCAAAGCACCTGGCTGTTGCACACCCCTGGTGACTATGGAATGTACAATAGTTTCCATGCCAGGCATTGAGTAGGATAGTAGGGTTCTTACAGTCCTATTTTGATGAGCCAATGTCTTAATATGACTGACATAACCAAGGTCTCCTCCACTGGGGAACATGGTCTTAAAGCCTAATGGTGGCTGCCCCTAGTATTCTCTTACCATTCAAGTCCTTCTGGGTTAACAGTCTCAGAGGTGGCTGCTGAGCTGCAAGAAGTATCCAGGCTCTCACAAACCTATCTCAGTCATCCTTAAGGGCAGCAACTGAAGTAAATCAGCCATATGATTTACTCAGCAAATATGCTAGCTGCCCTCTGCCTATCCCTTTCTCTCAGCCATAACTTCAAATATAATTATGGAGAATTTTTTATCAGCCCAGATTTCATTAAAAACTATGAAGATGGCTTAAGGCTAGGAATGCTATCAGGGAAATGAAGCTCTTATGTGATTTGACACTTGGGGAGATATATTTAGTAATCATTTTTGTCTTGAAATATATAACAGAATCCTAAGAAAACATCTCGTTCCTGTTTCCATCTTCACCTAGGCCTGCCACCACTGTTCCAGAAAAAGAAACTGAAGCTGATTCAGAGCTCAGGCCTGTAATTCTAGCTATTGGTGAAATGTAGGCCTCCTTTTCCCTCAGGACCTATGACAGGCTCTGAGTAGGGGAGCAAGGACCCACTGTGGCTGAGATTGGGAAGACATGGCTAAAAGTCATCCCAGGAGGAAAAGTTCATGAGACACATACCAAATGCTGGGTGTGGTGGCCCACACATATTATCCCAGCTAAGATGAGAAGCTTAAAATAAGTACCACCATTTAGGCACATGCCTCTCTCAAAAATAACCTGAAATTAGATTCTATCTAAAAAATAAACAGGACAAAGAAAGGCTAGAGGTATGGCTCAGCTATAGATCACCTGCCTAGCAAGTGGGAAGCCTTGAGTCAAACCTCATTACTACCAAAAGCAGTTAATAAAAGGAATTGATTAGATAGACAGATAGATATCTATATCTATAGATGTATATGAAATACTTGTGCTTCGTGTGTCTCACCTTGTTCTTTCACTGGCTAATCAGTACACTGAAGTGCAGGTTTTATCAGCAGAAGGTCAAGAACTATCACTCTGAAAGGTACCAGAGTGTCCCTATTTAGAGGGAAAACTGCCAAATCTGGCATCAGCAATAAAAAGTACACAGAGGCAAGAGCCACCCACCCAACTCCACCTCAACCACTAGGAGAAACCTAGCATATACTTCACCCTGGAGATAGTCTTTGAATGAGGGATAATGAAAATGGAGGACCCACACATATTTATTAAGGGTGAATAAAGTTGACATTTAAGTTTAAAAAAACTCTTGATTTTTCAGAATTAAAATTCAAATGAAATTAAGTGGGAACATCCATAAACTTCTAAGGCACTCTAATAAGTCCTATAGCACAGTATTTGACTCACTTTGGGAATTATAGCTCATTTTCCAGACTCTTTCTTTAATAAAAATCTTGAAAAGTAGGACCTTCACTGGGTCATTTATGAGCATAAATCTATGTGCCTGACACATGGTAGGTATTAATATAGTTTATTTAATGCTTGTAAAAGAATTATTTATTGCAATGAAAGGCACTTGTACATAATGCATATAGAAAAAAATGATTACTAAGATAGAATCAGCATTGAATCAGCTATTTCTACACAAGAGACTCTGAATTCAGGTCACCAGAGAGATACCCTAGGGCTTATAACTGGCAGCCACTGATCTTATTAAACTGATTGCAAAAACTTGGCAGGAATTCTGCTAAAGAAGCTATGGGGATTTCAGTTCAACGAGCCTGAACATTCTATTCATTGAACAGGACCAAAATGGAACAGGCTTCCTCTGGGGTGGTAAATGCTGGGCCACTCTAAAGTAGAATGCCATTTTCTGAAGGGCCTCGTGCATCAGGAAGGGAATTACACTAAAATTGCTTTAAGGTCCCTTTAATCTGTCACTTGATGAGTGTGGCCATGAGGGGCCTGCCCTTTAACTGGGAATCAGGATATGGATTCTTCCAGAAGCTGCTGCAGGGCTATGCATCTGAGGCAAGCCTGGTATAAAACCCAGATGCATTTTAGATGGTACAACTCTCAGGTCTGTACATTGCTCCCAGGGCTGTCTCACCCCAGGCTGTCACTACAAGGAGAGACTTGGATCAGGCTTGGTGATTACACAGGGTGGTGAACAGACAAATGCAATGGTTAATTTTCTTTTATTTGGAGTGCTTAGTGAACAGCATTCCACCTTGGTCCTGGACTGACAGGGATTAAAGTTGTTAAAATAATTGATAGGCCAGTAAGTTGAGATGACTCCAGGGTCTTGGGTTCCTGTGTAAATACATCAAAATCCCGTTCAACGTAAAATGAAAGTTAAAGTTAAGCACCAGAAACTGCCGCCAACTAACATCTAAGTAGGGACTTCCCACCAGATCACTACCAAGCAAGACAAATGTCTAGCTGTAGTCAACCAAAAAATTTCTTCACTTTCGTAGCTCACTGCTCATGTTGTTGGGAAGAGATGAGTTCTGAGTACTACTCTAGCCATGCTTTTTTTCTTCCTGGTGCTACTTGTGTTTGAGTTCACTCTATTGCTTGAGCCAACTCTCCAGCCCTATCTGCCCATTGTGTGTGTGTGTGTGTGTGTGTGTGTGTGTGTGTGTGTGTGTGTGTGTGTGTGTGTGTGTGTGTGTGTGTGTGTGTGTAAAATCACTTTTTGTTTGGACATCCTAGACCATGATCCTCCTATTTATACTTCTAGTAGCTAAGACAACAGGCATATACTACCACAACAAGCATTTTTTTAGTTTTTTTTTTTTTTTTATTTTAATTGAGAACATACTGTACAGAGGGGTTACAATTACATGGGCAGGAAAATGCATACATTTCTTACCAAGCATTGCAGCCTCCTCCTTTGTTTACCCTTCACCTCTCTTCCCAGCTTCCCCCCTCCCCCCCACCCAATCATTTTTTTAGTTTTTTGAGATGAGGTTTCGTGAACTTTTCTGGCCAGACTTGCCTGGAGCCACGATCTTCCCAGTCTCACCTACCAGTAGCTAGTATTGCAGGTTATGAGCCACTGGCACCCAGCTTCCATGATAGTTCCTTGCTTAAACTGTTAAATTTGATTTGTCTTAAGTTTTTAACAGGTAATACTTATTACACTTCCTCCCCACTTCAATGTTAGTTCTTACTCCAAACTTACACTGAAAACTCTTTCTTCACTGCCCACATCTACCTTTCCTTTCTCTTCTAGTGAAAAAAAAGGTGGTAATACAGGATTTGAACTTGAGCTTGCTGGATAGTTACTCTGTCACTTGAGCTGTGTCCACAGTCTTCCTTACCTTCCCATTCTACAATCGCTTGCCTTGGGTTTCTATGAAGTCTGGATCTTTAAAGCCTCAGAAACTGTAATTTTAGAATATGTAAGAATTCCTTTCGTTCTAGAAAAGAGGCTGGAATTTGCCCTTATAGAAGATGTTATCAGCGTGCTTGCTAGCCTAGTTTTGGCTGATGGTGCACTCTTCTGCGTGCAGAAGTAAATTTTGCCTTGCTGAGACAGTTCTTTATATTCGTGTCTACCCTTATGACTCTGCTGGTTCTTGGAGAGAATATTTATAACCGAAGGAAGGCCCACACCCTGACCTCCACCATCCCCTCTTACAGCCCTATTCTTGCATGATGCCACGGAGACTGAGCACCCACCCAGATATACCACCTGCACCAGTGGCTATCTCCCCGACCCCCTCTGCCATCTTACTACCCCAGCTTCCTGCTGTACTTCCTCTGATGCTGCCCATGTCACCCACAGCTACAGGGCCCACCATAAGCCTAGATCTGGACGTGGGTGATATGGAGGTAGAGAATTATGAGGCCCTCCTCTCCTGGCCAAGCAGCTGGGAGATACCAAGCCCAGGGGACCTCATTGAAGCTGATACAGAACAGCTGCCATCATATCGCTTCGGCCCCGACAGTCACCATCAGAGCACATGCTATGCATGGTCTGCTTCAGCTACTTCGAGGTGCGGCAGGTGTTCCAAGTCCTCCCTTGCAACCAGCATTTCATACCAAGTGTGTGGACAAATGGTTCAAGGTCAACCAGACATGTCCCATCTGCTGGGGCTGCCTCCGAGGTGCCCAGGGAGGCTGAGTGAGGCTTCACAGCTGTTCACAAGTGCCCAAAGCTCTGGAAACTCAGGGAGACCCTGAACGATGGGGAGAGAGGGGTCCAGGCCTGCCTCATCATTGTACCAGAACTGGTGCCAGGGTCAGCCTTGCCAGAAACCCCTGTAAGAAACCCCTGCATTTGCCAAGCTCCAAAGGCTCCTTCCCTCTCTGCTGGCCTTGTCTGCCTGCCATGGAGCTGCCCACCCTTCCCTTCCCCAACCCCAGTCTCCCTCCTGACTACCCTGGGGTCCTTCTTGCTGGCACTGGGAACCACAAATTTCCTCCAGTGTGGCCAGTAGGATACTTGGCCCCAGCATGGGCAAAGGGGTCACCATCCTAGCTCATCTGAGCTCTGCACTGAAATGCTCTGCCTGCTGCCCAGGTGGCATTGCCAGGTGGGTGGGACAGATGATGGCCAGAGGCCATTTCCTAAATCCCAGACTGAGTCCCTCCTACCTGACCCCAGAACGACAGGCAGCTGGCTCTGGTTGTCTAGTTCCTAGAGGACCTGCATCCCAGGCACAGGATGCTTCAGCCCTGCCCCAGGCTGGAAGGTGTCCCAGCCACGGCCCCTTGAGCACCCGTGAGACAGCGCCTCCCCCCAGATCTGTGTTCCTGGTGGCAGATCCTCCATGGTGACAGACGGGGTTAGACCTGGCCTGATGTCCTCTTATGGTTTTCACATGAATGTGAGGAGTAACTGTTTCTACTATTCATTTCACCCAAGACTTGTTTGTTGGGTTTAGAGGTGTGGCTATTTAGGACAACTATCCTTGTTTCTTTCTTTCTTTTGATGGGATATAGCGACCAACCATAACCTGAGTGCCCACAGAATGGGGTGGGGGGAGCAAGAGACCAGTGGGGTGGTGCGGCCTGGTCTGCACGCACATGTAGGGGCTGTGCTGGGCCAAGCTGGCACTGCGGAGAGGATCTTGGGTGGGGAGGGGCTATGCTTAGCTGATAACTTGCCACCCACTGCCACTGCACATGTCCCTAGAGCCTCCCAGGACCCTACACTTTTCAGGGCATTTCTTCCCTCTCCAGCCAGGCCCATCTTCTACCTGGCTTGGTGAGCTTCCCCCACATCTTCCCTGCTCATCCCACCCCAGGTATCCAAGGAGACAGGGACCAGGGAGGGCCTGGACTTCCATCCACTTCTAGGGGAATCCTGTCCAGCTTGCTCTCCTCTGGAGAAGGCCCCTGTGAAATCTGGCTGAGCTCCCCATCCCTCACTTTCCTTCCCTGTCCCTTCTCCCCTAACTTCCCCAACTGGGGTTGCTGCTCCATATGAATGGAACCACCACCTGGCACATCCTACTAGGCAGCTCTAGGCTTCTGCTGCCCCAGGGAGGCTTCAAGCACCCTCATTCTGTCTGCAGTACCCCTGTCTCCTCCCCCCACACCTGCCTGGTCCCACCCCATGGAGAACCCAATATCTTACTGTAACTCCAGGTGTTGTATCTGTATTTATAGCAGTGTTGAAAACACATGTGTTTTACACAAAGAAGCTGCCCCTCCTCCCCCCCACCACCAGTTTCTCCTCTCCACCCCAACAAAAAAAAAGGTTTTCAAATCCTAATGCTTGCGGGGAGGAGAGGGGGAGTCATGGGATTTCAACTAGCAGCTCCTGGGGAGGGGTGGGAAAACACAGTATTTACCAACAACAAAATCATTTAATAAAAGAAAAGGTTTATGAAGCAATTATGTAGGACATTTGTAATTTGTGACCTTGCGATAGATGTCATGTGATCAATGACTTCCTGTGGTGGGGGCTTGTCATTGTCATCGCGAGCTTCCAGTCAAGGCATGACAGCAGGCACCCTCTCCCAGCACTGGCTGGGCTTGTGCTCCATGTTAGAAAGATGATACTCAGATATATGAACATATGTAACTAGGGAAGCCCTGTTCCTTGAACATTTTACAGAGAAAATAGAATGGTTCCTAAAGCTTAAATGTGTGGGCTTTTTGCCCCATTCCAGTGGTTCACATTGGTTTGTAGCATTTAATTAACTGGTATGGTGTATTATATACATATATATGTACATGTGTATATACTAATTAAAATTTTAAATAGATTTGTACTGTTTTAAAAAATGAAATGTTAGTTCTGCTTGACCAAGTAGTGCAATCATTATTTTTTTAGTACTGTTGCTAATTTCAAAGGCAATATTCACTAAGAAATAGATGATGTATACCAACTACTGTCCTCCCCAAAAAGGTGTTACCTATAGTTTTGTTATTCTGTGTGTGTGTGTGTGTGTGTGCGAGCGCACACTCATCTGCACGCCACTCCTGAGAGTGAACTCAGGGCCTGTGTGCTGTCCCTGGGCTTGTTTTGGCTCAAAGCTAGTGCTTTACCACTAGAGCCACAGCTCCACTTCTGGGTTTTGGGGGAATTTTTGGTGTTAACTGGAAATAAAGAGTCTCACAGATTTGCCTGCCCAGGCAGGCTTTGAACCATGATCCTCAGATCTCAGCCTCCCGAGTAGGCACCTGGCTGGGTTTATTATTTATTTATTTATTTTGTCACTTGTGGGGCCACTTCCGACTTTTTCTGCTTATGTGGTGCTGAGGAATCAAACCCAGGGCCTCATGCATGCAAGGCAAGCGCTCTACCACTGAGCCACTCACCACCTCCGAGTAAAAAATCAAGTATTCAGTTTAGTAAAGAACATTAATGAAATCACGCATTAAACTTCGCAGTATCTTTATTAGGCTTTGTGTTTGAAGCCAATGGGCCTTTGAGGTAACTAAGACCACGTTAACCTGGCAGCTTCTATGCTTGCATTAGAAACCTTCACAACGGGAGTAAGAATGCCCTTAGACACACTGCAATCCTCCATCTATGGAGTCAAAACAGAGTCCCATATGCTCCACTACTCCAAGAGAAGTCTTAAATAAGTACCTAAGATTGTTAATTCTCTTTGACCAGATCTGCAGCCCTATCTTTCCCTTCAATATCTACAACTTCCTGGGACATATCTATCCTGGGATATAGAACCAAATGAAATTCATCCTTCATCTCCATTTTTGTCAGGCAGTGCAAGCAACCATGTAGCCCTCATTTCCACATCTACTCCCCAGGATGTTCTATATTCTGATCCCATCTTATAGCCCTCTTGCATATGTAAAACCACCTGACATCCAGAATTGAATCATAATCAGAAATATCCTCAACACCCTGGAGCCTTGGAGCCTGTCCTACAGACTGCTTCACCTTGTGGCTCTCACACCTGGTTCTTTCCCTTGTAGCCCTCTTGAAGTGGTTGTTTTATAGCCCACACCCTTCCTGTCCCTGAAACTGGGAAGGTCTTGTTCCTTACTGCTGCTTCTCAGCCATTCTGTGTTCACTGCCCTCCAGATCTAGATTGTTGACACTCTTATTTTCATCAAATACTACATGTTCTGAGACATACATCATTCCTATATTTGTTTCTTCAGTATTTGGGGGCTTCTCCTTCATAATCCTAGCTTACTTTAATATCCACATATTTGATCTTTCCACTTTCTTGATTTCCTTACTTCCAAGTGATCTTGTCTTTATGGAAATAAATGAAGAGCTGGCTATATAGGATCAAGAAAAAGAAGAGAAAATGGGGAGTAATGGTCTGAAATACTTAAAATGGAGATGGGAGGCACTGCTAATCACATGTCAGACAAAGCTGGAATTATTGAACTGGGCTATCTGCCCTGGTACAAGTTGACCTTTGGACCAGGCCAAAATGCAGTTTCCTATAACATCATTTGTTAACCTCTGTTGACCTTCTGGAAAATGGACCCTTTCTCCCACATTACCTAGAGACTCCAAACATCCAATTCTTTGCTTATAAGGGATTAACTTTTGTCAACAACAATCATTCCTGCAAACGTGCATGACTGACATTTAAAAGTATAGGTACAGAAAGAACAGTGCTGGAGGAATATCAATACCAAATTTCAAACTACTACAAAGCCATAGTAATCAAAACTGCTTGGTAGTGGCACAAGAACAGACCTGAGGACCAATGGAATAGAACTGGAAACCCAAAAATGAACCCGCAGACCTATAGCCAACTAATCTTTGATAAGGGAGCTAAAAAATAGAATGGAAGAAAGACAGCCTCTGGTAAATGGTGCTGGCAAAATTGGTTAATCACCTGTAGAAAACTAAAGCTAGATCCTTATATATCAGAATCAACTCCAAATGAATCAAAGACTTCAAAGTCAAAGCAGACACCCTGAAAACATTACAGGAAGGAATAGGAGAAACCCTAGGGCTCCTCGGCACAGGCCAAATTTTCTTAATAGAGACCCAGAAACACAACAAATCAGACAAAGGTTGGACAAATGGGATTGCATGAAACTGCAAAGCTTCTGCATAGCAAAGGACATAGCTAGCAAGATCAATAGAAAGCCCACGGATTGGGAGAAGATCTTCACTAGCCATACAACTGACAAACGTCTCATATCTAAAATATACTTGGAACTCAAAAAATTAAAACCCCAACAACAAATCCTCAAAGAAACAACTGCCCAATAAATAAGTGGGCTAAAGATTTAAAGAGAAACTTCTCTGAAGAGGAAAGAAGAATGGCCAATAAACACATAAAGGAATGCTCAACCTCTCTAGCCATAAAAGAAATGGAAATCAATACAACATTGAGATATCACCTCACCCCAGTTAGAATGTCTATAATCAAGAACTCTAATAACAACAGAGGGGATGTGGCCAGAAGGGAACCCTATTGCATTGTTGGTGGGAATGCAAACTTGTTCAACCACTTTGGAAAGCAGTATAGAGTTTTCTCAAAAGATTGGAATTCTATGCCTCCATCAGAAAGAATGACATTGCCCCATTTGTTAGGAAATGGAAAGACTTGGAAAAAAATATATTAAGTGAAGTAAGCCAGGCCCAAAGAAACATAAGCCCCATAGTTTCCCTTATTTGCAATAACTAGTAAATGTCTGAGACAAGCAGAAAAGGCCAGATAAGTTGATGTTAGGTAAAAAAACCCCAAGATAAGTATTCAAATGTTTTTTTCTTTCAGGCGATTGTTTCTAACATATTTATAAGATGATTTCTTTGTTGCTTTATATGTCCTTCCCGCACGGTATAACCCCTACTTTCACTGTATTTGATGTTGATATAATTTGTGGAGGGGAAGGGAAAAAACAAATTGTTTAACTAGGGGTACAGGTGGACCCATTGCAACAATGAGATGTACAAGTTGTTATGTCAAAAAACGAACTTTACAACTTTGGTGGGGGGGAGAGATGGAGGGTTGGGAGGGAGAGATAGGAAGGGATAGAAAGGGGAAACAGAGGAGGAGGCAACAATGCTTGATAAGAAATGTACTCGTTATCTTGCCCATGTAATTGTAACTCCTCTGTATGGTATTTTCACACACACAAAAAAATTCCACATAGAGCTCCCCTATGACCCAGCAATCCCACTTTTGGGCATTTACCCAAATGATCACAAACAAGGCCATACTAAGGCTACCAGCACAACTATGTTTATCATGGCATTATTTACCATAGCTAAGATATGGACCCAACCCAGATGCCCCTCAGTAGATGAATGGAATATATATAAATAGAATGGAATTCTATGCCTCCATCAGAAAGAATGATATTGCCCCATTTGTTAGGAAATGGAAAAACTTGGAAAAAATTATATTAAGTGAAGTAAGCCAGGCCCAAAGAAACATAGGTCCCATGGTTTCCCTTATTTGCAATAACTAGTACATGTAGGAACAAGCAAAAAAGGCCAAAAACTATATACATATGACCATATAAGATGATGTTAAGCAAAATAAACCCCAAGATAGGGACACAAATATCTTTTTTCTTTCTTGCTATTGTTTCTAATGTATTTATAATGTACCATGTGATTTTTTTGTTGCTTTGTATGTTCCTCCCTCATGGTATAACCCCTGTTTTCACTGTATTTGATGTCAGTGCCCTGCACCTTGTGTATATACTTCTCTAATTTGGGGAGGGGAAGGGAAAAAACAAAATGCTTAAATAAGGATACAGGTTGACCCATGGTAATAATGAGATGTACAAATACTATGTTGAAAATGAACTTTACAACTTCGGCGGGAGCCGGGGGGAGATGTAGTTGTGGAAGTGGGAGGGAAGGGATGGTAGGGGGAAAACAAAGGAGGAGGTAACAATGCTCAATGTTACCTTGCTCATGTAACTGTAACCCCTCCGCACAGCATTTTTACAATAAAAAAAAAGTACAAAAAATTATAGATACAGCTGCCATTTTGTAAAACTTTGGAGAACATTTTCAGGATTGCTTGAATCTGTGTTTTCCTGGATTGCAATACTAATTAGCTCTAAATAGATGTAGCTGCTTTGTTTCTGACTAGGTTGATTTTATTCTTGGCCTAGAATATCAAAGGAGTCAGCAAGTGAGTCAGCAACTGAGTCTGCCAAGACTCAAAGGCAGGCACCTTTATAGGGTAAAAAAGAAAGGCTTCAGGGCTGCTCTGATGGGAGCTGTTGGCAAAGAAGCTGGAGGCAGGCTAACTAGAACGAAGCCTCTTAGGTGATTAGTTTGAAGGACATACTTTTGGCCTGATTGTAAAGTAGGACAAAAATTAAGGAAACTGGCAACTGTGGAGCACCTTCTTTTCTTTTCTGTGGGGACTGACCCCACAGCTTCATACATGTTCGACAACTCTTCTGCCACTGACCTACACTCTCCAGCTCTGTTGAACAAGCTCTGACCATTGTAGGCCAATGGCTACACAGGTTAAGTCTGACTTCACACCTGGTTCCTGCAGAAGTTATGGGTCGGAGTTCTACTGTCATTTCTGAACTGGCCATTATCGGTTTGTACATTTAGTCTCTCAGATTCTACCCTTCCTCAGCCACTCACCATCACAGTCATGATGTGCACCTTATGATTACCAATAACTCACTCAGTTTAAAATCATATTTTTTAACTCATTCTCACAGGCACTTGGACCCCCAACAATACATTGCAAGACCTATAATCCATCAGTCCTGAATCCATATGCCCCCATAACCCTTTCTAACAAGTTGAAATTTTATTATCACTTGTTATAGTCTTTCCTTTACATATTCCCTCAGCTCCTTGACTCTTCACTAGATTTCCCCTTTTCACCTGGACCAGGCCGAAATGCAGTTTCCTATAACATCATTTGTTAACCTCTGTTGACCTTCTGGAAAATGGACCCTTTTTTTCACATTACCTAGAGACTCCAAACATATCCAATTCCTTGCTTTTAAGGGATTAACTTTTGTCAGCAACAATCATTCCTGCAAACATGCCTGACTGACATTTAAAATTATAGGTACAGCTGCTATTTTGTAAAACTTTGGAGAACATTTTCAGGATTGCTTGAATCTGTGTTTTCCTGGACTGCAATACTAATTAGCTCTAAATAGATGGAGCTGCTTTGTTTCTAACTAGGTTAAATCCAACTCCTCACCCAGCTGTACTCTCCCAGCCATCAGCAGCTAGAATAACCAAACATGCTGTCCAACAAAGTGAGACTGGAGCTTTGTAGGTTTGAAGCTTATATTTGAAGGAGGAACCTTTAAGAACAATAATGCAAAATTACAAATGTAAAATTTCTAGAACCTTCTCAGCCAGGTCTTAAAAAGGATCTATGAGAGCAAGTGTGGAGTCATTAGCTGACCACTTTCTCATCTCAAGTAGACTTTTAATGCTACCCATCAATATACTCTATCTCCACTACCAGTTTCCTAAATGGCTATTTCAGAGAGAAAATAGAAGCAATAAAAAAAGAGCTTCCACAAGCTCCCACAATCCACCTGCATCGATGCTTGCATACTTTGCCTTTCCCTGTTACTACTGATGAGCTGTCTGACTATACTAAAGGCAAGTTCTCTAACATGTACCCTCCATCTCCCTCATCCTTCCACTCAAGGATGTCTTTCTGGCCATCTTCCACCTCCAAACACTGTATCCCTCTGTATCTTTGCCTCTCTGTCTGAATCTGTCTCTCTCTTCCAAACCCCTCTCTCTCTGTCTCTCTCTCACACACATATATACACTGTGCAAACACAAACACACACACTTATACTTTCTCTAGTGGGGACTTCTCATCAACAGGCAAATATGATGTTCCTCATCTTAAAAATTAAAGAAAACTTTCTTGACTTCTTCCCCAGTGGTTACTGTCTCCCTTTTAGCATAAAACTCAAGGAGTTTCCTACACTCATAGCACCTTCTTCAGATCCAATCTGGATAGATTTTGGTCTCTAATTCTCCATCAGAACTCCCCTGGTTAGGTCACTGAGGACATCCACTCTGAAAGCCCGCCCAGACAGGCCTTTCTCAATGCACAGCTGTGGCACTTGACAATTGGCCCTGTCTTCTTTTCACAACCATCCGCACTTGGTGTTGAGGATGCTGTGCTCTCCTGGTCTGTGTCCCCTCACTGGGGGCTCCTTCTGTTCCTTTATTTGTAAGGCAAAGTCTTCTGAAAATATTAAGTGGCTTATCTTATGCTGGGGATAGAGGCCGTTGATGTGCAGGACCTGCGGACGTTGAGCAGTGTAGTAGTGTTCAGGGTTGCTGACCTTCAGGGGGGAAGTGATTCCTGGAGAGTTGAGGTGGCCCCTGTCAGAGGCACCCTCACTCAAGGGGCTGTGAATTCCTTTTCTCACTTAGACCTTCTGATTTCTAAATGTTAAAATAAATCAGGACTTGGTCTCTGGATCTTTCATTGTTGCTAAATATACACATTCCTGGTAGACCCACTGTAACAATGACATGCACAAGACATGTACATGTACAATGTTGAAAACAAAACTTCACAACTTTGGTGGGCAGGGTGGGGGGAGTAGTTGGGGTGGTGGGAAAGGAAGGGATGGTAGGGGAAAAACAAAGGAGGAGGCATCAATGCTCAATAGGAAATGTACTCATTACCTTACTCATGTAATTGTAACCCCTCTGTACAGTAGTTTTACAATAAAAATGTATAAAAAATGCACATTCCCTTGTGATTTCATCACCAGCTGATTTATCCATTAGGTATAGTGACTACCATTTCTAGGGCTCCCTCCTCCCCCATAATGCTTTTAGGGGCTCATGAGAATGTCTCAATTAGAAGAAAAGGGTATATGTTAATGAATGGAGCCTAGATTATACTCATCTTTGTAATTTTTTAGTGAAGAAAGGGGCATACAATGGCAAAATTTCCCAATAAAATCATTTGGTCCTAAGAGTAAAATCATAAGTGGTCCTAAGAGTTAAGGCTTTAAATTCCTCTAGATAGAGTTGCATAGCACTACTGAATTTACTTCTTCAACCTGAATTTCTACCTTAAGGTTTCCTGCCTTCATGAAGTGTAAGAATTGACCCTTGATCAGGTAAATTCAGGTCTCAGTTTATACAATTAAAGAATCTGTCTTTCCCCTGTCTCCTACCCTTTTGGTTGAGGAGCTTGAACTCATGGCCTGAGTCCTTTGCTCAAGGCTAGTACTCTAGCACTTGGAACCACAGCTCTTCTTCTGGGTTTCTGGTGGTTAACTGGAAAAAAGGATCTCACAGACATTTCTGCCCAGGCTGGCAGAACCACAACACTCAGATCTCAATCTTGTGAGTGGCTAGGATTACAGGCATGACCCTCCAGTGCCTGGTAGAATCTGTTTTGTTTTTTGCAAGTACAAAAAAAAAGCATAAAACAAAATACTTATCATAAGAAAAAAATCATAACTAAATCAAAAATCTAAACACCAATAATATCTGTGATTAGTACAAATAACAATATTTTATTCATTAACTATCTGACAATAATCATAAATTTTAATGACATACTCTTTGGTCACTTATTCATTTTCTACATCAAGAATAAAAATATTAAAGTGGAAGTATGGCTCAAGTGGTAAACCATCAGACTTGAGCAAAAAAGCTAAGCAAGAGCATCAGTGGCTGAGTTCAAGCCCAAGTACAAGGACACATATACAAGAATGAAAAGACAACTGAGTTTTTTTCACTAGCATGCTTGCAAAAAGTGGATCTTTCAATACTGATAGTTCAGTACAGTTTTTTTTTCAACTTCACAACCCAGTAGTGATGTTTCTACATGTTTATGATTGTTTTTGAATATTTAAAAGGCTCTAGCAAATATATTTTTCTATGTGAGCTGTAAGATTTCAGGATATAAATTAAGTATGGTTTAAATAATCTCAACACATGGTAGGCTGAGGTAGGAAGACTGAAAATTCTAGACTAGCCTCAGCTACATAGAAAGAGCCCATAGCTGAGCACTGGTGGCTCATGCCTATAATCCTAGCTACTTAGGAGGCTGAGATCTGAGGATCAAGGTGCAAAGCTAGCCCAGGCAGGAAAGGCCATGAAACTCTTATCTCCAATAAACCACCAGAAAACTGGAAGTAGTGCTATGGCTCAAGTGGTAGAGCGCTGGCCTTGAGCTGAAGAGCTGAGGGACAGCGCTCAGGCCCAAAGTTCAAGCCCCATGACTGACAAAAAAAAAAAAAAAAAAAAAAAAGAACCCATATTAAAAAAAAAAAAAAAGTTCAGGATATTTCAGCCTTTTCTTTTCAGTGATGGAACCTAAATACTCTTAAATTCATATGCTTACAAACTAGGTTGGGACAATACCTTATTATATTGGCATACTTTCAGTTGTATGTTACCTTAATTACTGTCAAAATCTTTTAGAAAATTAACCATGTATTTATTTAATTACTTGTCTTCTTTAACTGGATTATCAAGTTTATAACTTCTATTTTAAATTTATCTCATTTCCTTAGTGAGTTACTGTTTCCTGTATAATCTGAAAATGTTTAAAATTCACTTCCAGGACAAAGCAATTTTGATTCCATTGTTCATATTTTGCTTCACATTCCACTGACTTTTTTTCAAGTTTGTGATCTCATTTGTTGTTTCTGCTGTTCTTTTTGTTTGTTTTCAGATAAGGCTTCTCTATGTAACCTTGGTTGGTCTCAAACTTACAACCTCCTATTTCTATCTCCCAAGTGCTGGGGTTATAGGTATGTATCACCATGCCCAGCTGACTATTTCTTATGTAAATAGTCAATGTTTCTAAAGAAATGGTACTCTTCAAAACTATTCAAAATAGTAGTCTAAAACTTCTCACTCGTTTTATTTAAACATTTCAAAGCTTCGGGGCTGGGAAGGTGGCTCAGTGGTGCCTTGCATGCATGAGGCCCTGGGTTCGATTCCTCAGTACCACATAAGCAAAAAGAAAAAAGCCGGAAGTGGCGCTGTGGCTCAAGTGGTAGAGCGCTAGCCTTGAGCTGAAGAGCTGAGGGACAGTGCCCAGGCCCAGAGTTCAGGCCTCAAGACCAGACCCAAAAAAAAAAAAAAGCATTTCAAAGCTTCTTTCCAAGAATATAGTAATATATTTATGCATTCCAAGTATATATTTACATTACAAAAAAAGGAAACAGGGGCTGGGAAGGTGGCTCAGTGGTAGAGCCTTGCATACATGAGGATTCAATTCCTCAGCACCGCATAAGCAGAAAAATCTGGATGTGGCACTGTAGCTCAAGTGGTAGAGCGCTAGCCTTGAGCTGAGGAGCTCAGGGACAGTGCCCAGGCCCAGAGTTCAGGCCCCATGACCAACCAAAAAAATTTTTTTAATAATAATAAATAAGGAAACAGGGTTAATTGGAGCTCTGTGGCAGAGTGTTTACCTAGAAAGTGCAATGCCTTGGATTCAATTCCCCAGTACCAACGAAGGCAAAAATGGTACTGGTGGCTCACATCTAATCTTAGATACTCAGGAAACTATGATCTGAAGATTGAGGTTCAAAGTCAGCCAGAGCAGAGAATCCAAACTCTTTTTTCTAATTAACTAGCAAAAAAAAGTAGAAGTGTGGCTCAAGAGGTAAAGCACAAGCTGTGAGTAAAACAAAGTAAGAGATAGGGCTAGGCCCAGAGTACATATATCAGTACACACACACACACACACACACACACACACACACACACACACACACAACCGCCACACACACAGAAATCCACTTATGTAAAATTTAATCATATTATCAAAGTATGCTTGTGACAAGAGAAAATTATCATGATTACTTGGTCTTGATGAAAACTCAGTTTATTATTTTATATATCTGTTTAAACTCAGTTTATTATTTTATATAACTGATGATCAGAAGAATTTCTATAGACCAGCTCTGGCTCTGTAAATTTATTTCTGATCCTTCTATTTTAGTAGAGCTGTTGTTAAAATGATCTTCTTAAAAAATCATATCAGGCCAGGCTCTGGTGGCTCATGCCTGTAATTCTAGCTACTCAGGAGGCTGAGATCTGAGGACCACGGTTCAAAGCCAGCCCAGGCAGGAAAATCTGTGAGACTCTTATCTCCAATAAACGACCAGAAAACTGGAAGTGATGCTGTGGCTCAAGTGGTAGAGCACTTGCCTTGAACTAAAGAGCTGAGAGACAGTACCTAAGCCCAGAGTTCAAGCCCCACAATCGCAAAAAAAAAAAAAATCACATCAGATGGCCTGGCATGGTGGCCATGCCCATGATTCCAGCTTGGAGGAAGAAATGGGTAGCTTGTGGCTCAGGACTAGACTTGGCAAAAAGTCAGCAAGGCTTTGTCTTGAAAACAAGCCCAAGATTGCAGTATGGCTCAGGTCGTAGAGCATTTGCCCGGTAAGTGTGAAGCCCTGAGTTCAAACCCCAATATAGTCCCTCAAAGACACACATTATGGCAAAGATCTGTAGTTCCAGCTACTCAGGAGGCAAAGGAGGCCAGACCTGAAAAAGTTATCTTCAGATAACTAGTTGAAAAACAAACTGAAAACAAAAAGGACAGGGGACTATGTGGCTCAAGCAGAATAATTTTACCTTGCAAGCCCAAGGCCCTGAATTCAAACCCTAATACCACCAAAGCCAAGTAAATTAAACAAAGAAATAAACTACAGTATCTTTTTATTTATTCCTTAAGGTTTATGTAAGCATTCAGTGAGAACTTTGTTCACTGAATGAATGAAAGCCTAAAAGCCAAATGTAACTTTAGGTGGAATCGTTCTGAAGTATCATAAATTATTCCTTCTGGGGAAGTGTGTTTTATCAAAGTATTTGCTCATTTCACTTCTCAACCAACTAATGAACAAGTTGGGTGTTTACTGCATGCTTATCACCAGTCTAAGTACTGGACACATAAAGAAGAGAGATAGAAGCGTGGCTCCAGCCCACCTAAAGCTCATGACCATGAACACAAGTTGATTAGGGCTGCCTTGCTTGGCCCATCACTCCCTGAACATAGATTTGTTTACTTAGGACTGGGCAAGCTCACCTCTGAACATGTCATCTGAGCATGTTCTACAGATGCACTTGTCCCCAACACACCATTACAGAAGACAGCAACAGCATTTGCAATGAATTCCAGGTTAAGCATGGAAGGGAAAACTTTTAAGAACTAGTAAATATCACCTTAAATATTTTTAGTCTTCTCTTAGAATGTTAGTAGCTTTAATTGCTAAGATTTGTGAACCTCTGTACCCCTAAAGAAAGGAGGAGCCAGAGGAGCTGACATACTAGGCCTTAGGGTAGCTTTTAGTAATAAGATTCAGGTTCTTTATCAAGACTTAAATCTTTAGAGAAAATGCACATAATTCCCTAACTCAGGTTACCACAGATTATCCAACAGTCTTTCTTATCCTGTTCTCAGATGGCCATAAGATTTTTTTGAGTATATGCATCCTGTCTGTTTTAATACATAATAATTTCACAAGCTTTAATCGTTCCCACTCAAGTGTGGGCAAAGGTGGGGGTATTGTGAGGGAGGAGAGTCTCATCCTGCATAAGTACCAGAATAGCGGCTGTTCGAAACAAATTGCACATCTCCTCCAAGCTCCCCACAGAACAACAAAGAAGGAAAACACATGACCTTGCCCGGCACATTATGAATTCTCAGAATATGTAATTGAGTGTATAAGTCCATCTTCCATTGCTAAGACACAATTCCACAGACTGGAGAAGTTCTAAAGAGGTTTATTTTGGTTCAGGGTTGGGAGATGTGAGGGAGAGAGGCTGTGTCTTGAGATGCCACAGTCATCATATTGTAAGAAACAAGGAAGTGTGTGTGTGTGTGTGTGTGTGTGTGTGTGTGTGTGTGTGTGTGTGTGTGTGTGTGTGTGTGTTTCAGTACATCATCTGGTCTCTCTTCCTTCTCCTTATAAAACCAACAATATTCAAACACGAATGCTCAATTCTGATAACCCATTTAATCCTGATGACCTCCCATAAACCCACCCTCTAAACAGAATAGTCAGATTCTCCCCCCTCTTATTACCTCACAATGGAGACCAAAGTCCATTTCAGAATGGACAATACTGAAGCACAGCATTGAGGAAATGAACATCCTCAAACTGTACTCAGGAGATATTGCAGTCAGCACCACACCCCTTCCAGATTAGTAAACACAAGTGAGAACAATATGCTGTTTCTAACTAATTTAATTATACTTGCTTTGGTTTGGGCTCATTTGGTTGTAAATATAACCCAGATGGCCTCAACTCCACAAACCTTCTGGATTTCTTCCCACCCCTCCCTCTTCCTTCCTGTGTATGTACAGGTGAGAAAACACACAGACAGAACGGTAAACAAATAAGAGGTTATAATTTAATGACTTATTACCAAGTAAACACTTTGCAGCCAGCAACCAGGCCAAGACACAGAACACTGATGATACACACAAGCTCTCCCATCAGACTCCTTCCCAACTGCAATGCCTTCCCACTCTCCCAAGTATGGTAGCAATTTTCTATACGTGTGTCTGTACCAGGATTTGAACTCAAGGCCTGTGTTCTTGTTCTTCTTGTTTGCACATGGCCCCACTTTACCACGGAGCTACACTGTGCTTAGCGGACACACTGGTTACTAGGATATAGTTTGATAGTTAACTGATGAATCTCATGGACTTTTCTCCCTAGTTGGCTTCAAATTTGATCTTCCAGGTCTCAATTTCCTAGAACTAGGATTACGGAAGTGAGCCACTGGTGCCTGGATGTTTTTGTCTTTTATTTATTTATTTTTTGTCGGTTATGGGACCTGAACTCTGGGCCTGGGCGCTGTCCCTCAGCTCTTCAGCTTAAGGCTAGCATTCTACCACTTGAGCCATAGCACCACTTCTGACTTTTTTTGCTTATGTGGTGCTGAGGAATCGAACACAGGGCCTCATGCATGCAAGGCAAGCATTCTACCACTGAGCCAACCTCCAAGCCCTGTTTTTTGTCTTTTAAAACAAATAACACTCTTGGTTCCTCAGTCTTTTGGTTTGGACTGGAATTGTGCCACTGGCTTTCCTGGATTTCACTTTTACAAATGACAGATAATGAGACTTCACAGCCTCGATAACCCTGTGAACTGATCCCCACAATAAACCTTGCACACACACACGCGCGCGCACACACACACACACACACACACACACACACACACACACACACACACACACACACCCTATAACTTCTGTGTGTTTTTTTTTCTTTTCTTTTCTTTCCCTTTTTTAAAAAAATTATTGTGAAAATCCCATACAGAGGGGTTACAATTACACGGGCAAGATAGTGAGTACATTTCTTATCAAGCATTGCAGCCTCCTCCTCTGTTTCCCCTTCCCATCCCTTCCCCTTTCCACCGCCACCCCCCACACCCCCCTATTGCCCCCCACCCCCTCTAACTTCTGTTTCTCAGAACTCTAATATGATTATTAGAATAATGCAGTATAGTCTTCTTCCCTCATTGTTTCTTATGTTTTTCCTACTTCTACTTTTCTGTTTCAGTCTGGATGCTATTCTGTCAATCGATCTTCTGTTAGCTATCTCATCACTTGTCAAAACCACTTACTAAATCCTTAAATTTGGTTTTGATGTCTAGGATAGCCATGTACTTTTTTTCTTTTTCTTTTCTTTCTTTTTTTTTTTTTTGGTCAGTTGTGGGGCCTGAACTCTGGGCCTGAGCACTCTCCCTCAGCTCTTCGGCTCAAGGCTAGTGCTCTACCACTTGAGCCACAGTGCCACTTCCAGCTTTTTCTGCTTATGTGGTACTGAGGATTCAAACCCAGGGCCTCATGCATGCAAGGAAAACACTCTACCACTGGGCCACCTTCCCAGCCCCATGTACTTTTTTTTCAAAAATAGCGTTCAGTGCTCTGATAAAATTCTAGTAGGATGTAGTACCACCATTGATATACAGTTTGCATCTAATGATTAGAGTCATTAGATAATTCCAATATATGAAGTCCCATTTCTTCTGTTTCTTTCATTCTTACTGTTTTGCCTCCTTGTATTCCTGATTAGTTTTGTGTTGTTATTGTTGTTGTTGTTTCAGTTCAGGATGCTGGCATTACAAAACTGCCTATGGAAATAACTGTGTGACAAACACGATCATATCTTCTTCTTCAGGGGACTTACATTCACTATTGCCAAATGCCGGGTATTGCAAATTCACTCTATTTTTTCAAGGACTGAGATAAAGCCAAACTGAATTCTAATTTTTCTGATGGACTTTTGAATTCCACTTCATTTGTCCTCGTACAAAACATAATTTTAGGACCTAAATCTAAAGCAAGTATTGATCACCAAGTTTCCTCCACACCCTGCAAGTGAGATACAGTTAAGCTTAAGGCTAATCTTTATTCACTACTTCATAGTGCCAGGGTCGGATTCTACAAACCACATTTTTCACTGAATAGAACTATGATTTTTGTGACTCTTACCTTTTCACATTTTTGTGTTAAAATATCCTAAGTCTGTTTGACTAACTGCTAATAAACAGTTATGCATGTTTAATATCCTACTTGAAAAAGTAAAAACTTGCAAACTCCTATGTTTGTCCCTACTTAAATTTTGTATTGGGCTATGAAACAAGAAGTCTTGGATCAAATATGTAATAGACACTGCAGATCTGCATTTCTGTTGGGTGTTCGGCACCCTCTTCATGACGCATGACCAAAATGGAGAAGCTGGCTGAAGAGCCTGTGGAAGCAGTAGGAAGTCTCCATGGCTGTGCTTCATAACTGTCACATGATCCAGACAACCACGCTCCAGACATTCTATGCACCTTGTCATCTATGCATTTTATCATTACACTCCAAGTCCCTCCTCATGGGTTCCTATCACTTCCTGTCCTCTGTTTGACTCTGGGCTTCCTTTCCTACTTTAAAACTCTGCCCCTGCTCTTTCTGCAGCAACTGAATTGGCAAATTCAAACACAATGTATTAAGCATTCACCTTAGCAATTTAATCAATAAGAGAAAGATGAGGAAATTAACAAAGATAAAAGGCTCGAAATAATAAATTACAGTCAGGAGCAGTGGCTCATTCTGAAGTCCAGGAAATCTAAGACCAAAGCACTGTCTGATGACAGCACACTTCCTGCTTCATATGTACAATAGTACCTTTCTTTCAATGTCATCTTATAGTGGGGGGACTTTTCATAAAAGCACTCAATCCATTCATGATGTCTGCAGCCTCATGACCTAATCACCCTTAAAGACCTCCACCTCCAATTATTACCATGATGGTAATGATGTTTCAACTGTGAAGTTTGAAAGGACCCAAATATTCAGACCATAGCAAATGGGAAAATAAGGGAAGCATACCATGGGCCAGGAACTAACAAGCTTTAACTGTGCCACCACTTTTAGTATAGAATTATGAGGGACACAGGGACTATAAACCTGAACCTAGCCTTCTAAGTTACTGTGAAGATGTAATTGTCAAGATGGTGATTTATTGTTCTCTCTCTTTCTCTTTGCACATATGTATAGACATATATACACATGCAAACTGATGCATATATAGATATGTATATACATCTCAGTTATATTTCTTCCTTCTATATTTATTAGTTTCATAGTATTTTTCATCTCAGCCAAGTCTGGAAGAGGTACGCTGGCTCACTCTTAACATTTCTGGGGCCTAAGGCAACAGTAAAGATGAAGACTAATAGTTGCAAAACTAACATAATGTAGGCATTAAAAAAAACAAAGCCTGGCACCAGTGGCTCATACCTGAGTAATAATATTCAGGAGGCTGACATCTGAGGAGCGAGGTTTAAAGCCAGCCCAGGCAAGAAATTCCATGAGACTCTTATCTCCAATAAACCACCAGAAAACCAGAAGTGGTACTATGGCTCAAGTGGTAGAGTGTGAGCCTTGAGCCTTGAGCTGAGGGACAATGCCCAGGCCCAGAGTTCAAGCCCCACAACTGACTATATATATATATATACACATATATACATATATCTCATATATATATTAATATATACATATATATGTATCACAATAGAGATCCCAAAAATAACCCAATATACCTATAGCTAAGTGATTCTCAGTAAAGATGTCAAAAACATACATTGGTCAGCACTGGAGAAAGGAAAGCCTTGCCAGTAACCATGCCAGGAAAACTAGATACCCACATGCAGAAGACTGAAACTTGACTTTCACTTTTCACTACAAAAATCAACTCACAGAAATAAAAGATCTAAAGGTAAGTCCTGAAAGTCAGAAACTATTATTTAAAAAATAAGGAAAATACTTCAAGATATTTGGTATGGTCAATGATTTCCTATATAGGATTTCAGTAGTTCAGAAAAGAAGCAAAATGAGACAAATGGAATTACACCAAACTAAAGGCTTCTCTATAACAAAACAAATAATCAACAGATTAAACAGACTATCTAAAGGAGATTTGTTTATCAACTACTTAACTGACACAGGGTTAGAATCCAGCTTATATATACAAGAATTCAAAAAATTAAAATCCTGTCTTAAAATAGGAAAATGATCTGGATACTTCCCAAAAGAAGATACATAAATGGTCATAAATACATGAAAAATTTTCAGTATCATTAGCCATCAAAGAAATGCCACCAAAATTATGATAAAATGGGCTTGACGTGAGGCTCAGTAGTGAGTTTAGGTCAGTTGTAGAGTGCTTACTTAGGATGTGCAAGGCCCTGGGTTTGATCCCTAGCACCAAAAAATAAAAACCTACAATGAGATACCACCTCACCCCAGTTAAAGTGGCTATTATCAACAAATAAATAACTGGCAAGAAAATGAAGACAAAGTAACCTTAATACACTGCTATTGGGAGAATAGCACACCATTATGGACAATAGTGTGCAGGTTCATCAAAAAACTAAAAACAGATCTATCTTGTGATCCATCCATCTCACTTCTGGACATACAACTGAACAAAATGAAACTGGAAATACCAAAGAAATATCTTCATGGCCATGTTTATTATAGCATTATTCACAATAGCTAAAATATGGAATCAGCTTAGCCACCTATTAACCAATAGTTTGATATATATATACATATATACATATGAAATAGAATATCATTCAATCATAAACAAAAATGAAATCCTAGGTCTGGGAATGTGGCTTAGTGTTAGGGTACTTGCCTAGTACATATGAAGCTCTGGGTTCAAGTCCTCAGTACCAAATAAATAAAATAAATAAAAATTTTTAAAAATGAAGTCCTGTCATTTGCAACAAAATAGATGAAACTGAAGGACATTCTGTGAGATGAAGTAAGCCAGATATAGACAGACAAATAGCACATGTTCTTTCTTATGTGGGTCTTAAGAAAGTCAACCTGGAAGTGGATAGTGGTTACTAGAAATTAGGAAAGGGAGTGGGTGGATAAGAAAGATGGGGTTTGATCGGTGTATACTGCATGTATATATGGAAACATAACAATGAGCTCCCATTAATATATAAATTCATTTAATATGTGTTGAGAATTTACAAAGGGATGAAGGTTTGTTTAGCTTATGTCTAAGAGTCAATGCAGGACAATTACTTGAGCCGTACTCCCTAAGCTGACACACAAACTGATGTAATCCTGTTGTGGCAAAATATAATACCAGAAAATAATGAGAAATACAGTTTCTCCTCAGCATGTAACCTATATATCTTCCTAGGTACTTGAAATCATCTCTGGATTTCATATAATAACGAATACTTCCTCATCCTCTCTTCTCCCAATGCTATATAAATAGTTGTACATGTATTGCTGAGGAAATAACAAGGGTTAAGAAGTACATAAGCTGAGCATTGGTGGCTCATATCTGTAACTCTAGCTACTCAGGAGGCTGAGATCTGAGGATTGCAGTTTGAAGCCAGCCTGGGCAGGTAAGTCTGTGAGATTCATCTCTAATTAACCACCCAAAAGCTGGAAATGGAGTTGTCACTCAAGTGAAGGAGAGATCAGCCTTGAGCAAAAAAGCATAGGAACAACACTCAAGCCCTGAGTACAAATCCCAGGGCTGACAAAAAAAAAAAACAAAAACCTTATACATATTTAGTTTAGATTCACAATTGTTTTTGCCCTAATACTTTCATATGTAGTTGGCTGAATCCAAGAATACAGAACTCAGAATACAGAAACCAACTGGATGTATGGGCAGGCCAGAAACAGCCCAAATATCCATCAAAAAGGGAATTGACATGTAGAAAGTGATGGAAGAGTGAACAAATGAGGTAATGGTATTCAGTATACACTCTGTGGAAAATGAACTATGCAAATTGTGGGCATTGGTGTAAGAGAGAAATGAGGGGAATGTGAAGGAAGAGATGACATTGTCCAAAAAGCAAAAGAGAGAGAAAGAGAGAATAGACAGGCAGACTGTGGCATATTTGTACAATGGCATGCTACTCGACAGTAAAATTGACCAAATTATTGACATAACACAATATGGAGAATAGAAAGTGATGTTTGAGGGGCTGAGAAGGTGGCTCAGTGGTAGAGCACTTGCCTTGCATGCATGAGGCCCTGGGTTCGATTCCTCAGCACCACATAAGAAAAAAGAAAAAAGCCGGAAGTGGTGCTGTGGCTCAAGTGGTGGAACACTAGACTTGAGCTGAACAGCTGAGGGACAGCGTCCAGGCCCAGAGGTCAGGCCCCACGACCGGACCCCCTGCCAAAAAAAGAAAGTGATGTTTGAAAACATAGGTCAAGGAAAGTCTCCAGTACCTTCTCCTAGGAGGGGAACAATGAATGTCAAACAGCACCATTCCCTCAGTTTCTATTGCTTCTAACTCTTATTACAGGGTGATAGAGCAGGGTACTAAACAAGGCCCCTTCTCAAACACCCCATCAGCAATAAACCTTGTCTATCTCCTGGGTCACTTCCTCGCCTTCTCTCCTCCTGGTTATTATTAGCTTGCCTGTAAGGGAGGAAGAGACAAAAAGCCTAGACAGCTCTAAATCTCCACAGCCATCCCAATCACTTATTTTGATTTTCTTTGCATTGCTGCTAAACAACCTTACAGTGAGGACTGAGAATGCAGAGGCATATGGAGAAGAAACGGCTGTGTGGAGGAAGGGGGGGGTACACCAGGAGGAGGGTTTATGGGGAGAAGCACTTAAGAGGGAAAACATGTCAGAGCTGATTTTAAAATATTAACCCTCCTCATTTGCTTCTTGGAATAAAGTGTTACTTTTATTCAGAAGTTTAAAAAATAAATGTTCTTTTCAGAGAGGGGAAATAAATCTTCCTTAAGGCTTTCTTTCCATGGGCAGACGCCATCATTGGCAGACCCCTGATTAGTACTACTCTCTGTATTCTCTTCTGAAGTTGTCAGCACTTTTTACAAACTGCACTTGCCTCCCTTTCCCCAAAGAAATACTGTGGCTCCAAAGACATCCTCTACCAGAAGCCTCTTGGTAATGGGAAGAGACAACAGCCAGCGGATGTTAATTGCTTCCCGTAAACACTCCACTGGCCCCCAATACATCAGGTTCTTTGGGTCTCCTGAGCTGGAAGGCCCAGATGGAAAAGAAGGGAAATAATATTTCAAACTCTCCTCATTAAAAGTATGGGAATTATTCTAGAACTGAAACAATCCAACACCTGAAACTAATTTTCTTGACACATCCATAGGCATTAATGACAGCTTCATTAATTGAATGCAGTCACATGGGGCAAAAATCATGTTTTCCTTAATGACTTGCCAGATGATGGATTTGTTTGCTTACTTACCTTACTCTGAAATTTTTCAAAGGAAGGAAAGAGAGAGAAGGACAAGCATGTAGGTGTCACATCACAACTAAGCTTAACTCAAGGCCCCCCGGGTCTCAGTGGTGAACCCAGGTTAAACTTATGAGTGGGCCTGGTAGACCAGGAAGGCAATATGGGAACCTTGTTCGGAGCCTTGCTCCTCAAAGCAAGGTTCAGAGAACAGCAGCATCCGCATCAACTGAAATTTGTTACAAATGCAGCTTCTCTGACCCCACCCAGATCTAAATCATAGGAATTTGCATTGAACAAGGTCCCTAGAGAATTCTCAAGCATATTAGGGGGTGAAGCTGGTAGTTCAAGCCTTGGATGGAGTCCAGTGATACTGGTTGGGGCTCCAAATACACTCACTGCCAGCTATGAGTAGGGCATATGAGCCTGCCTTGGCTCAGTTTTCCATCTGTGAAACAGAGGTAATAGAATCTCCATGATGGAATAAGGACTACACAGCACTTACACAACTGTAGGTTGTGTAATAAATGTTTTGAATACATGGTGAGATGAGTGAACTTTGGAAGCTTCTCTTTATGCATCCATTTTTCAATATTTTTTAATTTTTATTTGAGGGTCCGGTCATGGGGCCTGAACTCTGGGCCTGGGCGCTGTCCCTCAGCTCTTCAGCTCAAGGCTAGCGCTCTACCACTTGAGCCACAGCACCACTTCTGGCTTTTTTCTTTTTGCTTATGTGGTGCTGAGGAATCGAACCCAGGGTCTCATGCATACAAGGCAAGAGCTCTACCACTGAGCCACCTTCCCAGCCCTTTTTAAATTTTTTTTAATGTTATTTACTTTTTGTTGATGTGGTACTGAAGAATTGAACCCAGGGCCTCATGAATGCTAGGCAAATAATCTACCACTAAGCCACACTCCCTTCCCTATACATCCCTTTTTGAAATGGAAATTTTGTAATAATCAGGCAAAACTGGGTCCAAATCCATGTCTTACAACCTTATAGCTGTATGATCTTAATCATGTTAACCAACCTTTCTGAGCTTCAATTTCTATGTGTAAAATAGGCACAATTTCAAAGTTAGTGAGATCCTCAAAGCCTTAAGCATGTATGGGCCAATTATAAAAAGAAGAAAACCAAGGTTTTTTCAACCACAGTACTTAGCCTGCTCTTCCTACAGGAACAGTTTCTACAAATAATGTGCTTCTTCCAAACTTTCTGTGCATTAGACTAGGTCACAAATCAGTGTTATTTGCACATGGGTATATGTCATCTCTCTCCTTCCTCCATCTCATTTTCCCAGCTCTCTTCCTCATCCAGAAGAAAGCTCAACATCAGCAGGTGCAGGGGATGGCAGTAAACATAGCAAGACATTTATTACACCCTGTCTTTGGGCCTTCACTTCCTCATCCATAAGGGGCTAGAGTTCTTCCTTCACAGGACTGACATGGTGCACAAAAAAAAGTGGCTAGTGCACAGAGGTAGCTGAACATTGAGCTGCTGTGCCTCAGCTCCCACTTCCCCATGCCACTCTGTGTTCTGAATCTGGAACTGACCATATTTTCTTTCCACTGGGTATCCTTTCTGTTCACTTCCTGTCTCTGTGTCTGTTGCCTCAGCAACACTGGCTCACTCTGGAGGCTACACAGGCTCAGCAGCACAGGGGTTTTGTTGTAGTCCCCCCCCACCCAACCCACCCAGCTTCCTGTGTCCTTTCACAAATACGCAGAGGCCTAGCACCTCCTCTAGAGTCAGCCTCCCACTTCTGCAGAGCCTGTGTGCAGGCTCCCAAGCTGGAGCATCAGCATCATGTGCTTTTTCACATTTGGATATTATCAATATAAGTAGATGGCCAAAAGCAGCTAATGAAATGCATTCAAAACCAAACCTGGGGAGTCCAGAGGAAGATGGCGGAGAAGCTGGAGGCTAAACAAGCTCTCACATAGAAAGTGTTCTAGGCACACCAAGTATGCCATCACAGTACAGAGAGTTTGACCAGAGAGGAAAAATCCAGGCAGATTGGTCAAGGAGACAGATCTGAGCACTTGCTGGTGTCCACGGCACCTGCTGCTGCCACGGCCACCACATTAACAGAGAGGGCCCTGGACAAAGATGCCAAATGCTGTGTGCAAGCGGATTCTATTCACCACCAGCAAGAACTGACAAGGAGCAGAAATCTTCATCTTGCTGATCACAGACCATGGACGGCCCCAAAACCAAGAGGCTGGCGTGAGTACACCCCAAGACATCCTCACTCCTTCTCAAGGAGCAGCGGTGGGAAGGTAGCCCCTCCCCCACCACCATCTTTGATACTGACAAAGGCCAGGCAGAGTTCCTAGCTCCAAACTCAGGCCTTGGAAGAAATAGGAGCCATTCCACAGGTCACAGAAACCTGACTTGACCTGCTGGGCTCAGCTCTACCCAGGGGAAAGTCACCCTTCCCAGGCAGAGGAGTGACTTCCTTCACTGAGTAAACAGAGCCAGAGGCTGCCCTTCCCCATTGCAGCTTAGGCAGCAAGCCCAGCAGCAAGACTGGTAAAAGACAAACAATTGAAGCTCAGTAAACATAAATCCTAAGAATAGCTCCAGGCTGGGCTCCGAGACTGTCCCAGAAGCTAGCCCCTGAGGGAAAAGCTACTGATTGCTGATAGGACTCTACCCTACCCAGACCCTAGCCTCATCACAGCAACTCCAAGCTAGAGGAAACAGCTATCTCCCTCTTTTGTGATACTCAAAGCAGATTCCCTTCCCACTGAACTAGCCTGGGAGGAGGATCAAAATCTCCCCCTACCCCCCCCCCCCCCACTCAAAAAAACCCAAAGAACTCTTTTTTTCTACATAATTTTTAATTAATTTTAAAAAAAGTTTTCTATTTTTTCTTTCATAATTTTTATTTTAGGTGTGTGTGGGTATGTGTATGTATGTGTGTGTGGGGGGGGGGGTGTTTTTAAATATCTTTTAACCTTTTGGTCTTTTTTGCTATTCTGTCATCCCCAGAAATAAACCCATCATCGATTATTAGACTTTATCCTTCATTGTGTACATACTTAATTCAGAAACTGATTACTCAATTCACAACCTCTTAGGCTTAACTTCTTTAATAGTAGTATTATTTCTTTATGCCTATATAATTTTAAGTATTCCTTTTTTTGGGGGGGGGGGGGGTTCGGTCGTGGAACTCTGGGCCTGGGCACTATCCCTCAGCTCTTCAGCTCAAGGCTAGTGCTCTACCACCTGAATCACAGCGCCACTTCCAGCTTTTTTTCTTTTTGCTTATGTGGTGCTGAGGAATCGAACCCAGGGCCTCAGGCATGCAAGGCAAGCACTCTACCACTGAGCCACCTTCCCAGCCCAAGTATTCCATTTTTTAAGTTTTAGTTTTTTTCATTTTTCCTTTTTCTCTCTCCTCTCATCCTATTCTTTTCTCCTCCCAATATCATTTCTTTATACTTACATAATTTTTAAGTGTTTCATTTTTTAATTTAATTTTTTTTCTTTTTTTCTTGTTTCTTTATCTCTTTCCTTTCATTCTGCTCTACCCATTTCCTCTCTGAGATTAGGACTTGGTTAAATTCACTGTTTTCTTTTACTTCTCCACATCCCTCTAATCCTATTTTTCCCCACAATTCTCCCTAAACCTATTAATTTCTGGTCGGCTGAATCTCTTTTTGATGTTCTTAGCCTATTAATCCATAGTTGTTTGATGTTCAATAGATTGTATCTGTTGAACTAGATTGTATCTGCAGCCATTTTGACTGCAACTACAGGACTCTGGTTGATGCTTGCCTTAAAATAGTGTTCTAGCGTGAAATTGGACTTTCATACCAAATGGGCAGAACAAGCCAGAGAAACAGAAGAAAAATGGCAAGTCCAGGTATCTCAACTCCCACTCAAGATAATCAAGTGAGAGAACAGTTACTGAATAATCCAGAGGAGAGTTCCCAAAAAGCTCTACAAACACTACTGGTAAACATGGTGAATGAAAAGACTGAAAACCTGCAAAAGACTCAGTGTGAGTGTGATAGGGAGAGAAAGGAGGCAAATCAAAGATTAATACAGGAACTTCATGGGCATGGTAAGGCTAACCAAAGATTAATATAGGAATCTCATGAGCGTGAGGAAGCTAATCAAAGATTAATACAGGAATTGTGTGAGCAGGCTGAAAACAGTCAAAGAGTAATACAGGAATTGCATGAGTGTGAGGGAACTAATTAAAGAGTAATACAGGAATTGCATGAGTGGGATGAGAATAGACAAAGACAAATAGAGACATTCATGGAATCTGTAAACAAACAGCTGAAGGAATCCAGGGAGACCACAAAGGGAATGCTGAATGGAGCCCATCAGAAGGAAAGAGATTCCAATGAAACCATAACCAATCAACTAAGGGATTGGAAAATAAATACTGAACACCAAATTAAGGAAGTAAAGAAGTCCATACAAGATCTAAAACAAAGCTCCAACAAAGAATTTGAAGCCGTCAAAGCTGACCAATTATAAGGAAAGGAAACAAAAATCAAAGTAGAAAGTCTTGACAGTAGGTTAGACCATGCAGAAGTTCGAATCTCTGGGATTAAATACAGCCTAGATATTATAGAGAAAGAATATACAACTATCTGAGACAAATCCAGGGAATATGATAGATCTATTCAACATTTAGAAGACACCATCAGAAGGCCTAATCTGAGGATAATGAGTGTAGAGGAGCACCTAGAGACAGAAGTTAATGGTCTAGGAAATTTATTTAACAGGATCCTAGCAAAGAACTTCCCAAACATGCAAAAAGATAGGCCTATTCAGAACCCCAAATAGACCAGACTAGAACAGGACATCCCACTGTCACATAATCCACACAGGATCAATTCAGACCAAGGAAAGGATCCTTAAAGCTGTCAAGGAGAAAAGATCAATCACTATAAAGGGAAACCAATTAGAATCACCTCAGATTTCTCAACAGAGACAATTAAAGCAAGAAGAGCCTGGAATGATGTTTGCCATGCCTTAAAGACAATCAACTATCAACCAAGAACACTGTACCCTGCTAAACTCTCCTTCACAACTGAAGGTCAAATAAAAAACAAAATGTTTAAATAGGGATACAGGTTGATCCACTGTAACAATGAGATGTACAAGACACTATGTTGAAAATTTACAATTTAGGTGTGGGGGGTACATGGAGGGTGAGGGGGGAGAGTGTAGTTGTGGAGGTGGGAGGAAAGGGATGGCAGGGGAAAAACAAAGGAGGAGGCAACAATGCTTGATAGGAAATCTACTCATTACCTTGCTCATGTACCTGTAACCCCTCTGTACAGTATTTTCACAATAAAAAACATTAAAAAAAATTTTTAAAACCTTACATGGCAAAGAAAAACTGAAACAATATATCTCCACCAAACCAGCCCTACAAAAGATACTTAAAGAGGTCCTACACATAGAAGACCAACAAGAGCACAATAAAGGCCAAGAAACCATACCTAAACTGAGAATCCAAGAACAATAGGAAAAACCCAGATTTCACAGCCCCCAAGCAGGCTGATAACATGGAAGGAACTACCAAACACCTCTCAGTCCTAACTCTCAATATTAATGGACTTACCTCTCCAATTAAGTAACATAGACTGTCTAGTTGGATTAAAAAGCAAGATCCTTCTATCTGCTGCCTTCAGGAGTCACACCTTGCCCATAAAAACAAACATTCTGAAAGTGAAAGGCTGGAATAAAATCTACCAAGCAAACGGCCCCCATAAACAGGCAGGAGTTGCAATCCTAATATCAGGTAAAATAGACTTCAAATTAAAGTTAGTGAGAAGAGATAAAGAAGGTCGCTACATACTAATTAAGGGATCTCTCCTTCAGGAGTATATTACAATTCTAAATATTCACCAAACAATGGTGCACCCAAATTTATCCAAGAAACACTACTTTTCCTCAAATCTCACATAGATCCAAAGACATTATTTGTTGGGGACTTTAACACACCACTATCCCCACTAGATAGATCAACCCAGCAAAAACTCAACAGAGATACTGCAGATCTAAACAACTGCATAGATCAACTAGATTTTACAGACATCTACTGAATATTTCACCCAGCAGCATCAGAATACACATTCTTCTCAGTAGCACATGGAACATTTTCCAAAAAAGACTAGGTCTACAGACTAGGTCACTAAACAAACTTGTCCAAATTCAGAAACACTGAAGTTATGCCCTGCATTCTCTCAGACCACAAGGGAATAAAATTAGAACTTAACACCAAAAGCCACCAAAGAAAGTCCTGTAACAATACACTGTTGAATCACCAGTGGGTCATGAAACAGGTTAGAAAGAAAATTCAACTGTTCATGATATTCAACAAAAATGAACACACAAAGTACCAGCTCCTCTGGGACACAGAAAAGGCAGTACTCAGAGGCAAGTTTATAGCTCTAAGTTCCTACATCAACAAATTGGAGAGATCTGAAACCAACAATCTAATGAGACATCTGAACCTCCTTGAAAAAGAGCAGCAAGCTAAACCCCAATCCAGTAGATGGAAAGAAATAATTAAACTTAAATCAGAATGAACGAATTAGAATCCAAAAACATCATAGAAAGAATCAACAAAACAGAATTGGTTCTTTGAAAAAATTAACAAAACTGACAGACCCTTAGCAAATCTTATCAGCAAAAGAAGAGAACACACCCAAATAAATAAACTCAGAGAGGAGAATGGAAACATCACCACGGAAACAACCAAGATTCAGAACATTATAAGGGACTACTACTCAAACCTATGTGCTAACAAGTTTGAGAATCTGGAAAAAATGGACGAATTCCTAGCAAATTTTGACATGCTGAAACTAAATGAAGATGAGTTAAACCAACTTAACAGACCTATATCAAGCATCGAAATAGAAACAGCAATAAGAGACCTCCCATCGAAGAAAAGCCCAGGACTGGATAGATTTACAACAGAATTCTACAAGGCCTTCAAAGCAGAACTCATACCAATACTCCTTTGACTCTTCAATGATATTGAAAGAGAAGGTTCACTACCAAACTCTTTCTATGAAGCCAACATAACCCTCATAGACCCATTTCTTTGATAAACATCGATGCAAAACTTCTCAACAAAATTTTGGCTAATCGACTTCAACAACTCATCAAAAAAAATCATACACCACGATCAAACAGAATTCATGGTTTCCCTTATTTCCAATAACTAGTACATGTGTAGGACAAGCAGAAAAGGCCAAAAACTATGTACATATGACCAGATAAGACGATGTTAAGTAAAAATGAACCCCAAGATAGGCACGCAAGTGGTTTTTTCTTTCTTGCTATTGTTTCGAATGTATATATAATGTACCATGTGATTCTTTTGTTGCTTTGTATGTTCCTTCCCCCAGTATAACCCCTGTTTTCACTGTATTTGATGTCAGTGCCCTGCATCTTGTATATAGACTTCTCTAATTCGGGGAGGGGAAGGGGAAAAAAACAAAATGCTTAAATAAGGATATAGGTTGACCCATTGTAACAATGATATGTACAAGACACTATGTTGAAAAACAAACTTTACAATTTAGGTAGGGGGTTGGAGTATAATTGTGGAGATGGGAGGGAAGGGATGGTAGGGTAAAAACAAAGGAGGAAGCAACAATGCTTGATAGGAAATGTACTCATTACCTTGGTCATGTAATGGTAACCCCCTCTATGCAGTATTTTTACAATTAAAAAATGTATTTAAAAAGAAAACCTGGCTGGGGGGCCAGTGGCTCATACTTATAATCCTAGCTATTCAGGAGACTGGAATCTGAAGATCACCGTTAAAAGCCAGCCCAGGCAGGAAAGTCTGTGAGACTCTTATCTCCAATTAACACTCAGAAAACTGGAAGTGGTGCTGTGGCTCAAATGGTAGAGCTAAAGATCTGAGGGACAGTGCCCAGGCCCAGAGTTCAAGCCTCAACAACAACAACAACAAATCTATTTTGTCATAATTTTGATGCCCATAGGCCAGACATTTCCTACCCTTATAAGGGCTGAGCTGCAGCTTGGCATGCAAAAATCTCATACTAATTTCTCCAAAATCTCTCTCTCTCTCTTTTTTGTCCTGTCGTGAGGCTTGAACTCAGGGCCTGGGCACTGTCCCTTAGTTCTTTTTGCTCAAGTCTAGCATTCTACAACTTTGAGCTACAGTGCCACTTCCAGTTTTTCAGTGGTTAACTGGAGATAAGAGTGTCATAGGGACTTTTCTGCCTGGGCTGGCTTTGAACCACTATCCTCAGATCTCAACCTCCTGAAGGATTATAGGCATCTGGCCAATCTCTTATTAATCCCAGTATCTCCCATGGTTCCTCATCACCTGGAGAGGCAGCAAATCTAGTAGCAACTTCCTTTGTGCTACCTCAGTATCCTGTTTTGTTTATTTTTTTAGCCTTCTGATAAACAATTCTATTTATATTAAAGATCTCTGCTCAAATAAAGACCCACTTTCTAGCTTCTAAGAGGCCTATGATACACAAAGTATGTCAAAGATGCTGTTTCCTTCCAGAAACTAAATCTACCTTCTAAATACCAAATTTTGTCACCAATAAGGTTATTTAAAAATAATATGCCAGTGGCTTTGACAGCCTTTTCCCAAAGAAAATTCTCCACACTATTTTGGGCTCTGACAACATTGTTGGAATAAAACCGCAATCCTGAGCATTTGGAACAAAGAGTCAAAATATGTTTCTAGGCAAAGAAGTGTAGAGTTAGACTTCACTCATGTGGGCTGAGCTGCTGCACGATCTAGAAAGATGTTACCTGGATAGACCTCAGTATAGTCAGAACAAGACAGAGGACTGAGATAAATTCATCTCCTTTGACCCAGTCCCTCCAAACTGAAAATTAATCCTAACGAAGTAAGTCAAATGAATTTTTAAAAGCTATATTTGAAGAATATAAAGCTATTAAAAAGGAGGGAAGTTGTGAAGGAGGAGTAAGAAACGAATGTAAATGGATGAATTTGATCAACGTATATTATATGCATGCTGTGATTACCACAATAAAATGTTTTTTCAATTAACATATTATGGTAATTATGAAACTAATATTTGTGAAGGTGTTTGGTGTACTATGTAAGGGAAAAAATATAACATATAATTAGGAAATCAGAGACTAAAGTAGTCATATTCAGTTGGTGAAATGTGAAAATTGTGAAGGTCATGTGAAAACACAGATTTTTGCAGGGTGGTATTAAGGATGGACTCTAATCAGGACTATAAGGATGGACTATTATAATGGACTATAAACAGTAGAGGAAATAAAGGAAAAGGTTAGGAGAAAGTTCAGTAATGCTACTCTTTTGCCTCAAGGAAGGGTATATAGAATTCCATGAGAGCCTAGTACCAACGGCAACAAAAAAATGGCTGGGCAAGAAGTCACTCGTGAAAGTTTACCACCTGTACTATAGGGTGAACCAGACCTCTTAATCCTGAAATGAAGAGCCTTCTTTTTTTAAATTATCATATATTAATTGCCAAAAAAGATTTCACTGTTTTATTTCTACACTCCTACATAATGTACTTCAAACAAATTTTCCCCCTATAATAATCTTTATTCCCTTATACCTTTTAAAACCAATGTTACCAGGTTTCATTACTCTATACAATTTTCATTGTGTCTGTGCTCCACTAACAGAAGGTATTTTGTTATAGACTACATTCACTCCATTCTATGAGCAGCAGAGTTTCAATGTTAGACAGAAGTTCTTCTACCACTAGATCAGTACTAAAAGTGGTCTTGTTCAGGAGAGAAACTGAATGAAGGTAGAGTCTGAGCCACAAAGAGCAAACATGCCTAGAAGACCCAGTCTATCACAAGCAGGAAAGAATGAACAGTTTAATCAAACTAAACAGATGAATTAAATAGCTGGTCAATGAAAAAAAAGTCAGACTAGTTCGTGACCCAATTAGTTCAAGAAATAATTGGCTCCAGATAAGTTAAACACTAAGTCTGGCTGTTCACTAAAGGGAGGTAACTAACATTTGACGTTTGACTTTCCAGGGCTTTGGCTTACCCTAAAAACCCGCTTTGGAAGGATGGCTTCTTTTGAATCTTAGAGACTCCTAGAGTTCTAAAAACGATATGGGATTGTCTACCACATAAGATATAGAAGTTATTCCACATAGGAGGAGATGATGATGTGGTTACAAAAAGAGAAATCCAGTTCTCCTGATGGTATTTGCTATTATTTCAGAAAATCCCTCGGAGTGAATTTACTAGTTGAAATTGACCACCATCCTTCATAGATGAAGAACCAGTGTTGGAGGGGTATTTGACAAAACAGTAAGATAAGAGAGCCAAATAAGGGGAACTTAAATCCCACTGTTACTGTGTTCCACCAAATTCATATGCTAAAGCCCTAATCTCTATTGATACTGAATTTAGACAGAGAAACACCTTTTAGAAGGGAATTAGAATGAAAGGAGGTATAAAGGTCACACCTTAATCTGATAAGACTGATTTCCCTCCAAGAGGAAACCATACCAGATCTCCCCTCTACCCATCCTGCCCCATATACACAGAAGAAACGCTATGTGAACACACAATGAGAAGTCAGCCATCTTCAAGCTGGAAGAAGAGAACATCAACCCTGACACCACTTTGACCTTGGATGTCTAGCCTCCAGAAATGTAAGAAAATAATTTTCTATTGTTTAAGCCCCTCAGTCTGTGATATTTTGTTATAGCAGCTTGAGAAAATTAACACATAATTATTTGTCATTATGTCACATTGAAAAAGGCATTTAAAATGACTGAACCTCAGCTTCCTTATCCATAAAATGAAAACGATAAAATATAATCTTAACATCACAGGGCTCCTATGAGGACCAAATAAGCTACACACTTAGCAAATGGAGATTATATAAAAGCTCTTTGTAAATTGTGCATAGAAAATATTCATAGAAAATAACTACTGTTTTCAATGAGTGCCCTGAACTGATGAAAGATTAAAATAGTTGCATAATATATTTAACTATAATATCTGTCTCTTGGATATATTTTAAATGCCTATAATTAGCCAATAATTAAAAGCTAATTGATCACAGATGTCTACTGTCAGTTCAGATTCAATGATCATAGCCAGTTTTCATTTTCATAAAAAGGAACACAGAGTTCCTAATGGGTGAAGTACAGGCTATATAAGAGGTTTCATTGAAACGTTTCCCATCTGTGACTCATTCTGAAATAAGAGTCTCAACACTCCTTTTTACTACTATTTTTATTAAATGGAAATCCTCTATTAGTAAGTATGAACAGAATTATAGACACATTAAAATGTATTTGTAATTGATATAGCTATTCCTTTCATCTCAGGGCCTTTTCTCCAATATTGTCTCCCTAAGTAGGCTTTTTACACAGGAGTTAAACAGGATTAGAAGGAGATCCATTACTCTGTGACTAGCGTACCAACAATCTATTGGTATGAGGAACCGAGGATTTCTATGGGAAGGAACTTATCTTAAAAGGGCACAAGTTCAGTTCTGGGAACATAGACCAGTGGATGACATAGCAGAGATTTGTTGAATGGAGTCTGTTCTATGATAGTCCCTTGTCCCAATGACTCATGCTGGATTTTAAGGCAAAGATACTCAAATATGAGAAATAAAATCTGAACCATCCCACACTTCCCTACCCCACTGTATCCATGACCTACAAAGAACCTATTCCTGGTAGCAGCAGTATAAGGGACTGTATATATGTTCCTGGTGGAACAGCTTCACAGGTATTTCAGGTAGAACAGAATGTAATCTGTGACCATTATTCTAATGCTATTCTCAGCTTCCCTCAGCCACAGGGCCTGGGAGCCCTGGGAATCCTGGAGGCCCTAGGGTATGGCCACATTACAGTGAAAATGGAAATGCTTCCCAGAAGCATCCAAACCACTCAGCACATCCTTCAAGTTTCTTTAGGAGAGGCTGAGCCTATTTTTTAGCACTATGAAATCCACATTCAACTCATGTTTTCTTTCATCACCTCCCTATGTGATTGTAGGCACATTCCTCAGTGAGCCTTTCTAAGTTTCCCTTCCATTGCTGTGAAGCAGGGGATGATAATAATACTGAGGGGAGTAGGGCAGATAACGCATACAATGTGCCCCAGGTATGATGCCTGGCACAAGGGAAATGCTCAGGAAATGTTAGCTGCTTTCGGACCTTGACCATGATTTTTTCCATCTCACTATTCCAGCCACAGGAAGTGGAAGACAATTCCTGGGTGGGTCAGCTTTAATGTATCAAATAACTGAGATAAATCAATCGATAAGGAGGAGGGTTTTGATAGTTTCAGAAGTTTCAGTCTATGACTGACTGGCCCTATTGCTTTGGGCCTGTGGTAAGGCAGCACATCTTGGTGGAGGACACATGGTAGAGGAAGCTGCTCACCTAATAATGGTGGCCAGAAAGCAATAAAGGGTATAAACAAAACCAGCGACCCACAATCCCCTTCAAGGGCATACCCCAGTGACCTAAGGCATCCCATGATGTCCCACCTCTTGAAGGTCCCACCAGCTCCCTCTAGCACCACGCCTTTAACACATGGGCCTTTGGAAGGCATTCTAGATCCAAACCATGGCAATTTCTCAAATACCTCACTATGTGTTTGCATGTTTCCTTTGCCTAGGATGTTTTTAATGACCCGATTTCTCTGAAGAACACCTGTTTACACCTTTTAAGCCCCAGCTTAATCTCTTCTGAGATTCCAGAAAAAAAAAATCTGAAGTTCTCTGCAACCTTACTAATCCCCACTTAGAGCCATAGCCCTACCGTGACTAGTTCTCCCTCTACTTTCATATCCTGAGTCCCTTGGGGGGAAGAACAGGCCTGCCTCATTTCCTAACACAAGAAATGATGTGCTGAGCCATGTCGGAACTGGCTCTACTTCTAGAACATAGCTTCATTCCAGTGCTCTACCCACCATTCACAGCCCACTCTGGCTCTAAAGCCCCACAGAGCCCAAGTCATCGGGTTTCTATGAAGTGGAAGAGTTCGTTCTAACCAGAAAGTTCTTCTTTTTTCAATCTGGATGCTATGCAAATGAGCAATGCATAGAAATTCTGGTGAACACTGGATTGAGTCTCTGATGATAAACAGCTTGTAAAAGCTGTATTTAATTTGTCACTAATTAAATGTCTAATATATGCCAGACACGATGCCTTTTCAAGGTCCTACTGAGAGCAGGAAGGCTCAGAGTAAGCAACTTTTCAAGGTGACCCAGGGCTGGGATTCACACACACCTAATTCACAATTCTCCGATCTTCTATCACACCGTAGTTGTCTTTCCGATATTGGGCCAGCCTTGAAAGTCAAGGAATGGTCGGGTCAAACCCTCCTCCACCAAAAAAAACAGAAGTGCAAACACCACTGGACTTCCACGCATCACCCACTCACCTTAGCCCGAGCACGCCCAAGGTGGCCTCAGTCTCCTCCGCTCTGGCTGTGACTTTCCTCAGTCTAACACTGAATGCCACTGCTTCACAGTTCCTGGGGACATGCACATGAGCAAGCGATGTGTCCTCTGCGGTAGTCGGGACAGCTCCGCTCTGCCAGGCCTCTACTTCGGCCCTCAGACTCCCCTTGAAAGCACACCCAAGAGAACCCAGGTGCAGCGGAGGAATCTGCAAACCAGAGCACCTGGCGCTGGTGCTTCGCTGTGAATTTCCCATGTGCACCTCCACCGCACAGCAGGAAGCCCTGGGCTTGAACAACCTCCCCCACCCCCACCCCCCGCCCTGCAGCCAGGCCCTCCACCTTCCACTATGTGATTTCCATGATTATCACAGTGTAGAAAACCTGGCCAGTCTTCCTCAATAGGCTTTACAAGGCAAGAGACAGATCTGGGCTAGGCATCTGCCATAGACTGGGTGTGTGTGTTGGGGGGGTCGGGGGGGGGGCGGGGAGAAGGGGAATGGTCCTTTTTTTAAATCGTGTATCACTCCATAGTTTATTTTGAAAACAGTCTTTTCTGAAATATCCTTATGATTTGAGGTGAGCTAATTGATAGTACACCAAAGTTACCTATTTGCCTGAAAGTTATTAAATGCTGATGAAAGAATAATTACTAACACATTCTTACAGCACACCCACATAAGGGGATCCTGCAATTTTTAAAACTCTTCACATTTGGTCAATTTTTTGGACACTTGATGAGTTGCATGTGTATGGAAAATATACTCACTACTGACCGAAGGTAACCTTTGTACAGGTGTACTTCCAATATAGAATTCAATTCTTAAGGCAAAGTGGCTAAAATTGGAGCAAATAATCTTACTCCCATGAAATGAACTAGACACAAAGCAACAAACAGTAAGAATGCTAAAGGTTTACTCCACCAATCTTCCTTATTTTGTTATTTTGAGGCAAGTTATAGCCCAGGCAGGCCTTGAACTTACAATCGTCCTGCCTCAGCTTCCCTAGTGCTGGATTTACAGGCACCACCATGCCTTGCTTCTATCTTAAACATATAAGCGTGCATTTTGAGTAAAGTGAGCTAAAACATTAAAAGTATGATGATAGATGACTAATGTAAAAATTTCCATTTATAACTGCATAGCCATGTTTACTTTGGCACTCACTATTCATAATAGCCAAGTTATGGAATCAACCTCTGTGCTCATCAATGATAATGAATAAAGAAAATGAGAACGTATGCACACACACACACACACACACACACCGTAGTATTATGCATCCACAAAGGAGGAGGAAATTGTGTCATTTGCAGGAAAATGGATGGAACTGCAGAGTGTAATGTTAAATGCAATAATCTACACTCAGAAATACAAAAACTGCATATTTTCTCTCATATGTGCAATATGGATTTTTTTTTAAAAAAAGAAGGGCAACTATTTGAGAAGAAGAAAGAAGAGAACCATAGGGAGAGGAGAGGAGACAAGAGAATATAGTGGAATATGAACAGGATCAAAACATTGTATAGATGTATGAATATGTCATAATGAAACACATTGCTTTGACCAGGTGTGATGTTGCACATCTGTAATGCCAGCATTGGGAATGCAAAGGCAGAGGATTGTGAGCTCAAGGTAGGTCTGGGCTACATAGTAAGGCATTGTCACAAATGAAAATAAATTTATACAATTTTATACAATTAACATACATTTTAAAAAACTAACCAATGAACAATTTTTTTTTAAAAACTATCTTCCCACCAGTGCTCTGTGATATAGAATAACTTTAGACCTTAATAAAGACTAACAAAAACTGAATTTAAAGTACTGTTAATTTACATTTTTCTAATATAACAAATACATTTTTTTTGTCAGTCGTGGGACTTGAACTCTGGGCCTGGGCGCTGTCCCTCAGCTCTTCAGCTCAAGGCTAGCCCTCTACCACTTGAGCCACAGTGCCACTTTGATTTTTTGAGTGGTTTATTGGAGATAAGAGTCTCACAAACTTTCCTGCCTGGGCTGGCTTTGAACTGTGATCCTCAGCTCTCAGCCTCCTGAGTAGCCAGGATTACAGGCATGAGCCACCAGCATCCGGCTACAAGTACATTTCATATTTGCTTATTGTGATGGTCCTTCAACTTGTTTTAGATTTAAAATTCTAGTAATATCCCAAGAGCCAGAAAGAGGCTCTACTCCAGTGATTATTTAAGCCTTGGCCTGAGTTCAGTGTCCAGTGAACTCAGTCCTGATAGACAAACCAAGCAGAGAAACACACTGTGGAAAAAACTTCTGAATGTGCAAAAGAAAGCATATTTCTTTACAAACATCATAAAATTATGACCCAAGGCAAGGAACACTTGTGCAAAGCATGTGTATGGGGACTTTCATAACAAATGCTGACACTGCTTTAAAGACAGTTATAAGAATCAAAACCCAGCAATATATCCTCCTGGAACAATTATCTACTTTCTCTGTATTTTTTTAGGAGACAGGTAAGCCAGAGAAGCAGGAGATGCTGTCCCCAGGATACTTAGAGGGTAAGTGATATAAACAGGCCTTGTGGGATGAAAGAAACATCATCTCCAACTGGAGTTGATGGCAAAAGGATTTTCCCATTGAACACAACTTTCTAGTGTAGTACAGGAATGTTTGATGTGATTTAGGATGAGTTTTAAAATGAGAAAAAAAATTAAGTATGGTTTAATAATATTTAATGCACAAAATATAGATTGTATGGATTATATAATAAATGGATGGACAGTAGAATGTCTGAGTCACTTAAGAATGAATATTCAGAGTCTATGGATGGCTCCTGCTACAAAACAATTCCAATGATGGCCTCAGACATGGCCTTAGGAAATTTCTTCAATGTGCCTGTGTTTGAAGCTGATTGATAATGGTCCACCAGTGTCAGTCTAAGGGACTTGACCTTTTTCTTTATAAGCATCATAAAGTAATGATCCAAGGCAAGGAGCACTTATGCACTGAGAAATAAGGGGCCATGAAAGACCTGAGAACATTTTAAGTAGAAAAGGCAAGTTTAGTAGCAAATCAGGTCGGTGATTGATGCTGTGGGTTTCAGAGCCAGATGGATCATTCACTAGCTATAATATTTATTGTTTGCTTGAACATGGGCATGTGATTTGGCCTCTCTAAGTCTCTGTTTCCTCATCTGTAAAACAGGATAAGTCTAGCCACTTCCTGATGTTGTAAGGATTATGCAGGGTGACACATTGAGAACACCTCTTCAGAATTTAACACATACCAAGAAGCCACCAATAATTGTCTGTCCTGATTCTATTTGACAATACTATTCCCTTTGAGCCCGTCTTCAGTCACTGCCATCTAGGACCAGTATAGTATAGAGACTACCTGTCTAAAAGCAGTATTTGGAGATGCAAACATTCTTTGGCTCCAGAACCTCTTCCTGCATTCCTCAGTTCTGGATATAATAGCTCTAAGGGCTAGAAATAACATTTGAAAGCATACCTGAAGGTGCAAAGTACCATACACAGTATTTGCTTTCAAGATTTGCATTCAGTGTACCAAGCTGTCTTTATTCTCATATCACAAACTTTGAAGCTAGTTTTTCTTTAATTTCCCTTTTTCTTCACTTCAAATGTTTTACTTTCTGGCTTAACCCCACAATATTGGGATTGTATCTGCTCCCACCTCTAATCAGCAATTACTGGATTTTAAAATCCAAATGAAAAATAAAACTAAAAACGGCCTTATTTTTTATTAACTCAATTTCTAGCTGGTTTTAAATTTTCATTCTTCGGCACCTTAGAAAATTCAAGTGTATATGTCTGTCTCTCTGTCTCTCTGTCTGTCTCTCACACACACTCTTTTTAGTTTAAAAAGGAAATATATTTGCAGGTACTGAGTTTGTTCTTATATCTCTCTCTGACTTTCTATGATCTTATTTTTTTAAAAAACCAAAGATGGCCATTCAAGATCGCCATCTGCTGGCCAAAACTTAAAAAGAAAATGAACAAATAAGCAGGTGCCTAAATGGTCTTATGCCTTTAATCAGCTGCTTAACTACTTAACCATGAAAATGAGCTTCCTAGGGCTAATGAGAGTTGCCCAATTTGCAGAAACAGGGTGTTTATTTTTGTATCACAATTTTCCAGCTGCCTGCATCCTGCATCCTACACCATGCAGCATCTGCTTAGGCTGCAATGTTGGTATATATGGTTTTGCTTCAAGGCCCCTTCTGGATGCTGAGGGGCTGAGCATGTAGCAGGTCTCCCAGGTTTAAAAATCACTCTCAAGGATCCAGGCAAGCTCCTCGGCTCAACTAACTAGGGACCTGGCATAAAATAGTCCAGGATCAGCACATCTGTAAAAATCTGTTATCCACCACCACCTCCACCCCCCCCCCCCCACACAAAGCAGGTTTTTCTTCAATAATGAGATATGTGTGTTCCTTGGGGGAGGAAAGAAGCTCCCCTTTTGTAAACTGGCAAGGTAAAAATAATTAAGACTTATGGGAAAAATAGGATGGAGGTACACAATAACAAACATGCAACTTTGCAACAAAGGCGATAATGATCTTGACAAAAATACCAGCATAGTTAGTGCTTTGTTCCTAACACATAAAGACACACTGATGGAAATAGTGGATTTTACCTCTTAAAAAAAAGAAAGAAAGAAAGCTAATTGGATGGATAGAAATGTAAGAGAAGCTGTAGTCTTCCCAGTTAGCAAGATAAGGAAAACCTGCAATTGGAGATGAGGAAGAACTAAGCGATGAGCACCCCTAACATAGAGATTATAGGTCTTTCTGGGACAGAGGACAGGTCTTTGTCTGGGGGCAACCTCCCTGGATCTAGTTGACTGAATCCAGCCATGCTTTGCCTTCATCTTCTGGCTAGTACAAAAATGTTGGCAAGCTGGGAGCATCACAGATGAACCCACATAGCTTCCACATTTTACTGTCATCGTTCCATTATCAACTACATTTGAGCTAATTTATGTTAAAATCACACACAAACATGCAAGTGTTACAGCAAAACAGTCTGAGCGTGGGATGCTTCCCTAGCACGCAGCTTGACACTAACCCCTGCTGGCAGGATGGGCTCTGTCAGCCTCATTCTTCCTCTGGCTCTACTTCTTACTGCCTCAACGTGGTATGCACAGATGTTCCCACCTTGCCATCTAGCCCAGGCCAATACATCATGGTTCTGGGCTCCAAGGTTTCTACTGTGTCCAAGGGGCTAAGGATTCTGTTTGACAAGGTTACTGAGAAACCCAACAAAGGCAGTCTGCAGAAAAGAGAACATACGTGCTGACAATAAAAATATCCCCACGCAGATGTGGCTTCAGGCTCAGCTAGATTCAGAAGCACGTTTGGTCCCTGTGTGTGGACCTCACCTTCTCCCTCTTCCTTTCTCTGCTTCCCTTGTTTTCCAGTTCTTTGTATACTTTCCAGAGTGGCATCAGCCAGGTAACACATGAGATTTCAGGAATTTGATTTTAATGAATATGATACCTGAAAAAGATTATTTATATTGTACTTAAGTGAAAGGATAGAAAGAAAAGGATGACTTACTAAACAGTCTTAACACACCATTCTTGAAATGATGAGTAGACGTCCTATAGTGGTAAATAAAGATAAGCAATTGTAGACAGCATGGCAGAGGTTTAAAAATTCTGACCTGGGCCTGCTTGTGTGTTTACTTTAAGTTGGCAGTGGAGTTGGTTTTGTTTTTGTTTTGTTGTGTTCTAATTAACTGCCAACATTTAGCTCCTGTGAGAGTTTTCCTGAAACTAGTGACACATGAGGTTCATTTTCACAGTGGTGACATAGTCCACAGTAGTTTCTGCCTCTCCCTGTGTTCCACCATCCCAGGTCCTGGGTTCTGGTTCCTACCTGGCCCCCTGGGTGTTTTGGTTTGCAATCTCCTGAGAGGGTTAAGCTCTGCCCCGCCCCCAGCCTCTCCAGTGGGCAGTGGCAAGAGTCTACTATCCTGTGTTCCCATACTGTGTTCTGAACATGCGTGAAAGTGCAACCCTTGGTCAAGGACTTTGTTAGGAGGACTTGACTGCCTTTGCTTTACATCTTTCTAAATAACAGGTAATTTACTATGACATTTATGCAAGCTGACCTCTATAGATCTAGACAATTGGGGAAAATTGTCTCACTGTCTCTTTGTCTGTCTCTGTCTCTCTTTCTTCCTCCCTCCCTCTTCCACTGAAAAGGTAGCCAAGCATTTGTGTCTAAGTCATACCAGATCTAAGTCATACCAGAAGTCCCAAGAATGCTCACTCAAGAAAGGTTTTTGTATATGCCTAAGCATGTACACACACACACACACACACACACACACACACACACACACACACACACACACACACCACTGCAGACTATAGTCCTCACCAATCCTGGCAGATAAAGGAGTAAAATAAACATGTTGTTACCAGACACCAGTGGCTTATGTCTTAATCCTAGCTACTCAGGAGGCTGAGATCTGAGGATCGAGGTGCAAAGTCAGCTGCAACAGGAAAGTCTATGAGACCCTCCTCTCCAATAAACTACTCAGAAAAGGCCAGAAGTGGCACTGTGGCTTAAATGGTAGAGTGCTAGCCTTGAGCAAAAGAAGCTCAGGGACAGTGTCCAGGCCCTGAGTTCAAGCTCCAGGACCAGCAAAAAATAAAGTACAAAACAAGTATGTTTTAGAACATGATACTTGTAACACTCAACCATAATGGATGCATTTTCATCAGCAAAAAGTTGTGCTTTTGGTCTACTGTCCCTTTGCTGTGATTTCTGCATGGCTGCCACTGCATTCCATTATATTCCAGTGTGTTTCAGAGTATCTTGCTCCAGTTTAACCTTTCATCTGCCCAAAGTCACCTCCTTACAGAGCTATAAAATTTTGTGCTCTTTGCAACCCTGACACACAAACTGATGCTGATCAACACCTGAAGGGAAATATTAAAGCCTTTCTGTTCATGTTAGTAAGAATTAACATGCCGGCCAAAACAATGCCCAATCAGAATTTTTTTTTAATGTAGAAAAGGTCACATGCTCACCTCCAAGAAGACATTGCTTTGATGCCTCTTTTAGACAGGATGAAGGAACCCACCGCTCATGAGGATTCTCTGAGGTTTACCACCTTTGTAAGTGTTTTCTGTCCTTCAGCAAAACTCTAAAGGCTAATATTACATTTGAAAAGCAAGAGTGGCAACAAAGATTCTTTGCTTGACCAAACTTCAATCAGGCCTCTGAACCTTCTGCTAGGTCCATCTGTGTACTTCCTGTGAAATTAAATTCTAGCAGAGAATTTGGCTATGTCAATTTAGCCAAAATCTCCATTCTTGATATGTGACCAACCCCCGCCACTCCCCCGTACCTCACATATCTGAGCAGTTTCTTCATCCTTCACCAACCCCAGGTGATGTTGATTACCCTACCTGGCTTCAGTGAGAATCCCTTGTGCCTTTCTCTGAGTTTCCTTGTAGTAATTCATTGATCCCTATCCTGTTCCTGAACTATAAATTCCCACTGGTCTGTCCCATATTCAGCACTGAGCCCATTCTACTCTACTGCAAGGCTATATATCACAGGGGTCTCCAGGCCCATTGTGATGGTCCTGCTTATAGTCTGCCTTATTGTGCTTTAATACATATCATTTTTCCCCTTTAATAGTAATAAACTGGACCTTCTGTACATCAGTTTATATACATACCCACCTGTACATATATGTTGCTTGAGGAAATTAAATATATACTTTATGTATATTTACATATATGTACACATAAAACACACATACAATCTGCTTGGTCATTCATTCATGTACATATGAAGCACCTACCATATGCCTGACATGGTAAAGAGTCACAGAAACAGCAAAATCCAGACCCTGTCCTGTCCTTCTGCAGTATACTGTGTAGCTGGAAAAACTAGACATTAAACAATCACACAAATATGGTAGCCCAGCAGTTTTCACTTCTGTACCTATGGTGGGGGACTACTGTAATCTTCAAACTGATTTTATCCAGCCAGCCCTTGGGCAGGGCAAAGGCAATCCTTCCTGCCTCCTGAAATCTTAAAGGCCTTTCCCCCATCCCATACATACATGCCCCATGCTGGGGCAAGTGTGTGTTTTCCATCTGTCTCTGCTTTTCTCTTCTTCTTCTGGTAGGACTTGGCCTGTGTTTTAAACTAATCTCTTGAAAAAGGGAGAAAAAAAAAACCCTACTCATTCTGCAAGTTTAAACTGCAATGTTCACTCTTGTGCTTAGGCCAGCAACATTTTCTCCCCCCCTCACAGCTGAATAGCTGCAGTTTAGTATCTACCTCCACAGAGGGGGTATCTGTCTAGCTGTCCAGACCTAGTAGAGAAGAAGCCCTAACTGTCCAGCAAAGAAAGTCAATGAGAAAACGGTAGAGAGAGACAAGCACATCCTTGGATATTTTGCTTTTTTTTTCAAGCCAGTCCTGGGGCTTGAGCTCAGCGCCTGAGCACTGTCCTTAAACTGCTTTTTGCTCAAGGCACTCTACCACTTAAGCCATGGCATCACGTCCAGCTTTTTCTGCTTATGTGGTGCTGAGGAATTAAACCCAGGGCCTCATGGATGTGAGGCAAGTACTCCACCACTGAGCCACATTCCCAGCCCATCCTTGGATATTTTGAAATGTGATGAAGAAACATGAGGGAAGCCTTTATGAGGCACACAATAGATGAGACTTGTTTCATGCAGAATGAAATGGAAATGGCTCAGCATAGAAGTGTGGAGACCACAGAGAGTCATCAGTGGTGGTCTGGACGAGGGTAGGGCAGTGGTGACACATAGGCTAAATGTATTGAAGTTTCATTTTGTAAGTTGCACCAAGAGGAATGAGGAAAGGAATGATGAAGATTCTGGTGTGAACCAGTGGCATGGTTGACAACTAGTACAACATAGAGATAAGAAAAGCACAAGAGATTTGGAAAGAAAGCCTTGACTTGAGTCAGCTTATTTTTACATCTGATGTTATCTAAAAGCATCAGAAATTGTTTGGCAATAACATTGTGTGCACGCTTTAATGGAAAGAGCAAAGGCAGGCAAGATTTAAATCCTGGCTCTCTTTATTTGACTTTGGATAATGTTTGTGACCCTTGTTTATAAAAACCGCTTAATCTGTTCATTAAAAAATGAACAGACAGCACTAGTGGCTCACACTTATAATCCTAGCAACTCAGGAGGCTAAGACCTGGAAGTCCACTGTTTGAAGTGAGCCCAGGCAGGGGTGAAGGCATGGCTCAAGTGTTTGAGCATCAACATGAGTGGGAGCCAAGAGAATGAAACACTGAATTCAAGCCCTAGTATCAGCACAAGGAAGGAAGGAAGGAAGGAAGGAAGGAAGGAAGGAAGGAAGGGAGGGAGGGAGGGAGGGAAGGAGGGAGGGAGGGAGGGAAGGAAAGGAAAGGAAAGGAAGGGGAGGGAGGGAGAAAGGAAAGAAGGAAGGAAGGAAAGAAGGAAGGAAGGAAGGGAGGGAGGGAGGGAGGGAGGGAGGGAGGAAGGAAGGAAGGAAGGAAGGAAGGAAGGAAGGAAGGAAGGAAGGAAGGAAGGAAGGAAGGAAGGAAGGAAGGGAGATAGGAAGGGAGGGAGGGAAAGAAATCGAAAGAGAGATAAAGGAAGGGAGGAAGAAAAGAAAGAGAAGAAAGAAAAAAAATGGAAAGAGAAGGGAGGAAAGGAGGAAGGAGGAAAGAAGGAAGGACTGACAAAGCAAGGAGGACTGGAGGTTATAGGTAAAGTAGAAAGCAGCCAGCAAACAGCTTGTATGCTCCTCCATATATAGATATCCCACTGACTTTGTGTTTCAGCAAGAACCTTTGTAATTACATATTACTGGCACTGTCATGCATATAGCTTAGTGGTTCCATATTATAGAATGTATACAGCAAGCACTCTCATGTTGCTGCCTGGTAACATGAAAAAAAAGTAGACACATGAGGCTAAATGAATAAAGGAAATGATGGGTTGAAGGGTCAAATGGTAGAGCATCTGCCTAGCAACTCAAGGCCTAGAGTTCAAATCCCATTATTTAAAAAAAGAGGATGATATGCATTCATTTCCTTAACACATATTCAATCTAACATGTGCCAAATAACAACATTGTGTTGATTCGATACATAGTTAAACATTTATTTCAAAATAGACTTAGTATCACCACTAGAACATTTGAAAGATACATTTTTTTCTTTTGAAGTATACTTTTTAGCTTTTACATGAGATTTTACTATGGGAAGAACTAATTAATCACTCATATGTGTGTGCACATGCGTACACACACACACACACACACACACACACACACACACACACACACACACGCCTCCCTTACAAACTGCTGGCTAAAGTGAACAATCCATCAAATAGTTTCCTGCTTTCATTTGGCAATCACTATTAAAATTTTAGCTGGCATATGCTAGAAAGAGGGCAGAAAGTCTCTGCCCCAAGAAAGTTTATAATCCAATTGGAAAGATAAGAAATATACCTGAAATTACATTCTCCCAAAAGGATGGGCACCTCCCAAGCACTCAATAGACTTAGCTGCCCATGAGAAGAGGGGACCACGTGAAAGATTCTGTCACTTTCAGACCAAACATTCAAGTCCACACAAGCCCTTGTACACCTGGTTTCCCTGGAATATAGAGATTGGAACCATCTGAGTTGTTAGAGGTCTATCATTAGAGTTGACGGAAAGCAGAGCCTGCTGCTAATCATGATGGCATGTAGCAAGAACGAGAAATAAGCCTGTCTTTGTTTTGACACACTAATGGTTGGAGCTTGTTTGGTAACCACAGCATAACCTGGGCTTGAAATAAACAAACCTCTAGGGTACTTCAGAGAATACAGGATCTTGAAGACTGGAAAGCAGCAAGTGCTGAAGAGATAGTTTTTCTTTTATTGGTTTTTTTTGAAAGATACTTCAAAAACTTATAAGATAGAAGGAGCATTTGGTGGTGGTGTACACTTGTAATCCCAGCACTTAGGAGGCTAAAGTAGGAGGACCGAGAGTGTTGAAAACAGCCTGGGCTACAAAGCAAAATCCCTTTAAAACAACAATAACAAAAAAACCCTTTATACGCATATATATATATATATATACATATATATATATATATATACATACATATGGAAAGAAGCAAAAAGAATGGTTTATAAGCCAATAGAATATAAAGCAATGTAGGGCTGTGGATGGGTTCAAGTGGCTAGCAACCTAAGGTCCTGATTTCAAACTCTTGTAGTGCCAAAAAAAAAAAAGATAAAGATAAGAAAGCAGGAACTTGGGGGGCTGGAGGGGAGGATGGGAAGGGGTGGGAAGGGGAAACAAAGGAGGAGGCTACAATGCTTGATAAGAAATGTACTCATTATCTTGCCCATGTAATTGTAACCCCTCTGTATGGTATTTTCACAATATAAATAAATAAATAAATAAATAAAAGCAGGAGCCACAGCAACCATAAGGAATCAACGTGTATGTGTTTGTCAGTGACAATAACACTTAATTTTCATTTACTTTGCAGATATGTTTTTTAGGAATGGTCTTAGCAGGTAACAGATGGTGTACTCTAATTAGGAAGACTTCCAAGGAGAAGTCTATAATGAGTGTGTATAAAGATGAGCAGTCTGGAGGGAATGCCCAGGGAGTCAGACAGTACTCTGGGAGAGTAACCATAGGGGAAGTTTCCAGCCCTGAGCCTGAAGGGGTGAGGATCCTTCTGAACCCTGAAACCAGCAAACCTGGAGGCAGAAAATGTTCTCTATCTAATAAGCTACCCTCAATCCTTGGGTATTGGATGTGGTCAGCTGCATACTGTGTGTTCCCCTAATCTCCAACTCCAAAAGGTGAGTCTCTAAATCAGCCAGGTCAATCAAAGTCCTAAGGACATTCCACAGCTGGAAAGGTACGGCATTCTGTAAGTGGAAAGAAAGGTGCCTTTGGATTACAGTAGTAGCAGCAGGCAACTTTGGAGCAATGGGCAGCTATCTCCTCTAGCTCAGCAGAAGAAAACATTTGAGAGAACTTGTGATTCTCATCTAGACAGAGTAGAACAACAAAACTAAATGATGAAGAAAGATAATTCCAATATCACCATCTGAGTTCCTACACCTAGCTATTTCTGAAACTGTTTCTCAGTTATAGAAACCATTTACTACCCTTGAACTTTTGCTAGTTTTAATTGATTTCTTTTGCTTACAACAGAGATACCTGTTTAGTCTACCTGCATTACAGTTCTTCCAACATTAACATTACAGTATTACGAATGTTTATTATTTTAAATTTTAATATAAGAGCCAATATAGTGATTGTAATATCTGAGTTGCTATTCACTGGCAGAAAGTTCCTCCTATGTGTGGCCTCAGTCCCTCCTGCTGTTGGAAATTTACTCTCTCCCCTCAACCCCCTTTTCTCTAGGAAAAGAATATCTATGGGAACAAAAATGTAAAATCAGAAGTCAGAACAAAATTATTGATAAAGGGCAAAAACCTCTTGGTAAAGAAAAACCTTTGTCTTTTCTCCATCCTTGCTAAAAAGCAAAAGAACATCTTCCCTTAGTCAAGTTTACCAAGCTGGCAGCCTTACAGAAGGCTACTGACAATCTTGAGGCTTATCACCAGCTGCACTGCGTTACTGTATTAGTCAGGAGCTTATAAGAAAAATGATTTCTGTAATAGTGTCAACAGCATTGATAGTGTTATGCATACTGACCAAGTCAAGATTATGTTTTGCCTATGCTCCTGTGACTCAAGGCTGTTTTTGCTATGTTTTGCTTTTGTAACCTTGCTTGCTTGCCTCAGTAACAGGGCCTTAAGTCCACCAATTGAAGACCACCACCGAGTGGTCCCACTATGGGCTGCCTATTGCAAAATATTATGTATGATATTTACCATAAAGAAGAAATGAATTTAAAGGTCATATAACTATAACCAATGAAAATGTGACAAACCTGCCTTACATGGCTCATCTATGTAACTGTGTAACCTACCCCTTAAAAACCCCAGGTTGAGGACTGCTCGGGGTCGTAGTCACAGCTCCCAAGTCTGTGCGGCGTCCCTGGCTGGAAAGCTATCCACTTCCCCAATAAATTCATCTTTTTACATGAGGCCGTCTCTGAGTGGTGGACTCTTTTCCCTGTAACAGTGATAATAGCAACTACTGTTGTTGGGTGCCCAAACGTTCAAGGCCTAAGTGACTTCCATCCATGTGAATGGAAGGCTTGTCAGATATTGAGGCTCTCAGGCCCTGTATTCTTAATTTCACCTCCTACTGCCTAACCCTTGGTAGAATGTCAGCAAGTGCTGGAGAAGGCGCAGAAGGTAAAGGAAGGTCATGGTGAGTTGCTTACCTTCCTTGCTCCCACAACTTTCTTGACTCAGGGAGACATTTTGGGCCCTTTTCCCTGGTCACATGCAGGGAGCAGCAAGGGTTTGGAGAAAATGTTAGCACTTTCCATGCATAGCATTGCACTCCAGCTTCTCAGTGGCAGATGTCAAACATCAGCTCTTTCTTTGTGGATTTCTCAGGGATGCCATCCTTAGGATTCTCCCATTATGCTGTCCTCTACTGTGAGTGAGGCCAACTCTGGCCACTTCCTATACTGTCATGAGGACCACTGAGTTGACTCCTTCAAGATTACTAATGTTCCATGGAGAACATGGCCCTTACCCTGTCCTCAGCACACTCCCATCTTTGTTCTGTGCTCTTTCCATGTTCAGACATCAGCGTCAACTCCAGCCTCATCTAGGTCTTCTCTGTGTATGAATCAGGCATCAGCTCTGAACTGTACAAATCCTTGAAATCCACTTACTTGGCTCAAACTGAAGAAAGGGAACTACTTTCTGGTCCTCCAGGAATAGGGAAGGAAATCACATAGCATTCTCAACTCAACAGAATTGCCACTCCGTAGCTCTCTTCCTCCAGCTCCTATCTTCTGAGTGATAGCCTAAAGTTCACAGTCTGATTGTAGGCTTCCAGTTAGCAAGGTCTATCTGGCTGGCTAAGTGCTTTTCTTTAAAAATGTATGTTCTGGGCTGGGAAGGTGGCTCAGTGGTAGAGTGCTTGCCTTGCATGCCTGAGGCCCTGGGTTTGATTCCTCAGCACCACATAAGCAAAAAGAAAAAAGCCGGAAGTGGCACTGTGGCTCAAGTGTAGAGCAATAGCCTTGAGCTGAAGAGCTGAGGGACAGCGCCCAGGCCCAGAGTTCAGGCCCCGTGACCGGACCCCCCCCCCCCCAAAAAAAAATAAAAATAAAAAATAAAAATGTATGTTCTGAGCTGGGCATTGGTGGCTCATGCCTATAATCCTAGCTACTTGGAAGCTGAGATCTGAGGATCATGGTTCAAAGCCAGCCCAGGCAGGAAAGTTTGTGAGACTCTTATCTCCAATTAACCACCAGAAAACTGAAAGTGGCACTGTGGATCAAAGTGGTAGAGTGCTAGCTTTGAGCAAAAGAGCTCAGTGACAGTGCCAAGGCCCTGAGTTCAAGCCCCACGACGACAATGTCGACCACCACCACCACCACCACCACCAACAACAACAACAAAAACAAAGGAAGAAATGTATGTTCTGCTATGACAATCTGAGCCACAGTGGAAGTGGAGCATTTGAGATATGGCTGGTCCATACTGCAAAAGTTCTGTAAGGGTGACAGACATGCCTTCCACCAGAGACTGTACAAATTGAAAATGTAAGACATCCAGTATAACATGTGGAGGAGATGGGGACAAACAAGTCGTTTAAGGATTCAGGTGGACCTGTTGCAACAATGAGAAGTACAAAATGTCATGTCAAAACCAGCTTTACAATGTCGGTGTGGGGGGGGGGGGGAAGGGGGGATATGATTGGGTGGGGGGGAGGGGGGAGGCTGGGAAGGGAGGTGAAGGGTAAACAAAGGAGGAGGCTGCAATGCTTGGTAAGAAATGTATGCATTATCCTGCCCATGTAATTGTAACCCCTCTGTACAGTATGTTCTCAAATAAAATAAAATAAAATTAAAAAAAAAAAAAGAAAATGTAAGACATCTCAATATGTTTCTATTGTGTTGAAATAACATTTTTTGCAATATTGAGTTAAAAATATCTTACAGAACTGGAGGCATGACTCAAGTATAGAGCGTCAGATGCAAAAGAAAAAAAAAGCATAAGTTCAAGTCCTAGAACTAATAAAAGGAGTAAAGAGAATGTATTGTAATCTCTTTTAAAAAAATGTATGGGGGTGGGAGGCTTGGAATGTTGCCTAGCATGCATGAAACCCTAGGTTCAACTCCTCAGTATCACATAAACAAGAAAAGCCAGAAGTGGCGCTGTGGCTCAAGTGGTAGAGTGCTAGCCTTGAGCAAAAGAAGCTTAGGGACAGTGCCCAAGGCCCTGAGTTCAAGCCCCAGGACTGAGAATAAACAAATAAATAAAATTTAAAAAAATTACAAGCTTGTTGCTGGTGGCTCTTGCCTATAATGCTAGCTACTCAGGAGGCTGAGATCTGTGGATCATGGTTTGAAGCCAGCAGGCAGGAAAGTCTATGAGACTCATCTTGAATTAACCACCTGAATACCAGGTGGCTGTGGTCAAAGTGGTAGAGCTCTAGCCTTGAGCAAAAGAGCTCAGGGACAGTGCCCAGGCTCTGAGTTCAAGCTCCATGACCACCATTAACAACAAGAAAAAAATGGTTCCTAGAAAATAGTAAATCAATATATGACTTACATTATATTTGGTTTTCTGGCAGCTCTGAAGATTGAACTCAGAGCTAGGCAAACACTAGGCAAGAGCTCTATCACTTGAGTCCTCAGTCCTTTTGTTTGTCTGGGTTTTTTTGTTTGTATGTTTTCCACATTCTCAAGCTTTGGCCCAGGCCAGTCTGGGCATCCTGCATCTTGTGAACCACTATGCTCAGTTTGTTTTTGAGATAGTATTTTGCAAACTTTTGTCTGGCTAGTCTTGAACCACTATCCTCCCACCTCTGCCTCCTGAAGAGCTGGGTTTATAGTTTGAGCCACTGTGCTCAGCCTTTACAGAACATTACCATTTGAAGTACTGCTTTAAAATATTTGGGTGCTTGGATTCAGGGTCTGCCTAAACTAAAATGTCAAGATAGGGTCAGTCCAATCTAAGTGCATTACCTCACATTTATTCAATCTGGTAGCCTCAACCTGGAACATGTTAAGCAAAAATAACTAGCATAAGGGAGAAGGTGGAGATGAAGAAGTTACTTTTTTGTAGTAGTAGGTGTTGTTGTTACTGATATCATTCAACTCTGTTTACCCACCAATAATATAATAGTAGTAAACCAGTGGCTCACATCTGTAATCCTTTAGAGCTGAGGATCATGGTTCAAAGCCAGCCCAAGCAGGAAAGTCTGTTTAACCAGAAAAAGTGGCACTGTGGCTCAAGCAGTAGAGTGCTCACCTTGAGCTTACGAGCCCAGGTCAGTGCCCAGCTCCAGAGTTCAAAGCCCCAAGACTGACAAAAAAATAATAATAATGATAATGTACCTTGGTATTGTATATACATTTAGCTGAATTAGGGAAGAGAAGGGGAACAATAAAATGGTGATACAAAGGACAAGGGGGGAACCAAAGCAACAGCGATATTCATAAGACAGTATGTTGGAAATAATCTGTACAACTTGGGGAAGGGAACAGGGGGAGGGAAGTAGAAAAACGGGGTGGGGGGATAAAAAGTTCAACAAGGAATGTACTTATTACCTTATGTAACTGTAACCTCTCTGAACATCACCTTGACAATAAAAAAAGAAAAAAAATTGCTATTCTGATGACTTCACAAGGTTTCAATATAACTTGAGTGAAATAAAAGCTCTTTAAATCTAAATAGTAGCATAATAACCATGATGTAGCCTGCTATCGTATCCTGGAATGGAATGTGGTAACTGGGTCTCAGCGCAACTGTTCCCATGGTCAGCATGGGGCTCAGCAATACTTAGCGCTACATAAATATCTGAGTGCAGCTCTGCCACCAGGTGGCAATGAGAGCCAGCTGGAGATCCTATCTAGACTTCTGAAGCACAACCAAGGCACTGCAAGCGAAAATGCATTGCATCCCTGAGGACTCCTAGGTTAAGCACATTTTGCTTCCCAAGCTGGCTGATAAACACTATGAAGAATACAAATACGTTGTAAGACACTGCCAAGCTATTAGAGAACTGTGGTGAATTAAACACTAATTGTGGGAGGCCATTATTTTGGACTGAGCTCCTGCACTAGGTGCTACCTGGCTAGACTAAACCAAAATGGAGTTGGTCATGCTGTCACATCATCAATCTGAAAATGTAAGAAAATAAATAGATCCCAAAGCAGACCAGTTGTTTTTTTTCCAGCAAACAGATTCCAGTGTGTCTGAGTCAAAATAAGGAAGTCCTTTTGCTTTAACCCTTCCAAAAATTTACTGGCATTAACCAACAAGATTTTCTGCCCTATTAGTCCCTTGTCTATATCTTACAAAGGACTCACACTGTACTGCCATGGTCTAGTGAGAGCCTTCACTCTATTTTGTAGAATGGAAGCTGCCCTGAGTTATCAATCATAAGAAAAAATAATTTAGACTTACAACTTATTGTAATTTTTGTCTTTGGACAAGTGAGTAACCAGCAAACCATTCAACAGAGATGAGAGAGAGGTGACAGCTGTGGTTACCCGGGGGGAGGCTGTGGGGAAAACCAGGGGAGCTTTCAGTGATATTTGACATGCTGTTTTGTTTGTGCTAGTACAGGGGCTTGAACTCAGGGCTGCATGCTCTCGTTTGGCCTTTTATTCAAAGCTAACATGTTATCACTTGAGCTCATAGCTCCACTTTTTTTGCTGATTAATTGGAGATAGGAGTCTCATAGCAATTCTCCCTCCCCACCCCCCTTCCTGGCCTCAAATCATGATCCTTAGATTTCACCCTCCTGAGTAGCTAGAATTACAAGGATGAACCACTGACTTGACATGGTATTTGAACCATGTTTTCTTGAAGGATGTCTTCATTTGGTGGAGGATGGGGAACATTCCAGGAAGAGGAGCCTGCAGGTGCAAAGAGCACCTGAGACAGATGGAAATAGACAAGGTCATCTGGAAATGAATAGTGAGGGGATACTAGGGGACTGTATGAACCAAGGGTAGTGAAGCTAAAGATCCAGAAATGTGCAGGATATAAACTGTGGCTCATGCCTGCAATCCCATCTACTCAGGGGGCTGAGATCTGAGGATTGCAGTGCAAAGCTAGCCTGGGCAAGAAAGTACAAGACTCCTATCTCCAATTAACTGCTGTGGCTCAAAGTGGTAGAGCACTAACCTTGAGCTGAAGAACTCAGGGAGCACCCAGGCCCAGAATTCAAGGACCATGACCTACCAAAAACAAAAACAAGAGATAGAAATGTACAGGACCTGTATGATGAAGAAATACCTTATCAGAAATGGCAGTCACATCACTGTTGAGAAACAGTATAAATAGGGAAAGGTGAACTGTAAGTAGAAAGAAAAACTAGGTCAATTTGGGAAGGATGTCACCATCAGACTGCATCTTGGGCCTTCCTGCAGGTCAGACTGGGCAGGTGTTTTCTGCAGGGCAATGGAAAGAGACTATAGCAGGCAAAGTGTTAACACACTGGTCAGGTTTAGTTCCAGGGCTCTTGTAGCCAGATTCCTAGTTCTCTTGTCCTGGCCCCAGAATGATGTCACTCTCCCCTTTAAGCCTTCAGACTAAGTGTAGACACAAATAGACACTTTAGCAGTAGCCAAGTTGAATTCATTTCCCAGGCTTAGCCATCCCATCAGTGAAAGAAGAGCCATGTTTCCATGTTGCTTACATATGTTTGTGCTGAGTAAAGTTAGCACCAGTGAATTGTCTTGAGTCTGTGCTCTGAGCTGCACTAAGGTCTTTATCTCAGCAGGGGCTGAAGAAGAACTTGCTGTGCCACACTTGCCTGGTACAAACTATAAGAGCTAGCACTTAGTAAGCAGCTACTTGATTATGGCAATGTAGGGGGTACTTTACATACAGGATCACATTTCATCTTCATGATGGAGGACTCATTTTACAAGTAAAAAAGCTGAAGTTAAATGAGCTACTTGAGGTATCCAAGTGACGAAGCCAAGCATGGAATGCAAATTTGAGTTCAAAGATTTTTTTTCTTTTTCTTGTGCTTATCAGACGTAAGATCCTATGATTGGGATCAATGTTCTCTAAAACCTATGTGCTAAAGACTGGGGAGCCATTTACAAGTGATCGAGCCTTTAGAGAGTAGGACCAAGGGGAAGGAAAGGTTAAGGACATGCCTTTGAAGGGGTCATTGGGATTCCAGGCCCTGCTTGTCTACCATTTTTCCAGCCATCATGATGTGAGCAAACCTCTACTATATACTCCCACATAATGCATTATGCCACCCCAGGTCTAAAAATAATGGATCCAACCTTCAAAGCCATAAACCAAAATCAACTTAGCCTCCTTTATCTCAAGTATTTTGTCACAAGTACGGAAAATTAACACATACATGGGGAAATGGTGATTACTTAAAAAAGAGGAGAAGTCAAGGACAGTTGATCTCCAGACAATGAAGAAAGCCATCCTTCCTTCAACTCCCTTGGCAGGATACGTTCCCTGAGAGCTAGAGCTGAGGGATCTAACCCACACTTCAGAAAAAAGGTTCAGGACAATCTGGGAATGGAAACAGGAAAGAAAGAGAGCTTGGGCAGAATGCCATCATCTAAAGAAGCCCAAAGTTGCCTATTCTAATTCTTTGCTCCGGGATGACACCTTGGCTTCCCAAAAGTGTGTTGACTTAAGAGACATTTTCATGGGAGTAAGAAGAGCCTCTGCCTGTGGAAGCAGCACCTAGGAACTGAGTTCCCCTTAGGGTATCACAAAGGCCCATAGCTCACAGTAACCAGTGCCATTACACCACCCAGTCCTGCCTGGGGTTGTTTTTCTTAGCCTGGAAGACAGCCAAGTCTCACAATATCAGAGGGCTATTATCCTGCATGAAGGAACAAGAGAGACTACTGGCTGTTGGAAATGGCCAGAGCAGAACTGCTGTGACCTTCCCAAATTGCTTGGACTCTTAGTTAAGCAATCTTTGCATCCATCCAACCATAAAATTATTATCTGATGCATTCAGAAGCTGTTCTTGCTTAGTCCTGAGGAAAACAAAACATGAATAAGAATAGTCCCAGTCTTCAGAGCTTAGGGTATAGTTGTGAGAAGACTGAAAAAGTAAGCCCAATTTCCTTAGTCCTCACCAGCCTGTAAATTCAAATAACTCCCTCAGAGGCTTCAAAGACCCTGCAACATGTCACTCAAATACTTATAAGTTGCCAAGAACTACTGAACATATAATTATGATCCAATTCATTGGTTTTAACCAACACTTGGTCCTCACTCTCCACCCTGCCCTGGTCAATGTTCTCTGTTCTCATGGATGCATGAGGGAGCCTCCACATCCCCAGAAATAAGTGTCCTTTCTGACAGCCATGTCACTGTTCCCATAAAGCTGCCACAAGACCACTAAATAATCCCTGCAAAGCCTTCTTGCTGTGCGTAGACTTGATCCCTATTGCTAATCTCCTGTCCAGCACCCACTGCAGGTCAGAACCTATGCAACCACGTTACACAGTAAGGCCAAGTTCCAAGGATGCTCCCCAAACTTCTAAGCCTTGCTTTTCAGAATGATACTACCCTTTATGTTGAGGAGAATAATCTCTCCTCCTTCTTCTAATCCCACATTTACTGCTTTGCTCAAAATCACCCTCCAGCATATATCAGCTGATACCAAGAGCATATAACAATCCTCAGGTCCTCATCCAGTCTGGGCTCAGTCTGACCACCCTTTTGCACAGGTAATGACAATGCAGTGATGGTGCAAGCTGCAACCACTGCAAGTTCAGAAAAAGAGCATGAGAGCTGGGCGCCAGTGGCTCACGCCTGTAATCCTCGCTACTCAGGAGGCTGAGATCTGAGGATCACGGTTGGAAGGAAGGAAGGAAGGAAAGAAGGAAGGAAGAAAGGAAGGGAGGAAAGGGAAGGGAAGGGAAGGAAAGAAAGGAAAGGAAGGAAGGAAGGAAGGAAGGAAGGAAGGAAGGAAGGAAGGAAGGAAGGAAAGCAAGCAATGAGGGCTGGGAAGGTGGCTCAGTGGTAGAGCACTTGCCTTGCATGCCTGAGGCCCTGGGTTTGATTCCTCAGCACCACATAAGCAAAAAGAAAAAAGCCGGAAGTGGCACTGTGGCTCAAGTGGTAGAGCGCTAGCCTTGAGCTGAAGAGCAGAGGGACAGCATCCAGGCCCAGAGTTCAGGCCCCACAACCGGACCCAAAACAAAACAAAACAAAAAAAACAGAAAGCAAGGAAGGAGGGAAGGAAGGAAGGGAAGGGAAGGAAGGAAGGAAGGAAGGAAGGGAAGGAAGGAAGGGAAGGAAAGAAGGAAGGAAGGAAGAAAGAAAGAGAAAGGAAGGAAGGAAGGAAGGATGGAAGGAAGGAAGGAGCATGAGTATCTGGAAAGTGCATTTTGGAGGGGACACCTGAACTGAGCTTAAGCAATGAATAGGGAAAGTTAAAAGGAAACATGTAAGGATGATATTTCAGACAGAAAGAACAGCAAAGGTTTGGAGGCATCGGCCTCTGTAGATATGCTGCTGGTGTGAATGCAAGGCAGACAGGGAGAGGGGAGTTCAGGGGAATCAGATAAAGATGGTCTTACAGAATCTACTTTACTGTAGCAGACCCTACTTTACTGTAAAGGCAATGGGATAGCCACCGAAGATGGTGTCTTAACAGAGAGAGATGGTCAGCTATGTGCTTTAGAAAGTGTTATAGTCAGCCAGGCACCGGTGCAAAGCTACAGGGCAGGGGCTATCTTACAGAGGCTTTGGCATTTGGTACAAGAAAGTAACAACTGTCAAGCCAGAGCACAGAAGAGTGACTAAGGAATACCCATTTTTCTCTTCTAGCCTGTCCTCTACTCCAGGCAATGAGTCTCACTGGCTCAATCAGAGGACAAGGAGCCAAAGTGTAGCATGCACCAAGGTCAGTTGGCTGGCCTGGTGCAGTGTTGAAAAGGGGTCTATTGGTACAAAGAGAACACTCAGTATAGAAGGGGAGAAAAGGGGAGCATGGCTAGAAATCTGCAAAATGGAGACTGAATCATAATCATTCAACTCAGCTGAAACTGCTACAGAGTTCTAAGGAAAAGTGGCGCTGTAGCTCAAGTGGTAGAGCGCTTGCCTTGAGTTGAAGAGCTGAGGGACAACGCCCAGGCCCAGAGTTCAAGCCCCACGACCGACCAAAAAAAAAAAAAAATACTATATAGAGTTCTAAGGAAAAATGGGAATGTATTAAACTGTAAAGCGGGGGGGGGGGGGGGGGGGGTCAGTAATTTAAATATTTAAAAAATGGACAGTAATTTAAATATTTAAAAAATGGACAATTGTAGTAAGATCCAAATCCAGAGAACCTGTGATCTAACCATTTCTGAGCACACATACTCTGCAACATCCAGTTCTAAGTGAATACTTATTGGTGAAGATTTTTGATTGGATGGAAGGAATCTAATTCAAATGGAAAGTTTTTGTAAAAGATTTCAAAGGCTTATCTGCGTAGCATAGATAATTTTTCCTTCCACTTTTGTAGTAAGTGCAAGCTCATTTGGGAAGCCTAAAGTTTCACTAATTATAGGGCACTGCTTGTTCTGTCTTTAATTTTCCAGCACTAAGGACTTATTGGCTTGTGGAATGTGAAATACTCTTAGGAGCCAAGTTTTACAATTGGGAAAACTCTTGAGTTTTGCCTTTCAGGTTTCTTTGTTTTAAATATTAACAGCGTATAACTGCCAAGATATTGTTGAAACACAAATGGGGATGAAATCATGTACGAACTCAATCTTTCCACTACAGGAGGGAAAGGAAGACAATGAGATTTTCTTTTTTTTTTTTTTTTTTTTTGGGGGGGGGTCCAGTCATGGGGCCTGAACTCTGGACCTGAGTGCTGTCCTTCAGCTCTTTAGCTCAAGGCTAGCACTCTACCACTTGAGCCACAACGCCATTTCCGGCTTTTTTTTTAATTTTTGCTCATGTGGTGCTGAGGAATGGAACCCAGGGCCTCATGCATGCAAGGCAAGCGCTCTACCACTGAGCCACCTTCCCAGCCCCGACAATGAGGTTTTCAAAGAAGCCTCATTCTATCTCAGTGAGCGAGGGCTGACAGTTGCAGAACTGCTGCAGTGGGTAAGTTCATACTGGGATTGCCACTGCAGAAAGAGGAAAGAACAACATATTGTATATTTTTTTCTCAAATTGTTCAGAATTTGTTTTCCTTTAAGGTTTTTTTTTAAAGGAAACAATAGAAACTTCTAGGAAAAGGAAAATCAGTCTACAAGTGGAGACAGAAGCTAGGTTGTATTAATAAATTGTAACAATTCTTGTCATTATTTAGGAATGTCTGAAGGAAGTTACTGAATACTTCATATGTTCTGTTTTACTTTCATGGTATCACTAAATCCTTATAAGCACCATCCCAGCTATTTGTGGATGTAGAAACTAAAGCTGAAAGGTTAAATGGTATATTTACAACTACTGTTAGCCACCCAACTCAACTGCTACCTAGTCTTCAAAAAGAAAACCTAAGTCTCCCTATTATAGAGTTTGGCCTCTTCTGTCCTTCTAGATGAGTTTTTTTGTTGCTGTAGATGCTGTTGTTTTTAATTAAAAGATTGACTAGGTACTTTTGCTCTATAGTAACCATGTTAATAGATGCAAATACAACTAACTCATTTAGAAAGACAGATGAATGTTTGTATGAAATAGTACTGGTGCTTGCTGAAAGATGTTAAAGAATTGCAATTTTTATTTACTCCTGTGATCTGCTTTGGAAATACTGATGGGAATTTTTCTAATGATGGAAAAAACATTTCTTGTAAAAGTTTGAGTGTTTCTTGAGCTTCCCGAGTTCATCAAATACAAATAAATACAAATATAAATACAAATGAGTGGTCACTACCTGGTTTTCCAGAATAAAAGACCCAAGGGTGGGATCCAGACACCTGTTTCACATGATCTGACACACACCACTGGTTTCGAGTAGGGAAAGTCAAACCTTGTCACCTGAATCACTGAGTGATAATTTTTAGAATTCAGATCCCTAAATGTCTAGTACTAACTAATCGGAAACTATAGAGGTCAAGACTGGGAAACTCTACATTCAAAATCATTTTCCTCAATAGTCAACTACATAACTTTGGTTTGGGGATTGGCTGGAAAAAATTCTGGGTGATTTTGTAGGTTGTAAAGAGATTCACATCATTCAGGGAAAGATGAAACTTTCAGTTAAGAGTTTTATTATGAAAGACTCCTCAAGAAACTCAGCAATACTGTGAAAAAACGAGAGCTCTGAGAAACCATGCAACTCAAAAAATCAGTTTCCTCATGGATATCCTTCCACTGATAGTAAATTTTAGTTGCTAAGCTACCTGATGAATGGAAGAAAATTATCTATAAATTCTCCTGGAAGAACCGGCTCAATCTTGAGAAGATAAATGCTAGATACTTCTGGAAGGCTCACTACAGCTGGAAAGAGCACTTTTAACTGAGACAAACAAGACAAGAACAGATACAGGATTCATCATGGAATGTATGACAAAGGCAGAGAAGCAGTAGGACCAAGGCAGATAAATGAACAATAAATGTCTCAGAGATGAGGCTAATTTTTATATCAGATATCGAGACTTTTGTGAAAATATCCCCAAACTGGAGTTTTAGAAAACCTCAATGTTAACATTTTCTCCTTGTACTTACTATACATTAAGAGAAATAAAAAGTTGTCCTTTCTGATGTAGAGGGTTCTCCTATTTTCCTGCTAAGGGTTTTATATGCCTTTTTGAGATTATGTTAACATGTTGACTCAATGCCAAGGAGAATCCTTAGATTCCCCAAGAAACTATCCATTTGCTCTGCAATTACCTAGAGTCTGATTATCCTGTTAAACAGAATATAGACATACATGTGTTTGTAGGTAAAACGTCTCGGACAATACAGAAAAAGGAGAGTACTCTTTACACAGCATGAGTTAGAACAATCTTGGAACTATCAATGAGGAAATTGATGGCTGACATTTGGTGGATGTCAGAGTAGGTTGGGCAGTTCTTTATAATGAGTTCTACTTTATAATGATTACTACTGTTTTATTACAGAAAGGAGCACAAACAAAGAACACCAAGACTAGCTAAAAGTGCATTCTGGCACTTGAGAAGGCATATAAGTTGGGCAGGTCATGGCACATATTCTGTAGTCAAGTGATGTAAGCCCATAGTTACACTGTATTGCTATAAACAATGACAAAGAAAAAAGTTTAAGGGTTCAGTATAAAATACAACTTTTTTCCAAATATTTTAAAGCCAGGGTTGAAAACGCAGATATGGAAGATCAATAATGGTTAGTTATACTAAACAAGTGTGGGCTTTGGAACTAGCTTAAGTTCAAGCCGTGGCTCTGTCATTTGCAGGGAAATGTGAGTTAAGATACAATTTAAAAACATGGGTAGCACAGGTTCCTTTATCAGAAGGCTACTATGAAAAATTGTCACATATAAAATGCTCCAGGGGCTGGGAAGGTGGCTCAGTGGTAAACCGCTTGCCTTGCATGCCTGAGGCCCTGGGTTCAATTCCTCAGCACCACATAAGAAAAAAGCCGGACGTGGCGCTGTGGCTCAAGTAGTAGAGCACTAGCCTTGAGCTGAAGAGCTGAGGGACAGCGCCCAGGCCCAGAGTTCAGGCCCCTTGACCGGACCCCAAAATAAATAAATAAATAAATAAAATGCTCCATATAGTACCTGGCATCCAGCAGGCACTCAAATATTATAACTCATGCTTTACAAGGTAAAAGATGCAGTGCTGGATTTGCTCTCAAGAAAGCAAGGGCCAAGTTGAGAAAAATGATAGGAACCCTGTGAATGTTTTAACAATTAGGTATTAGGAAACTGGGCATTAAATAGGAAATTGGGCATTAGATGTCTAATAATAAAGCATGGATGAAACAAATATACAATCTTCTTGGATGAGTATTTTAAAAGGTAACTATACACTCATATGTTTATATCTATGTTCAAGTGTGTTTTCTTAAAAAATTAGCTGTAATTCTAGGCTGACTCATGATATTGTCTTAATAGGTCAAAATTATATGAGCATTTCTATATGGCTTTAACAACACTTTCTAGTTTCACTTTGCTCTATAAATTTATACCAATTCAATTACATGGGGCTCTAATATGAAAACTAAACTAAATGTTTAGGGAAAAACTTTTAAGCATGCTGAAGTAAAAAATAGGGATGTTTATATATTTTAATAAAATTGGAAAATTTTTAATTCTTTTCTTTCTATAAGACGGTCTTGTATTCTCTAGCCAAACACAAATATAGAATATTATTACCCTTATTCCTCAAGCCAACAGTAAAGATATTAAACTCCTATCATTTTGAATTTTTCCAAGTATATGTAATTGGAGCCATTAGTTTGTAAAGGAGCATGACAAACTTAATGCCACTCAAGTTTTCTTTAATAAAAGATGACAAAGGAATTATTTAACAATTTTGTACAACTACACTCAACTGACAAAGCAGAACTGATTAAGAATCTTCAGGGCAGCAAAGATGTCCATGCTAAGAGGGTATCATCATAAAAGATACACATTCTAATGCTAGAAAATGTTTCAAGTCAAAGATATAAATTTAAGAAAATATTTGACCAACTTATTTCTGTATCAAGTTACATAGCATACACTCTAGTTTTCTTTATGCAAAGAGTTGCTTTTCTTAGAGCAGTTCAAGTCAGTGCAAAGGATTTTCAGGGCTGGGAGTAAACATTAGAAAAGCACTTTGAATTAGAAGCTCATTTTACATTTACTCCAACTCCAACCTGCTCTAACTTGCCCCTTCAAAAGGTTGTCAATCTCTATTATTAAAGAATAATAACCTATAATGAGTCAGATTATTACTTATCTAGGAAGTGGCACTATGGCTCAAGTGGTAGAGCATTGGTCTTGAGCTGAAGAGCTGAGGGACAGCGCCCAGGCTCAGAGTTCAAGCCCCATGGCCCTCCCTGCCAAAAAAAGACACACCATATTATTACCTATCTAGCTACAAACAGGGTACCAGTCATCCCAATACCCTGCTAATCTGCTGGGGTTTTTTTAGAAATCAGAAAATACACCTCACTCTAATATAAAAATAGTACTTTTAACAAGATGGGTTCATTTTGTTCATATAGCTCCCCAAAAGGACTGTGTAACTCAGACTAAAAAGTGAGGATGTAAAGATTAATGAGGACATTCAGGGAAGACAAGAGGGGAAAGGGCTGCTTCCTATAATCCTAACTATACTATCTTATGGATAATTTTTAGATCATAAAAATAAATACTATAATGGGAATATAAGGATTCATTTGTTACCTTTTGGTTTAGAAAGGCACCCAATAAAGCTTCTATTTACTTCTTATAAAAATTATTGGTTTATATTTAAAGCAAACACACACACACACACACACACACACACACACACACACACACACACACACACACACGAAAAATCCTGAACCAGTTCCTACAAACACAAAGAAGGGAGAAACAAAATTTCTTTTCCTCCCTGATTTCAAGTTTTATTACACAGACTCAAAGAATGCTTATTCTATGCCAGCTTTAAGTCAAAGAACGTGTTGTGTTGCAATGCTTCTCTGCATTGAGATTTAGGACATATTGCCAAGTCACATTTAAATACAGTTATAAGGTCATCAGTTTACAAATGTATTTACCAGAGTTAAGAGTGAATGGGGGTGGGAACCCAAATGTTTTAGAATATAATTTTATCAAAAGGATTAAATGGAACAATTTTATAGGCTATCCTGCTATAGATAGTCATATAGAACTAAAAGTACTTCTGGAAAATGATACAGAATAGATTTCCAAATTCTTTGGATCTACGTGGTGGGAATGAATAATCCATATGTGTTCTTTACACTACTTTTAGAACTGTAAATGCCAGGCTGACACAATTTATTCATTGCCTTTCTTTTGCAACAGAATCCTAAACAAACACAAGAATAATGCATGGCCTCAGCACCCACCTAGTAGCACTTCTATAATTTACATTACAACATCAATGAACAGTTTAGAGGATACACTCTCTATGCACTTCATAGGCCTGCCCAATGTGTATATGATTTTTTAGCAAGACACAAAGACAATTGATCTGATTCTAGGTGGGGTTTTCTTGGCAGAAGTATAAAATCATACAAATATTAGCATGTTTCCAACATGTCATAGAACTCTAGTTTGATGGAGTAGTCACTGTCTATTATGTAGGCTACCTTAAATGGAATCCTCATTTAATCCATTTTACACACTGTTGTGGTCTCTCACACCTTTATACAAGGTATGGTCCTAGACCAGAGATTTTTTAGTATCATTCTAAAGAATACAGAGAATATATTTATATACATACTTTTTAAAAATAATGTTTTAAAGTTTTACTATGCAAAATCTGACTTTGGCTTCAACATGGAAGCATTTTTCCTTTTTTAATATTTTACACCTGCATGGACAAAAGTGATTTCCTTTACATTTTGTTTTTTCACAATAGCAAAATAAACTTCTTATACACTGCATTTAAATTGACAAAATTAAGATGTAAAGTTACATGTAACTTCTTTTACTGTGAACTGACTTCTTTAAACATATTTAAGATACATTGCTGATGATTTAAATATAGTACAACTTGATCAGCTTATTTAGAACAGTGTTATGCTAAACAATCCATTAAAACAAATGTTAAAACAGTAAGTAAACTACTATTAAGTTTTAAAGGGAATTATAATGTCTTATTAAAATATACATCAATGTTCTTGCTATTACTTGTTTCTATAATGCATTTCTTCCTAATGCTATTACTACATGCAGAGAAAATAAATGATATCTTTAAACTCATTGAATCATTTGCTACTTTATATGGTAAATAAAGTCTTTAATTTTATACATTATGCAGTATTTTATTTTTCTTGAAGGAATTCAGCTTTCAAGGTCAAAATTAGTATGTGTTTACACACATAAGGACATGTTATTATTAGCTGCAAATACATTCTTCCATGGTAATGTACTTTCAGATTTTATTTGAAAGACAGTACAAGCTTTCTGAAAGTTCTGTTAGAATTTATAAAGGTAAGAAAGCCCAAGCATGGTGAATCCTTCCCCACTCCCTCCTCCAACAAAAGTCTCAAGAAATCCTGGCTCAAAACATGAACACAATCTCACAGGACTGATCAAAATGTTGTGAAGAAAAAAAAATTCTTATTTTTTATACTAACACAGTTGTATTGTATATATTTGATATGGATTCTTAAAAGCAATTTTGATCCAGAATAGCCTCTTTAGAATTATTATTAAAGTGAGGAAAATGATATGTACCCAACATTTAATCAGAAAAAGAAAAATGAGAACATGTTGAACATGTTTGCCATGTTTGATACTATTCAGTAACTTACAAGATGAAGAGAAAGCAGTTAAATATTGAAGAATCAAATTCCTACCTAACTAATATTCCTATCCTACTGCTTTCCATTGCACTGATCATTAGAACTATATGTTAAGGCATATTTAATATATTCCAGAATTGCACAGTTATACTGGTCAGTATTCTATCCCAACTTTTGCCCTTACACTACACCTTTCTTCCAAGGGATCAAAATGCTAAATCATGGTTTTGGTGGCTATTGTAGATCTGAGCTGGCATACCACAGTGTGTTCACTAGATTTATGAACATAAACATTAACACGTTACATAAAATGTACCATAATTTACTCCACGCTCAATCTTAAGAAGGTTTAATGTCTTGACAAAAAGTGAGATGATGACTTAAGTACATTTTACATTTTGTGCATTTAGACCACCATATGCATAGATGTTCTAATGCTAATTTCTTGGTCTTCAGTATCTCATAGTGCTGGATGCCCGGAAGTATGACAGAAACTTGTAACACAGACTAACCACAAAGTACCAGATGTTTCTTGCCATTTGCGATCTTGCAATAAAAATGCGCCAGATCAGAATCACAAGGATAGTGTTGAAACCATAACGTATGTTCCGCAACCTGAAAAGCAAATCAAGAAACATACTAAACAGTATTTTCTAGAATAAAATATTTTTGAATAGTAGTTGATGTTCAGTTTTAAACTTAATCATAGTTCAGAATCATTCTGTAACTTGAAACACAAAAATAAAACAAAAATACATAAGTTAGAAAATTAATAAAATTCAACCAAATTTATGTGTGATCTGAACTGTGAACCATCAAATAATATACCTCAATGGCAAAGTCTTTTCATAACTGTATATTTGAAATACAAATTTATTCACTCAACAAACATTACTGGGCATCCTTTCGTACCCAGTACAATGATAGATACTATAAAATTGTAGGTAAGCTAAGTGGTAGTGGCTCATGCCTATAATTCTAGCTACTCATGAGTCTGAGATCTTAGGATTAGGGCTGGAGCAGCCTGGGCAGAGAAATCCACCAGATTCTCATCTCCAATTAAGCAGCAAAAAGCCAGAGTGGAGCTATGGCTCAAGTGGTAGAGCACTAGCCTTGAGCAAAAGAAAGCTAAGGGATAATGCCCAGGCACTAAGACCTAGCCCTAGTACCAGTGCACACACATGGGAAAAAAAATGGTAGGAAGGAAGGAAGAAAGGAAGGAAGGGAGGGAGGGAGGGAGGGAGGGAGGGAGGGAGGGAACTGCATGCCTTGAATTTCTGGAGTTTACCATCTAAAAGGTCATTTTAGACTGCTGACAATCACATGATAAAGCCTACTGATAAGTCCTCATTCAAGAGTGAAATATGTAATTAACTCTATAAAGGGAAGCTTTCTGTTCTTAAAAACTTATCTTACTCAGGATTCCAAACTTTTTTTTCCTTTCTCAGGGATCAAACTCAGAACTTCAAACATTTCAAGTACACCCCTAAGTCCTTTTGCTTTCAGATTCTTTGTCATAGGTTTCAATACTAACTCTGCCCAGTCTGCCCTCAAACTTCAATCCTTCTGTCTCTGCTTTTGACCAGCTGGGGTTATAAGTATGGATCACCACAATCTGGCATTTTAATTTTTTGAGACAGAGTCTCCCTATGTAAACACAACCTGGACTGAATTGGCAATTCTTCTATCTCTACCTCTTGAATATTTGGATTATAAGCACATGCTATCATGACTAGAAACAAAACAAAACTCTCTTTTAGTGGTTCTGAGGATCAAAATCAGAGCTTTACATATGCAAGGTAGGCACTTTAATAACTGAGCTACACCCTTGCCCCTTTGAATGGTTTGTGATGGTGTTTGAAAGGAATACAAATCTTGAAATATGTAATAATGCTATATAAATTCCATTAGTTTGGCCAAGTAGTTCAAGATAGAATACAATACAGAGACAAGAGTGTAAAGAGCTCTGAATAGGGGGTCAATAGTTTATTTTTGCCAACTAATACAATATAACCTTGGCAAACCAACTTTCCTAACCTAAATATCCTCATTTATACGAGATCCTCACCTAAGAAAAAATACTACAAAGAACCATTAAATTAACTTGCATCACTGAATAATGGATTATTAGTGATTTTGAGTCTTCTGTTTCCTGACCTTATTTTAACTCAGTATGTATTACATCTATAAAGAGACTAAGGAAATTCAAACTGTTTTACAAAGAAAAAATTCTGTGCTGAATGATGTAATGTTACATCTTTTCCAAAGAATATTTGAGAAGGGTTTAAAAAATTCTTTAAATAGATATCTTTTTCTTTTCTGCTAGTATCTTTACTTTTTCAATACCAACATATGGGAAGATTAGTGATTTTTAAACTAAAATTTATCTGAGCTTCATGCTAAGGTGAACATAATAAATATCAACAATTTTCAGCTAAGTCAATACTGTCATAATTGCAATTCAAACAAAAACACTTTTCCTAAATGTAGCAGATTAATACACTTTATTCAATATAAACATTTATCAAAAACAATTGTGCGATATTTCACAAGCAAGACAAGATGTAATAAAAGTGCATGAAACTTACTTGTTCAAATGTTTTCTAGCTGCAGGGAGGCCAGACATTTCTTCATTCAATACATATTTCTTAGTTCCCATGCAGTAGTTCTCTATATATTCTGCCCAATGTAATTGCCGTACATCAATATTGAAGGTCTACATCAACAAACAAAAAAATTACTTCCCTAATTTTTCTCACAACTTTTCAAAAATTCACTTTTTCTGAAAGAGAATGCCAAATGAACAATATTATAAAATATTTAAATGTTAACTTTTCCTACTGTCCTACTAATCTATTGCAGATCTATAAATTCCATGCTACCTTATAAACAGATTGATGTCTGCTTTTTAATTTATAGCCTTTCTTCTCTTCCTTTATTTCTTTGTGTATAATACCAATTATTTTTCCTACATAATAGTTTTAACATCAAGAGAAAAAAATTTATGAAAGTTAGCTTACAATTTTGGATAAGAGCTATTTGATCAATTGGTGGATAAAGTAGATAGATCCAGAAATCTTATAGAAATAACAACTCATGTCAAAATCAGAAAACTATCTAAAATGAACTATACAACTTGAGGGGGAGGAGAGTCCAGAGGAGAAAAACTTGAAGAAAATGAAGGAGGGGGTAACACTGTTCAGAAAGAAATATACTCATTTTCTGACTTAGGTAACTGTAATCCCTCCTCTATACATCATGTTTACAATAAAAGAGAGAGAACTATCTATTACTTAGTACCACTGATCAATTGTGTAGTCAAAGATTTCTTGAGTGACAAGATTATTAACTACATGCCATCATTTAAAGACAGCAAGTTCTAGGGGGAAATGCTATTATAAACATGAAAACACCAACATTGAACCAAGAAGGAGACTTGAATAGGCTGGGGATGTAGATTGGGGGCAGAGTACTTGATTAGCACATCCAAGACCTTGAATTTGATTCCTTAGGTCTTCCATTAGGTCTTTTTCTCTTTTTATAATTTCATGTTTTCCCATCTACCTTAGCTGCAAAATATATACTTTTGGAATTGTTTTAGTAAGTTACTCTAGAGGTTATAGTATTTTTTCTTATAAATTGATGTTTCACCTTTTCTTAGGTGCTATTATTACATATTTTAATTTTACTGAATGTTACATCTATGTTGTTATATGCCACATGTGACATGCATTAATTCTGTGTACATATGTATCATGTTACACACACATATATAGCACATACAAATTAATACTATCATACATAAAATTAATAATAGCTTCATAAGCCATTATTTTTATCAGTCTGTTTTAGTCTGCTTTGTGCTACTATTGCAGAAATTTATATATTTTTTATTATAAAGATACTGTACAGAGGGATTACAGTTACATGAGTAAGGTAATGCTTGAGATAGGTAATTTATAATGAACAGAAGTTAGCTCATAGTCCTAAAGTACATTGAGCTGACAGCAAAGCCTTTTATAACCAGCATTAATACTATTCATAAAGGTAGAACCTCCTGTTAGGCCCTACTTCCAAAGCTTTTGCATTAAGGATTAAGCCTGTACCATATTCAGAAAAAAAAAAATCAAACCCAAACAAAACATATACACAAACACATAGACACACACACACACACACACACACACACACACACACACACACACACACACACACACACACACACACACACACACACACACACACACACACACACACACACACACACACACACACACACACACGACCAAGATTCTATGAGACTCAGATACTGGCAATCCTTTTGGCTTGAATTATCAAGAGAGAAATTTAGAACATTTATGTTTGGGGTTTTTGTTTTTGGTTGTTGTTGTTTATTTTTGCTGGTACTAAGATTTGAAGTCAAGACCTGAGTGCATTTCCTGAGCTTTTATACCACTTTAAGACATAGCTCCATTTCTAGCTTTTTAGTAGTTAGTTGGAGGTAAGAGTCTCACAGACTTTCCTTCCTGGAGCTGGCTTTGAACTGTGATCCTCAGATCTCAGCCTCCTAAATAGCTAAGATTATAACACCCAGCCAGGAAGATAGGTTTTTAAAAATCACATCCGGACACATTCATAGAGAAATAAAAGTATCAATCAAAGGAAAATCTAAAAAGATGCCAGGAATAAAGTTCTCTTTTAAAGAAAGGGAAAATTATTGACTTCCCAATTACAACAATATAGATAAAACAAAAAATATCTTTAGTGTGCTGAAGTCATGTTAAAAAATCTAAGGTGAAATAAGAACATATCAATCAAAATCTGAGAAGTATGACTAACAATCCCAACTACTAAACCATATTGTAGTATTCTAGATATATTTTAGGTAGAAATAAAATGATCATAAAGAAGATCAGAGAGTAAAAACATTAGTAAATATATAATTTAAATAAAAAGTGAAGGAATAAAAAATTTCTAATTATAGGGCTTAAGAGAATTATAAGCAATGTACATATACAAGGTTGACAGTGATAATTACAGAGAGAACATGTTGAGTTTTAAATATTACTCAGAAGACTACATTAGCACATATATTCAAATATCTAGGATAACTTCAAAAGACACACCACATAGAGTTTAATTTTAAAATGGACAGAGTAAAATGCATGACAGAGTAAAAATGTTTACTAGACATCTTAAGGGTTTTTTTCCACAAAAGCTCAGAAAAAATGAGACATATGAAAGAAAAATACATAAAGATGTGTTTTGCCTTTGACACTCAAATACTTCATAAATTCTATGACAAAGTAATTGTTATCTTCTCACCAATAATTATAAATGAAGATTTAATGAGAGATTACAAATAGATTAACTTTTTGTTGCAAAATAGTTGTGGAAAATCTTTCTGTTATGCTATTTATTTTCTAACAGAAAACACTTGCCTTTTTATCTTCAGGGTTTAGTTGATTCATCAACATATTGACATTATCAGTATTCCAAACCCAAGAATTACTTGTGAAATATTCAAGAAATACCATAGCTTTGTGAAGGCGAGTTATTGTTTTCATCATCCTGTATTGTAAGAAAAATTTACAGATTTATACAGTGTACAATTAGGAAGAATCCCATCACCACCCAATTTACCAGTTTCTCCCATGTAGACATTAACATTAAAATCATTAACATATAATTCATTTTGTGTACCAAACCAGCAGGAAATACGAATATTTCTGCATCTTGGGAGGTCATCTTATAAATCCAAAATGAAAAAAATTAGAAGTAGCAGCAAATGAATACTGCCTAGAATTCTGCTGACATTTGGAATTATCAAAGGATGTATAATACCTTTAAGGTCAAATTTTCTATATGCTAATAAATAGATTCAATTAATTTTTCCTTGTTTTGTTTTCCTTAAACTATTTTAGTTAACATGAATTTACCAAGATTTCCTATGAGTTCATAACACACTTTGTTATAATCTGAACTCATCAGTATTACTGAAGCAAAGTATGCAGAAATATTCGTTTGCCATTTAATCAATTCCATTTCAAAGGGGAATTAAAAAAAAAAAACCTCTTTAACTCCAATGGGTGTCACTCTCAATAATTGGATGTGCTTTGAAATCAATGACTCATGCTGAAAATTTTCTGAAATAGCTATTCACTCAGTTTTCTACATCCCACCCAGATCCCTCCTTTCAGAAATAAGAGACTATAAAAACTTTTTTTTTTTTTTTTTTTTTTTTAAGGGCAAGAGGCCTTAATCTTTTCCTCGGTCATTCACTGTAAGTCACTGAAATCATAACACTAATCCAAGCAGTGACATCTACACAATAGTGATTACCTATGACTAAGTAGGGATAGGACAGAAAAGACTTTTTGAAACTATATACATCAAAACAAATAAAAAAAAAGAACACCCAACTTCTGAAAACAGAAAAATAATTTGTGGAGAAATACTTTTTAAGGAATTTTGTTTACAATCTCACATTAATAATTAGCATGTAGTCTGGACAGACCTCAACTCAGGGTCTTTAGAAATAGGAAACATGGAAGAAAATTAGAAATAGGGCACATTATGAGCTAAGCAATTCTGACAGGACATCAGTACATTAGAAACTCTCAACTAGATTATTTGAAGAAAACAAGACAATATGGACTATGTAAAGACAAAATATTTCCTCAAATAAAGTAATTGCAAAATAAAACTTCCAGTAAACATGAAAAGAATGATCAAATATCAAAAACTGAATCTGAACAGGAAAAATACATTTAGAGAGAAATTGGGATGGGAAAGCTGCACATATTTACAACTAAATTATACCATCACAGCCAATATAGTACATTTGAATCCCATCACAAACACAGATTTATTAACTAACTCCTTTTTCACTGACAATTTTTACCTCTTATCTAAAATTGAATGACAAAATTACTTTAAAATCAATCTGATTCAGTCATTCTGAGAGTAACTACAATTACAAAATAAGGAATTTTCAATCTGTAAAGCAAAACACAAGGGGGGGGGAATTGAAAGGATATATGTTTATCTATCTATGAAATTTACAGTATATTTAATAGGCAATAAAAAGTACTAACCTGAATACTACAGGGATAAAAATATTTTCCTTTAGGGGCTGGGAATGTGGACTAGTGGTTGAGTGCTTGCCTAGCATGCATGAAGCCCTGGGTTCAAGTCCTCAGTACCACATAAACAGAAAAAGCTGGAAGTGACATTGTGGCTCAAATGGTAGAGTGCTAGCCTTGAGCAAATGAGCCCAAGCCCAGGACTGGAAAAAAAATAATTTCCTTTAGAGGAAGGTAATATCTTACTGACCATCTAATCTAGTTTATCAATCTCAGTTACAACAGAGATGCTGAGATAGATAATTCTTTGCTGTGAGAAGTTATCTTCTGCACTAAAAATGCTTCTAGCATCCATGGCCTCTATCCACTAGACAAGTAAAGGGGAGCCAGGAGCCTGCCTATCATTGGGATAATAAATAGCTCCAAATTTGTCAATTTTCCTCAATTGAGAACTGTATCATTAAACAATATCAGGTACAGAGAAATCAGTATATAGAATTTAAACTAGACAACCAAAGAACAAGGCCACAAAGTTTTTATTTTTTTAAAAAAAGTTTTTAACAGTGATGAAATGTTACATGGATTTCAAAACCTAGAAGTGCTAATTCTAGTATTTCAAGAACTATACTACCTTTTCATACATCCTGGTCCCCATTATTAATCAAGAATCCATGATAGGTGTAAACCAGTGTTTCATGCCTGTAATCCTAATTACTCAGAAGACTGAAACCTGGATGATTGTGGTTTGAAGCAAGCCTAGGCAGAAAAGTCCACAAGACTCTATTTCTAAAATAAACAACAAAAAAGGCCAAGCTGGAGGTAGGATCCAGTGGTAGAATGCCAGGAGTAAGCAAGCAAGCTAAGCAAGAACATGATACCCTGAGTTTAAACCCTGATACTGGCACACCAAAAACAAAACAAAACAAAAAAAACCCACCAGGCTGGGGGTGTGGCTCAAGAGGTAGAACCAACTTAGCAATCTTGAAGTTCAGAACCCAAACCCTAGCACCACTTTAAAAAACATTAAAAATATGAGTAAAGTGGATTACATTAGTTTAAGTATAATGAGGTATTTTTAAAGATCCCAATGTAAGATATAAAGTCCACTATCTTGGATCAGCAAATATGTGAAAAAATTAAATAAATCATGAAGACTTTATACTTGAACGTTTGTAAAACTAGCTAAGTAAAAAAAAATATGTTCCTTGTTGCTTGTAAACGATAGGTCAATATGACCCTGCTTTTAGAAAGCTTTAGGACAAATCTCAGGCAAGATATTTTTTACTTGCTGTTTTCTATTTGAGAATGTGTTTCATTTCCAGACATAACTATGGTTTTATCTCATCCTACATGCTTATCTAGCATGTCATGTAGGTTTCTGTCTCATTAAGAGTAGAAGGTAATATATCCATTGGAATGAAGCAAAAGTGACACTTGACTCTTCCGAGGTTTGGTCAGAGAAGCTGATAGGAGTTTTCTGCCTTACTCACTGGAATACTCACCCTTGAAGACTTCAGTCACCTTGTATGCTGTCCAACTCCCCCTGAGGCTGCCATGCTGTGAGGAAGCGTAAGCTAGTCCATGTGCAGACAACACACATGGAAAAAGCTCTCAGACTACATGAAGAAAGAAAGTTGCCTGTCCATCCAAGTTGCTTTATACCTTTCTTCTTTACCAATCTATCCATAGCATACCTGCCCCAGTTCCTATCTAACTATATCTCCACTTACTGGATTCCTCAGCCAGAATCACCTAGCCAAATCCTTCTCAAATCCTGACCCAAAGAAATTATGACACATAAACAAGTAATGGTTGTTTTAAGATACTATGGTTGCGATGATTTGTCAAGTAGTAAACAGTAACAGATCTTAGTACTAGGAATGAGAGGGCACTCTACAAAAGAAATCTACAGTGAGAATACTAGCTCAAATTATGTAAGGTCCTTGAATAACTCATTTTTGAAATCTGGAAGGAACAGGAAAAGTGTTAGTGGAAGGATTATAGGGCTTTAAGGAGGCTGTTGATGAAGGCTTCACGTGTAAATAGGACAGGGGCTATGGTTCAGTGATAGAGTGCTTGCCTAGATAAAGTACTGAGTTCCACTTTTAGCAATGCATACAATGCACATGCACACACAGCGAAATATTGTTGGAAACTGGGAGAAAAACCCCAACTGTCACCCATGATAATATGGGAAATAGTAGAAACCATACTGATAAAACTTTACTTAGTGAAGATATACTGATATAACACAAATGCTCTTTAAAAATAAACTATTTGTTTGCATATACATAGATTTAACTTCATGAAATTTTGAGGAAGTATAAAATGCCAGCCAGGAATGCCTTAGAAATGGTTCTGAAATCAGTGTGCACCTGGTTGCACATGTGTATACATGTTTGTCCACATATCCTAAGCTTTCCGCTGGCAATGGTGCATTGAGATGAAGCAGATGAGTGGAGTTGTAATGCTTGGTGGTGCTGAACAGCAGCAGCATAGTTCACTTCCATCATTTCATAGGGCTTTGTTGAGATAAATATGTGAGAATATCAGAGAACTGCCCAGATTCTCACTTGGAAAAATTATTCTTTTCCTGTGTGGACTGCAACATTGACACTAACTCTTGTCATCATCAGTCAGTTTGCCAAGACTGCCCAGAAAAGGGTGAGTCAGTAAGCTATCTCAGGGAAGAATGACAGAAGCAACGGATTTGTCACTTAGCATATTGAAGGGCCATTTAGGGGAAGGTCATCAACCCACTGTTGGGTCAGTATTGAGCTATTTACCAAGTCTGTTGGTGCTAAAAATAACAGATAAAATGTTCAAAAATTTTTATTCATTTGGGATTCAGAAACTCTAGGTTGTATCACATCAATTATTCAATATTCAATATGTGAAATTCCAAGCAGGGTAGGGGGGAGGGAGGGAGGGGTTTCTGAGCACAAATCAAATTCAAGGTAAGGATGTAAGACTCTTTTAAGATTTAGGATGACCAATGGTAGTGCCTCGTAGAAACTTTCAGACACACAAAAGGCTATCTCCGGGTTGTAAAAACACAGCAAGCCAGGTATCAGTGACATACACCTATAATCCTAGCTATTCCAGGAGGCTGAGATCTGAGAATCATGGTCCACAGCCAGTCAGGCAGAAAAGTCCATTAGACTCACGTCCAATAAACTACTCAAAAAAAGTCAGAAATGGAGCTGTGGCTCAAATGGTAGAGCACTAGCCTTGAGTACAAAAAGGCTCAAGGATAGCACCAAGGCCATGAATTCAAGCCTCAGGACTGGCAAAAAATAAAAATAAAAAAATCATACAGCAAAGAATCTTTATTTGAAAGGCAGGCTCTAAGGAGGCAAGCATTTTTGATCTAAAGGTGCTTTCCCATAGCAACCTTATAGGAGACCCAAGATGAAGAAATGTTCTCAAAAAGAATATGGCTTTGGTTTAATGGGATGTATTGCTTTAAAACAGATATACTAGAAACTCACATAAATGTCAAAGCAACAAAATCAATTTATATGTAAAGTAGAAAAGTGTACAAAAATAAAAGGACTCTGTATCAGAAGTCAGCAAACTTGTGTCTATACACTATAGCTAGACTAACATCTGTTTTGATAAAAGTTTTACCGGAACACTATCATGCTTATCATATTGTATATGGCTGCTTTCATTTTTAACAGCAGAGTTGAAAACTAGTAATGGAAATAATATGACCATAAAGGTTAAAGTATTTACTACATAGCCTTCTACAAAAAAATAAAAATAAAAGTTTATTGACCCTTGTCCTAGACTCTAACTTTTTTATGGCAAGAATCAGAGTAAGTAGCCTATTTAGTTTTACACATAGACCATGTTCTTTTAATGGGAAGAGGGGGAAAAAACACAAATAGGGGCTGGGAAGGTGGCTCAGCAGTAGAGCACTTGCCTTGCATGCATGAGGCCCTGGGTTCGATTCCTCAGCACCACATAAGCAAAAAGAAAAAAGCCGGAAGTGGTGCTGTGGCTCAAGTGGTAGAGCGCTAGCCTTGAGCTGAAGAGCTGAGGGACAGTGCCCAGGCCCAGAATTCAGGCCCCACGACTGGACCCCCCCCCCTAAAAAAAAAAACATAAATAGGGAAGAACCAAGAGCCTTTAGAAACCCAGAGAGTAGAAGCCCCATTCTAGAAATTCAGACTCGACTTTAGAATTGCTATAGATCCGTGTTTACTGTGTGCCTCATACTTTCTTCATTTTGCAACAACATTGTCTGATGCCAATTATCTTTCATTATATAGAAAGCATATGGATAGCTGGTAACTTGCTTTGAGTTAACAGGTTTTCCAATTAATACTTGGAAACTATATTTGTACTACCACTCCTAAACAGCTTTATCTTCATCTGGATCTAACTTAAATAACAAAAACACTGTCCTCAAGCTGATGATGCAGGTATGTGGGTGGAGAAGCAACTGTATTTTCAAAGTGGGAGAAATGTGAATTCTGTGGGACAGACAGAAGTTTGACTGTAGTTGACTGTAGCCTCCAATAATGTCTGAAATTACATTATCTGCTCATTTAAAACATGACCTTGACTGTTGTCTATATCATCATTCCTGAAATCTAGGATTTATAATATACTTACTACTAAGAAACAATGCAAAAGTGAAAATACGTAACTTTCTTAAGTAGGTCAGAAGAAGCACTGTAGTTTCTACTTTATTTGCTGAAGGTATCCCTTCCCCCATCCCTTCGACTGCCTTCTGAAGCCTTCTGCTGCCATTGAAGACATTTATTCCCTTTAAAGCTACCACTAGGCTTTGTAAAGAGCCTACATGGGGTAATCTTGACGCAACATAAGGAAATAAGTACAGCTGATTCCTTTCCAAATTCCTGAGAAATAAATTTAAAGTGATAATAAAATGACCATTGTGATTTTAAGCACTAAGGTTGAGATAATTTGTTATGCAGGAATAGACTCCGACTCATTTAGTGGACTCTGGCTATTTTTTTTATTTACTGATAAGCTTTCTCTGCAAAGCACCGTGATATGCTAATCTATCTTACTTGTTTGACTTTTCTGTTTTACACTGTAACTATTAACACAAAGACTATACACTGCTATCATTCACTAATCTTCATCTGATTGTTAGCTACAAAAACAATGTTACTGATGAAAAATGTTGTTTTTTCAGAGCATTGTAGAAAAGTTTGAAAATGCTTTCTTTAAAGCTATTTGATTCAATATTTGTCAATGTTAGCCATCAGCTCCAGAAGAAACAATCTTTGCCCATGCTCTTGACCTGATGCTCTCATCCAATTATTACACTAAAGAGTGGGGAATGTTAGCCCAATAGGCTCCTCTCTCATAGCTCAGCATGCTCTTTCCCTAGGCAACACTAGGTCCATTTAGTAAAGGCAGTAAATGATTAGCCTCTACCCACTAACCTGAGAAGGCTCTCCTTTGGGATAGCTATAACAATATAAGGCAGCAAGATCCCCTAAATCTCACAAGTTGTACAGGTCACCAGTAAGGGCACTCTTTTGGGGCAGCTATAACCATATAAGGCAGCAAGATTCCCAAAACCTTGTAGATTATAAAAGGTCACCTGAGGCAATAGCTGGCACTTCTTCTCCCTTCTGAGAAGGGGTCTCGCCTGCCTCTTTACTGGCAATAAACCTTTTCTTTGTGCTTTATACCTGGATGTGTGAGTGGTTTTTCTAGTAAAGTTTAATTTACTCTAACAATCAAATATTTCAATCAGTAACAAATAGGGTTAGGGACATGAACAAGTGAATCCACAAAAAATCCCTACAATTAACTCAAATCCTAATATATTTTAAGTGGCAGATAACTCACTTCTATTTTGTGAGCTGTTGATAAAAGTTTTATAATCAGCATCTTTATACATATTCAAATCCTGAAGTCTCCAACTAACAGCAACACTGTAATGCCAATGTAGTTATAAAAATAAATGCTTTTGTAGCAGGTTTTTCCTATAATTGTGTGATTAAAACAGCAGAACTTTTTATATGAGGTTCCAATGGAAAAAAGTAAAAAAGAAAAAAGAAATAATGACTATTACAATGATAAGAAAATAACAAGTTTTCTGTTTAGCTTTTTTTTCTAACTATGCCATTCCCAATTTGGAAAATTAGTCAAAAACTGTAATTACCATATTATAAGCTGAATAGGCAGCTAAGATATTTCAAGATATTAATCTAGAACCACCCTTTTTTTTTCATATAAACTATGCCGTCCACTTAAAGTGTAACAGTTTACCCTTAATCCCCTGTAAAAACTCATCCCTAGATTTTTAAGAGTGATAGGAAAAGGACTCAATTTCAGCTTATAATAACAATGACAACCCTGATGTAGGATATTTCTTATTTTTATGGGATTTTGGAGAAATTAATGACTCAATAAATTCACATCCATAATTAGTCTCCCCAAATATCTCCCATTTCTAAGAAATGTCCTAACATCCTGATTGTAATTGTGATTAATCAGGTTAGTAATGCTACAGGTAAAGCTCATGCTAGCGACATTTTGTCTCTCCAGCAAGCTTCTACCACCTTACCAATACATAGGGCATTTACTGCTATTCTTCTTACCACGGTTTCTGACCTGTCAACCTGAGTGCAAGATCGAGCAATAATGCAGGTACTGTATGTCTGACACCCTTCCAATAATGAAGCAATAGGTTGTTGGTATAGAATTTAATATTGGGGTGCCTGACCACTTGGTTTAAAGGATTCATCTTGAAGGAATGGTTTAGATAATAGCCTGTAGGAAAAATAAGCGTCAAAGCACTTTGAATATTATTCATTATTGGGAAAAGCACCTAAAGTTAAACCTAGAATTCAAACACATGACAATAGTTTATCATGCAAACTTTAGATTAAATTAGTGACTTACAACACTACCTTTGTTTTTGTGACAAAGCCTTAAATTCAAGTCTTCTCATTCACGAAAGGCCATTAAGCCTTATCATAAGCATAAACAGATATAGAGTTAATGTGCATTTTAGTGTAAGCATGGTTGTTTTAACAGTCAGAGGAACAGATAAGACAGAGCTAGTCACCATTACCTTGGGCTTCTTCCAGTCATCCTGAGGTAGATATCATACAGGAATGCTGGGGCCTTATGGCTTACAGCAATCCAGTAATGATATAAAAGGTGATTGGAGGTTAGATTTACATTGGGCCGTCTGAAGGCCTGTTCGAGAGGATTCCTCTTGAAAGTGGAAATTACATGGTATTCTGGGGAAGAAAAGTTGTGTAACAGCTTTGATAATAACCATGTAATCAAGTTTTGAAAAAAAAAAAGTCATGTTTTTACACTGCAAAATATTTTCACCAAAGATGCCAGAAGGCAATCATTAAAAAAAATAAACTTTTCTACTCTCTGTTGTAGCTAAGAGAATATGGGTATTTGATACTGACTCAAGAAGTCTTTGAACTACCACTATTTTAATTTGTTGAATGAATTTTTTCTAAAATTCACTCTTAAAAAATCTTTTTAATGTTTTACCTATGTCAGTTTACAATGTCACTCTCTATATTTCACTTTTCACGGGAGCTTCTTTCTTTCTGTTCCTCTTTCCAGATTCTTATTACTGTACTCACTTAAAAAGAAAAGGAAATTACCATCCTTTGCTTATGAATGATTAATTTGCTTAATTTTGCATACATCAAACAAGCTTAAAACAACCCAAAACTAAACTACTGTAATTTATTCAGGTTATTTAATGCCAACACAATCAAACTTGGTATCTTCTATGGTAGTACTTTAATGGACACATATATCGAGATATTATCTAAAAAATAATGGTAAATTTGACTTTTTCACAAGACTTTACAGCATAATAAACTCAAAGTATTTATATATTCTTGAAATAGTATTACTTAAAAATAGTATAAAAGTACACGTTTCTTTTTCTTACATTCTCTAATGGTCAAAAATGCCATGGAAAAACCCTAGGAAAAATGTTATTAAATATTTACTTTTAAGAGAGCTGTGCATGGTGGCCCACGCAAGTAATCCCAACACTTGGGAGGTGAGAAGATTACAAATTTGAGGCCAGCCTGGGTTACATGTCGAGTTCCAGACCAGCCTGAGCTACATAGTTTGACCCTGTCTCAAAAAAATACATAGGGTAGGGATGTAGCTCAGTGCGGCTTGCCTGCCATCTGTAAGCCTTGGGTTCAAGTCCCAGTTTTTAGCTTGAAATTGAAATTGTTCTGCAGGGATAACAAAAATTATTCAATTAGAAGTAAAATGAGAGCTAAATAAATTACCAAATAATTGATTTAGCAACTGACAATGATTACTAAATATTATAGATTTCACTTTAAATTTGAGTCACCATCCAACAATTAAAAGCGATTCTACTGAACATTCTTAAATTATTTTATCTTTATTTAAGAACTAGTTAACATATACACACTACTGCTGCAGATCTGTGAATCTAAACAGATTAATAAATGTCACCAGAATATATTCTGGAAAAATGTATTCCACTTCCTAACTCCTCTATTTATAACTTTATTAACCACTTGATATACAAACTCCTGTAGATGGAAGTGATATTGCCTACAAATTGGCACAATCAAGTTTCAGGCTGCTCACAAGGGAGAATAAAGCACTGTTCCCGTGCCATAGACAATCTATGCGGTTGCTGCAGATGGCAAAAGGGTATAGTGGATAGGAATATACAGGCTATTTTTATGAAATATTATGAAAAATGTACCACAAAGCAGTGCTGCAGTGTAGCTTATTACTTCTAAAATGACTATTACAATTAAAACAAAAGGGTAATTTAGTGGCCTAAATGCCTCAAGGGTATTCTAGTACTAAAAACTCAATGACTATTTTAAATTGTTTAAGATACATTCTAACATTCAAAAACAGATAAAATCATACCAACTTCACCCCAGTGGAAAGGATTGGTGCTGCCTGTTGTACAATTATACACCATGATGTTTCTTGGTCTGCAAAAACAAAGATGAAAGTAATGAAACATAGAAGCAGACAAACTTGTCCAATCTAAATCTTACATAATATTAAAGTGGGAAAACACAAGGATGATGGGTACCGTTTCACTATTACATAAAAAAACTATCCTTTAAGGATTAGTTTTAATTTGATGACTATAACTGCCCTTTATCCCTCTTGTGCCCTAAAAAATAATAAATGCAGATTTTTTTCTTCCCACACTTTTCTTCCTTGCATTGTTATGAGTAGTGTGTTTCATTTATAAAAATAATAAATCAGAAATTTATAAAAATAAATCAGCTTTTCCTGTTTAATTTTCCTTGGAGACTAAGTCCCCTTTTACCAAAAATAAATATTCATAGGTTCATTTTCCTCCTTTTTTATTATTTAGTGACTTCAAAAATAAGTTTAGTAAGTTAATGGGAAACAAAGTTTAGTTATTATTTGCAAATGCTACTACTACCTCTTAGAAGGATTTTTAGGGGATAACAAAAGATCATAATTAAATGATGATTAAAGCTTCTCTAACTAGCTAACACATGTAACCATTGTCTATGAATTTCAATTCTTTATAAATGTCAAATTTATACCAAGTTTATATCACCCTTGGTGAGAACTTATTTTTCATTTTTAATTCTAATTAACTTGTGTATTCTTTCTTATAGTTCATGAAAATTAAGATTAATTCATTACTATCGATAGGCTGACTTGCTATTATTGCCTGTGATATACCAACCTGTACAGGTGGCAGTGATACTGCCTAGAATTATATAACTGTATGGTACTATCAGGACTAATGGGTTAATTAACATTAGTAGCTTCTTTTTCCCTTCTCAGTTACTATATATTTAATAAGCGACATTGTCACTTTATATACCTATTAACTCCGGAATACCAGGCTGCCGCAAGACTCGTGTTGACAACTACATCTACAGGAACAAGATCTGCAAGGGCATTGTTGGAGGCACGCATTGTTCGAAGAATTCCTTTCCCTGCCTTTGTTGAAATTAAAAACAACACCTTAAGATATATACGCCAAAGTGCGTGTGTGTATATATACATTCATATATATATACACACATATAAAGTTATACAAATATCAAATAAATCATGAAGTTTACTTACCGCAATAAAGAGACCACTTGGTCCATTAAAGTTATCAATCCATCCCTAATGCCAAAAATTGAAAAAAAGGGGAGGGAACTTAGAATTAATATAAACCTAGATTTATTGTTTGAAATCCAAACCTCAAATATACACTTAGTTTTCTTCCATAAACCAGAAAAATCTAGATGTAGTCCATAACACTGTTTCTAGTGACAATTAGAAGTAGTTTTCTTTTGTGAATATAAATGATTAAATAGGGATTACCTACTCTTTCCTAACTACAAAAGGAATTTCAAAAGGACTGTATACCATCAATTACCTTTGCTAAATGAAGCTTATTTACATTTGGTTTTATGCTATTTATTAATACAGTACCCTGACTAGGAAAAAATGATAGTAAACCCTCTGCCAATTTGCTGAAGAAAAGAGGAAACAATAATTATCAAAGCAACAAGAGATGCTATCATTTACTATCATTATATAGACCTAAGTATTTCCTGTATCTATTTATGTATTCATTTATATTTCTGCTTTCTTTTATTGTAGGAATTTTCAAATACCATAACATCTTGTTTCTTCTTAAGAGCAAGTTATCAAAAACAATCTCTTATACCTTTCTTGGCTTTTTGAGCAGAACAGGTAGAGATCTACCTCTTAGAGGGCCTACCTCTTTTCGGTAATAAAAAGAAAATGAAATCATGGTCTCTGCTACTTAAGACATCCCAATTTTTTTAATTTATCTTTAAAATGTTGCTCTATATTTCTATAAACCGAAGATAGCATTAAAAATAAAAGCATTAATAATACTATGTCTTCCTATGATCAGTTTTTCCACAGTAAGCCACATTCAGCAGTACCTCTCTGAAATCAAACCACTAACTCTTTTTATTCAGTTATGATTTAAAGTTTTCAATTCCAATTATTTAAAGGTTTCTAATAACTTACTGGAAAAGGTTCTTTCCAACTGGCACCAACAATCGACGGTCTTACAATTGCCACATTTAGCTTCGCTCCTTCTTGTTGTACAACGTATTCTGCCAATGCTTTCGTGTATATGTATGTATTAGGTCTATCTCCTATCAATTTTGGTGTGATATCATTTACTAGGCCATCATCCATCCATCTGGTGAACAAAAAAATGTATATAAAAGTATTTCCAGATGTTTTATTAAAGAATAAAAAATACTTCATTGAACATTGCACCTCCAAACCCATCGTTGCTCTGACTCAATGATTTAACAGTAACTTTCACTATCTTTAAAAATAGAAGATAGTTTCATTAAGCATCAATTTACAGATATTTCTTCCACAAATCCTTATCTGCAAGTTCAATATCCAAAAACATCTGAAAATTGTTCTTTCATAAATCATATGATAATATCAAAACCTTATCTCAACCGATTTAGGGAAGATTAAAAATACTATTTAGAGCTTAAATATTAATAAACTTCTTATGTGTTTGAACAGAAATGGCACCCCAGGCTAAACTGAAGTTATTTCATATTGTATCTTTCAAACTTACATATTACAGAGTACATAAATTTCCTTTACAAAGTTGAAATAAATCCCAAAATATATCTTGTCTCAATGTTTCAGATTAGGAATTTTAGATTTATAGATAACCACTTAACACAAAGTAACATGATAATTATATACATTTGTAATCAATATTTATAGTTAATATAAAAGGCCTAATAATCTACATAGTAAACCATTGAAATTGTATATCCCCACAAGTGAGACTTAACTAATAGCATAAACAAGAACAAGAATATTAATTAAACTGAAGGGAGAAAGCTATTCAATTCAGGAAAAATTCTACAGAAGAGAAAAGTTTTACAAACATGGATAGTTGAAAGGTGGGTAAACAACTTTGTGGGAGATTTTGGTCACTAGAATTACAGAGCAAATCCATGAATTATCTAAGGTTATATTTTAGTTAGAGAGATTCTTGTAAGTAAGGAATGAAGGAAGAGAGATTTCGTTTACAAGCTCTTTTTCATTTCCTTGCATATGCCAAGAAAAACAATATGCATTCATTAATGTCTACACTAACTTTCTCCCAGAGATGGTAAACACTCTGTCTACTAACCTGTGAGGAAAATGAAGTATATATTTAGGACCATCTGAGAAATAGTCATAAAATAGCCAGAGAATTGCTAAAAGAATTTTCAGTAATCTCAATTGTTTTTATAATCTGCCTCTTCATAATGATTAACAGGAAAGTCTTCTTTAATTTTTTTTAAAGGACTTGTGTGCTTATTTCAGAGAAAGCAGAGGATGGTAGGTTCAAAAGTGAATAGAATGTCTGAGAACAAAGGAACCTAAGGAGAGACAGAATAAGAGGAAAAACATCCCATGCAGAGATATAAAGATTAACAAATATGTCAAGATATAAAGAATGCTGGAAATATTTTTATAATTGTAGCCTATACAAAAGAACTTCTTTTTCTTTTTTTTCTTTCTTTCTTCATTTTTTTCTCTCCTAATGTTATTTGTTTCACATGGAAAAAAAGCATAGATTGGAGCAAATGAGAACTAGGACCATGGTGTATGCATACTTCATTTAACCCCCATTTGTCAAATACCAATTTATATAGTAATTACTGAAAGTAAAATGTACTTAACAGTATACTGTAGGGACAATGAATTAACCTCTAGGGACATGAATGAAAGGACTATAGCTCTTTTTCCCTAATAATTTAAAAGCTCTCTATAGATACTGAAGTAGTACTATAATAAATTAGAATCTTGCTATTAAATACTTGGTCTCCATAAGAAAGTATGACCTGCTGACCTGGAAAATAAAACCCCTAAAATCATGAAAATGATTCCTTGTAAAAAATAAAAGCCCTACACTGACATCACCAGCAAACGGATATAAATCTATACAATAAGAACACAGGTTAACAATAACTTATTGAATAAAGGAAGATATAAATTTTAAGTCCTGGGTACATATGTGTCAGTATCTGTATGTGTTGAAGAAGAGAATGAAAAACAGATAGACTTGGATCCAAAGTTTAAAACAATGTTTAAAATCGTAAAACAAACATACTCTAAAGAATCAATCAGCTTCTTGGGATCTACAGGGGGTGGATAGACTACTTCATCAATATGCTTCCGATTGCAGTAGGCATATGCTGTTGACACATGCATGAATACTTCCAGATTCTTCATTTGTTGTGCAAGGAGAATAAGCTGTCGCGTAGCAATCACGTTTAACTGAACAGCATCTCTATAAAAGGAAATGACAATGAAATATTGACAACCTATTTTAGTATTTGTTTAAAAATCTTATTTCCAGGGCTGGGAAGGTGGCTCAGTGGTAGAGTGCTTGCCTTGCATGCACGAGGCCTGGGTTTGATTCCTCAGCACCACATAAGCAGAAAAAGCCAGACGTGGTGCTGTGATTCAAGTGGTGGAGGGCTAGCCTTGAGCTGAGAGCTTAGGGACAGCGCCTAGGCCCAGAGTTCAGGCCTCACAACCGACAAAAAATATATTAACTAAATAAATAAGTAAATCTATTTTCAGTAAAAAAGATAGAAACAGAGGGATGTTTGTATCCTCCACCTGTTACTTTTGGAGCAGTTTGCGCTTTGAACTCAGAGCCTTTGTTTGCTAGGCAAGTGCTCTACCACTGGAGCCACACCTCCTGTTCTGTTTTTATAGCTTGTTTTTCAAATAGGGTCTCACACATTTGCAAGATGTTGGTGCTAGAGTGCAATCATCCTGCCTTCATCTTCTGAGTAGTTGGTATTAGCTGTACACTACCATTCCTAGTTAATTGAGATATGATCTTTCTATTACATAAGCTGGCCACAAACTGTGATCCTCCTCCCAAGTAGCTATGATCATAGGCTGGCAGGTTTTTGATTCTTTACAATTTAGCCTTTAGCTCTGACTTGTGTATTTTATTTCAAAATAAGTATATTTATTCTACCAGTTGTGTATAAAAACAAATTTTTTTATTATAAAATAAAACTGCACTGTAGGAATTAGAAAATAAAAATACAAGCTGTGTGCTAGTGGCTTACATCTGTAATACTACCTACTTAGGAGGCAAAGACCTGGCACATGGTAGTTCAAAGCTAGCCTGGGCAGAAAAATCTGTTAGACTCTGTCTCCAATTAATCAGAAAAATGGTGGCCTAGATGTGCCTCAAGTAGTAGAGTGTCAGCCGTGAGCAAGACAGTTGAGAGAAATCATAAGGCTTTGAGTTCAAGTCTTGGTGCTGGCTCAAACGATAGATAGACAGATAGATAGATAGATAGATAGATAGATAGATAGATAGATAGATAGATAGATAGATAGATAGATAGATAGACAGATCTACATAGAGAGATAAAAATAGATATATAGATCTACATCTACATCTCTCTAGATGTATATCCAATTAGCTCTAGATTTAGATATATAGCCATAGCTTTATTTCTGGTATATATACCCTTAGATAATTTCAGTCTTTTGCTTTTATGTTTGCATCCTGAAATCACACTGCGTTTCTTTTACATCTTTTTTAAAGATGTAAAAGTGAGAAAAAGCCAGGTACCAATGGCTCACGCCTATAATCCTGGCTACTCAGGAGGCTGAGATCTGAGGATCACGGTTCAAAAACAGCCTGGGCAGGAAAGTCCATGAGACTCTTATCTTCAATAAACCACCAGAAAACCTGAAGTGGCACTGTGGCTCAAGTGGTGGAGCACTAGCCTTGAGCTGAACAGCTGAGGGACAGCACCCAGGCCCAGAATTCAAGCCCCAGGACTGACAGAAAAAAAAAAGTGAGAGATTTACAGAGATTACTACAATAAATCTGTTAAAACAGTATATGTAAGATCCAAAATGATCTATACATTCCCTTCTTGGAATTCATGTAAAGTAAATTTTACAAAAGCAGGAACATATATTCAGGAAAGAATTCAATGAAGCATTCTACTAATAACAAAAGCACAGCGAGTCCAAATATTCACCATGAACGAACTGGTTAAATAAAGAATACAGCCATTCAAATAATCCTATAAAAACTATGAAAAGGTGGAAATCTTTATGAATAATACAAAAATGCATACACTGTGATGTAAAGCAGGATTATGAAGAAAGCTCTAGAATCAGACTGAGTTTAAATGTTGGTGTGGTCTACCTAAGAGCTAAGGTATAAAGCTATTCAATCACTTGGAGCCTCAGTTTCCTCACCTATAAATGGAAACAGTACTCAGCTTCTTAGATAATAAATTTAAGAGAACTGCAGTTTGAGACTAGCCCTGGCAAAAGTCAGTAAGACCTTACCCCCAAAGAACAAGCCACATATTGTGTGTGGCTCATGTCTATAATCTCAGCTACAGGAAAGGTATAGGTAGAGTGACTGAGGAAGAGGTCCAAAACTGGCTCTCAGGCAAAAGTACAAAACATTATCTGAAAAATAACTAAAGCAAAAGGGCTGAAGGCAGAGTCCAAGTAGCAGAACATTTACCTAACTAGTAAGTGCAAGTTTCTGGTATAAGCCCCAGCAATACTGGAGAATAAAAATAAAAATAAAATAGCAAGCAAGAACTTAGTATTATTCCTAATAGTCTCCAAAGAAGCAGCCAATGAATACTAAGATAAAGAATGGGTGAGTAGTTTTGTTTCTTATTTTGTAATGGTTGATTAAGAAATCTTTTACACCACATGGTAACCATAGTTGTTAATGCTGTATTATAGAAAATCACTAAAAGCAGATTTTAAATGTTGTACAGCAAAAATGTGAAGCTATGCATATATTAGCTCAATTTAGTCATTCCATGTATTTCAAGACACCAAGTGTTCTACACAATAAACATAAAATTTTGAATAATTAAAAATTAATAAAAAGGGGGATACAATACAAATAATAAAACAGGAAGACTATTACATTCCTGGTAATACTGCAAATTAGTATTACTCATCTAAAGGGAACTGTGAAAAAGTATCTGAATTACAGAAGTGCTGTATATCTAATTAGCCTAATTCTCAAAGAAATAACTTACTTGGACTCAGATTTTTCAAAAAAGAAATGAAAATTCAATAAGTTCATTATACAAAGTCAAAGTTACAGACTGTTATATATCAATATGACAATATCATGTCATTAAAATACTCAAATTATACACATTAAAAATTGAAAATATGGCTGGGCATTGGTGGCTCACACATATAATCCTAGCTACTCAGGAGGCTGAGATCTGAGGATGGCGGTTCAAAGCCAGCCCAGGCAGGAGAGACCGTGAGACTCCTATCTCCAATAAACAACCAGAAAACCGGAAGTGGCGCTGTAGCTCAAATGGTAGAGCGCTCACCTTGAGCTGAAGAGCTGTGGGACAGCGCCCAGGCCCAGAGTTCAAGCCCCAAGACCGACCAAAAAAAAAAAAAAAAAAAAAAAAAATTGAAAATATGGAAGTTGTTTTTTTATTTTAAATTTAAAAAGAAAAACTAGAAAGTTTATGTTCACAGTTAGGTAAAAACAATATACATTAACACAGAAATCAAAAGGAAGTTTTTACAAAAACTGAAAATAAGAAAGGCCAGGATATGGCAGATAGAATCTAGCCCATCTGATTTTATAGCAGTACTTTGATGTCTATCTTGTTTGCAAAACAATTAGAATGGGGAGGATACTGTTTGGGAAGAGGTATACTGAGAATATTTTGTTACAAGTTCCCTAGAACTGGACAGTGAGTTCTGGGTCACCAGAAACAAAGAGTAACTCATGAAAGAACACACACACACACAGAGTTCTCCTGTACCTTTTTTTTTTTCCTTTTAATAGTATCTGAGGTACTATTAAAAAAAAAAATCACTAGAAGAAAAATTTAACTGAAATTGAAGTGGTGGACTTAAAATCATGTGTGTACTTTCTTTTCCCTAGTAAGTATGTGTGTGTTTGGGGGTGGGGGTGGGAGGATGGTGATCTGCTCAAATGGATAGCCAGTAAGAAAGACATTTCAGAGAGAAAACTAGCTATAGGAGGATTAGGGAATGTGCTATTTTCTTTTGCAAAACAATGAGGATAGAGCAATGCTTTGGTCCAAGTTCACAAGGGATACTCTATTACTTATCTTGAGGATGGTGATAGTGTTTCTGGGTCATTTGAAAAGAAAAGAACCACTTGAGACACACACACGTCTGTGCCTTGCTTCTCTCTACTTCATTTGTACCTAACAGCCCAAATCTGAAGCCACTTTTGTACTCAGTTAACCTTACTCCATTTTGCAAGTTCATTTTTTCAGGCTCTTAAGTGTTAGATCAGAAAGTATTTAGTACTGAACAAAAATAATACTATCATTATATTTTGGCTACAATGAGTCATGAAAGCATTTTAAGACAGGCTTTTGGTAAATGACAGGTTGAGCAAATTATGATATAGTCCCATGCTAAAGTAGAAAGAAACCACTCCTTCCCTCCCAAACCCCCCCCCCACCCCCGAAAAAGAAAAATAAGCAACTTGAACTGATAATCAATTTTTTTGTTGTCCTCTACAGATAACCCAAGTTCTTCAAAAACCACTCCTGGGTCATATGTCAGATACTTAACAAGATTTGAAATGACTTCTTGCAAAGTACATTTCAATTAAGTTCCTTAAGCTATGTGTTTTATGGGATTTTTGTTTTGTTTGCCAGTACTGGGGCTTGAACTCAGGGCCTGGGCACAGTCCCTGAGCTTCTTTTGCTCAAGGTTAGCACTCTACCACTTGAACCACAGCGTCACTTCTGGCCTTTCCTGTTTATGTGGTACTGGAGAATCGAACCCAGGGCTTCATGAATGCTAGGCAAGCACTCTACCACTAAGCTACATTCCCAGCCCCTCAAGCTATTTTGATGTCTTTTTCCCACTCTTTTCATCCCAGAGAAAAATGACTGAATGAGATCCTATCACTGTTGTAAAGCCTGCTTAAAACAAACCAACAGCAAGCCTCACCACAGTAACATAACAGTAATGGATTATGAAATCAATCTCAAGGAAGAACAGTATCTTTTGGGGGGAAGGGGAGGGAATAGTTGTGGGACTTGAACTTGGGGCTTGAGTGCTGTCTCTGTGCTTTTTCACTTAAGGCTAGCACTCTACCAACTTTGAGCCGCAGCACCATTTCTGGTTTCCTGGGGGTTAATTGGAGATAAGTATCAGGGACTCTCCCGACTGGGCTGGATTCAAACTATGATCTCAGCCTCCTGCATAGCAGGTGTGAGCCACCAGTGCCCCAGAGCAGTACTTTTAAAGATGTTTCTAAAGCCTATTCTCAGAGTACTTGTTCTAAAGGTACAATCAAAATAAAGTCCAACAGCGACTCATCACACACACACAATACTCTTGTTAGAAATGAGGATTCCAGGGTGTTATTCCACATATAGAAGGTCAGAATTTGGCAAGTACAGCCCAAGAGTCTGTATTTTAAAACATTTTCCAGTTATTTATTTAATTTTATTTTGAGGATAGAAAAGGGCAGGTAATAGCTGTAATACTTTTGTTTTTATGCTAGACTTTTCTATGCCAATACTGAAGACAAGTTCGCAGGCCAAAAAAGAACCAGAACAACCAGTCAGCACAAAATCACCACCAAAAACTAGGATTGGGTCCATGCCCTTCCTTGCATTTTCAAGTAAATCTTAAGATTTAACACATTCTAAAGTTTGCAAAGCATTTCCTTAATCTTAATCTTTTCTAATCATAAATATTTACTTCTGTTTCTTTTGGAAACCTTCATCCATATACATGTTCTGGGCCTTTATAACCCAGACTTACCCCCATTTCTTTTGTTTTTTTTTTTTGGGGGGGGGGGTTTGGTTGTTGGTTTGTTTGGGGTTTTTTTGGTCAGTCATGGGCTTGAACTCTGGGCCTGAGCACTGTCCTGAGCTCTTCAGCTCAAGGCTAGCACTCTACCACTTGAGCCACAGTGCCACTTCTGGCCTTTTCTGTTTATGTGGTGCCGAGGAATCAAACCCAGGGCCTCATGTGTGCGAGGCATGCACTCTATCACTGAGCCACCTTTGCAGCCCAACTAACTCCATTTCTAAAACCTCAGATATAGTTTTCCCTAAACCATCCAAGCTTTCCTTAGACTATTTTTTTTGTCCTCATTATGGTATTCAGTTTCCTGTTACATCTCTACTCTCAATGGTACTGCTCCTGCCCTACCTTAGGAATACAAGACCTCATTACTACTTAAATAACTCTATTACCCTCACTTTTTGATAGTATGATTATCATTCTTGCTACCAATTTTTTACTATTTCAATATGTGTGTAACTTCTCTTGGTTTCTTTCCAAGATATTGTACATGATGTAGTAAAATCTGGATGTGGCCCCAACCTAGCAGTACAAGTTTGTGGTTTTGTGCCATTTTATACTTGTGGGTTAATTGAACATAGTTATGAAGAGTAACTGTTCTGAGAGTAACTATTATAGACCTACCTCCGGTATTTTAGAATGTCTAACCCAAATTTATTGTTGTCCTATTACCATTCAGATGTCAACACTCATTAAAATTGCTTTACAGAAACAGTAATTTTCATGTACTATCTAGAGGTAGGTCACTGAATATGCATGTTTCACAAGGAAGAGAAAAACAGTTAATATCTATCCCTTTCCCTATGATCTTTTCAATAAAACAAGAAATAATGAAAGAGGCCCACTTAATTGCAGCTTTGCTCATTACCTAAGGGGACCATTCACTACATTCCTACAAGTACTGTAATGTGGTCCTTCTTGTAAAGGTTACTTAGGTGAGTTTCACTCTAATTAATTCTGTCTATTAACAAGTCAAATTCCCCTTTAAGAGCATCTAATTTTCTCCTTTAAGTCAATGACGCCTAGACCACAATTAAATCTTTTTTTTTCTCAAAAACACACTAAGCTTCATATACCCATGTGAATTCTTCTTTTGATTATGGAAAAAATAATGAAAGATGGAAATATGGGAGGAAAATCTGTTACGGTGACCATTTAGTATTAATTAATTTTAGGAAAAAATAATGTACTGACTAAAATTGCAGACTACCATGTGTGGTGGTCTACATCCATCATCTCAGGACTTGGGTGGACAGTTTTAAATCACTTCCACTAAAATATAAAATTAAATATAGAATATACCTATTTCATTAAAATATAGTATTAAAATTAAATTTTCTAGTATGAAGTTCAAATATTACATAAATATCTGTACTTACCTTAAATTTTCATTAAATCTTACTGTAGCTGCACAGTGGAATATAATATTGGTAGAATCTATGATGGCCTCTTTATCTTCTTCACTAAGAGCCAGTTTAGGTTGGGTGAGTTCACTGTTGATTGCTATAATTTTCTCTCTAAAATCTGAATTTTCATCTCTCAATCTGTCAAAGAGCTTTCAAAGAAGGAAAGTACATTTTTGGAATATTGTTTTTTCCACTTTCTAACATACATTACATATCCTCTCCTCTTTTACCTACCAAGAAATACTATTTAAAAAAAAAAAACTTACCAAAATACAATTCCTAAGTGCTTTTCTTAGAAAAAACACCCATTATCCAAACTTTATAGATATGGAATTTTGAGACTCAAAGACCTCAGGCAATGTGCCACCAAGCCAGTTGTCTGCAAATCAATATGAACTAGAAAGGCCTTGAGTAATTATATTATTCCTCAAAACAGACATCATTGTAGACATTAGGATAAACTTTAAAATGTTCACTCAGATTTTTAAATTCCAAACCTTAATTTATCACTTTATGTAATACTTACTTTGCTTTTATTCTCCAAAGTACATCTACATACATATCTTTAGTATCTATCTTCCTTCTAACATTCCTCACTATTTCACTCTTCCCTGGGTCCTTCTTAAATAGAAAAAGATTTAACTAAATATTTAAGAAAACAAGGAAATGGACTTTCCTTCAAGTTTAGATGTTGGTGGTAAAAAGTATATGAGTGCCTGGACAATGAGAATGCAGTGTTATAAGATATAAAAAAGAGGACTAACACATAGCAGTTAACTAACTTAATACTTATTAAATGGAATAGGAAAAATTATTTATCCAGCTTAAGAACACTACATATAGGCTGTTCTCAGAAGAAACATTCGAGCTGAGATCTGATGAGGGAAAAGGGGCCTTGAGATTATATAGTTAGAGGCAACAACACCTGGACTTGACCAATTACTGGATTTGAAGGGTAAGAAGTGCAGAAAATTGTGTTAGGGCAGGAAGTACATCTATTTTGCTAAGTAAATTATCATATATCAGAGAACCTGGCAAGGCAGTCTTTATAAATATTTGTTAAGTGAATAAATTCACTAGATTGGAAACACTGTAAAAAAGTCAGTACAGTTTTGAAGATTCAAGTTCAGTCTTAGAAATGGTTGAGTTGGTTCATATAGTGCCTATATGAAACCTAAGAAGAAAGGTCTAAGTAGAAATGATTGACTTTCCAAAGTAGAATTAACTTCCTTATTCCCTTTTAGTTGTGAAATCAAAGCCACTTGTGGGGAAAGAAAAGCAATAAGCAAAGCACATAGCTCCTTGACTTAGCTGAAGATGAAAACCAAACACCTGGTGGGATGTGAGAGAACACTATACTTAATATCGATGGTGACAAGATGGTGGTGTTTGGCCACTCTGGGAAGTGATACGAGAAACTATATCTTGCACTTGGTCCTTGATGAAGAGGTGTGAGCAATTAAAAAAAAAAAAAAAGAAATGATTGACTTTGTAGGTCTGGAATTCTGAGGGGAGAGAGAAAGACAGACCAACATAGATGGTACTAATCACAGAGTAGAAGAGATCATCCAGATAGCAACAGCAATGAAAACCTAAGATTGAAACTAGCTATTTTCAAGGACTAGCATGGTGCCACAAGCCTCTAATCCCAGCTATGTATGTAGTGGTTTAAGGATAGCCTGGGTAAAAAAATTAGAAAGACCTTATCTCAAAAGATCAGGCTGGGGTAATATATGCTTATAATTCCAGAGGCTAGAGACAAATCAGGAGGTTCAAGACTAGATCAGGAAAAAAGTTATGTAAAACTCCATTTCAACAAATAAGCAGTGCATGATAGTGTTGTGTCTGTCATCCCACTAGTCAGAAGATAGAGGTTGGAGAATCCTAGCGCAAAGATGGCTTCCAGAAAAAGCAGGAGAGACTATCCCTGAAAAATAAACCGAGTAAAAGGACTGAAGGTATGGTTCAAGTGGCAAAGTACTTGCCTCATGAGTTCAAATCTAACTTAAAGCCAACCATTCAACTCACATAAAACAAAGCAGGTTTTGTAAGCACCTCACTGGACCTAGTAAGAAGAGATCAAGGCCTAGGATAGAAACACAGTGGGTTTTTTGTAAGTACTAATTGAGCTTAGAGCTTTCTAATTCAAGCTTACAGTCAATGAACGTCAGATGAATGCACTCATTTTGAGAGAATTTACAAGCAAGCATATTTTAATGTTAAGATAATTTTATTCTAGCTTATTTTGTTTTTCTTATCGGTTTTTCTAAAGGTATGAAATGTGCTATTTTATATAACCTCTTTGTCATCTGTGAAAAGGGAGTAATGTCTTCGTTACCCCCAATACTGTTATGAGGAGCAATTCTGGTTCTTAGAAATTTTGAAACAAATCAAACATAATTTCACATACAACAGGTGGTTCAAAACTACCTAATTATTACCTGAAGACTACTATACAGTAATAACAAATAACCTACCTCAAATATTCTAAAACCATACTTTAAATGTTTTAATCAAAAGGTTATTAAAACTTATTAGAAAATGTTTCCCATTATAGAAGCTTTTTTGCCTACTTATTTGTAAATTGTATCCAATTTATTGCCGTCTTTTAACAATTTAGCTACAATGTTTTTCAATAATGATTTTAGGATACTGAAGAAATAAAACCAAGCTGGTGATGTTTACCATAATCACATGCACAAGCACCTGTTTTTTACTCCTGCCAATGATCATTTTCCACACTTACCTTGCTACTAAGGATCTCTTCTACCCGCTCCTGGGGTGTCTGTCCAGCTTTCTGCCTCACCAAAACGTATACTGAATTCACCTTAGGACAAGACCTCAGTAACTTTTCCAAAAGCACCTTTCCTAGGAAACCAGTAGCTCCTGTGAGGAGGACATTCTTGCCTTCATAGTATTCTGGAATTGAAACCATTTTGACCCTAAGAGAAACAAGACAACTTCACATTAGTTAAAGGATTTATGTTCAATCTCACAAAAAGAAAAAATCTCATTAGTCACATATTTTAAAAGAATGACATAAGTCAAGATTGACTATTAGCAAAATGGGACTCTAACCTCTGATTCATTGTAGTACAGTGCTAAGAAAGAAGAAACTGCAGCTTATTCTAACCTTGTTTATCTCATGGGTTACCTTGGACAAGTCACCTTTTCTGGGCTAATGTTTCTTTAATGTACTAAATGTTGTCAAAAATGCCTTCTAACAATAAGAATCCAAATCTTTATTCAATCTCAGTTAAGCCCTAAAAACAATGGAATGGTGTTCTTCTCTTCCCTAAGGAATTTAGAATAGAATAACACTGAATAGAAATCAGCAGTAAGACTCAATTGTCTGGCTAGTATACACTGGAGGTGTTATGTATACCTATGATTATCAGTCCTTTCTCCTACATGTTTATTGGTTACAATAAATCCAAAATGGTATTTTATTTCTCTTCTGTAAAAAAAGGCATAATACATAGGCTAGCTTAACCTTCCAATCCAAATCCCACTGAAACAGTAGAAAGGATCCACTAACAAAATAAATGAACAGCCATGACAAATGAGGTGGGGGAGGGAGGCAGGATACATGCAGTTAGCCAAAAATTAAGTGCTTGTTAACAGTATAAGCTGCTTTATTTATACAACAGAATATCTGGAAACAACGAAAATGAAGGAACTATTGCTACATACAACATAAATATATCTCACAAAAAGAAGACTGGACCATCGTCTGACTATCCAAAGCCAAAATCTCTCCACCTAGCCTCTGGGAGGAGTTGATGACCCATAACCCTCTTGTTTTTCCACCAAAAAACTTTACTGGCGCTAAATATTTTTAAAACCCAGTTTCTAGAGGTTAATGACACACTATTCCAGTTTCTTGGGAAATCCTTCCTTTCAGACTCCAATCAAAGTCTGAGGGCTTGGGACTCTCAGGGCAGCCATTCTTTCTTGAGATGCCTGCCAAGTGTCCCCTCTCAAGTGTGTACTTTCACTTTGTTCTGCAGTAATAAACCTGTTCCTGTTAAGTCAAAAACAAAATAAAACAAATTAAAAAACAAATAGGTTGACTATATGTCCTGCTCTGCTTAGAACTAGATTGAGTTATGGCCAGTATGATGGTAAATGCTTATATTTCCAGCACTCAAACTTAATTTTTAATAGAGTCCTCTTTTCACAAAAAAAATGTCTCAATTACAAGAGAACTCTAGTTGTAAACTGCTTCAGTTTACAACTTCAATAACTGAAGGCCTAATTAGAGCTACATAATATTAAAGTTAAAATGCTAATAACTTCATATGAGAGATATGAAAACTAATTCTATAATACAAGTAAAATCTGATAGCTATTAATGAAAATTACATACTAGATTTGTTTGTTATAGCTAACTTCCTGAGCATTTTCTTTGTTGTTGTTGCTGTCAGTCATGGGACTTGAACTCAGAGCCTGGGCACTGTCCTTGAGCTTTTTCACTCAATGTTAGCACTCTACCACTTTTGAGCTACAATGCCACTTCTAGTTTTTGAGTGGCTAAGATAAGAGTCTTCCAGGGACTTTCATGCCCAGGCTGGCTTTGAACAGTGATCCTCAGATCTCCATCTTCTGAAGAGGTAGGATTACAGGCATAAGCCATCGGTGTCCAGCTTCCTGAACATTTTCTGGTATGAATTTTTTACAACAAATATTAAGCACAAATGAGTTACCATACTTCATGAGTGGAAATAGAGTTCTTATAAAAGGGACTCTAAACCAGGGTAGTGGCTCACACCTATAATCCTAGCTACTCAGGATGCTGAGATCTTGAAAATTGTAGTTCAAGGCCAGCCCAGGCAGGAAAGTCCATGAGACTCTCATCTCCAAGTAACCATCAGAAAACCAAAAGTAGAGCTGTGGCTCAAAGTAGTAGAGCCCTAGCCTTAAGCAAAAAAAGCTCAAGGACCATGCCTAGGTCCTGAGTTCAAGCCCCAGGACAACCAAATACTAATCATCATCATCATCATCATCATCATCATCATCAGTGATATCTTTAGCTGAACAGACATAGACCAAGCAATATGACAGACAGGTGCTGACACAACATCATTCATGATACCAGCAGTAAATGAGATGAAGTTCTATAGGTGCATCAATAATCTCATTCATGAATGTATTAACATGCTAACAGAACACATACAATATACAACAAACATTCAAACTATCATCAGAATTAGAACAGCTAGAAAGATACTGTTCTACACAGAAAACAAATCTCATCTCAGTACTGGAAGATCAGGTTCAGCCAATATATAAACTGCTTCCTGATAAATAAGGTATGCTTGGTTGAAACAAACTTTCTAGCTTACTTAGTTAATAGCAAAAGATAAACCTTAGGGCTGAACCTAGAAGGTCAGAGTTGGACCCATAATTCCTTCATCTCCAAAGTACATAGATCCATACACCTCTATCTCAGAGCATTTGTGTGAGAATTAAGTGTCATAAATATGCTAAAAACAAAAACAAGACGAGTTGGTTGCTGGTGGCTCAGCACCTATAATCCTAGCAACTCAGGAGGCTGAGATTTGAGAATTGCAGATCAAAACCAGCCAGGCAGAAATATCCCCATGAGACTCCTAACCACTTAGAAACTGGAAGTGGACTGTGGTTCTAAGTGGTTGAGTACTAGGCCTTGAGCAAAAGAGCTCAGGGATAGCACCCATACCCTGAGTTCAAGCCCCACACTGACAAAAACCAAAAACCAAAAACCAAAACTCTCAAAACTAGAAATATGATTACAATGCCATATTCATTTTCTCTTTATATCTGTGACAGTGTGATCCTTCAGCAAATGGTATAATCCACAATATTTCCAAAATAGTCTGAAAAAAAAAGTCTCCTTCCTTCCCTCTCTACTTTCCTGATAAAAGTTTTAATTCTTTCTTAGCCAAGAATTATTTAGGCTCAAAAAAATAAAGTATTATCCAAGTAGGATCAAAAGCTATTTTGTCTCTGGATTGACATGCATACATACTCTTACTGACTGGAAGTCTTCAAATTTACTTATCAGTATTATGAGAAATACCTAACCATTACCTAAGTTAGGAAATCAGGTTTTATCGTCACAGAGCAATTTTAGAGGTACAACATATGCATGAAATCCCTCTAACCACTGTTGTTCTTAAACTTGTAGTCAATAATACAGAGCAACTAGAGACATCATAATGTTACTAATCATTTACAAAAACTATTTATTTCTTCTTGGGAATACAAGATACAAACATACACAGACATAAGTGGAAATGTCATGATAAAATCTCCCCCATATCAAATATATTGGCACCAAAATTTCAAGGAAGTATTATTTGCAACATTCTAAAAGTGGAAAAGTATCAACAACCCACCAGCTGTATAACATATAAATTCTACACAACAATGAACTTAAAAGAGGTCTCAAATATTAGCTAAAGAACCCAGATATAAAGGTATATTTATTTTTATTATAATATTTAATATTATACCTCACACCTTACCCTACTGAAGATTATAGGGGTGAGCCAGCAAGAAGTTTATTTATTTATTTATTTATTTTTGTTGGTTATGGGGCTTGAACTCTGGGCCTGGGCACTGGCCCTCAGCTCTTCAGCTCAAGGCTAGCACTCTACCACTTGAGACACAGCACCACTTCTAGCTTTCTGAGTGGTTATTGGAGAAAAGAGTTTCACGGACTTTCCTGCCTGGGCTGGCTCTGAACCATGATCCTCAGATCTCACCCTTCTGAGTAGCTAGGATTACAGGCATGAGACACCGGCACCCAGCAAGAAGTTTATTTTTTAAAGATGTTATTTCCTACATTAAAAAGTGCTATATCTTAATGTCCTTCCCTGAACACATTATTTATACTCTTATAAGAAGCAATCCAATTTTTACTCCTTTTTTTATTAGTGTTTATTAACTGAACAAAAGGATTTCACTGATATTTCCATACATGCACATAATATACTTTTTTCACTACAAATTTACTTGTTTATTAGTATTGTGAGAAACACCTAATTAACACCAACAAATAAATATATAAAACTGTAAACATTTTATACTTCATAAAATGATCTAAAATAATACATATTTATATAAGACTATTTGTTCAGGTGCACAGTAGAGAATGATTTTATAATTTCAAGTAGGTTATTCAAATGTTTTCATTTCAATGTATATAAAAATATTCCCAATATATAGAAACTGGATTTACTAATGGTTGTACATGTTATCTATTTGAAAAACATGTGAAGTAGATATGGATTCCCACTATTACTTTCTTATTCTATCCCCCCCACCCTTTTAAAGTAAAAGGAGGGATTAAAAAGGTAAAAACAAAGCACAACCAAAAGTACTTGAAAGTACAAATTTTTCTCTCAATTAGCCATTCTTTACTACCTGTCTTAACTCACTTTCAGCCTTACTTAGAAAAAAAACTGATAAATAAGACAAAATTGTAGTAAGGGTACTCCTGCTAATCTTGCTAAACGTATTCTATTTCTTTATTAGATTACAAGCATTTTAGATTAAAAGCCATATAGTTACTTATATATAAAAGTATTGATGAATAAACTTTGAGTTTTCTTAGTGAAGTTTGACAGGTTTCCCTTCTTGGAATAATGTTGAGATTGACATGGGATGTACTTCTCTTCTATGTCCTGAGGGACTGCTTCCTTAGCAATGTTTTCATGTTCATAAAGCAGTCAAGTGCCCAGAACTACCCAATATGGTACTGTAGTCAAGTGGAGACTGGTGATCTATATGTAGCTTCCTATATTGTGATTTACTACACACAATAACTGAGAAAATATCTTTATTTTTTTCCATTTCGATGCATGCTATTTAATATGATCAGAGGCCAACAAAGGATCTTTATAAAGACTCAGTTTCACGTTTTAGCTGCTTTAAATTTATTTAGAGAATCTAAGCACTGAATATGAAAGTCTCAAATTGGGTATCTAGTCATTCAATCTAGCTTTCTATAAATGTTGACTACCTATAGCTATTCCTAAAAGTAGCTTCTATTGTTTTCTTTTTATTAATACTAGCTCCTCTACATCTTTAGCATGCGAATGAATTCATAGCAAAGCCCATTTCATGGACATTATAAGGTCAACAAATGAACAAAGAATAAAATATTTTGCCTATCTTGTAAACTTTTATTTAACTTTTTATTTAACACAGCCACATGCAAATCTGCTGTCATTGATTCTCTAATTCTGTTTATCTTATTCTATACCTCAGCTGGAAAACTACTTGGCAGGAACACTGAAGAGAAATGAAACAGTAGAAAATTAAGCTAAATGATTTCTTACTGCCCCTTAGAGGCATGACTTAAATAAAAGAAAAATAACTTGAAATACCTTTCTAAAGAAAGGATTAAGGCCATGATATTCTAAACTAGAAGTTGGCAAAGGTTTCTGAAAATGTCTGAATAGTAAACATTCTTAATTTTGTGGGCTTTTCTCAGTACCAACTTCTCAACTCTACTATTATAGCATAAAGGCAGTTTCTGTGGTTCCAAAATGTTTGGCCCTACCAAAATTCCTGCTAAAGTTAAATCCCCATTGTGAGTTACTGAGTAAAAAGTAATCTATTATGCTTAGAGGTGGGGACTTCAGGAGCTGAGGATTAGAGTCATCAAGGGAGAAACCCCATGATGCATTAAGACAGAAAGATATTGGAGGAAGTGGTGCTGTAACTCAAGTGGTAGAGCGCTCGCCTTGAGCTGAAGAGCTGAGGGACAGCGCCCAGGCCCAGAGTTCAAGCCCCACGACCGACCAAAAAAAAAAAAAAAAAGAAAGATATTGGAGGATAAGAAATTCACATACACTTCCTGTCTCTTGTTAGGTGATGGCTTGCACTGTATCACCTTGAGACTCTGCCTACAGAAGACCATCACCAGATGCAGTCCCTTGAGCCTTACAACTGTGAGATAAACAGTTCCTTTATGAAGTCACCCAGTGTGAATTTACAATAACATTTCATTTATAATATAATTTCATTTATAATAACACAAACAGACTAACATAAGGACCACAGACAACAAATGGGCATGGCTATGTTCCAATAAAACTTTAAATACAGGGGCTAGGAAGGTGGCTCAGTGGTAGAGCACTTGCCTTGCATGCATGAGGCCCTGGGTTTGATTCCTCAGCACCACATAAGCAAAAAGAAAAAAGCCAGAAGTGGTGCTGTGGCTCAAGTGGTAGAGCACTAGCCTTGAGCTAAAGAGCTAAGGGACAGCACCCAGGCCCAGAGTTCAGGCCCCACGACCGGACCCCCCCCCCCCCCAAAAAAAAAAACACTTTAAATACAGGAAGCCAGTTTGTAGGACATAGTTCGCCAATTCCATTCTCAATAATGATTTCCAATATTCTGCATTCAGAAACATAACCTATAGATGAAAAAAAGCATCAATGGAAAACCAGTGCTGTCTAAAAACACATTGTGATTTCACTACTACTATTCTTATAAGACAATATACAGGAAGATGACCATGTGACAATAACAGCAATGATTGTTCCCAGCTACAATGCTGGAAACAAAGACTGACCTGGCCTGGCACCAGTGGCTCACTCCTGTAATCCTAGAGACTCAGGAGGCTGAGATCTGAGGATTGTTCCCTCAGGAACAATGACACCTTGATTTCTATCATCTACAGTCTCGAGACAACAAATTTCTGTAATCTTGTTTTCATTCTAGTCCTGGGGCTTGAACTCAGAGCCTATGTGCTGTCTTGAGCTTCTTTTGCTCAAGGCTAGAGCTCTACCACTTGAGGAAGAGCTCCATTTTTGGCTTTTGTTGTTGTTCTTAGTTTACTGGTGATAACAGTCTCATGAACTTTCCTGGCTGTGCTTGCTTCAAACCTCAATACTCTGATCTCAGCCACCTGAGTTGTGTGAGTCATTAGTGCCTGACAAACTTCTGTAATCTTTTTTTTTTTTGGTCGGCCGGGGCTTGAACTCTGGGTCTGGGCGCTGTCCTTCAGCTCTTCAGCTCAAGGCGAGTGCTCTACCACTTGAGCTACAGCGCCAATTCCGGTTTTCTGGTATTTTATTGGAGATAGGAGTCTCACGGTCTCTCCTGCCCGGGCTGGCGATCCTCAGATCTCAGCCTCCTAAGTAGCTAGGATTACAGGCGTGAGCCACCAGCGCCTGGCAACTTCTGTAATCTTAAGTAGTCAAATTTGTAGAAACTTTGTTAAAACTTCTCTAGGAAACTATCAGAAGGCCAAATACCATAGGACTACAATTATGGCCCAGAACAAAAGGATTTCTAAAGATGATTCATACACTTTTTAAAATTATATACATATATAATAAATATACATAAAGACATTTGTAGTTACAAAAAATACACTATTAAATGGAAGAACTTTCAAATGGGTACAAGAAATAGCATAAAGTTTTTCAGGATGGCTTATGAACATGTACTGATTACATATCTATATATTTACAAATCTCAATATGTAATAGCAGATGCAGGCAAAGTAGTATTCTGGTTATCTATCACTATACAACAAAATTACTCAAGTCTTTTGCCTCTCCCAATGAGGTATTTTGAGCTTCCTTATACAGAGTAATTACAAGCTAAAGTTAATGGCTTAAACATCAGAATTCCAATAAGCTAGTAGAAGCTCTTTAACCTTTTCTGACCTAGTCTTGAAAGCCATCACAGTGTAACTTTTATCATGTTCTATTGCCTCTAAGTGATCTGAAGATAGGCCAAATTCAAGAGACCATAAACCTTACCTCAGGATGGTTGAGTACCCTGGTGGCTTTTAAATGGTACAACTGTGCCTCTAATTTGTATCTCTTGGTGCTGACTACTCTTGAGTAATGGACTAATAGGTTTTTTTGTATAAGAGTTTACAAGAAAAATACATGAAGACAGATCTTCATACCTTTGAATTCTGAAAGCTAGAGTTCATACCCCTGTAGTACTGTAGCTGCTGACAGTTACCTTGAAGCCTTGAAAACCAGCCTTTTCGTCAGGGCTGGGAGGTGTAGCTAGCTCAGTGATAGAGAACTTGCTCAGTATGCACAAGAGCATGTTTTCCAACAAAAAGCTTTGCAGTTTTTCCCAGTAACCTGTATACCATAATAATTCTGAAGTTTGTGTATTCTTTCACAATGCACACCAATCATTGTAACCATGAAACCAAGTATCATGAGCTCAATACAAAAAGATGTCTGGCCAAAGTAGGACTTACTTAGAACCCTCTGGGCTCCTTAAGGAAGACAGACCACTTCAAAAGGATCAGCACTACCTCTCCTGTGCTCCTCAAGGTGACTTGGGAGTAATCAGTAGTCTCTGGGTCTCTTCTTCAGTCACCAAATCTGTGAAAGGACAATATCGTCATTTAGTTTAACAATCATAATTGGTTTTATTTCCTATTCTATAAAACAACACTTCATTCTATAAAACAAAACAAGTGCTCCAATAGACTGAGCAAAAGAGGCTCTGTTTGTTTCTCTCTCAGTAGTTTTCTGCTTTTATTTATTTATTTTTCTTTCCCTTGAGATGAATTCTGACTATGTAATACAGGCTGGCATTCAACTCAAGAACTTCCTGCTTGGAGGACTAAGTACAGGTGTAATGCCACATGCCCAGCTTAAGCGGTCAGGTACTTTTGGGATTTTCTTTTCAAGTAGTACTAAGCTTAAGTCTAGGAGGTTATACTGTCTAGTAACACTCCAAGGCACACTCATAGCAGTTTTTTGCTTTTAGTCATTTTTTAGAAAGATGTTGTGATTTTGCCCAGGGCCAGCTTCAGACCTATCATATGATAGGTCTCTCATATAGATAAGGCTATAAGTGCCAGCTACCCTTGGCACTAGCTTATTTAGATTGGGTTTGCTAATTTTTTGCCTTAGCTGGCCTCAAATCTTGATCTTTCTGCACTGTGTATTTGGGATTACAGATTTCCCCCAGAATCAAGAGTTTGATTTTATGAAAGAAAGAAAGAAAGAAGGAAGGAAGGAAGGAAGGAAGGAAAGAAAGAAAGAGAGAGAGAGAAAAAGAGAGAAAGAGAGAGAAAGTGAAAGAAAGAGGAAGGAAGGGAGGGAAGGAGAGAGGGAGGGAGGGAGGCAGGAAGGGAAAGAAAATGAAAAGATGATGAAGCAGAAACACAGAATGTGATTGGTGATTTTAATAAAGTTACTTTCCTTGTAAAGTGGAAAAGGTAAATAGATTAGAAAAATAACTAACTGGCTAACATCAGGTTACTTAGAGAGTCAGGGGTATGGATCAGTGGTAAGAATGCTAGCCTAGCCTTCATGAGTCCCTGGGTTCAATCTCTAGCACTACAAAATAAATCAGGCTAGTTAATGTTTTCCTTATTTGTAATAAGGCAGCGATAACTTTACTATCATATCAAATGAAACTAGGCTATTTGGGAAATATGGCTGTTACTGGTCTAATCCAGATTTCTCAGAAATCACACAAGCAGCTTAGTTTCTGCTTGGTGCTATGGAACTAGTATATGAGTGATTCCACTTTGATTTTCAGTCTGGTATGTTAGGGCATAGTATAAGACCTTAATCCAAACAGTGACCTGCTGTGAATTTTTTTAACAAACAAGACTGATACAAAAAAAAAAAAAAAAGAGCTGTTTCTTTTAGTTAAGACTGTGAAGTACCCTCTCTGTTAGTATACACTGTTAAGATTTCCTCTTTGGAGCCGGGCGCTGGAGGCTCAAGCCTGTAATCCTAGCTACTCAGGAGGCTGGGATCTGAGGGTCACAGTTTAAAGCTAGCCTGGGCAGGAAAGTCTGTGAGACTCTTATCTCCAATGAACTACTAAAAAACTGGAAGTGGTGCTGTGGCTCAAGTGGTAGAGCACTCGCCTTGAGCTGAAGAGCGTAGGGACAAGTGCCCAGGCCCAGAGTTCAAGCCCCACGGCGGACCAAAAAAAAAAAAAAAAAAAGATTTCCTCCTTGGGGGCATATCTGGAACCAGAGGTCCAGTTAATGTCTTTTCTACTATATTTTGATAACTATAGATTTTTTAAATTAGTGACAAATAAAATTGCATATGTTTATTATATGCCAAGAAATGTTTTAAACCATATATACACCATGGATTCTTTAGATAGTGTTTTGGTTAAAGCTCAACATAAAACTTCTTATGAAAATAAAATATAAGCGACAAATAAAAATCCTAAATGCAAACTCGAAGTGTACAAACTAATTACTGTAGTTAAGTACAAATAATGGATGATTTTTTTCTTTTTTCAAAAATTAAGGCTTATCGGGCATTTTTCCACAAACAAAAGAATAGCTCTAGCGTCTTGGTTAACATTGCTTTCTTCAATAAAAGATGCTAGTGTCCAACACTGTTCTAAGCACCCATTGAAGTAGATATAATGGCCACTCTGTTTGCCTACACAGGCACTGATAGAACAATATCTAACTGCCCTATTTTCACCAATGTCTAAGGTATTTCTTCTTAGTGAGTTCATTAGTTCTCAGGCCACTGCATAACTATTTTGTACATTAATGTACAAAACTGTTGCTCCATAGCATGGTACTTTCAAAGGCCTAAAATATGCCTAGGACATTATTCTAAAAAATGTTATGTTTTATATGTTCAGCTCCTGTATCAGGGAAGAGAAAGGAAAAAGAAAGAAGGGGAAACAAAAAAGGAAAGCAAAAAGGGAAAGGGAAAAGGATAGGGATGGAAAGGAAATAGAAGGAAGGAAAAAGGGAGAGAGAAGAAGGAGGGAAGAGGGAGGAGAAGAGAAAGGATGGGAAAGGAGAAGAGAAATCAACTTCATCTAAGAGGAAATTTTAATATGGCATTAAAATCATATGCTTTACAGAAATCTTAAAAATTGCAGTAATATCAATTTTCTTTTGTTCCTGTTTCTAAAGTTCAAGGCCCCAAACTGATAGGGTAATAATTTCTCTACTATAAAGCCTATCAGAAAGGGCTGTGTTCACTTTACACATAGCTTGTTAATACAGAATAATAAATAGGAAAAAATGTCCATAATAGCTCACGTAATTACATTATTGAGATTGGAGGGGGAGGTAGCCCACTGTTTGGAAAAATACATTTTATTTTAGGGAGAATACATTCATTTAAAGAGTATTTCCCTTTATTTTTTAAGATAAAACTATTATTCTCTCTTTACTCCTTACTTTAATAAAAATGTTTTCATATTAAAATAAAAAAATGTATCGTAGCTGGGCGTCTGTGGCTCATGCTTGTAATCCTAGCTACTTAGGAGGCTGAGATCTGAGGATCAGGGTTCAAAGCCACCCTGGGCAGGAAACTCTGTGAGACTCTTATCTCCAATAAACCATCAGAAAATCAGAAGTGGCACTGTGGCTCATGTGGTAGAACACTGGCCTTGAACTGAAGAGCTGAGGGACAGTACCCAGGCCAAGAGTCCAAGCCCCACAACTGACCAAAAAAAAAAAAAAAAAGATGCATCCTATTATTATTATAGTATTATCAGAATGAAACAGTGTTCAGGTCACAATGGTACACTAAACTTTTAAGTATATTACTAAATATGGATCTTTCAAATTTTGCAAATACAGCAATCAAATATCCTATTTTGCTTAAAAATCCATTAAAAGTAAATAATTCAAATTACTCAGTAAAACTGATGTTACATTAAAATGTATCTTGTTTATCTGGAATAGACTATACATAGATTATAGGTTTACTCAAAAACTTGCCTCATGTAAATTACTAATTATATATCATGTGTAGTTTAATTCAAGTCCAATTCACCAAAAGTAATCTCTCAAAAATAAGTAAAATCAGAATTTTGCTAACGTATGAAGTGCTCTGAAGATCCTGCTTCATTGATATTCTATATTTCCTCTCTAATTCTGTTGTGTATCCTTTTTTCAGGTACCTTCTGAATCTGTTCTTAATAGGGAAACTAAAACAGTCCTTCAGTCCTCCAAGGAAATTTTGAGGTAAATGGGACAGGGAAACTCTATACTTCATATCCAATCAGATTAGCAAGGCATATTAGCATATCAATGACAAAAGGTCCACAGGTAAAGAAACACTCAAGAGAACTCTAAAGCCCTTAGCCATGCTGAAAGAGCCTCTACCACACATTCACACTCAAAAGTTACAATTTTTTTTTAAGCACTGGGGATTGAACTAAGGGCCTACCACGTGAGCCACATTCCCAGTCTTTTTGCTTATTAGTGTACTTTCAGATAGGGTCTTGCACTTTTGTCAGGACTAGACTTTGACCCTTCCCCTTCTTTCTAGCTCCCAAGTATCTAGTATTGCAGGTTAGGACAGTATGGCAGTTTTCTGTGAGAAGGAATAGGTTCAGGAATGTCTTTAAATGACTAAATCCCACCACAAACCCTCTTGTCAAAAGTATTTTCTTATATAGAAACAACGCAGATGCCACACAACAGATAAGTGGACCCAAAAATGTGGGTACCTATATACAATGGAATTTTACACAGCCATCAGAAAGAATAAAATAATGCCATTTGCAGGAAAATTGATGGAACTAGAACAAATCATGTTAAATGAGGTAAGCCAAGATCAGAGAGACAAAACGGTGCATGTTCTCCCCAATATGCAGAAGTTAGATCTAAAATGCATTGGAATATGACAAATGACACAGGATTCTAGATACTCACATACAGTGAGACCAAAAGAGGATAATCTTAGGAGAAAAATCACAAAAGTGCAATACCTAAAAGCCTCTTCATATGCACATAAAATAACATATATATATATATAAATATATATATATATATATATATATATATATACACACTGAAATGAATGCCAATGATATGAAAACAAGGGACTTTTTTCTTAAATTTTTTTTTCTTTTTCTGATGACTCTGTATTCTTATACAGGGTGTTTATGTGCACATCTGTGGGAGAGTGAGGGGAGGGTACCGAGTCCAAGGAATAAGAAAAGTGCAGCAATGGAGTGCACTAGAAATTGATGAAAGTGAACTATGCAATTCATGGGTGGAGATGAGAGGTAGGGAATGGAGAGAATGGAGGAATAGATAATGATGTATACAAATTTACATACCTAACATATGTAAATGTAACCCTGTTGTATATCACCCCTAAAATAACAATAAAGTAAATTTAAAAAAATAAACCTACTCAAAAGGCAAAAAAAAAAATTTTCTTAGTTTATCTCTAAAACTTTGCAAAGTTCATAGTCACATCATGCAACTAAATACTATCAAGCAGATAATCAAACCAAAAAGATATAAAAATGAGAGTAGTGTTAATAAGCCCTGAAATTGTGGGCTATCACACTAAGGATGGGGTGAAAGTATGGCAACATAGACATCGGAGTATAAAAATTCAAGAAATTCTTAGTCAATTTATCAAAGTCACAGTGCTAAAAACTTAAGCAATTTCCTCTTGTGGATACTGAGATCCAGAATGGAGATGCCAAATTTTTCAAACACATAAAAAGACTAAAAAATTCAAAGCAATGAATTACTACACTGTTGACATAACCAAGTGACTTTGTGGCAAGAAAAATAACTTTTCTAGTCACTTTCTTAATTCACTGAAGAGGAAGGAGGCTCCAGGCTCTTAAGTTTGTACTTCTACCACTATGCATTAGAATGAGTTGTTTCCAGGTCTTACAATACTTAGGGAATTATTAACTCCAAAGGTTATCACTAACTCAACGAATATTTACCATTTTTAGGCTAGCTCTGCAGTCATAAGTCCCACTATCAGCTAATGTTCAGGATTCTTACTCTGTATTCTGTTTATGCTAATAAACATTACCATGGCTATAATATAAATACAATCCAAAAGTTTTCAAAACCCTATTTTCTTTGGCAACACTGAGATTTGAATTCAGGGCCTTGTTAGGCAGGTGTTCTACCACTTGTGCCACAACCCAGACATTTTGCTTTTAGGTATTTTTTACAATATGATATTGTGTTTATGCCCAGAGCCAGCCTGGATCTTGATCCTATTTATGCTTCATCAGTAGCTGGAATGACAGGTGTAGAGTACACCTTGGCTTTTTTTTTTCATTGATTAAGATGGGCATTTCAACTTCTTTCCCAGGTAGTCCTTGAACCACAATCTTCCATATCCTAGACTACCTAGTAGCTATAATTACAAATATGAAACCTTATACCCAAACTAAAAAACACATTTTCAAAGTAACTTATTTAAGACTATCCTTCCAAACTAAGTTGATGATTCTCAGGGGTTCCTAAGAATGACCACTGAGAACCAATTCTTTGCCCGCCAAAAACCCTGTATTATTTGTAGAGGTTATTTCAATACATATGTGAACCTCAAGATGCTTTAACAAATTCTTCCCTCCAGACATCTTAACTGTTTAATAGCAAGGTATATCAAAGAACATTCTTCCTTTATCTCTTGGGGAAAAAAAAAACTATTTAAGCATTTATCCATTCTTAAATATTCTTCTTCCTATGAATTCAGATAGACAGTAACCATATCTCATGTATATAAAATACCATAAATCTACTCCAAAATCTTTTGTAAAGTCATTCCTACATATTTATTAAACTGGCTTTATTTCCAAGCATGGTGGTACACATTTGTAATCTGAGTGTGCTTGGACAGGTCTGAAAATTCAAGGCCAGTCTGAACTACAGAGCAATATTTTAGTCTCCAAAAATACAAAAATAAAAATAAAATGGCTATGGCTTGTTTTGCCCTAAGAATCCAATTAAGAACTGGTCTAATTTGCCAGGTGCTAATGGCTCACACCTGTTAATCCTAGCTACTTGGGAGGCTGAGATCCAGAGGATCAAGGTTTGAAGCTGGATGAAGCAGAAAGTTCATGAGATTGCCTCCAAAATAACTAGCAAAAAGCAGGATTTGAAGTATGGCTCCAATGATAGAGTATCTATTTAGCAAGTCATGGAACTCCAAGTCCAAACCTCAGTACCTGAAAGATAATAGATTTTGCCAGAGAACCACACAGACATCCAGGTACAGAGAACAAAGAAAGGTTTATTGCTGGGAAAGGGGGCCAGTAAGTGCCTTTCTCACAAGGGAGAAGTGAGAAGAAGCACTGGCTATTGTGTACGGTGACCTATATAACCTAGGAGGTTTAGGAGGGGCTAGAAGGGGCTAGGAGGCAGAGACCCTGGTGTGGATGTGTGGGCTAGGGGCTTCATCATGGCGGACTAGTATTTATGGCTGCTATCCAAATAGTAGATAAGGGATCCTACAGCTGCCCAAAGCTGAAGGTCAACTCTAAGGGGCTCTTGTTGCCTTAGATGGTGGTAGCTGCCCCAGAGAAGTGCCATCCCAAGGTAAAGGGGGTTGGAAGTTGATTATTTACTGCCTTTACTACATGGGCCTAGTGTTGCCAGGAAGAGAGCATGCTAAGCTGTGGAAAGGGAAGGAGTGTGCTAAGCTATGGGAAGAGAGTTAACAATACTAGAAAAAAAGCAAACAAAAAAATGTAAAAGATCTGCATTATGGAATATACTTTAAGATTTTATTATTAGAATACTTCATAATAAGATATAACAGTATACAGTTTCTAAGTCCAAAGAATTCTCAAAAACTGAAATAAACAACATATTTCAAATTAATGTTAAAATTGTCACATGGTTGTCAAATGCTTAATACTTACTAAGTTAAATGCATGTGTATTCACAAAAAAAGCTACCACTTAGTTTCAAAGTGACTTATATTTGAGAGCTAATTGGCAGATACCCATGTTCTAGCAAAAGTAGATCTATTTTTACATATGTGTAAGATATTTAGAAGACATTGATACTTTTTAACAGAATGTGCCACATAGTTCACAAGGGCCAATCATATAATCACAAAGTGCACTAGTTTTTAATACAGCAACTGGCTTTTATCAAGAACTGAGGTAAGACCACTACCATGCCAATATTTGTACAGGTCTAAAAAATGAAAAGGTTCAGATTTACATAGAACTTATTCTGTTGAGTTAAAGTTGGATTTTTTCCTAACTATATCCTTTATCCATGTGATAACCATCACTTCCCTCCCTAAATGTCCTTTCTCTGTGTCTACAGCTATCAATACAACTTACATTTCAAAACAATGCCAATTTCCAATTAAAAGTCTCTCTCTACCAATATAATACTACATTCTGTTTTGTAATCATACCTTGTATATTCAGTGTCCACCCTTATATAGCTGTCAAAAATGCATAAGTAAAATGTACAAGTCTTATGAGATGAGAAATACTTTTAGAAAATGCAAATGAGTGACTCTTAAGAAAAAAATAGATAAAATGTTCAAGTCTCAAACTATGCTAACATGAACAAATTTTCATCTCACTTGGTAATCAAGTGTCTACAATCAGCTGTATTGTCATAACTGCTTTTATTAATGCCCAGTATATACTACATTATATGGTAATACTTAAAAAAATCTGTTTCAAACTAAAGAGGAAAGAGGTGGAAGCAAGACTGGCCACAAGCTCACAATTGATAAGATTGGTGATGTATGCACTGTTAGCAATTTTAACCTATTAATTTTTGTGCCAGTTCTACAGGGTATGGACACTGTCCTTAAGTATTTTTGCTCAAGGTTAGAGCTTTACCACTTGAGCCAAAGCTCCATTTCTGGCTTTTGAAACTTAAGAGAAGTATTCCTGCCCCAGCAGTCTTCAAACTGTAATCCTCAGATCTCAATCTCCTGAATAGCAAGGATTACAGGCATAACCCAACAGCATCTAGCTTTTAATAGCAATTTTTATTAATACAAGTTTACAGAAGAAGTTTACCTATTAACAGCTTCTTAAGATAGGTCCAGTAGTTTTCTTCTTTAAATTGTCCAGAATAGAGCAAAAGAATTTAAATTTACTAAACAATTCATTCTTTAGGCACCAACTACTTTCAGTAAAATATCGATTTTTTTTATTTTGCAGTGCATGCTATGAAAGTACTCTGTAACTCAGGAATATTCCCAGACCTATATGGTTTCTTATAAGCTGAAATAAAACATCAATTATTCATTTATTCACTAATGATTTAATGGGTACCTGCTTTCTAAGATAACTCTGTCAAAGTAAATGTAGGATATTAAAAATAATACATCCTCTCTAATACATCAAGAATCTAACTATACCCTCAGGGATCAATGACAAGTATGGCAGGCAGAGAAGACAAGGAGCAAGAAGTAATGATACAAATTTAAAGAAAGGTACTTAACCTAAGGTATACATGGTCTTAACTAGAAGAGAGGGCAGAGTTGTTCAAGTTCAACTGTCTTAAAAGTTCTCCCCTTTTCACCATGAAGCCCAATGAGGGTAAGTCACCTGACTTACCCATAGTTACATACCAACTTGCTAACAAACTCAAAATTAAAACTCAAATCTGCTGATTCACAATTCAATATCAATTTCCTACATTATTTCACTTTTTTCTATTCCACATTAACTAATGACAATGAAAAATCTTATTAATATTTTCTTTTAATTCTAGATCCTATAAGTGATAGGATAAGTAAGAGGAGGGGACTGGGAAGAAAATGAACACAACAAATTTCTGAGAATGTTATACATATGTACATCCACCACATTTCAATTCTGAGCTATATTTGACTTTAAGACAGTATCCATTTCATAAACATTTTGAAACAAATACTAATAAATCACTATCACTTATTTAGAGGCAATCACAAGCAACAAACACTTTGAGCAGGAATCCCATCTTCTAACATATTCAAGAAGCATTTTTTCAGTTGTAAGTATTAATATAAAAAATCCTTATTTGTCTCATATGCCTGAGTTCTGAGTTAGAAAATGTAAGGTTTGATAGGTTGTTTTTTTGTTTTGTTTTTTGTTTTTTTTGGCAGGGGGGATTGGAGGATGGTGGGGCAGAGTACCTTTAATGTAGCCCAAGCTGGCCTGGATTTTGTGATCTTCCTGCCTCAGCTACCAAAGCCTGCGATTACAAGTGAGTACTACACAGCCTGACAATGTTTTAGTCTAGCTCTGCCACTTTGCTCTCAACCTTTGAAAAGTTACTAATTTCTGACCCTCACTCTCTTTGTCTGTGAAATGGGATAATGTATAAGTATTCAATGCAATCCTTTACCTAAGGAACGTAGTACAGTCTAAAAAGAGCCAAACAAGCAGAAATCACATTAATATTAAGCTTCCTTTCATAATCCCTATGGGCCAAATGAATTTTAAACTAAAAACAAGATTGCTTTAAAAGTTTCTTTCTCCTTCATTTAGAAAATTGGAATCAAACTGTTTTGGTCCCTAGAGAAAATCCTACTAGTTTATTTGGGGAATAATTACCTGATAAGACAGGCTTATTTTCTTAATATTTGTTTGAGAATAAAACACTGATAAATTTCTAGCCATTTAAATTGATTAGTTACATATAAATTATGCCTATAATACTTTCATACTATTTTTTTATTATGAAAATACTGTACAGAGAGGTTACAATTACATGGGCAAGATAATGAGTACATTTCTTATCAAGCATTGTAGCCTCCTCCTTTGTTTCCCCTTCCCATCCCTTCCCATCCTCCCCCCCCACCAATCCTCCCTGTCCCCCTCCCCCCTCTCCTCCCCCCCCATGAAAGTTGTAAAGTTTGTTTTCCACATAACGACTTGTACATCTCATTGTTGCAATGGGTCCACCTGTATCCCTATTTAAATGATTTGTTTTTCCCCTTCCCCTCCACAAATTATACCAACATCAAATACAGTGAAAGCAGGGGTTATCCTGTGGGTGAGGGACATACAAAGCAACAAAGAAATAATCTTATAAAAGTGTTAGTAACAATCGCATGAAAGAAAAAAAACATTTGAGTACATATCTTAGGGTTCATTTCCCTAACATCACCTTATCTGACCTTTTCTGCTTCACTCAGACATATACTAGATATTGCAAATAAGGGAAACCATGGGACTTACGTTTCTTTGGGCCTGGCTTACTTCACTTAATATAATTTTTTCCAAGTCTTTCCATTTCCTAACAAATGGGACAATGTCATTCTTTCTGATGGAGGCATAGAATTCCATTGTGTATATATACCACATTTTCTTAATCCATTCATCTACTGAGGGGCATCTGGGTTGGTTCCATATCTTAGCTATAGTAAATAGTGCTGCAATAAACATAGTCGTGCTGGTAGCTTTAGTGTGGTCTTGTCTGTGAACATTTGGGTAAATGCCCAAAAGTAGGATTGCTGGGTCATAGGGAGCTCTATGTGGAGTCTTTTGAGGAACCTCCATACTACTTTCCAAAGTGGTTGAACAAGTTTACTCTCCTACCAACAATGCAGTAAGGTTCCCTTCTGTCCACATCCCCTCCAGCTTTCATACTATTTATACTGAACTAAAAACTAAGCCCCTTACAAACCCACTAAAGAGAAGAACTACAAAAACAATGTATGGAAAGAAGAAAGGGTATTTAGGCAAAAGAGTCAAAGGACTCAATTCTATGAGTAGTTCCTGGTTTTAACCTTAAACTCTAAGAAAACAAATATTGAAGTCCATACCACACCTTTAGTAACCTGATCCTGCAGATTAAACAAATCTCATCTTTCAATGTGTTCCCACCATTACAACCTCATCATTTCCAACATGCGAATAAGGCCATCCCATGGGGTTCATATGGAGTTGGTACTGAAATGACTATCTTTTCTAAATGTTCAACATCCCTAGCCATAAAAGAAATGCAAATCAAAACAACATTGAGATATCACCTCACTCCAGTTAGAACAGCAAAAATCAAGAACTCTAACAACAACAGATGCTGGAGGGGATGTGGACAGAAAGGAACCTTACTTCATTGTTGGTGGGAATGTAAACTTGTTCAACCACTTTGGAAAGCAGCATGGAGGTTCCTCAAAAGACTTCACATAGAACTCCCCTATGACCCAGCAATCCCACTTTTGGGCATTTACCCTAATGTTTACAAAAAAGACCACACTAAAGCTACCAGCACAGCTATGTTTATTGCAGCATTATTTACCATAGCTAAGATATGGAACCAACCCAGATGCCCCTTAGTAGATGAATGGATCAAGAAAATGTGATGTATATATACACAATGGAATTCTATGCCTCCATCAGAAAGAATGACATTGCCCCAGTTTTTAGGAAATGGAAAGGCTTGGAAAAAATTATATTAAGTGAAGTAAGCCAGGCCCAAAGAAACATAGGTCCCATGGTTTCCCTTATTTGCAATATCTAGTATAGGTATGAGTCAAGCGGAAAAGGTCAGAGAATGTGATGTTAGGAAAACGAACCCTCAAATATGTATTTTAATGTTTTTGTTTCTTTCATGCATGTGTTTCTAACGCATTTATAAGATTATTTCTTTGTTGCTTTGGATGTCCCTCCCCCACAGTGTAACCCCCGCTTTCACTATATTTGATGTCAGTATAACATGTGGAGGAGACGGGGACAAACAAGTCATTTAAGGATTCAGGTGGACCTGTTGCAACAATGAGAAGTACAAAATGTCATGTCAAAACCAGCTTTACAATGTCGGTGTGGGGGGGGGTATGATTGGGTGGGGGGGAGGGGGGAGGCTGGGAAGGGAAGTGAAGGGTAAACAAAGGAGGAGGCTGCAATGCTTGGTAAGAAATGCATGCATTATCCTGCCCATGTAATTGTAACCCCTCTGTACAGTATGTTCTCAAATAAAATAAAATAAAATTTAAAAAAAAAAAAAGACTATCTTTTCTACCACCCCAAATTCCAACCTACATATTCCTCCACTGTTTGCTTATTTCTCTTAGTTGGCTTTCACCCAATTGCTTTTATACAAATATTATGCTTATTTTTTAAAAACATTTTAACAGGTGTGTATCTGTTAAAATTCACAGGCCATTCAGGATCTTTATAGCCCAATTAAAGCATTACAAGGAGCCCTGTCATCATCCATTCTGTGAGTTTGATCATAATTATGATTACACCACAAATTTAAATTTGTACAATACCTGCCATTAAGCATAATTACCAGCCCATATTTTAATTTATGTTGGCTTTCTGGACACTAAATTCACATTTCTTTTTTCCTTATCTAACTCAATTGTTTCTTCTCAATCATGTTCTTCTGAGTCTTAAGCACTTCTGAACATTTTCTTCTGTCTTAAAAATTTCCAAATAGTAAATTCCTCAGTAGCTCTCAAAATCTCTACAAGTAAACTTTTTCCTTCATCACTTGCTCTTCTTCTATAACAGGTCTGGCTGAGACCTGACCTTTATATTTTCTTGTCAACTGCGAATCCTTAGCATGTAACAAAATGCCTGGTATCAAGCCAATACTTGATTTAACATTATTGCTCATTTTTGCAAATCCAGACCTGTCATTTACTAGCTAGTATGCCTTTAGGCAGGCTAAATCTGTCTTCAGCTCTCTCACCCATAAAATAGATAATCAAAAGATGATACATGCAAAGAATATCTGGCACAACAGTGTCAAATAAAATTTGCCACTATCACTACACCCTTTATTATATTTAATGCATCAAATAATTCTCTCCTAGCTACCACCCAGAAATATTATATATCAACTAAACTGCATTTAGAGGCTTAGTTGATTTCTACATTCCAAATGTTCATTTAAATCTTTCTCCATAAAAACTCTTTTGAAGGGCTGGGAAGGTGGCTCAGTGGTAGAGTGCTTGCTTTGCATGCATGAGGCCCTGGGTTCAATTCCTCAGCACTACATAAACAGAAAAAGCTGGAAGTGGCACTATGGCTCAAGTGGTAGAGAGCTAGCCTTCAGCTGAAGAGCTGAGGGAGAGGGCCCAGGCCCAGAGTTCAAGCCCCACAACTGACAAAAACAAACAAACAAACAAACAAAAAACTCTTTTAAGCCAGGCACCAGTGACTCATAACTATATTCCTAGCTACCCAGGAAGCTGAGATCTGAGAATCTTTGTTCAAAGCCAGCTAAGGGCAGGAAAATCTGTGAGAGTCTCATCACCAATAATCTACTCAGAAAAAGCTGAAGTTGTGCGGTGGCTCAAGTGGTAGAGCTTTAGCCTTGACCACAGAGAGGTACAGGGACAGTGCCCAGGCCCTGAGTTCAAGCCCCAGTACTGGCAAAAAAAGAAAAAACAAAACATATCAACCTTTTAAATTCATGGTTCTTCCTGTTAAGTGAGGTAAGCTATCTCTCAGATGTTCTCTCTGATATGCACAAGTTAGATCTAAAATGCACTGGGATATGACAAATTATACAGGATTCTTGATACACACAGTGAGACCAAAAGAAGATATTCCTAAGAAGAAACACAAAGGCACAATGCTTAAGTGCCTCATCATATTTATATAAAATAATATACATACTAAAACAAACTCCAAGATATAGAAACAAAATACTTTCTTTTTTAAATTAGTTTTTAGTTTTTTTATGGTGTATTTACACGTATATCTTTGGGATGGTGGGGGAGAGGGCACAGAACTCAAGGGAAAAGGGGCGAAAAAGTCCAGTAGTGAAGCTCACTGGACATTGATGAAAGTGAACTGTACAACTCTGTGGGTGGAGATGGGAGGGAGGGACTGGGAGAAAATGAGGCAACAGATGACAATCTACTAAAGGAAATGTACTCATTACATGACCCATATAACTGTAAGCCCTCTGTACATCACTTCTATAGTAACATAATAAATTAATTTAAAATACATTTGTGATTCTTGTCCAGAGCTGCTTATAACTAAACCCAAATTACTGGATTTTCATTCTTGTATCTTCTAATAATCCAGACTCCCATCTCCTACTTGAAGTGATGGCTGAAAACTCACCTTTTCCAGGAAACTTTTCCTAACTCCACATCACTTAAATTAATTCTCTTCTCTGAGGGTCATCAGTGCTTAAGTACTTATTCTATTACTAAAGAAGGTCTTCAGTGCTTAAGTATTCTATTACTACAGTAAAATGTGATCACAGTGAATCGTGTCATCAAGAAATAACTTCTAAAAAATAATTTCTACCTCTTAAAGAATGATGATTCATTAGTTACAATGCTTTGTTGATCTGGTGAACAAGGAAACAGCCTATAACAACTGTTCGTTACTCTGTCCTATACACTGTAACTCTTCACAATCCTTTTGTCCTTCCCCACAAACAGAAATTATCTCTTTCACCCAAATATACTGGATGTGGCCACTTCTCTGTCTTCAAACTTCCAATACTTCACAAATAAAAACTCCAAAAGCTTCAAACAAAAAGGCAGTAACAGTAATTGATGTGTGTGTGTGTGTGTGTGTGTGTGTGTGTGTGTGTACACACACATATAATACCAGGTCTTTCTTTTCTGCCTTTTATTGTTCAGTGCTACGATGGAACTCAGAGTCCCATACATGCTACCACTGCACATGACTCTTTCCCGAGTGAGAAGAATTTTAAACCCTTTTTTTAGCTACAAAACTCTTCTCTTATCAGGGCTGAAATTTTCCCAAGAAGTGAAAGACATACTCAAATTCCACTACATTAAACTGATGCATTTTCAAGACACAATGTTGAAAACGAACTTTACAACTTTGGACAGGGGGAGGGAGGAGTTGGGGAGGTGGGAAGGGAAGGAATGGTAGGAGAAAAACAAAGGAGTGGGTAACAATGCTCGATAGGAAATGTACTCATTACCTTACTCATGTAACTGTAACCCCTCTGTACAGTATCTTTACAATAAAAAATATATTAAAAATATATTGATGCATTTTTATAGAGAACTACACATACACATTAAGCCTCATTGGTGTTAATGTATAGAGATCTTGCATCATTTTTATGCTGTATTACACACGCCCAACAAGATAATTGAGAAACAACCCTCTAGGGCAGATTTTCCAATAGTTTCTTGCCATGTTGCCATTAAACTATCATTCTACTTAACTGTTAAAGAAGGAAGCGATTCACCTAAAGTAAACGTGTATGCCCATTACTGCAGACAGGGTACGTTTGTGCTGCTCAAGCAAAATAATCAGCATGGAAAGAGGAAGAAAGTGCAAGGTATGACCAGCCTCAGGAGTGAGAGTTAACAAGTCTGATTGTTCAGTCCCTCATGAGTAGTGAATGAACCCTATGAACCTGAGACATTTGGCTCTCCTGACTCCGCCGTTGCTCGTTACTCATAAAAGATTTACAGCCTTTCAGCTACCATACATATATCTACCTCAACTATTCCTGTATACTTTTTCAGCAGGCCAAGTAACGTCTTCTGGTCAAGCAGTCTCCTTCCATATATCACACTAAAAGAACACCTCTCCCCGCAGTCACCTTCTGGTTTCAGTCCACGTGTCTCCCATATGTGTAGCGATCTTAACCTTCAGAACCCAAACCTACTTCCCCTTCCTTCTCAGCTGATCCCTCCCGAACCCCGACCGCCTGCCAACGGCCTCCCGGCCCGCGCCTTCTTCACAGGACACCCTTTTTCTGAGCATCATCCCTTTTCCCATCACTTTCTTCCCCCTGGGCCTGGAATCCCTCAAGCAGGGCCCGGCTTTAGCCACCACCCTCCCTCCAGCACCGGAGCCCGCTCCTCTGTCAACTATCCGCCCCACCTTCCCCACCACTCCGCGGCCTCCCACCCGGAGCGGCGCCCCCGGCTCCGCCCCCGACTCCGCCGAGGCTAGCCAGGCCTGTCCGTCCGGCCCCCTCAGGAAGCCGGCCCTCCAGAGGGCGGTGGCCCGGCCACGCCGCGCAGGGACCATCCCGGCTGAAGTAAGCGCCCCGTTCCCCGGACGGACACGGTGGGGGCGGGGTGGGCCGACGGCCCCACCTCAGCCCAGCCAGCCCTCAGGGAGCCTCAGCAAGGGCAGGGCAAAGAGGAGGCTCCCGGCTCAGGCCTCTAGGAGCGTCCCTGCCTCTCACCTAGACGCAGAGGAGGGGCCTCGCTCTCTCTCCCAGGCAGTCCAGCGATGGCTACGCCGCCACTGCCGCCGTCGCGCTCTCTTCACCGCCCCCGGCCGGCTGCCGAAGAGCGGACGCACAGCGGCACGCCCATTGGCTGCAGTAGCATTCACGTCAGCGGGTCCCAACGCACCTCGGAATATGATTGGTTGGCCCTGCGCCTCTTTTCCACATAGGCTTCTGATTGGCTCTCGAGGGCACCCTTACCGGGAGGACCACTCATCCTCCTCCCCTGTTCAGCCTCCTAACCTCCCCCAACACACACACACACACGTATACACACACACATACACACACACACACGAACACCAGGTTTCCATCAGGAAGGGAGTGGGGCGGGAGCGGCGCCAGTGGGACTTCAACGGCCAATGGGGGCGCAGAGAGAGGGCCTGGGGCTGGCCCACAGGAAAGCTCAGCCAATAAGAGAGTGCCTCACATCCTAGCTCGGCAGCGCCGCCCCCGGCAGATCGCATTCCAGCAGGTCGCGCCCAGGGCCACGCCCGGCTGCCCAACACCCGAGACCCGTGCCCACGCGAAAGGTGCAGAGCATGCGGTGAGCCCGCGCTGGAGTAGGCTGAACAGCCATTGTGGCGTGAAGCCCGGCCATTTGCTAGGTGTGAGGGACCCTCTTCAAGAACTACCAGCCTCGGTGGGGTCAAAAAGAGCCCTGTGTACCCCCAGGAATGTACGGGGTGCCCAATAAAGGAGATCACCAAGCCCGGGTCTCCGAGCGCAGATCTGCGGTTTTAGTCGTGCCATCTACCACTTCCTCCAAGATAATTCCGCACAAGACGCAGGGGTGCTAGAGTAGTTAAGAATAATGGGTACCTCTGAGGGATGGCGGGCATGTTGGTTCGGTGGGAAGGTTCTGAGCTGGAAACGTTCTTTTTCGTGATCGGAATGCTGGTTGCAGTGCTGTGTGAATGTGTGAAGATCCTTCCAGCTTTTCATGCACAGTACACTGTGCTCCGTTTATGAATGACAACTGAAATTTTAAAATAATAAGAGGATTGTGACAATTGCACTGTAATAGACAATCCCCACCATTCAAAAATTACAAACCATTTTAAGTAAAGGGAAGAAGTAAAAATGACCAAAAGTTCTTGGCATGGTGAACTTTCAAGGACGTGCCTAGATGAATGCAGGTGATTTTTACCCCTCTTGTGGGGGATTTGAAGTTAGTAGCATGAAATCGCTGGTAGTACTGCTTCCAGTTAGGAACCTTAAAAAAAAAAAAAAAAAAAAAGCTACTGAGTTTGCCTACTTTGTGGCAGACCTAAATTCTGAGCCCAGGAAATGAATACTGTGGCTTCTTTCTGCTCTGGAGGAACTCAATCCAGCACAAATAAAAGATTACTGAAACACAAAGCTGACCGCTGCTTTCTTACATTCAGGTATGACTCAGTCTGCTTTAGGCAAAGCAACGGTGGCCTAAAACCCATTCAGTCCAGTAGCAGAATTCTCAAATAGCCAGTGGGGTGATTGACATCACTAAAACAAACATAAGAACTTGGCCGTGCCAGGTACTACCCATCCCAAATGATTTGAGAAGCTACACTGGGAGGAGGAACACTTGAGCCCAGGAGTTCAGCTTGAGGCCAGCCTGGGCAACACAGCAAGATCCCATCTCAAAACAGAACAACAAAAAGATCTCTGGGCCAGTTTCTTAAACTCCAGAAGAATGCCAGAATAAAGTTGAAATACAGTGTAAATGTGTGAAGATGTAACAATCAACCCCCCATATAACTAATATAAGCTAATATTAAAAATATTACAGTTTTCATATATATTGATCCAGTGATTAATTTAATTGATTCAGACATGCCTTTGTACAAAGTCTCTAAACTGGGCACATGAAGTTATGTATGCCGATATTTTTCACAGAGATAGGTTAAATGAAACAACTTCAATATAATGAAGTAATACACAGAAAGAAACCCTGAAAAGAGACTGGGAGACCTGGGAGCTAAGTTATCCACTGATAAGTTTTAGCAGCAAATTATGCAGTTAGGCATTATTTCTAGAAAATACTTTCTTATAGAACTTTTACCACTTGTGCAAATAGCTTTAAGAAATATCTGTATATAAGTGCAAAAATGAGTGCTTAGTTTTAGCCAAGTGCTGATTGCTCATGCCTGGGATCCTAGTTAGTCAGAAAGCTTTGATTTGGAAGATTGGAATAGAAGCCAGAAAAGTCCACAAGACTCTCCACAACAACCAGCAAAAAAAGCATGTGGGGGCATAGATTTAGTGATAGAATGCTGGACCAAGAAGCAAACTGAATGAACTCGAGGCCCTGAATTCAAACTCTAGCATGCCTTCAAAAACAAATGAATGAAACTTATTTCTGGGTAAAACATAATGGAATCATGTATTGTTATGATGTATTTGCTTAATGAGTACATTAGTTTAAACTGTAAAGGCATCTCAAATGGACTCAAATCAATGTGTTTTAGTATGTGCCTCCACAGAGGTCCTACACAGATGAGTGGAGAGCTTTCCAGAGGAAGATTTAAAAATAAAAATTTCACTCTCAAAGATGGCACTATTCAGCTGGGTGCTGGTGTAATCCTAGCCTGTAATCCTAGCTACTCAGGAAGCTGAGATATGACGATTGTGGTTCAAAGCCAGCCCTGGCAGGAAAGTCCGTGAGACTCTTATCTTCAATAAACCACTAAAAACCTGGAAGTGGCATTGTGGCTTAAGCAGTAGAGTGCTCACCTTGTGCTAAAGAACGCAGGGACAGCGCCCAAGCCCAGAGTTCAAGCCCTATGGCTGAAAAAAAAATGGCACTATCCCATTGATAGGATATGTTATATGGCCAGAATCTCCTATGAGGAACAATCAATGTTAAATGCAGATTTTCATATAGCTATAAAATGTAATTAATAATATTCACAAAAAGTAATGAAGTATTTTGCTCCAGAATTTTTTCTAGAAAAAAAGTAATAATTCTGCTACAGTTTGGGTCTGGATTGTTCCCCAAAGACTTATGTTTATTTTAAAGGCTTGATCCTCAGCTTGGTACTATGGGAAGCTGTATAACCATTAAGACATGAGGCCTGGTGGGAAGTGTTAGGTCATGGGGGTATGTTCTCAAAAGGAACTATGGGACACAGACCTTTTTCTCTTTTATTCTTCACAGTCACCATAAGATGAGCAGCTTGCTCCACCACAGGCTCCCTGCCATGATTTGCTGGCTTGCTAGAGGAGACAAGAAATGGATCCAGAGGTAATGGATCCACCTAACTATGGACTGAAATCTTGAAAACTATAAGCTAATGTAAACCTCTCTTCTTTTATGCTAATTATCTTAGATATTTGTTACTGTAGGGAAAAATGAATTAACACATGCACATATGCACACACCCACAAAAGACAACTTTCATTTTACTCTTTTCCATCTTTTTTTTTTTTTTTTGCCAGTCATGGAGATTGAACTCAGGGCCTGCGCACTGTCCCTGAGCTTCTTTTGCTCAAGGCTATCATTCTACCACTTGAGCCACTACACCATTTCTGGCTTTTTTTTGTTTATGTGGTACTGAAGAATTGACCCAGGGCTTCATGCATGCTAAGCAAGGACTCTACCACTAAGCCACATTCCCATCTTTCCCATCATTCTTCAAAGGGTCCTGGGCTGCTAGATATTGGGTTCTACTACATTGCAATTTTTTTCAACTATGAAACACCTGTACCTGCTTTTGATCTATGCAATAGGAAAATAGATCAGTAAATTACACCAAGGAAAAACTGATGCTATTATTGTTTCCAGACTAAAGAGTGACACCAAATATTTACATAGAGAGAAAATACAAGAAGAAAAAAAAAAACAACCAAAACTACATCTGCTACATGTAGTAGTAATGGCCCTCTCAAGAGTTCATAACCTCTTAGAAATTAAAAACACATAAAATCAAACATTAAGTTTATGCAAATACCATCTCTTCCTACTCCAAGGAACTATTTTTCTTACAGTCTGTATTATTTTCTAGCCCATAACATAGTTTTCTATTAATGTCTTATTGAGCATAGTTTTGATGTTCTCATTAAAACTTCACTTCATTCTCACAGCAACTCACATAAGTGTTCTCTAAGTTATTTCTAATAAGGAATTGAAGCTTAAAAGACAAGTAATGAAGTTGCTTGGTTGCAGGACTAAAATCTGTCTATTTAATGGAAATGTCATAGTCTTCCTACCATATTCCATTTCCCTACTCCAAACCAACATCAAGTCTTTTGTCTACTGTATTCCCCACAGTCTTATATGTGTCTTTCATGGAATCCAGCAGGTTAACAATTATTTTCATCATGCTTTAGCTTTACAGATTTCTTGACAGTTTAAAAGCAGGTATTGAACATTAAAAAATGTTTGGCAAAACTGAAGGTAATTCAAGTCTCCATAGTCATAGTGGAAAACCCATTGTACCTACCTGGAATTCATCAGAGATGGTCACCCTCATAACAAAGTTTCAGGCAAGCAAAATTCTCTATAAGATAGCTATTCTCTGCAGTTTGTTTAGTAAGCTCTGCCTTGTGCCAAATTATAATATCCAGAATTTATCTGTTTTCAAAAATGCTATTGTGATGGTGGGGATTGAATTCTAGGGACTTGCACATTCTAGGCAAGTGTTTTGCCACTGAGCTACATCCTCAACCCTTTAAAAATAGTTTAAAGGCTATCTATCAGTGGAAATGCAAAACAACAACAATAAAAATACTGTTAATTTTCTATATAACTTCCCCGGACACAATTGCCAGTCTGGGCAAGTATAAACAGATTCTTGTGGCTTCATTTCCTCATCTATAAAAAGGAGTGTTAAAAACCCAGTGTCTGTATTGAGTATTTGAGAGGGCCATAAAATACAGTCTGTTTTTATCCAGGGGTGAATGAGTTGATCTTCAGATATTCTAAACTAGAGCATAAACTGCTATATTCCTGGCTCATCAAGGTACTCTTTGTGTTCTGGTCATTGACTTTCTGGTTCTCATCTGTCTCCTCTAGAAATAGAGTTTGTTTGTAGATAAAGATATCCTGGTGTTATGTAGCTCAGAGGTCTTCAAAGAAAACGGTACTTTTTCTTTTCCTTTTTTCTTTTTTTGGTTTTGCAAGAAAAGATTTATTTTGGCTCACAGATTTGGAGTTTCTGGTCTGTGAGAAGGTTTCACATTTGTAACATTTCTTTAGATCCCATCATTTTTATCAGTTTTCCAGTCATCATTATGACAAGAAAAAACTACCTTGCTGGCCAAGTTCTTTCTATATCTGATTACCTAATTTGGGCCATTGTTTTGTGGTTACAGTGTTTTTCCCATCTTTTGTGGTTGGCATTGTCATAGTTTCGGCTTTAATCTTGAGATAGTAGTCAATGAATAAAAACTCAGAGAACTGGAAATTCTATTTTTTCCCCTCTGTTCTGCTTTTTATTTCTTTCCTAGGGATTTACTCCCTTTGTGTATGAGTCAGAACAGAACTGCTGTAGATTGCCAAAAACAAGAATCACTTCTTTGTCATCTTTTTTTTTCTAACAACATAGCATGCCCAAAGTGTAAGCCATAGGCTCTGACCAGTCCATTTCCTGTTCTTTGGATGATGCCTTTTGAGAACAGAGCCTGAACTCTCCAAGGTTAGTAGTTACACACCCTTGAACTACTAATGTAGGCTTTCTCTCGGGCATATGTGCAAAGAAAGACCTCAAAGTAGAAAAAACCTCAGCAGCGAATCATACTTTTATGTTTAAAAAAAAAAAATGTTGCCGGTGGCAGGTGGCTCACACCTGTAATCCTAGCTACTCAGGCTCAGATCTAGATCCAAATTCAAAGCCAGCTTGGAGCAGAAAAGTCCCCCAAGAGACTCTTATCTCCAATTAACCACTCAAAAACTGCAGTGGAGCTGTGGTTCAAAGTGGTAGAGCACTAGCCTTGAGCAAAAGAGCTCAGGGACAATGCCCTTGCCCTGAGTTCAAGCCTCACAATGGACAAAAGAAAAAAAATTGCTGTGCTCCAAAGGTTTGACTCTTGGAGGAAATAAAAATTGTTAACCTCACAGATTGATTTATTCATAAGCACCACCATTTAATCACTTCAATATGCCACGTCTTAGAGCCAGTTGTCGATTTCTTTTTTCTAATGAAATCAGCAGATAACTTGGCTTGAGAAGACTAGAAGAAGGAGCCTGATCCAAGAACTGAATCCTTAATGTAGACTAGCACTGTGATTTACTACTTACGTGATCTTGGGTTAGTTGTTTAACTACTATGCCACAATTTCTTTTTTTTTTTTTTAATTTTATTTTATTTTATTTGAGAACATACTGTACAGAGGGGTTACAATTACATGGGCAGGATAATGCATACATATCTTACCAAGCATTGTAGCCTCCTCCTTTGTTTACCCTTCACCTCCCTTCCCAGCCTCCCCCCTTCCCCCCACCCAATCATACCCCCCCTCCCCGCCCCCCACACCGACATTGTAAAGCTGGTTTTGACATGACATTTTGTACTTCTCATTGTTGCAACAGGTCCACCTGAATCCTTAAACGACTTGTTTGTCCCCGTATGCCACAATTTCTTGAAGCTAAAATACAAATGACTGTAAAAATACCTACTCATAGAGTGCGTGAAGTGAAGCTGAATGTTTTAAACCTCTTAGAATTTTCTAGCATATGATAAACACTATTTAAGAGTTTTGGGGGCTGGGAAGGTGGCTCAGTGGTAGAGTGCTTGCCTTGCATGCCCGAGGCCCTAGGTTCGATTCCTCAGCACCACATAAGCAAAAAGAAAAAAGCCGGAAGTGGCGCTGTGGCTCAAGTGGTAGAGCGCTAGCTTTGAGCTGAAAAGCTGAGGGACAGCGTCCAGTCCGAGTTCAGGCCCCACAACCAGACCCAAAAAAAAAAAAAAAAAGAAAATGACCTTTGGAAGTCGCGCTGTAGCTCAAGTGGTAGAGCGCTCGCCTTGAGCTGAAGAGCTGAGGGACAGCGCCCAGGCCCAGAGTTCAAGCCCCATGACCGACAAAAAAAAAAAAAAAAAAAGAAGAGTTTTGGTAAAACTTATGAAAAAATTAAGTAAAAGACTTTCCATAGCCAGTAATAATCTCTCTGCTATTTTCTTTTTAACATGCTTGTTCATAGATATTATTTTGGAGGGGGCAGGAGTATGGGATTTGAATTCAAGGCCTTGCTTGTACTTTCTAGACAAATACTCTTACCAGTGGAGTTATGCCCCCAGCCCATCTGTGTTTTAGTCATTTTTCGCATAGGATCTCAAAATTTTTCCTGGGGCATAATCACACAATCCTCAGACAATAATCCTACTACCTGTGCCTCTTACTTACCTAGTATTGCAGACATGTCTTACCACCCCCAGCTTGTCAGTTGGGTGTCTTGCTAACTTTTGCTCCGGATGCAATAGAATAGAGATCCTCTTTATCTAGGCCACCAAAGCAGCTGTGATTACAGGTTGCATCATCATACCTGGCATAGGTATTAATTTTAAGCCTCATAACAAGGTCAGTACTACTACTTCCATTTTATTTACAAGTAAAGAAGAATTTAGTCAAATTGCTTAAAGGCATAGAACTGAGAAATAGACTTGAACATTCTATTACTTAATTCCAAAATATTGCCCTTCTACCATACAATATTACATCTTAAAACATCCACCCATCTAATGTTTCTCAATAACTTTGTCCTAAATACTCTATGTTCAGATAAAACCATAGTATTTTAGACACAATCTTATGTTACTTTTCCATTTACAAAGAAGCAAACTGACAGCATAAGGATTAGGTGATTTTCCCCAGACTCCCTAATTACTTATTAGTTAGCAAGTCGTTGAATATTAGCTAACCATTTTCTGGTAAGAAATAAACATTTGTATTTTTTTTTGTTGGTCCTGGGCTTGAACTCTGGGCCTGGGTGCTGTCCCTGAGCTCTTCAGCTCAAGGCTAGTGCTCTTCCACTTGAGCCACAGTACCACTTCCGACATTTGTATTTCTTATCAGAGAAACATTCACATAGTACAAAATCAATATTAGCTTTTTTATCATTGTTCACCTAGTCATTCACCCATTTAAGCAACATTTCTTTTTAATTCATGCAACTGAGAATATAAAAATGAACAAAATATTCCTTTTAAAGTTCACAGTAGCAGTTGAATATAGGAACCAATAGAAACAACTATTGAATACTTGAAGATTATGATGATTTTAAGTATAATAATGTATAAAGCTTACTAAAAATAAGTGAGATAAAATAACTCAGTAGTAAATGTTCATATGTTCATTTCATTATGAAATTATATTTGGGGTATATTGGGTTAAGTAAAATACATTATTAAGGTGTTTTGTTTTGGTTTTTACTAGTATTAAAGTTTGGACTCAGAGCCTCATGAATATTAAAGTGCCCAGCCATTTGAACTAGACCATCAGTCTTTATTTTTTTAACCTCAGTTTTGGATAGGTTCTCACATTTTTGCCAAAGCTAGCTTCACACTATGGTTCTTCTTGTAGCTTGTGAGGATTACAGACATGTACCATCATGCCTAACTTGGTTGAGATGAGAGTCTTGCTAACTTTTTGACAAGGTTGTTCTTGAACTGTGAACTTCTCAATTTCCCCCTCCAAAAGTATCTGGGAGTAGAGACATTTACCATCATGTCTGGCCTAAAATTATCTTTTTATTTTAATTATTTAATGTGGCTACTAGAGAACTTAATATTACACATGGCTTATGTTTCTGTTGGACAGACTTGTCCAATGACAAAAAGGATACAAAATACAAATGCTATATTAAAAGTCAATAGAAACTTCTGTGGGCACACAGGCTCATCTATGCAGAGAATTCAAGGGAGGCCTCAAAGAAGTGGTAATATTTTGTTTGAATTCCAAAGGATGAGTAAAGATATTGTCAGATATTTCCAAGGCAGAAATTGAGCATCTACAATGTTTCCATAAACTTAAAAGAATAACTAGCAAGTTAAAATTTGATAACTTGTTTTTCTCAAGACTGAGACAAAATACAGAAGTACCTGATGCCAGAATTATTAAGAACTAAAACTGGAAAAATTGAAACAAGAAATAAGATTTTGAAAAGCTTTGTAAGGCATGCACTATTGATAATTTTTATAAAGAGGAATTATTTTATTGAGCTTTAGAAAGGTAGCACCAGTGGCCATATATAAATTGGACTGAAAGAAGAAAGAAGACTCTGAGTGGAAAAAAGGGGGGGAAATAGGTGGTTTAAATGACCTTAAATAATTCGGAGGAAATGGTATTGGGACTGGAACAAAAACCAAGGCAACAAAAAAATACCTTGAGGTAGAACTGATGAGAACAATAAAGAGGTAGGATTAAGAAAGACAGCAAATCTCATTTCCACTGACTTGCATGACTACACAGTGCCAATTTTCTGTGTTCATTTAACAAATATTTACTGAAGGCCTTATATATGTATATATAGGTGGTAAGATACTAATGTTTATGAACTCCCCAGAGACAATATTTTGATGTGTGGTTAAATTCAAAACATTTATTCAGAAAAGGGTAAAAGATTAAATCTATACTTAATTTGGTCCAAATTAGTGAAACCTTTCTTTTATTTCTGTATCTTATTCTCAAGGACTCTAAAGGGTCAAAAGCTTTGTAGTATGTACTAATGAGCATTTCTTGACTTGTAAAATAGCCAGTTAAAGCAAGTATCTCCCTTAAGGAAGAAGTCAACTCACAGACCAGTAGATTTAAAGACCAATAATAGAAATTTTAGGGAAGGATATGAAGAAACAGGAACTCCTTTGCAAACTAGCATTTTGAGCTTTGTAGAACACTTTGACAGTTTGTAGTAGAATTGAAAATGTGCTTGAATAGAATTCAACTGTTGGGCTTTTGAATTCTAAATCTTTTTGAATTCTAAACTCCAGGACATTTGTTGGAAGAAAATGATCACAGCTTCTAATTGTAGGCATTTAAAAAACATATTGTTTCTGAAATGGAAAAGAAATTGAGGTTAGTATATAAAGATTGAGGCTGTCACTGTGACAAACTGCCTAAAAGAATCAACAAAAAAGCCAGGCGCCGGTGGCTCACGCCTATAATCCTAGCTACTCAGGAGGCTGAGATCTGAGGATCGTGGTTCAAAGCCAGCTGGGGCAGGAAAGTCCGTGAGACTCTTATCTCCCATAAACCACTAGAAAACCGGAAGTGGCGATGTGGCTCAAGCGGTAGAGCGCTCGCCTTGAGCTGAAGAGCGCAGGGACAGCGCCCAAGCCCAGAGTTTAAGCCTCACAACCGACCAAAAAAAAGAATCAACAAAAAAAAAGAAAAGGGTGAGGTAATAGCTCAATGGTAAAGCATCTTTATAGCATAAATACGTCCCTAGGTTTGATCCCTGTAATATACACACATATACACATACTGACATACACACACACACACACACACACACACACACACACAAATCATTTAAGTCATTGGTTTATACTTATGGAGGTGTCAGTCCATGATCAGACCCATCACTTAGGGCCTATGAAGAGGTAGTTCATTGGCAGGGAGTACATGACAAAGGAAGCTATACCTCTCATGATAGGCATATATGTATATAAGCATATACATACATACATACATACATGCTTTTCATTGAAACATGGAAATAGTAAGAAGTTAAAAGATAATTTACTACTAAAACAGATGAACCAAGATAGTAGTATATTCATATTACTTAGGATTATAAAAAATAAATGATATATTTATGTAATGAGATACCAAAGACATAAGGACACTGATAGTAGACTATTCCTGGTGTAAAGCCACTGACATGAATGCAACAAAAACCAGTACAGGAAACAGAATTGGGTAAGTGTTGTTGAGGAGTGTAGCACATGGGATTTGTGGCTAAGGAACATCTGGCCAGAGGCCAGACATGAAATTAGAGAAACAGTATGTGAGGGAGTGGAATTTGCCCTTTCTTACCTTTTCATAAAATGTTAACTAGAAAATTCAAGTCCAACTATGCTTTCTTGTTGGGCACAATCGCTCATGCCTATTATCCTAGATATCTGGAGGGCAGTAATCAGGATAACCAAGGGTCAAGACTAGCTCAGGCTGAAAGCTCTTAAGTCCCCATCTCAACTAATAAAACATAGCATAGCGTCATTTGCCTGTCACCCAGCTACACAGGAGGATTGTAGCTGTGCACTGATGGCTTACATTTGTACCCCTACCCACTCAGGACACTGAGATCTGAGGATTATGGTTTGAAGCCAACCCTAACAGACAAATCTTCACAGCTCTTATCTCTAGTTAGCCAGCAAAAAGCTAGAATTAGACATGTGACAAAGCTGAATAAGAACATGAAGTCCTATGTTCAAGCATCATTACCAACATGAGCACACGCACACACACATACAAAAAGGACAAGTGTAAAGCAGTAGAAAAGGACATAGTGTAAAGCATGGCAACAGCAGAATGGTCATTTGCTTTCATTTCTTGCATTTCCCTTACTTCATTTGTCTTTAGCAAAGAAGAGAAATAAGGACAAAATGTAAAGGGAAGCTAAGTCAAGGTCTTGAGATCCTGGTAGAGGTGGTAGTTTCCAGAGAAAATAGTAATGAGAGATTAACTGGTAATATACAATGTATGTGGAAGAAAATTCCTCACTGTTTACCCAGTCCAGAAAAAGGAGTACACTGAAGTTGGCCTCCTATAAATGTAGGCATGTCTGTAGTAATAAAGCAAATATTTTGTCAGTTAAAATTGTCCTTTGAATGTTTTTAAAGTAAAAAAAAAGAGAGAATTTGTTTGCTACAGTAGAAAAAAGCAAGCTATATGTAATAAGGTTTGAAAAATAAAAAGGAAACAAATATGTCACACACCATTTTTCATTCTGATTTAATATAATGTCTCTAGGCTTTACAATCTAATCACTAACACAAGACATTTTGGTGGAGCTTGAGCAGTAAAACTCCCAGTAACCGTCATTAATTATTAAAAGTAGTTAGTTATTGACATCCAGTAGAACTTGAAGTTCATAACAAAGTCTTTGAAATGATTTAAAAAAATAAAGTGAGAAAGAGTACTTAGTAATTGAAATACAAATAAAATATATGTTTCAGACTTCATTTCCAAGAAGAAAAAGTGGCAGTTCAGGTTACCCAGGCCTTCATGAATAAAGAATGACAAGGAAAAGAACAAGGAAGGGACATAGAGATTTTTTGAAAGTCATACAGGATGGCTTTTCTTTCTACATATTAATCTTGTTATGGCAAAATTCTAGAGTCAGTTTTTTTGTGCTGAAATTTTGTTTTGAAGTTTAGCAAGGGTTTATTTTAATGTGACAGGATAGAAAAATATAAAAAGATCAGAGAAACATCTCCTGCTTTACATGAATGAAAACTTCAAATGGTGGTTAATTAATAATTTGTTTTATTTTACTTATATAGTTTTCTGGTTCTGAGGCTTGAACTCAGGGCCTGAATGTTATCCCTGAGCTCTTTTGCTTGAGGCAAAAACACTCTATCACTTGAGCCCCACCTTAGTGGTTAATTGGAGATGAGTCTCATAGCTTTCTGGCTGGGCTGGCTTTGAACCTCAATCCTCAGATCTCAGCCTCCTGTGGGCTTGTGTGTTAGGATGATGAGTCCAGCCTGGCCTCATGCTCACCATGTAGCCCACACTGGCCTCAAACTCATGGTCTTCCTGCCACAGCCTTCTTGTTGAGCTTTGTTGTGTTCTAGTTTTTCCAAGAACATACCACAGCCTTTACTTTATAAAGGGGGAAAGAAATACTATTCTAAAACATGACTGAGACTGATATTCCATTGTCCAAGAAAGTAAAAGAAACACCAAGGTATCAGAAATAGCTTTATCGTATATATTGCTATGGGTATTTCTAAAAAACGAAACAAAACTAGCTGCCAGGAGGCATGGGCTAGAACAACTGTGGGGAGGAATAGGTGAAGGGACCAGGACAGTAGAGAGGAGTTGGGGATCCCTCCACACTGTAGGATCTCTTTTTGAACTTTGTGGTCTGGAAATTTGACTTTGATCCTATGATAGGCAAGTCTCAGTGAGAGACTCAGTAATCAAATTATTTGAGATTGGTACAATTGATTTGAATGCAGAAGATTTACTTACATGTAAGGGCTGTCTTTTTTCCAAGAGGATGCTACATGTGTGCTCTTCAAAGCTTTATTTTTTTCTTAGGACCATACTGCTATGGGCTGAATTTCAAAGGTTACTGGGTCACCTGGGTGTATTAGTCTCTTTTTGTCACTGACAAATACCTGAGAGAAACAGTTCAAAGACTTACTTTGGTTCACCATTTCAGAAGCTTCAGACTGTGCTTGTTTGCTCCATTGTTTATGTGCCTGATGACTCAGAACATCATGATAGTGAGAGTGTATGGTAGAGCCAGAGGCATTTACCTCATGGCACCCAGGAAGCAGAGAGAATGATAGGAACAGGCCTATTAAAGTCATATATTCAGTGACTTACTTCCTCCAACCAGGCTTAATCTCCTAGTTTCTGACAGAAATAATTCAGTCCTTGAACTAAATGCCAATTCACAAACAGTAAGAGTGTTGTAAGGTAAATTTCAGTTGTGTATCCAGTCGGGAGAAAAGAAAGAAGCCACATTTTGAGAAGTTGAATCTGGAGTCTTTATTAGAAAGCCAGCATCTGCAGGTGGACTCTTGTCACAAAGACAAGATACAGCAACTGCACCAAGCTTTTAAAGACAAAAACCACATGCTTGGGTGGGGACAAAGCTTCCTTGTCTGGGTCTAAACAACATGATACATTTGCATATCCTTTCGGGGGCTAAACAACATTATGCATCTTCACATTCTCTAAAACAGAGCCCTCCTTGCTCTACCAACTGAGCTAGGCATCTTCAATTCAAAGGATGGCTTGTCTTACCTCTAGGCCTTTGAAGCTGGGTGAAAAGCCCCCATCACCCAGCTAGGTGGCAGAATGTCTGTGAGAACAAGATGGCAGCATCTAGACCTGGTCTCCCTACTTCAAGAGCAGGGTTTTGGAGAAAAATAACAACTGTGTTAATTTTGCTACGCAAAATGAGGACCATCTATGAGGTCTGAACAGGAACACCTCCCTCCCTCTTGGCTAAGTTTCCTCCCAGTATCTGTTACCTAGGTAACTGGCAGACCTGGAAGCAGTCACCTTCCTCTCCTGCTACGGCATATCCTGGGCCACCTCTGGTCACATGCCTCCCATCTGACCTTAGGAGGGTCCCAGACCCTGAGGTCACATCCAGATGCAGTATGACCACTGTCCCTGGCCTAGATAAGTTCTGGCCCAGGGGTGGGTCACCCCCCTTTCCTTTTCAGCCATGCCTCTCCACCATGCAGAGTGGGGGCAGCAGTTCAGTAAATAAACTTCTCCTGCCTGAATAGCTCATGGTGTTCTCCTCATCGGCTACCTAATGGGGAGAAATACAGTCCTGTCCTGGGAGATATGGAGGTAGTGAGTGAAGAATGGGCTTTTAAATGAAAGCCCAGTAGCATATAAGTATGTGCTTAAGACACAATTTCAAGCCAAATGGTGGCCATAAGTCCACTTACTTTCCAACATGCTGGCATTAGTTTCCAGAGTGTTACTTTATTCCTGTAGTCAGCAAGATAAGGTAAGAAACATTGTGATCTTACCTGGAACTGGAAAGACATTTTTGAGTTCCCTCATGTGGGGAAATGGTGGTGGTAGATGCAGTGTGTGTGTGTGTGTGTGTGTGTGTGTGTGTGTGTGTGTGTGTGTGTGTGTGTGTGTATAATGAGAATGGAAAGAAGAAAAGTCATTTTTTAGAACTTGCATAAATAGAGCCTGGGAATGTGGCTTAGTGGTAAAGTGCTTGCCTAGCATGCATGAAGCCCTGGCTTTGATTCCTCATTATCACATGAACAGAAAAAAACAGAAGTGGTGCTCTGGCTCAAGTGTTAGGATGCTAGCCTTGAGCAAAAGTAGCTCAGGGACTGTGCCCAGTCCCGGAGTTCAAGCCCCTGATGGCAAAACAACAACAACAACAAAAACTTGCATAACTAGAAGCAGTCTAGTCAGTAAAGTGAGTTATTGAGCTGAAACTGTAATTGTGAACATACTGATGAAGTTTTTCTTCCATTCCTATGGCAACAAGGGCATTATAATAATCTGCTTCCTGATGAAGTCAGACAATGATAAGGGATTCTTCTAATGGAAAGTATGAACCTGTCTCTACCAATTATCTTTATAGGCCTTGACTGTGGTTTTGCATATGTAGGGTATGCAATAAAGTGCTAAGAGGGAAAATAGGTATACTGATCCTATCATTAATGTGATGTTCACACCAAAATGGAAGACACATAACAGAACACTTTACCTTCATTAGGGATCTGGTAAGATAAGCTAGAAAATCAAAGTGTCAGTTTGGCCCCAAGTCGAATCACATTTGTGATATTCATGTTTGTTGTAACCTAATTGTTTGTTATCTGATTTTTTTCTTTATTAGTTTCTACTGGAGATGAATTACTTATATGGTAAAACTAGACATATTAGAAGAACCAGAAACTGAGAAGTCACATATACTACAATGGACTGCCCCAATGTAAACTTTTCACCCTCTTGGAGCAGGTCATAAAGACCAGCAACAGTCTCTAAGCAGGCCTGCCATCTTTTCACTGTGATTTTTCAAGTTGTTTTGAGGAGACACAATCAGTTAGGGTATACTTCCCAAAGTCTGCAGAAGGACCCTGAGGGCTAGGCCTTGCTTTTCACATGCACACAATTTAAACGAAGTTGTAAATTCATGTGGTGTTGTTTTAAAGGTGTTCTGGTATTCCCAGTCCAAACAAAGGGTTCAATGTCAGCTTATTGCTGAGGGCTTCATAAACTCTGCTATTAGCACAAGATCCATTCAGTTTTCTCTTGCTCCGTAGGACAGGTAATTTAAAAATAACCTGTTTCAGTCTAACATGAGGTGTAAATTCTCTGGTTAATCTGAAAACCTTAGATAGGTAACCTGTTGCATGCAAATCTAAGCCTTTTAGGTGATACTATGACTGCATCAGGAGAAATGGTTCCATACTGTGATTATGTTAAGACAGTGCTCAAAATTAGGGCCAGTCACTGTGAGCTCATTCACATATTTTAACCAGACCGTCTGAACTAATTGCAATTCCCAAATGTCTCTTGCTAGGCTTTTACTAAACAGGGTAGTTGAATCTTTAAATCTTTGTGACAAGATTCTCCAATAATATTTCATAGTCACCTGAGTACTGGGATCTCACTGTTCAAATGAAAACAATAATTGAGAATTTTTCCCTAAAGGATAAAAAAAGTATCTTTAAAATTCAACACTATTAACCATTCCTAGTACCCTGGCATGATAAAAATATTTCAACACTTGTGTCATATTAATATCTAATCTCTCCTCACCCTTTTCTCCCCCTCCCTCCATCTTTCCTCCTCCCCCCTCTCTTTGCCAGTCCCTGCTTTTTGTGCTTAACTGGACATAAGAGTCTCACAGACTTTTCTGCCTGGGCTGGCTTTGAACCCTGATCCCCAGAGCAGTCTCCTAAGTAACTAGGATTATAGGTATGAGCCACCAGTGCCCAGCATGTCTCTTTCTCTTTCTTCCTCTCTCCCTTCCCCCCTCCCCCTCTCTCCCCTGCAGGTCCTGGGTTTTGAAGTAAGGATTTGGGCACTGTTCCTGAGCTTTTCTGCTCAAGGCTAGAGCTGCTCTACAATTTGAGCCACAGCTCTACTTTTTTTTGGTGGTTAATTAGAAATGAGTGTCACAGACTTTCCTTTCCAGCTTTGAACCATGATCCTCAGATCTCAGCCTCCTGAGTGGCTAGGATTACAGATGTGAGCTACCTGCGCCCAGCTTCTCTTGAATCTTATTTACGCTCTTCTTACATATTGCTCTGAAAAGTCCTATATACCTTTAACCCTGATTTTTCTTGGCTTTTCTTTTTTTTTTAATTAATTAATTTATTTATTAATTTATTGTGGGTCATGGGGCCTGAACTGTAGGCCTAGGCGCTGTCCCTCTGCTCTTCAGCTCAAGGCTAGTATTCTACGCCATGCACCATTTCCAGCTTTTTCTGTTTATGTGGTACTGAGGAATTGAACCCAGGGACTCATGTATTCAAGGCAAGCACTCTACCACTGAGCCACCTTCCCAGCCCTATTTTTATTTATTTTAAAGGTAATATACAGAAGGATTACCATTTCATAAGCCAGGTAATAAATACATTTCTTTTTTGGAAATGTCACCACTTCTTTCACTCTCTCCCAGTTTTTCCCTCCCACACCCACCTGTAAGTTGTATAGCTCAGTTTCAACATAGTGTCTAGTGAGTATCACTGCTGCATTTTTTCACCCTTTATCCCTCCATTTCTGTGTCGGACTTAACCCCCCAAAGACAGATAAACAAACAAGACCAAAAAAAACCCCCAGCAAAACCAAAAATAGACAACAACATTTTAACCAACAATAGCAGGGGGAAAACCACCCAAATTCTTGTTTCCATTTCCTGCAGTTCATTTCATTAAATATTATATGTTCCGAGGCACAGAGGCATTGCATCTTTGGGTTCTTCCCTTAAGAGTGTCTTCCTTTGCTCTCACAGTGTGTATGCCTACAATCCTGTATAATTTATCATGTCCCAGTGTATATTAGATCTAGCCTTCAGCATGTGAGAGAAACATACACCATTTGTCTTTCTGAGCTTGGCTTACCTCACTTAACATAATTTGTTCCAGGTCCATCCATTTCCCTGTAAATGACATATTATTCTTTCTGATTGCTGTGTAAAATTCCATTATGTATAAATACCACAGTTTTTGATCCACTAATCTATTGTAGGTCATCAGGGTTGTTTTGATATCTTGGCTACTGTGAATAGTGTAGCAATAAACATGGATGTGCAGGTGTCTTCATGGTATCCTGGTTTATGCTGTCCTAGGTAGCTGCCCAAAAGTAGTATGGCTGGGTCATAGGGAAGATCTATGTTTAGTTTTTTTGAGGAACCTCCAGACTGCTTTCCAGAGTGGTGGTACTAATTTACATTCCCACCAACAGTGCAATAAGGTTCCTTTTCCCCCACATCCCCACCAATATTTATCATTGCTCAAATTCACAATGTTGGCTAATCTATCTAGGGTGAGATGGAATCTCAGCATTCTTTTGATTTGTTTTTCCGTTATGGCCAGGGGTGTTGAGCATTTCATCCTATTTCATCCTATTTCATCCAGTTTTATGTCTTCTTCTGAGAAGTCTCTCCTTAGCCCTATATAGTGATTTGTTAATTGGTTTGGGTAGGGGTAAGTTTCTTGAACTCTTCATATATTTTGGATATCAGACCTTTGTCTGATGTATTCCTGGTAAAGATCTTTTTTTTTTTTTTGCCAGTCGTGGACCTGAACTCTGGGCCTATGCCCTGTCCCTCAGCTCTTCAGCTCAAGGCGAGCGCTCTACCGCTTGAGCCACAGCACCACTTCCGGCTTTTTCTGTTTATGTGGTGCTGAGGAATTGAACCCAGGGCCTCAGGCATGCAAGGCAAGCACTCTACCACTGAGCCACCTTCCCAGCCCACTGGTAAAGATCTTATCCCAGTCTGTTGGCTGTCTTTCTAGTTTAGTAACTATGTCCTTTGCTGTGCAGAACATTTTCTCTCCTATCTGATGTGTCTGTGGGACTTATTTCAAAAAGTTTCTGCCTATGCCTATAAGTTCTAGTGTTTCTCCTACTCCCTCTTGCAGTAATTTCAAAGTTTCAGGTCTGACATTGAGGTATTTAATCCACTTTGAATTAATATTTGTGCAGGATAACAAATAGGGATCTACTTTTAGCTTTCTGTATATGGATGTCCAGTTTTCTCAACACTAACTATTGAAGAGGCTATCTTTTTTCCACTGTGTATCTTTGGCTCTTTTATCAAATATCACATAACTGTAAGTATATGGTTTTATTTCTGTCCTCTAGTCCATTTCATTGATCTTCAGGTCTATTTTTGTGCCAACACAGCTGTTTTTGTTATTATAGCTCTGTAGTAGAGCTTGAACTCTGGGATTGTGATACTATTAGCATTGGTTTTATTTATTTATTTTTGCCTAGAATTGCTTTGGTTATTTGAGGTCTTTTGGTGTTCTATATGAAATTTTGAATTATTCTCTCTATCGCTGTAAAGAATGCCACTGGGATTTTGATCAGGATTGCATTAAGTTTGCAGTTCATTTTTGACAGTATGTCCACTTTTTACCTATCCATGAACATGAGAGGTCTTTCCATTTCCTGATGCAATGTCCTATTTTTTTTCTTCAAATTTTTATAGTTTTTGCTATGTCTTTTGCCTCCTATTTTTTGTGGCTTAATTTTGTGTCCTGCTACTCTGCCAAAGTTATTGATTAGCTCTAGGAGTTTTGGGATGAGGTCTTTCAGATTCTTTAGTTGTAAGATCATGTCATCTGCAAATAGGGATAGTTTGACTTTTTCTTTCCCTATGTGAATCACTTTATGTGTTTTTCTTGCCTTATTGCTCTGGCTAGGAATTCCAGAATTATATTGAAGAGGCATGAAAGGAATGGAAATCCTCACCTTGTTCCTGATTTTAGATAAAATGGTTTTAGTTTTTCACTATTTAGTATGATGTTGGTTGTTGGTCTGTTATATAGCCTTTATTATTTTGAAGTATGTTCCTTCTACTCCTAACTTCTCCATTTTAATATGAATGGCCATTGGATTATTTCAAAGGCTTTTTCTGCATCTATTGAGATGTTCATATGGTTCTTGTCGTTGATTCTGTTAATATGATGTGTTATATTTATTAATTTATGTATGTAAAACCAGATTTACCTCTCTGGGATAAATGCACCTGATCATAATGTTTTGGTTTTCTTTTATTAGTTGCTGAATTCTGTTGGCAAGTAGTTTATTGAAGAACTTTCCATCTATTTTCATCAGACAGATTGATCTATAGTTCTCCTTTTTCATTAGATCCCTACCTGGTTTTGAAATGACAATGATGATGGCTTCATAAAATAAGTTTGGATTTGATCTTTCTACTTCATTGAAAAGTTTGAATAGTACCTGTGTTGACTGCAACTTTAAAAGTCTTGTAGAATTTAGCTGCCAATCCACTAGGACCTGGACTTTTTCTTGTTAGAAGACTATTATTTCCTCAATCTCATTGCATGTTATGGAACTGTTTAAGTGGTTTATATCTTTTTGGTTCAATTTAGCTACGTTGTATGTCTCTAAGAATTTATTCACTTCTACTAGATTTTCCACCTTGAGTATATGTTTTGAAAGTAATCTTTCATAATCTTTTGGATTTCTTGGATGCTTGTTGTAATGTTTCCTTTGACATCTCCAATTTTGTTGATGTGAGGATCTTCTCTCCTTTTTTTGTCAAGCTACATAATAGTCTACCAATTTTATTGATTTTTTTTTAAAATAAAGAACAAGCTTTTTGTTTTGTTGATTCTATATATAGTTTTTCAGTCTCTAGTTCATTGATATGCCTTAATTTTTTACTATCTCTATCTGGTAATTTTATTGTGGTTTGTTCCTGTTTTGTAGCAATTTTTTTTACTTAAGCTGCTTCTTACCAGAGAACCAGATAAATATAGTGAGAATTGAAGAGGCACAGATCCTTTGAAGGGGAGTAACATGGCAGGAACTACCAAACATCTCTCAGTCCTAACTCTTAATAGTAATGGACTTAACTCACCAATTAAATGACATAGGTTGACTAGTTGCATCAAAAAGCAAGATTCATCCACCTGTGGTCTTCAAGAGACATGTCTTGCATACAAAAACAATCATATTCTGAAAGTGAAAGTCTAGAATAAAATCTATCCAGCAATAGCCCACCATAAACAGACCAGAGTTGCAATCCTAATATCAAATAAAATAGACTTCAAGTTAAAATTAGTGAGAAGATACAAAGAAGTAAATTGACATATTAATAAAAAGATCTCTCCTACAGAAGGATATAACATTCTAAATATCTATATAGCAAATTCCAGAGCACCCAACTTCATCAAACAAACACTTCTAACCTAAAAATACACATAGATCTGAATACATTGACTGTTGGTGACTTTAACACACCACGGACTTCTCTGAATAGATCAACCCAGCAAAACTCTACAGAAACATCTCAGAATAAAATAACTTCATAGGCCAAATAGACCTAACAGCCATCTACAGAATATTTCACCCAGCAGCATCAGAATATACATTCTCAGCATCACATGGAACATTCTCACAAATAGGTCACATTTAGATTACAAAGAAAATCTGTGCAATTCAGAAATATTGGAATTATTCTCTGCATTCTGTCAGAACACAATGGAATGAAATTAGGGCTCAAAACCAAAAGGCATCATAGAAAATTCTCTAACTCGTGGAGACCTGAACAATATATTGTTGAATCCCCAGTGGGTCATTGAAGAGATCAGAATTGAAATTCAAACATTATGGTATTTAACAAAAATGAACACACAAAATATCAGATCCCTCTAGGACACAGCAAAGGCAGTATTCAGAGGGAAAATTTATAGCTCTGAGTGCTTATATGAACAAATTAGATAAATCTCAAGCCAACATTTAACTATATACCTTAAGCTCCTTGAAAAAGTAGAACAAGCCAAACTCCACGCCAGTAGATAGAAACAAATAATTAAAATAAAATCAGAAATAAATGAATTAGAGACAAAAAAACATAAAATCAAAAAATCATAAACACGCCAAGATTCACAAATTATGAGAGAATACTCTACAAACCTTTATGCTGACAAATACAAGAATCTGGAAGAAAGGGAAGAATTTCTAGCAAATATTGATATACCCAAACTAAACCAAGAAGATTTAAAACAACTAAATAGACCCTTAACAAGCAATGAAATAAAAGTGGCAATAAAAGACCTCCCATCCAAGAAAAGCCCAGCTCAGATGGATTCACAGATGAATTATATAAGGCCTTCAAAGAACTCACTCCAATCTTCAAACTCTTCAATGAAATTGAAAGTAAAAGATCTCCACCAAACTCATTCTATGAAGCCTGCATAATCCCCATCCAAAAACCAGATAGAGACTCATCAAAGAAAGAGAATTATAGACCCATTTCTTTGAAGAACAGTGATGCAAAACTTCTCAATAAAATTCTGGCCAGCCAACTTCAAAACCTAATCAAAAAAACCATGTACTATAATCAAACAGGATTCATTCCAGGGATGCAAAAGTGGTCCAATATGTGCAAATGAATTAGTGTAATTCAACACAACAGAAGCAAGGACAAGAATCTCATGATCATCTCAAGAGATACAGAAAAAGCATTTGTCAAGATCCAATATCCCTTTATGATAAAAGCTCTGGAGAAGCTAGGAATCCATGGAACATTTCTCAATAAAATAAAGGCTAAAGGCTCTACGTGACAAACCTACAGCCAATATTATAATTAATGGTAAAAAGTTAAAAACCATTTCCTCTAAAATCAAGAATGAGACAAGGATGTCCATTCTCTCTACTCCTTTTCAATAAGGTATTGGAATTCCTAGCCAGAGCAATAAGGCAATAGACAAACATAAAGGGGATCCAAACAGGGAAAGAAGAAGTAAAACTCTCCCTCTTTGCAGATGACATGATCCTGTATTTAAAGAGCCCTATAGATTCCTCTTCAAGTTACTTGAGCAGATTGGAAACTTTGGCAAAGTAGCAGGATATAAAATTAACCCACAAAAATCAATAGCTTTCTAGTATGCCAACAATTAGAAAACTGAGGCTGAAATCAGGAAAGCAACTCCATTTGTAATAGCCTCAAAAATAATATCTAGGAATTAACTTAACCAAAGATGTGAGGGACCTCTATGATTAAAAACTTTAAAAACCTGAAAAAGGAAATTAAAGCAGATTTGAGGACATGGCTGGAATATGATATGGCACCACCACCATGGAAAATAGATATAAATAAGGTTACTATGGACTCATGAATTCTACTTCCATATATATATATATATATATATATATATATATTATATCTGCTATAATTTAGATGTTGAATGCTACTTTTGAGTGGCATTATGTTAAATGCAATTCTTAAAAATATAATGGTGGCTCTCTGAGGACTTTTTAGGTACTCCACAAAATCCTTCCTTTTCCAACTTTATATCTATGTGATATCAGTCATTCTTTATGCACTTGAACCAAGGACAATATCTCAAGTCATTGACTGTCATCAGAATGAGAATTAGCCATTTTCTATTGAGTTAAATACTAAAAAGATTTATAAAAACCATTTCATGGAAGTACAGCTGTGGTTCAAGTAGTAAAGCGCAAGCCTTGAGCTGAAGAGCTGAGGGACAGTGCCCAGGCCCAAAGTTCAAGCCTCATGACTGACTAAAACTCATTTCACTATTTTTAGAAAATATAGTTCCTCATAAAAATTTTATTTCTGTTACATAACATTATTGTTATTAAATTTGAGAATTAAAAGCAATGATGTCATAGTTGTCATTTTTATTGTATAAATGTGATATATAGAGAAGTTACAGTTATATAAGTCAGGTATTGAGTGCATTTCTTTTTGGACAATGTCACCCCTTCCCTCATTCTCTCCCAGTTTTCCCCTCCTGTTCTCACTAAATTTATATAGTTCAGTGTCCAATGAGTACCACTGCTGCACTTGTTCATGCTTTGTCCCTCCATTTCTGCAACCCCACCCTCCACCTTACCCTCCCAAAGACAGATAAATGAACGAACAAGAAAACAAAACCAGCAACAAAGAAAAAACCCTCATTTCCATTTTCTGGAGCTCATTTCAATTAGTTGTAATTTTGAATACAGGGAAAATATTGATAGATATGACTTGGTAAGTAAAAACTCTTTACAGTTCTAAGAGTAAAATTATGTCGAGACCAAAATGTTTGAGAACTGGCCAGACCTGGGTGGAACTTCTGGCGATACCACTTGAATATTGAATTTTCCCCAAGGGCCCATGTAAGGCTTGGCCCCTGGTGCTATTGGGAGGTGGTGGAAACTTCAGTATGGAAAGCCTAGTGGGATGTTCTTGCCTCCTTAGTGGCATACTCTCAAATAGAACCATGTGACCCTAACCCCTTCTTTCTCTTTTTCTTTGCAGCATGAGGTGCACAATTTGTTCCTTCCTGTGCCATCTCAGAGGCCTAAAAGCAATACAGCTGCCTGATATGGACTGGAACCTCCAAAACCAAAATACAAACATGTTCTCCTTATACATTATCACATATGTTTTGTTAAATGATGGAAAGCTGACTTACCACACTACCGCAAAGAATAAAATAATGTATTTCATACAAAAGCCAGTCCATGATGTTCATAGTAGCAGTGTTCATAATTGTTCAAAAATGGAAACAACTCACTGATTACTGGATCAATATTTTTTGATATGGTCATGAAATAGTAAATTATTTAGTCATAAAAGGAATAAAGTATGACACATGCTACAACATGAGTGACCCTCAAAATATTATGTTAAATTGAAGAAGCCACACACAAAGCCCCTATGATTATTTGCTTCTCTTTTTATGGAATATTCAGAACAAGCCAATTCATAGAGACAGAAAATAGATGAGTAGTTTCCAAGAGCTGAGAAGGGAGGGAAGAATAGGAAAAAAACTAAGGAAAATATTAAAATCATATAATAGATGCACTGTAGTGGTTGTGCTGGTTGTACAGGTTTTGAATATACAGCCACCAAATAGTTTGTCTTTAAAGGGTGAATTTTATGGCATGTGAATCATATCTCAATAAAAGAAAAGAATGATGGTGTATGGTGAAGGCCCTTAAATTGCCCCTTATTTGTGCTGCTCTTCTGAGCCATACCAGGCTAAAACATTAACTGAGAAAGTAAATAACTATATTATGATCTCTTCCCTTTCCTCATGGAAAGTGCCCAAACAGAAAGCTTACAGGAAAGACAGGAGTATATAGTAAAATCAGGTGTGGTGGCATACACCAATAATGTCAACACTTGGAAGGCTGAAGCAAGAGGACCATAAATTTGAGGTCAGCAGGTTAGCCTGTGATACGTAGAAATACTCTATCTCCAAAAATCAAACAAACAGAAAAAAAAAAAAAAACCGCTGGGCACCAGTGGCTCAGACCTGTAATCCTAGCTACTCAGGAGGCAGAGATCTGAGGATCGTGGTTCAAAGCCAGCCCGGGCAATTAACCACCAGAAAACTGGAAGTGGCTTAAGTGGTAGAGCACTTACCTTGAGCTGAAGAGCCCAGGGACAGCGCCCACGCCTAGAGTTCAAGCAAAAAAAAAAAGTAGCCCGTATAATCAAATGCTCCCCCAAAGAAGCATAATCACTTAAAAAAAAAAAACTTTAATTTTTGTAGGAGATCCTAAAAACGCATGATAACAGTACTCAACAATACTTACTCAATAGGTACTAAAAATACATTACAACAGTACTCAACAATATTTACTAGCTATTTTGGTTACAGGAAAGAATCATTCAAGTACCAGTTTGGGGTTACTTGGTATAACCATACTCATAGAAACCAAAAGACAGGAATCATAAGCACATAGGAAAGGATCTATGTTGCTTGGGGCAGTGGTCAGTTTATGGTTTAGTTTCCATGATTTCATCTTTTTCCCTTTCTTAGCACCCAATCTTTGCAGAATCAAAAGCAGCACTAGCAGTCTGCAAAAATTCAGGAAACCATCTCTTACTAACATTTCTAACTACTCTCCTACTCTGTATCTGCTTCTCTACCATCTTTTGACTTCTTTTGTCTTTACAATTTTCTCCAGTTCAAAGTTTCTACACACTCAAACTTTTCAATATTTCTTAACACACTCATGATTCCCAAGTCATAAAAGGAAAAATTCAGGTTCTGCAGCTAGGCCTGAAAATTAAACAATTGTAACACAAATTTACAAGAGAAAAGCACATATATTTTATTTAACACTTCAAATGCAAATAGGAAAAATGAAGAGCCAATGAAGCCGTTTAGATCAATAGCTTATATATATATATATTTAAAACCAAGAATGATGCATTATAGGGGTGGCAAACTGTGAGGAAAGCAATTATAAGATTTATGGGGGGAAAACAAATAGAACATGAAAGTATTTTAGTAGATTTATTTGTACAGATCCTTTTTAGCATAGGCACTCTAGTTTCAAGTGATATGAATATTCTCTTCCTGGTCCAGAGGAGTACCTTTCTCATGGAAAATGTTATGACCTACTTTTAGGGAGAAGAGAAGAGAGAAACAGCACATTTGCTGTTTCTGAAATATCTTTAGCTCAAAATAATCAATTTGCTAAAGTGACATACCTTGGTGTGGCATGTTTTGGAACCACTGAGAGCCTCTTTTTTGGAATATTTGTTCATTTTTTTGTTTTGTTATGAGAAGATTTTGCTTTGTAGCTTGGTCTTCCGTCTGCCTCTCCAGGACTAGTTTTACAGGAACACATACCATCAAGCTCTGCTGTCCTTTGGATTTCTTAACCTCTGCTCTTATCTCCAACTTGAATGTTTCAGTTATAGTAAGCAATTTAGACTTCTATAGATGAGAATATGTTTGCCAACCTTCTCCTGCAATGATCTAGAATGCCAGAAGGCACCAAAATTTCAAAAGGTACTTAGTTTTGACAACCTTGTACTTGCATAGCTCTGAGAGACACACCCTGACAGACTCACCTGCTTTGTCCTTATGCTAGCCCTTGCCTACTTAGCAAAGTGTTGGGTAGGCATGACTTATTTACCTACATAATGAGGGCTGAGCTATCTTTTGTATAGTAACCAAGAACAAATTTCTCCTTCCCAATGATTATTTCTTAAATCCCAAGGTTTGGGAAAATAAAATGGCAGAAAAGTGCTTAAATCTTCCCCATAGTCTTCATTTTATGTGTCAGCATTGATCTCCCCCCCCCCCCCAGGATGATTATAAGTAGATGCACATATTCAATTTATATATACACTACCATCACCGCTACCCTTAGGACTATCCTTTGTTATCTCAGAATCTCCCAAAAATTCCTCTGAAAAAATAAGCAATATATTTTGCACAATTTAAACAATTCAGCTTTTGATAATATAGCACAGGTTTTAGGTCAGCTAGGTTCGTTTTGGATAATTATGGTTTGTCTCTGGTTCTAATTTTCTATTTTTAACTAGTTAGATTTAAAAAGTCACATGTATTTTTTTTCAAAGTAGTAGTTTTTTGATAAAAGCTATTCGAATTGAAGATTAGAAGAAAACGCCTTTAATGTTTTTCCAGGGACACAGTTGAGAAAGACTTATTTTATTTCTCTAAGCAAATCACTTTTTCATCATGAATCTACTATATATGGATATTTTTATTTTTTCTTCCAAGAAATGTTGATAGACACTGGACATATATACACACTAAAAAGGTATTCCATCCTGGTGGCAGAAAGTGCTTACAAACTATAAAATGAAAATTTTTCTGCAGCTACATTTTTATTAGGGTTAGTGGTTAGCAAAGTCATACTTCAATTAAAGCAAAGCATTTCATGTCATTGTGCTGTATAGGATGTTGACCATAACTGTGTATTAAGGGTTCTTTAGAGAGAGACCTACATGGCTCCAATGAAATGTGGCCATAGAGTACAGGGTAGGCAATCAGTGATATAAAACAAGGTTGTCAATATGAACCATGAAGGGAGCACAGAACATAATAAGCATCTAAACTGCTCTTTCTGGTATCCATTATCAAATCAAGTATGTCACAACTTGATAAAGCAGACACATTATTCTAAGAACTTGCATGGGACCTCTGTCCTATAATCAGCTATGAAAGAAGCAACCCAAGTTCTTCACTCAAGTTTCTGCTTCTACTGAGTAGCATTATGTATTTGTGTATTTCCTGCTGAAAAAGCGTAAGTCCAGAAAACAGATCAAAATAGGTAAAAAAAAAAAAAAAAAGAAATTTCAGGGGCTGGGAAGGTGGCTCAGTGGTAGTGCTTGACTTGCATGCATGAGGCCCCGGGTTCAATTCTTCAGCACCACATAAGCAGAAAAAGCCGGACACTCAAGTGGTAGAGCGTTAGCCTTGAGCTGAAGAGCTGAGGGACAGTGCCCAGGCCCAGAGTTCAGGCCCCACGACCGACCAAAAAAAAAAAAAAAATTCACTAGATAGTGGTGAGGTTAGAAGTGTTTGGTTATTTGGCAGAACTAAGATGAGATTTTCTTGCACTAGGACTACAGCCCTTTATTCGATCCTATGAGTTTCCTTTGTACAAAGAGAAGGGGAAAATGCATATAGGATGAATTGCTATAAGCCAGAGATGAACTGCTTCTGGCTTAGAACTATGTTCAGCAGAATATTATTTTCTTCTTTATTTTATTTTAGAAGTTGAGTCTGAAATTGCCTTAGAGTCTTTCAAAGTCAAGAATGCCAGAGGCAGGTATTATTAGTTTCTGCCTGGCTCTGCAGGTAAAAGTTAAGCTGGGCATCATGACACATATCTGTGATCCCAGAACTTAAAAGGTGGAGGCAGGAATCCCACAAGTTTGACTCACTGTATTGTTTCTCAGGCAATGACTCTGGTTTCAGTTTTTGAAATAGCTTCTCTCTCTTTGGACACTGTTCCCTCCAGGCAACATCTTAGGTTCTTATCACACAACTTTCCTCTACAGTGAAAACAGCCCAAAGTGGACAACTGATCCTTCTTACAAGAGTCTCTAGCTAGTTTACCTTAATCCTAGCAGTGTTGCAAGCAGACCCAGTGAACCATGTCCTCAGATCAATTAGTGAGAAATAGGTCTTCAATCTGATGACTACACTGTCTTGCCTGAACACTGAGTCTGTTTCAACTAAAAGAATACAGGGTGGGACAGGGAAGGTAGCTCAGTGGTAGAGTGCTTGCCTTGCATGCATGAGGCCCTGGGTTCAATTCCTCAGCACCACATAAAAAGAAAAAGCCTAAGTGGTGCTGTGGCTCAAGTGGTAGAGTGCTAGCCTTGAGCTGAAGAGCTGAGGGACAGTGCCCCGGCCCAGAGTTCAAGCCCCATGACTGGAAAAAAAAAAAAGAAAGAAAGAAAAAAAGAATATAGAGTGATTAAAACTTCAATCTTTGACTTGTTTTTACATGTGGAATATCCTTCCTACCAGAGAAACAATGCACTGGAAAGAACAATTATAAGGATTATCAATAAAATTCAATACAATGGATAAAAGCACTTAAATGAATTCAAAGAGCCAACAATTCAACACATAAATAGATAAATGAACAGGAAAAAGGAAGACAAAAGGATTTCAATAAAATATAAAAATATACAAATTTTGAAAAAGCAAAAATAAAATATCTGAAAACAAATGTTTAAATAATTCACATAAAAACCCAAGTAAGCCGGGCGCTGGTGGCTCACGCCTGTAATACTAGCTACTCAGGAGGCTGAGATCTGAGGATGACGGTTCAAAGCCAGCCCGGGCAGGAGAGACCGTGAGACTCCTATCTCCAATAACCCACCAGAAAACCGGAAGTGGCACTGTAGCTCAAGTGGTAGAGTGCTCGCTTTGAGCTGAAGAGCTGAGGGACAGCGCCCAGGCCCAGAGTTCAAGCCCCACGACCGACAAAAAAAAAAAAAAAACCCAAGTAAAAGTTTTAGTAATAGGGGCTGGGAAGGTGGCTCAGTGGTAGAGTGCTTGCCTTGCATGCCTGAGGCCCTGAATTCGATTCCTCAGTACCACATAAGCAAAAAGAAGAAAGCTGGAATTGGCACTGTGGCTCAAATGGTAGAGCATTAGCCTTGAGCTGAAGAGCTGAGGGACAGCGCCCAGGCCCAGAGTTCAGGCCCCACAACCGGTAATAGACAAATTGAAAAATAGAGTATTGGTGACAGAAGATAGAGAAGTTACATCAAACAAAGACAAAAATTTACTGAAAAATATTAACAGGACATATAACATCTCTGGGACACCATCAAAAGAATCATGGACATAGAGAAAAGGAGAGAGGTACAAGCTGAAAGCATAGAAAACTTTCAATAAAATAATAGTAGTAAATTTCCCCAATCTTGTGAAACATAGTATCATCCAGGTACAGGTGGGTTTTTTGTTGTTGTTATTTTGTTTTGTTGTTGTTGCTGGTGGTGGTGGTGGTGGTCGATTGTGAGGCTTGAACTCAGGGCCTGGGCTCTGTCCCTGAGCTCTTCAGCTCAAGGCAAGTGTTGTACAACTTGAGCCACAGTACCATTTCTGGTATTCTGGTGGTTAATTGTAGATAAGAGTCTCATGGATCTTCCTGCTCGGGCTGGCTTTGAACTGGGATCCTCAGATCTCAGCCTCCTGAGTAACTAGGATTACAGGTATGAGCCACAAGCACCTGGCTCATGTGTTTTTTAATGGAACACCAAGCAGGAAAGTTCAGATAAGAAATATCTTTAGAGATATTATAATTAAAGACATAAAATATATCACAATACTGAAAGCTGCAAGAGAGAAGGGATAAAACACATATGAAGGCAAACCTAACAGAATGACAGTATATTTTCCCATAGAAAATTTAAAAGCAAACAAAGCTTTATATATTCCAAGTCTTTAAAGAAAAATTATTAATGCAGATTAATGTATCTACAAGTGTTACACTCTCCCAAGTTGTTGTTCTTTCTCTCTCTTTTTACAACTAAAACATGTTTCATTTTTGTATTTTTATATATGCATATAAAGTACTTAGAGCAGGGGCTGGGAATGTGGCTTGGTGGTAGAGTGCTTGAAGCCCTGGGTTCAATATTTCAGTACCACATAAACAGGAAAAAGCAGAAGTGGTGCTATGGCTCAAGTGGTAGAATGCTAGCCTTGAACAAAAGAAGCTCAGGGACGGTGCCTGGGGCCCTGAGTTTAAGCCCCAGGACAGGCCAAAAAAGAAATCACTCTTTCCATTAGCTCTCTACTCTTCTACTGGTACTTCACTGATGTTTTTTTATGTATATTAATTGTACAGAGGGGTTTCACAATAGTATGTGAAATACCATACCTTTCAATGTCAACACTTAATGCTAATAGTTTCAGTACTTCAATCAAAAGACATGGAATGGCAGGTTGGAATAAAGTAAGACCTGACTGTTTGTTTCCTATGAGAAATGCATCTTACTGGCAAAGAAAAGCATTTGTTTAGTGTGAAAATATATATTTAAAAATTTTTATTCAAGCAAGCAGTAGTAAACCCATATCTGATAAAAAAAAAAAAAAGACTTTAAACCAAAGGTCACTTTATATTAATAAGAGGAACAATACATCTAGAGAAGATAACACTTGTTAACCTATTCACACCAAATATTAGTGCAATTTCATTAAATAAACACAACTGGATCTACAATCACAGATAGACCCCAATACAATAAGAGTCGGAGTCTTCAATACTTTAATACTCCCACCAGTAAATAAATTATACCCCCCAAAATCAATAAAGTGAGAATTATTCTTCTTAAAAGACCTTAAAGATGCCACCAAAAGCTCCTAGATCTCAGCCTAGCCTGAGTAGCTAGGATTACAATATACATATTGTATAGTCATATATAAATATTATAAGTAAATATTAAACATATTTAAATATATATTATATAAAAGTATATATAAATAATATAGGTATATATTATATAATAAAATTCTGTAACAGTTTTTATAATATATAAACAATTATATATTATATATAACAATATATTATTTATTGATATTTTATACATGTATATATAATGCATATTAATAAACATGTTTATATATTTATATTCATTATAACTATTTATATTTATAATTATCACTAATTTGCACTATGAAATTCTATTCAGAGTGTGTCAGTTGAAAGCCACTGCAGAAACTAACATTTTTGAAAGCTTACTTAAACTATCTTGTCATGGGGCCTGAGCTCTGGGCCTGGGCGCTGTCTCTCAGCTCTTCAGCTCAAAGCAAGCACTCTACCACTTGAGCCACAGCACCATTTCCAGCTTTTTCCTCTTATGTGGTGCTGACTAATCGAATCCAAGGCCTCATGCATGCAAGGCAAGCACTCTACCATCCTAGCCCCCTAAAATACTTTTTTAACACATAAGATTATTCAAAAAATAACTTCTCTAAAATATACTTATGATTTTTTTTACTTTTCATTATTAAAGTCCAATTGAAAAACACTTACACTAGTACAGAATATCTTTTCTAAAAGATAAAAGACTGTGAATCCATTAAATGTAACACTTTCCAAACAGAAAGGTATTCAGAGTACTTATTCTGCAGCAATTCTTCATTGTGAAACTTAAGTAACATGCCAATCTTTTATATCTGGCCCAGATTAAAGTATTTCTTAATTGCTAAAGGGTTACTTCCTTCTTTTATGCTTACTATTCTTGCGAAGGACTCCCGTATTATCACTGAATAACTTTCCTTTACCTCATGTAAATCTCTGTACTTCATGAGACACAATTGTTTGAATTGCTGAATCATGAACTCTGTCCTCTTCAGCTTCTTTGGGATTATGCCAAACATACTAAGTTGTGTGTGTGTGTGTGTGTGTGTGTGTGTGTGTGTGTATAAAATCATCTGGCTTCAATTTTTTAGAACTATCTGGATGAGTTCACGGGCTGGGGAAAGAAAGAATATATATTTTTTCTAGAAAGAGTATTTTTAAAACATTAAATATTTTTCATTTACTTTCCTGGTATAGGTTTATGTAGCATGTACTTTTTTGTCCTCTAGGCATCTCCATCCAGCATGGGGTGGAGTAGCAGCTCTGTCTTCAGTCCCATACTAGGGACTGAGCCCTGGGGCCTAGTGCTAGTAGCAGTTCTAGTGGTGAGTTGACATGCATAAGTTCTCCCTCCTTTAGCTTTTCTTGGGCTTTGATGTTCAGCTGTTATTGCCCTATAGGGTATCCCAGAAACATTCCAAGGGCAAACATTGCTGGAGAATGAGAATCCTTGAAACAAAAAATACTTCAGCATCTTGAAGATATTTTTTTAAATGTTTATTATCTTTTAAGTATTTGTACAAAGGAATTGCCCTCAACAAAGCAGTTTATAAGTAAGGTAATGAGTACCCCCTCCTTTATGATTCTTTAGGAGTGTCTTAAAGAGATTGAGCTTCAATTGCCCATGAAGTCCTTACTTATTTTAATAATACATCTGATGTCAGCAGTCTACTTATCTACGTCATTCTCTTTATCTCTTCATTCCCCTATTCCTGTTTCCTAGGATTTTCTTTTGCAATTAAATCTTTTTTTCAGAATACTATGTGGGAAGCTTAAGGGACAAAAGTCAAGTCTAAATTCTCAGTTGACCAAATTAACTTTCCCATTATTCTGTCATTAAGTCAGTCTTTGCTGACCTAGTAGTAGGATTTTGATTAGAAGAATTACTTTGTCTTGACACATTAACAGGTTGCTTTGAGGGACTGACCCCTCTACTCATTCCCATTACCACAGTAATACTGCATTTCTGGATTTTTCTTTCTTCGAGGTCAAATTAAATCTTATACTAATATTGATCTTTTCTCCAGCTTCCTTCTCTTTGTAGATGAAAGAATTATGAAGCTGGGCACCGGGGGCTCACGCCTGTAATTCTAGCTACCCAGGAGGCTGAGATCTGAGGATCGTGGTTCAAAGCTACCCCGGGCAGGAAAGTCCATGAGACTCTTATCTCCAATAAACCACTAGAAAACCGGAAGTGGCGCTGTGGCTCAAGCGGTAGAGTGCTCGCCTTGAGGTGAAGAGCTGAGGGACAGTGCCCAATCCCCACGACTGACCCCCCACCCCCCAAAAAGAATTATGAAGTTTATTCAACTCCTACATAAATGGCTAGTGGAAACTCCATTCTTTAGACTTTTATGGTTATTTGTTCGAGAACTAGGCCTATTCAGTTCCTGAGTGGCAACAGGATCATCCCTTATTAGACATCTCGTTGCACAGATAATTGTGTCCACAGCAACCTTTGTGACAGATCTCCAAATCACAGCACCCAGGATTCTGCTTTGCCTTCATGTAGGCATCTTTATCTTCTTAATCCCTGGCTTTTTGCTAGACTACATTAATAAATCCCACTGACATGTCTTTCTGCCTGCTAGAAGCAGAGGAGAAAAAAGAAGGATGGCATCACATCACAAAAACTGATGTTGGAGCCAAGTGCTGGTGACTCACTCCTGTAATCCTAGATACTCAGGAGGCTGAGATGAGAGGATCATAGTTCAAAGGCAGTCTGTGTAGGAAAGTCTGTGAGACTGTTACCTCCAATTAGCCACCAGAAAACTGGAAGTGGCACTGTGGCTTAAAGTGGGAGAGAGCTAGCACTGAGCCAAAGAGCTGAGGGACAGTGCCCAAGCCCTTGAGTTCAGCCCCACAATAACCAAAACAAGACAAAACCAAACACAACTAAAACAGAAAAAAAAAAAAAAACCAAACAACAAAAACTGATGTTCCTAAACCTTATCCACAGAATGAGCAACAAGCTCATTCTCTTTTTTTTTCCTAATTGGATTCTCCCAATGATCTGGATATCTAGTCTTTCAACATTGGAAAAGCACACTGGTTTTCTTCCCATTTACCTTCTTAATAGTTTTGACAGATTATTAGATGCACTATATATTGCAAACAATCAGGAACCAGTCTTCACATCAAAAGGAGAAAACATTTTCTAAAGATAGGATGCTCTCAGTCTTTAGAAAATTATTAAGTACCAGAGGTGAGCAGTATGCTTCTGTGCAATATACAATAAAAATATTGCTACATAATTCTTTCTACATTTTTCTGTTTTTAATTCTCCATAACTCACTCTGTTCCACTTATTTTAAGTGGTATTGCTAGTATTTCTTGGTTAATTTCAAGGTTAATTCTTTTTAGTAGAAAAATGGCATGAACATGTAATGACAAATTACCTGAGCATATTTGTGAATAGTGCCCCTAGAAACTTGGGAATTAAAAGACCAGTGAAACAACTTAGGAGAAATTCTTTCTCGCATCAGAAAACTGTTTTGGCAGGATCAGATGGCTATGCCTATCAAAAGACATCATGAGCCTGACTCATACCCTCAGCTCATATTATAAATCAACAACAGCTGGGAAGGTGGCTCAGTGGTAGAGTGCTTGCCTTGCATGCAGGAGGCCCTGGGCTTGATTCCTCAGCACCACATAAGCAGAAAAAGCCGGAAGTGGCACTGTGGCTCAAGTGGTAGAGCATTAGCCTTGAGCTGAAGAGCTGAGAGACAGTGCCCAGGCCCTGAGTTCAGGCCCCACGACCGACAAAAAAATAAAAATAAATCAACAACAAAGAAAAGTTGAATACAACATGGGTATGTGGACAATGTTGAGCTGGTAACTCCAGTGATACTCCAAGAGAGATGGTTAGGAAAACACAATAGCTTTACCACAGAACTATATTGCATTAGAGAGTCTTTTCCTTTATCTTCTTCTTTGGGAAGCACTAGGATTTGACCTCAGGGTCTTGTACTTGCTAGACATAACTTTACCAGTTGAGCCATGTTCCTAGCCCTACACATTCTCTTAACAGAGAGATAATGTTCATAAACTTCTTCAGAATAAATTTCAGAAGCATCAGTTTTTGAGATGTGATGTGCATCTTTCTTTGCTCCTCTAGTAGGCAGAAGGAAAGTGAATCAAACTTGTCAATAGGATTAATAGAGTCTAGCAGAAGGCCAGGGATTCAGGAGAGAATGACTAAATTGTAGTACCATGGGTTGACAATGTTGGTAATAGCAGTTGCAAGTATGACTGAGCCTGGAACAGAGCATAGCTGTGAACGAGTTTTACCAGCCCAGGCCAAGCATGCTCCCTTGCTGTTATAAGTAATGGTGCAGGCCAAATGAAAATGCAGACGTGATACTTCCAAGATGGGAATGAATCCAAGAAAATAAGGCAAAAGCAAATAGAGGGCGCTGAGCTGGCCCTGCCATGACTGGTTATGTACTATCCTGAGAGAAACTAGATGAAAGAAGATACTCTCCAAGGCAGAACTTTCAGGAAGAAGCTCCTGTTTCTTTAACTGTATCTTGATGAATGGTTTCATTGCCTACTATTAGTGCTGCCACAATTAATCATTTTATTTAGTAAGTTTTATATTCATTGTCTAAAAGAAGACAAGTAGGATAAAAAAGTGCATAGAGAAACACAATAGCTTCTTAGGGTTAATCACTGTTGTTTGAAATGCCATATAGAGATTTTTTTAAACACAGATAAGTTAAGCTTTTGTTGTCTGACATAATACTTTTAAATATTTATGGGTATAGTAGGATATTTAATGCATATATATTGTGTAATTAGTCTTTCTAGCTTCCCAAACATTTTATATATCTATTTGTTAGGAACCTTTAGTTATTTTGAAATGTATCATAAGTTGCTACAGACTATAGTTAACCAACTGTGCTATAAAACATTAAAATTTATTCCTCCTACATATATAGACTCTGGTACCTTTTACTTAATCTCTCTCTCTCTTCCCCAACCCCACATTTACCATACCTAACTTCTAGTGACCACTGTTCTTCTCTTTTCTATAAGGTCAACTTTATAGCACCCACAAATGAGTAAGAATATGCAGTTTTTAATCTTTCTTTGCCTGACTTATTTCACTTAACATGATGTTCTTCTATTTTATTCAGTTGGATGCAAATAGCAATGTTTCATAATTTTTTGTAGCTGAAAAATATTCCATTATGTATATGTATACCACGTTTTTAATCACTTATCCAATGATGGACACCTTTGTGTAATTCCATATCTTGCCTATTATGATAGATAGACACAGAAGAAGACATAGAAATGGCCAGTATATATGGAAAGAAAGTTCAATAATGCTATTTATCAGAGAAATGCAATGTAAAACCTCTTACTCTACTTAGAACAGGCTGTTATGATAAAGTAAAAAAAAGTGCTGGTGAAGGAACATAGAAAGAGGAACTCATGGGGCTGGGAAGGTGGCTCAGTGGTAGAGTGCTTGCCTTGCATGCATGAGGCCCTGGGTTCAATTCCTCAGCACCACATAAGCAGAAAAAGCCAGAAGTGGCACTGTGGCTCAAGTGGCAGAGCACTAGCCTTGAACTGAAGAACTCAGGGATAGTTCCCAGGCCCAGAGTTCAGGCTCCACAACTGACAAAAAAGAAAAGAAAGAAAGAAAGAAAAAGAAAGAAAGAAAGAGGAACTCACATGAATATTTTTTGTTGGGGAAAAAGATGAGTTTAAACAATATGTACTTTTGTGACTTGCATTCCTGAGGAACTGCTTGCTTGCTTGCTTGCTTGCTTTCCTTCCTTCCTTCCTTCCTTCTTTCTTTCTTTTGTTCTTTCTTTCATTCTTTCTTTCCTTTCCTTCCTTTTTTCCTTTGTTTCTTTCTTTCTTTTTTCCTTCTTTCTCTTTCTTTCTTTCCTTCTTTCTTTGACTGTTAGAGTTTAGGTGTACAGAAATGAACAAAAAAGTTTATTGTGGTTACAGAAAAGATTGCAATTGTTTGATTTAGTGATCTACCTAGGATGGATCTCTCAAAAGGCCCCAAAGAACTAACTTGGTCTGGAGGTTTGTATGTTTAATTCTAAGATGATAAAGGACAGTTTACCTAATGCCCTAAATTTCAAGAGCTGAATAATGAAGCTAGCTCACAGGCTATGTCAGAATGATTGTGTTTCTCTCACACTCTCAGACCACATGGTCAAGAGAATGACTGAGAATAGACAGTACTTTAAGTCATCAGCAATACCACTTCTACTCTGGTTTCACTAATACAACAGTTCCCACTTTTAAACATTGAGTTCTTTTATCCTGTTTTGTTTCTTGGGACATAGTCTTCCTATTGTTCCCCAACCTTCAATTTATTTCTTTGGACAGTCCAGGATTAACCCCTTTAAGTATTCTTTTGAGGGACAATGAGATAGCTCCAGAACAGCAGCCTAGGAAATTCTACATAATGCGTATCCATTGCCAGGTAGCTCTGGATTTAGTTTGTCAGGGAGTGGTGTATGACAGGTGACTAAGGACAAGACCACTGGGGTCAAAGTTCACAATCTTCCATTTTGGCTGTGCTGTTTATTAGTTGTAACTCACCCAGTTACTTCTCTGTACTTTAGCTTCCTCATTTGGGGTGATTTTTATTAGAACTTACTTCATTATATTTATGAGTTTGAATGAATTTTTACATATAAAAGTACTTAAGGCTCAATACAGTCAACACTTGTTAACTATATTAGCTTTTATGATGGTTAACTATATTGGATTTTTTTCTCACTCAGGAAGGGCTTCTCCCACAAACACCACTTCTCTCACAAATCTCCCCCTCCTGTCTTCCTCCACCCCACATTCAGAAGACTCAGGAAGCTGTCTTGTGTATTTGGGCTTCCTATAAATGATAAGAGGCATTTGAGATATCACAGGCTGTAACATGAATGTTGAAACTAGAGTTGTAGGTGGTACTGAGTTTATTTACAGCATTCCTCCTTCAAGAATATTCTGAAAGCTTACTGTCCTTGACCAGTAGGAAGGCCATTATATTTATAAATGGTGATGCAATTTGATATTTGTACATTATTGAAGTTATTTAATTACAACTCTGTGAATGTTTGTATATTGGGGACCACAGGCAGGATAAGAAACTTCTTTTTTTCTGTTCCTTTTTCACCATTACATACTCTTCCAATGCTTTTAAATATGCTTTTTCACTATCTGCCTGTCTGCCTGCCTGCTTGCCTTCCCTTCCCTTCCCTTCCCTCCCTCCCTCCGTTCCTCCCTTCCTTCCTTCCTTCCTTCCTTCCTTCCTTCTTCCCTCACACAAGTTTTGTAATTTGCTAGGCAGGCACTCTAACCACTTGAGTCAGGTCCTCAGCCTGTTCCTTTGTACTCTGTTCTCCATTTGGTAAGCCTGTTCTATTATTCTTTTTTCATTTATATGACCAACATCTCCTCTAAGGCATTTCTATTTATCTTTAAATATTCAAAATACCTCATATTTAAAAGATCTCTACATCATTCATCTTAATTCAAGATTCTCAGTGTATCATTTTTAAAAATGAAATCAAGGAACCTTGTAATTACCTAGAAAACAATAAAGTTGTATTCCTACTTCACACAGTGACTACCTAGAAGCACTCCAAGTGGATTAGAAATTTTGAATTTTGAAAACAAAATAGAAAAACGTTAAAAGAAAATATGAGAAATTCTTTTATAACTTTGGAGTATGAAAGATCTTCCTAACTGTTATTCAACATATAGAAGTCATATAAGAAAAGATTGAAACAATTGCATGAAAGAAAAAAAAAACATTTGAATACTTATCTTAGGGTTCATTCCCCTAACATCAACTTATCTGACCTTTTCCGCTTGACTAAGACATATACTAGTTATTGCAAATAAGGGAAACCATGGGACCTATGTTTCTTTGGGCCTGGCTTACTTCACTTAATATAATTTTTTCCAAGTCTTTCCATTTCCTAAAAACTGGGGCAATGTCATTCTTTCTGATGGAGGCATAGAATTCCATTGTGTATATATACATCACATTTTCTTGATCCATTCATCTACTAAGGGGCATCTGGGTTGGTTCCATATCTTAGCTATGGTAAATAATGCTGCAATAAACATAGTTGTGCTGGTAGCTTTAGTATGGTCTTGTTTGTGATCATTTGGGTAAATGCCCAAAAGTGGGATTGCTGGGTCATAGGGGAGCTCTATTCAAATGTTTTTTTTTTCTTTCATGAAATTGTTTCTAACATATTTATAAGATGATTTCTATGTTGCTTTGTATGTCCCTCCCCCACGGTATAACCCCTGCTTTCACTGTATTTGAGGTTGGTATAATTTGTTGAGGGGAAGGGCAAAAACAAATCATTTAAATAGAGATACAGGTGGACCCATTGCAACAATGAGATGTACAAGTCGTTATGTCAAAAAACGAACTTTACAACTTTGAGTGGGGGGAGGATTAGGTGGGGGGATGTGGGAGGAATATGGGAAGGGGTGGGAAGGGGAAACAAAGAGAAGGCAACAATGCTTGATAAGAAATGTACTCATTATCTTGCCCATGTAATTGTAACTCCTCTGTACGGTATTCTCACAATAAAAATTTTAAAAAAAGAAAAAGAAAAGATTGATACAGTCAATTCAAATAGAATAACAGTATTGAATTTCCTCAAGAACTATTATAAATTTCTTTTTCTCAGCATTGCCTCCTGAATACATTTTGCATGGAACTAAAGATTAAGTTGATAACAGTGACTTCTGTATTTATATTTTCCAAGCACTTTCACAACTGAGACACCATTTCTTAGCAGCCCCCTGACCAAGGATAGGGTGTAAAGATTATCCTGACTGTTGAGCTTCTTGTAGCCCCAACTTCTGGTAGTTGTGGACTGGAAATCTGGAGGGAGTATTACCATATCCTTTGCAGGTAGATGTGTTATGAAAATTTTCTCTCAGTATGTGATTTGTCTGTTAATTTCCTTTTCAGTGTCTTGATGAAAGGGTAAGTTAAATTTTTATGTACTCTTATGAATCATTTGTCTAGTGTTTCTGTAAAGATTAAAATAATTTTACTATGGTTAAAATACATAATATAAATAACATATAAGCACATAACATAATTTACCATCTCAACCATTCTTTTCTTTCAGATCATTGTGCTGTGAACTAAACTGAGGACCTAGTACATGCTAAGGATGTGGTCTACTACAGAGTTACATCCCAGCTTTCTAACTAATTTCAACAGTGTTAAGTGTGTTTGTATTTTGTGAATTAGATTTTTCAGCAGAATTTTTGATCTTTTAAATCTGAAATTATAACAATTAATGATAATTTTTTGCTCGGTTTCATCCCTGAAGACCTGCTCTTTTTTTCTGGCAAGTATTTTCTCCCAGGGACACCTCTTAGGACCCATTGACTGAAAGTATAGTTCTTGGGACCACAAGACATTTATATATAAAGAATGATCTTAGCCACAATCCAATCAACCAATTTTAAAAGAGAGATTTTTGAAGACTGTTTTAGTTAAGCCACAGCCATAGAAAGGCAATAAAGATTAAGTCTCTAGGGAGAGGGAACTGGCAGCATAAGGTAATATTGCCAGGAGAGGTGGCACACAACAGGAATCCCAGCATTGGAAGGTGGAGGTAGGGAGATTTCAAAAGACCTTGTCTCAAAAACAACCCCCTTCTCCACCAATAGTAAGGCAGTATAGCAAGAGCTACAGTTGAAGTAGATAGAGGGGGAAACACTGTAACCCAGGTGACATCAAAATTGATTGCTGGAAGCAGGTTTTGGTGGCTCATTGTTGTAATCCTAGCTACTCAGGAAGCTAAGAAGGTTTGAGGCCTGTCCTCTTGGAGGCACAATGCAGCTTATATAAATGTTCTTCCTATCTGCTATAAATCTCAGATTATGTACATAACATAGGATGTATGATTGGAAGAATTTTACCAAAATACTAACAGCAGTCATAACGTATTTGTTGAGTGAATATTTTTTCTTACTTTTCACTTACATGTATTTTGGGATTTTAGACTATTGAACACACATATTGTTAAATAATCAGAACAATAAACAGCTAGCACTAATCAGTTACTATATGTAAACATATTGCATTTAATCCCTCACCTGATTTCTGTTAGATACTATTACTGTCCTCATGTGATCAAGGAAGACACGCAGGTAGAAAGAGATCAGAGAATTTTCTGGAATCATACAGCTGGAAAATGGCATAGTGAAGATACAGTCTGTGGAGTCTTTTGTTATCTTTTAACCCATATTTCATAAAGAATTTTTATTTGTGGCAATGAAAAGTTAGGACCCAAAACAATGTAAATTAATGTAATGTATTAATGCTAATGTTACAAGGGATTACTAAAAGACAACATTCTGTATAAACCAAAAGATATATTACAAGATCATGCCACATTAATTTTTAAAAAGTTTACCAAGTATTTCAGTGCTTGTGCAGCATATTCTCATGCATGATCAAATTCACAAATTTCTTTTTTTTTTTTTCAGGGTCTGGGCACTATCCCTGAGCTCTTCACTAAGGCTAGCACTTTACCACTTTACCACCTGAGTGCCACCTCTGGTTTTCTGGTGGTTAATTGGAAATAATAGTCTCATGGACTATCCTGCCCAGACTTGCTTTGAGCCATGATCCTCAGATGTCAGCCTCCTGAGTAGCTAGGATCATAGGCATGAGACACCAGTCCCCACCTGTGAATTTGTTCTTTTGCTAGCAGTGATTATCATTTCCAGAAATTATGCCCTTATATTATTTTAAACTTAGAAACTTTTTGTTCAGGCAAAGTGAAAATCATTGATAATCAGATATTGCTAAATAATAGTATCTGGTAGAGGAACTTATAGTACAAGCAGCCATCAACGTCTAATGAGTGAATGAGTAACACTATGAGTTGAATCCCTGACAGGGATGTTTTCAAGGAAGAAGTGTGAATGATCACCTCTAAACCAAGGGAAGTTGTCTTTTGAGTCATTAAATTCACTAGACTAGATTATATACACCCAGTTTTTCTGTGCATAATAGCTTCCCTGTAAGCAGACAGACCTAGCAAGGAATTACCAAAGAGGAAGTAACATTAAGTATAGTAGGGCTCTAAAGGAGTATATTCTTGAGAGATTATTATACAACAGAAGAAGCTTTAAAACAGAAGTATAATAATTTAGATATGTTGTTATTCTAGTTATTTTTGTCTCAGTGGCAAAATACCTAGGAAGAAACTTAAAGGATAAAGGACTTATTTTGACATATGATTTGAGGTTTCAGTCCACTGTAACTTGGCTCCATTGTTTTTGGGCCTGTGCATGGCGAGGAAGACCTACACAATAGTGGTACTGGGGATACGTTGGAACAAAGTGGCTCATCTCATGACTGCCAGAGAGCAGAAAGACAGACAGGAAAATGCTGGGGAAAAGATACTCTCTTCAAAGGCATGCTCCCGTGACTCACTTCTTCCAGTCAGAAACTACCTTTCAGAGTTTCCCTCAGCTTCAAATAACCCATTCAATTATAATACATCAGTAGATTAATCCATTGATTAAGTTAGAGCTTCCATGATACAATCAGTTCCCCCAGAGTGCCTTCAGCTATCAATCAAGCCTTTATTACCTAAACCTATCAGGGGATCCTTCATATCTAAAGCACAATAGTTGTAGAGTTTGTTTTTATAATAATTTATTTTCATCAAGACTGTACCCATCTACCACCATTAGACATCATGATCCTGTAAAACACTGTATATCAGAGTGCTTACAATGAACAGAAGATTTGGAGCCAGTAGGCTCCACCATTTACTGGCTCCTATGTTCTACACAGAGATAAAGGCAGCATCACTATTCACTCTGTAGCTCACACTCAGTAAACCCACCTTTTTTTTCAAGCATATAGCTCCAATGGGTCACTTAGATCTGGGAAATCTGACTTCTGATGGCTCTTAATTTTGTCCTTTTGTCTTTATCCTCATGTGTCTAGTCTTATAGTCTCCTAACTGATCCACCTCCTCCATTTTGGTTTCCTCATTAGTTTCAATCATCTCCTTAAAACATTTCTACCTATTTTGTAGGCAGTGCAAACACACAGATTATTTTTTAAATCTGGACTTCTGCATGGCATTGATGTCCTATATTCACAGTCTGGTTCCATCTTATATTTAGTCTCAGCCCTTATGACTTCCCATCCAAAGCCCAACCCGTAAAATTTTCAACATTCTGTCACCACTTTGATCTTCTGTACTCTTGTATTTTTTTCATAGGATGTTTTCTCTGTCTGGATATCTCTTGCTCCTCTACTTAACTACCAAATTGATTTATCATTTTTGAGATCCAACTCATTGCTCTTAGGAAGTACTTCCTATTTACCCATCCTCATAGTTAGAGACTTCTTACCCTATATTCTCTTTATGTTATAATTATTTTTTCACATTCACAATGAACAATATGATTCTCAAATTTATTTCTCTTTATAACTATGAAATCTAGTCATGGGTATGGTAAGTAATAGAACGTATTAAATTTTAAACTAATTCTTTAAAAGTTGTGATGAGGAAAAATTTGCATTTCTAATCATTGGTTTTCTCTTCTTTAAAATGAAAATAATACCTACTGGCAAAGCTACTTGTAAGCAAAATCAAATAATTTGCAAAAAGCATTTTGTATGCCACACATTTTTATATACTTTCAATGATCTATTCTTTATATATCAGTCTAATATCTGCAAAATAGAAGACTCTTAGCAAAACATTGAATTACATGCAAGCTAAACATATTCTACATTGCTCAGGCTGGTCACAGAAACACCAAGGATTAGGAGCATTTAAATGAAGGAGTCAAAATAGTATTTGTTATCCCCGCCTCTGGAAGGTTCTTTTGTCCACTTGAGGGCAGTATTGCTTAAGGCAGTAACCTGAATCTACACTAGAGGGAAATACATCTACAAATGGCAATCAACCTGAATAGTTCTGAATTCAAGTTTGCTTCTTTTAAAACTAGACAACAAATAATAGAAGTTACAAGCCTGGATGTAATATAATATCATTCATTTCTAAACTACTGTCTGAAGTTTTCAGGTTTTTCCTTAGTCCATCTTTTTAAAATAGAGGGGAAAAGAAAAGGGAAACATTATTTTTCTTGTGCTAGAAAGATTTAAAAACCAAAAGTATGTCATCCACTGATAATTCAATATACTTTTTATGATCAAGAGGTTTGATTCCAGGTGGAGCTTAAATAGAAGACAAACTTGAGAAGATAAATGTTGAATTGCCTCCCATTTTCCCAAGAAGATACTGTGAGAAAAACCTAAAGAAATCAAAGTATATTTGATGCTTTTCTTTCTGAGATATTAAGCTGCAAGATGAAGACTCAGGATGATTCTAGTGCTAAATGGGCTTCTAAGCCCTGTCACTTGTATGATCATTCACTTTTACACTTCAACTTTTTTACTCTAAATGAGGGGTTTGGAGTGATGTTCTTAAAAAACTAGGTTGGCTCTATGTAGTCTGTAACTACATCCCATGATTCAGGACATTTTTACCTATGTTTTCTCTAAGGGTTTTGTCAATCTAATTATTAAATTTTGACACATTTTGAGTTAAGTTTTGGGTATGTTTTTGTTTGTTTGTTTGTTTGTTTTTGGGGGGGGGTCCGGTCGTGGGGCCTGAACTCTGGGCCTGGGTGCTATCCCTCATCTCTTCAGCTCAAGGCTAGCACTCTACCACATGAGCTACAGCGCCACTTCTTGCTTTTTTTTTACTTTTTGCTTATGTGGTGCTGAGGAATCGAACCCAGGGCCTCATGCATGTAAGGCAAGCACTCTACCATTGAGCTACCTTCCCAGCCCCTGGGTATGTTTTGAAACAAGAATTAAACTTTATTTTTTGAGTGTGCAGATACAAGTCTTCATGGAACTGTCTTTGTAAATTTGTCAAAAATTTACTGACCACAAATATTCCTGCGCTCTTTATTTGATCCCATTAATGTGTAGGAGTAGTCTTATGCCAGCATCATCCTGTTTTGACTCTAATAGCTTTGCACAAGTTTTGGAATCACAAAGTGTGCGTCCTCCAATTTTGTTCTGTTTCAGAATTGCTTTGAATGGCTAAGTTTTCATTAAGTTTCTTTCAACTTCAAATTCTACAAAGAAAATATTTAAGGGGTATTTTGATATATCTATATATACCATTTTATCATGTTAAAAACTCTGTAGTGTATTATGAATTTATTTAAGTAAATAATTACACTTTTTAGCATCTATTATGTGCTAAGTTTCATTGATACAGAAGTCTGAATTAAATGTAGTATGATTCCTGTTTGCACACTAGGACAGTTGAGGCTCAGAAAGATAGGTCACTCGCCCAATAGCAAAATGTATTAGAGTACAGTTCTATTAACTCCAAGCTTACTGCAAGAAAACCAACAGGTTGGTTCCTTTTGTATATTTCTCAAACTTCTGCTATGATTGCTTTCTGATCTAGGCTAGGTGAGTTGCAATCTGAGTGGCATGAGGACAAGTAAATACTAGAATTTTACAGTCTTCTCAATTAGAGAGTACATCATTCATTTTGTAAACAAAGTATTCTTTTGAAGAATGTTTATCCAGGCTATCATACATGCCAAGAATTAATAATAGAACTAAGACCAAACAGTGTTACTGTGTTCATGATGTTTACTTATATATATATATATATATGTATTATGTTATATAATATATATTATGAGTTTCACAAACAGAGGAATAATTATAGATTGCTATAAAGAAGATGTGTTATAACTGAGAGAATTAAAGGCAACTACTTTAGACAGGAGGTTCATAGAAAGCCCTTTTGAAAAGGTGAAATTTTGGGCTGGGAAGGTGGCTCAGTGGTAGAGCGCTTGCCTTGCATGCCTGAGGCCCTGGGTTCAATTCCTCAGCACCACATAAGCAAAAAAGAAAAAAGCCGGAAGTGGCACTGTGGCTCAAGTGGTAGAGCATTAGCCTTGAGCTGAAGAGCTGAGGGACAGTGCCCATGCCCTCTGGGTTCAGGCCCCACGACCGGACCCAAAAACAAAAAAAACGAAAAGGTGAAATTTTGTCAAGCCATGAAGAATAAGAGAGAGAGATAGGCCTATCAAAAACATTCTAAGTAGAGAAAATCACAGAAGAAAGTACAAGAACCAAGTCCCCGAGGAAGGAAAGTGTGAAGGGTAGTCTAGGAACTGACAAAGTACCAGAGTAATCAGAGTACACCAAGCAAAGGTAGCCAGTAAACAGGTGATAGGTAACTTGCAGAATGTTGTAGCCTAACAGAAAGAACTGATGGAAAGCCATTAAAGTATTTTAAACCAAACATTTTTAAAAGCTTGCTGTGGCTAAAATGTGTGGAATAAATTGGGGTATACAGTGTAAAATGGAGTAGAATGAGGAAGAACAGTTAGGAACATATTGCAGCCATCAAAATGAAAAAAAAAGTCTTTGACTGGCAAGGTATTAGTGGAGAGACTAATGGAAAATCTCAAACAAATTTTTTGTATATATATATATATATATATGCATACATATATATATATATATATATATATATAGGAAGTGAAAATAGCTTTAATAATGCATTGGACACTAGCATTATTTGCTGAAATGAGTAAGAATGGGAGAGGATTACTAGGAAATATGTAAGTTAAAAATCATTGAGAGGCTGGGCGCTGGTGGCTCACACCTGTAATCCTTGCTACTCAGGAGGCTGAGATCTGAGAATCATGGTTCAAAGCCAGCCCAGGCAGGACAGTCTGTGAGACTCTTATCTCCAATTAACCATCAGAAAACTGGAAGTAGTGCTATGGCTCAAGTGGTAGAGCATTTGCCTTGAGCTGAAGAGCTCAGGGACAGCACCAAGGCCCAGAGTTCAAACCCCATGAATGACAAAAAAAGAAAAAAATCATTGAGAATTCTATTGCCTATGGAAATACCAACAGGCATTTAGAATATGAGACAGGTTCTTCCAGTGAGAAAAGCAAGGAAAAGGTAACTTTCTGGGTAGGTCTCAGATGAAGGAGGCTATTGTTCTGTGAAAAAAAAATTAATAACTAACAGTGCTATCACAGTTCCTCTTAGCAAATATTTTTTGAATGGTGATAAGAAAGAGCACAGATATTAGCAAAAGCTATGATCTTTTTTTTTTTTTGGAGGGGGATACAGTCGTGGGGCCTGAACTCTGGGTCTGGGCACTGTCCCTCAGCTCTTCAGCTCAAGGCTAGCGCTCTACCACTTGAGCCACAGCACCACTTCCAGCTTTTTTCTTTTTGCTTATGTGGTGCTGAGGAAATTGAACCCAGGGCCTCAGGCATGCAAGGCAAGCGCTCTACCAGTGAGCCACCTTCCCAGCCCAAAAGCTATGATCTTAAGGAGATTAGATTGCATAAAGTCTAATGACTTTGATTAAGTTTAAGCTTCTTTTTTCTTTGTTAGATGGTTATGAAGACCAAGTGAAATAATTCATGTAAAAGCATTTAACTATACAAATGTAAGTTCATATAGTGTATTTGAGGAGAAGGAATTACTATGCATACACAATAATCACAAATACTGGATAATACTGCTTTCTGAAGACAACCAGCAACTTTGACAGTGACTTAGAACAAGCTTAGCTGATCCTGAACAGGTAAGCTCTTGCATCAGTGAGGTGAAGCAGATCAGAACAAAATGATACCAAAGGTACTGATGTGTACTCTGAGCTCCCATGTGGGCGAAGCAATATCCCTTAGGCTCACTTAAGCTCAGCAGATGTTTACCTTGATTGCATGTACCATTCTAATGTCCAGAGCTTTATAACATTGGCTTTAATCTCTTTGACATTTCATCTAAAAAATATCGTTATTATCTATACAACTTGTACTGCTTTGAAAACCTTTTCAGCATTACCTCGCAGTCAGCAAAACATGCCAGGGTCGGTTTGTATTTCCTCCTATACAATTACAATTACATTGCTGTTTTGACAAAACTAGTATTTTTTTAAAAATTCCTTCGCTGACATAGGACAATTCAAATTTTCTCCAACACTATGTACTTTTACAGTTAAACCTTTGTATCTACAAAGGTTTCTTTGGTCTAGAATGCCTTTTCTACTCATCTTCCTGCTGATCTATTACTTATATATAAAAGCTCAGATAAATATAATTCCCATTTGTCTTCAACACACTAGGTGGAACTCATTATGTCTTCATCTATATTTCCATATCAGGACTCTGATATTCATAACTCTCTTCCTCCCTCACTCCCTTTCCTTCCTTGCTCACTTTCTTTCTTTTTCCTTCTTTCCTTTTCTTTCTTTCTTTTTCCTTCCTTCCTTCCTTCCTTCCTTCCTTCCTTCCTTCCTTCCTTCCTTCCTTCCTTCCTTCCTTCCTTCCTCTCTTTCTTTCTTTCTCCTTTCCCCTTTCTTTCCCTTCCCTTCCCTTCCCTTCCCTTCTTTCCCTTCCCTTTCCTCCTTCATTCTTTGCTTATCTTCCTTATTTTTTGGTTGTACTAGCAATTGTCATTTACACATTTATGATTACATACCATAATAAAATGCAACTATGACTGAAAATCCACATTTTTTCTGGCAGTGTATGAAGTTCTTGGCTTGCCACTATTTTTTTGTTCCTCAGACATTAAACTTTTCCAATGTCCAACTAGTTTTCAGTGTCTCAGCTAGATGCCCCTAATATGATTCTCTGTAAGTAAATCTACAAATATTATTGCTATAAAGAATTACTCCAAGTAAAAATAATTATTAGAAGTCATTACTATACAAAAACCTATGACCTGTTTTTCTAAAGTTACTAGTCCAACAGATAATAGAAAAAGTTAATTCCATTACTACTTCCCAAATCTAAATTTGACTGGTCTCACTTAAGAGTTACTCAATTGAGAATACTTATACATATTGTTATTTTGAGTTTTATGGATATTATTATATCACTCTGTATATAGCACATAAAACATGTGAGATACAGTCTGATTATCTTTTTACATTAATTAGCAGTTTTATACAAATAGTTTCTCTAGTGAATTTGTTTGAGACCAATTGGCCACTATTTAGAAGCATAACTACATTTAAACACTAGTGCTTTATTTTATCTTATACCTATAGTTTAAGTAATATTTTAAGTTGAAGTGATTTACTTATTGGAAGGATTACATGGGAATCCATTGTCTTGCTGGTTTGAGAAGAAAACTTAGGAATACAGCTCACTAAATTTGGATTCAGCATAATTCTAATTATTTTGCAAGTTAAAAAGCAAGCTGGGCCTTATAAACTAGAGTTCCAATTGGACTATTTAAAAAATTCAAATGTTTTTTTTCTTTCATGCGATTGTTTCTAACATATTTATAAGATTATTTCTTTGTTGCTTTGTATGTCCCTCCCCCACAGTATAACCCATGCTTTCACTGTATTTGATGTCGGTATAATTTGTGGAGGAGAAGGGGAAAAACAAATCGTTTAAATAGGGATACAGGTGGACCCATTGCAACAATGAGATGTACAAGTCGTTATGTCGAAAATGAACTTTACAACTTTGGTGGGGGGGGGGGTGGGGATGATTGGGTGGGGGGGGGGCGGGAGTGGGAAGGGATGAGAAGGGGAAACAAAGGAGGAGGCTACAATGCTTGATAAGAAATGTACTCATTATCTTGCCCGTGTAATTGTAATCCTTCTGTACAGTATTTTCACAATTTAAAAAAAAGAAAAAAAATTGTTTTTTTTCTCCAGTTTTTCATGGCCTGCCAAGCAGCTGCTAATGAGGTATAACCATGTCCTATTTGCTTCTCCCTTTGTCCATTCTCTTGAGCTTTGGTTGGTTCTCATTAACATTTCTAGATTGAGGGGCTAGATGTCATACTGCCTCCTCCCTACCCATCTTCAGCTTCTCTGTCACCTTTCAGTCTGCTTTTCAGATTTCACAATTTCTATCACCTATTCCCTTCCTTGCTACCTGGTCCTGAGCAAGAGGTGTTGCTCTTTGATGGGCCTTTTCCTTTGTCTCCATACAGATATTTTCATGGATCAATCTGCTGAGTTCAGACTAGGAGTTGAAGCCAACATCTCCTCACTACACAAGTTTGGGAGAAGTTCTCACAGCTTTCAACTTGGACTGTAATGACAGTACTTCCTTTTTTTCATCAATGCCTCTTTTTTGGAAAGAGAGAAAGGAGGTGCAGGTCAAACACAACCTATGAGCACTGACAAGCTAGCTGCTGCTGCTGCTGCTGCCCACTCCCTGTATCTCCAGCCCCAAGACCTAGAGCGTTTTATTAAGCCTTGTTTTATGGCCAGTCAAGTACAGGGTGATCCCAGCTATGGTTTTAGGTTTCAAATCATATTGTCTTACTCAAGGATAGCTGTAAAGTTTGTTTTAAAGTATGGTATCAGTAGCGTATCCACTTGCTCTTGTGTACAGGCCTCAGGCATGACAGAGTATTTTCAGGGATTGCCTTAAGAAACTTAGGTGTTTCCTGCACTAACACTGTGAGGTCAGCTTCGTGATTCTTAAAAACTTAATGTTTACTTCCTGTTGAAAATTAATCATTGCCTCTACTTTGGTTAACAGATCATTCCCTAAGAGGGGAATGGATACTCAAGAACATAGAAGACTAGGCTTTAAGATCTTTAAATTCATTTCATAAGTCAGAGGCTTGAGAGACTGTAATTTGTGTTCCTGAAACCCCATTTTATGTTATATTCTTTCTTGGACAGAGAGACCTTTTCATTAGTAAATAGTAAGTATTTGGCCCTACTATCAAGTAAGAAGTTAACGTCTCTAGCTAAATCTAAAATAATGTGGGGCTCTATGGAGGAAGTTCTGGATGACACTAAAGTGAGCTAAGCAGGCAGTTCAAAGCCCCAGTCCACCTTTATCTTCTGCCAAAAAAAAAAAAAAAAAAGAACTGAAAGGCGTGTGTTGGCCCTAGCTGCTTTCATAGTCTCTTCCAGTACAGCAGAATTTTCTTTCCTCATCAGAGGGGTGGACAGGAAAGTCTGAATATCTTCAGTGTAAGATTATGGTTTGTAATGATAGCCCTAATATGAGTAATAAATCTCAGACTTTGAGTGTGTGCCTTCCAGGTGCACAAGTCAAAGATAGTGAAAGGCACGTACACATGAACTGGACTCCCCTCTCTTTTTGGTACTTATTGAAGGGGAAAAAAATTCCCCTCCTGGCCTGTAATTGGTCCTATATCTAGTGGTACCTGAGAAAGAGTGGGTCTGTAGGCTTCAGGGAAGGTCTAGGTACAGAGGCTTTGAGAGAGGTCTCCAGGCAAGGGGGCTGCAGCTGCACAGAGTGGAGGAGGCTGATTGGCCTGCTCAGCAGGAACCTGAGAAGCAGTAAGAGTTGTCTCTTCAGACCCAGGGGGAGGCTGAACAGGTTGTCCTACTCCAAAGGACTTTAAAATACTGGGCAGTTGCTTTCCTTTTTTAATCAGAGGTCTAACATTCATTTTAATGTGTGTTCTTTTAGAGGCTCATATTCTAATATAAGATCCTAAAACACTGTACATACAGACTTTTTGTCTTTTTCTTCCTCCTTCTTGTAAAAGGGAGCTAGTTGCAAAATAGTATTGTTTCTTAGTCATGGTGAGTAGCTAAGCCTCTATCAAGAGCTAAGGAGACACCACAGCAGGCTCTCCTCCAGTTTGGACACTTTGTTGCCCATTCTATCTACTAATGGCTGAAAAGAGAAACAAAGACTGGAAGCGAAAGAGGGAGAGGGAGAAAGAGAAAGAAAGGGAGAGAAATGGAAGTACAAATTTTACAATTCTTTGGGTAGGTAAAAATTTTGGTGTTAGAGGGGATTGAATTTAATGCCTCCACACTTGCTAGGTAAGTCCACTACTCTTTGAACCACATTTCCAGTCTGATATCAGTACAATTTTTGAATTAATATTTTCCTACTGAAACCATGACAATACATATTTAGATAATGTTGACTAGTTGCTGACATTAGCCTAGACTGTTATATCTCAATTTCCTATTCTCGGACCCTAGCACCTTTGTAAGGTACCCTAACCTTCTCTGCTCTGTTTTCAAGACCACATTAACAAATTAAAAAGTCCATCACTACTCATTGGTCCAGAGAAACATAGGCCCAATTGTCCCCCAAGATTACCAAGGAACACAATGGCTATGCAGGAGCACTAAGTCAGGGTCCAGGATGTTCCCTTTACTAGCTCAAGTCTTGTTTCTATTAGTATAGGAGGATTAAAGCAGAATGGTTGCTGACTCTCACATTGAGAGTTGGAAAATAAAAGCCCATGATGGGAATGTCTCATTTGAGGTACCAATTTGTAAACTGAAGGCAATGGGTTCATATCTTGGTAAGTGTAAAACCAAAACAAGGCCAGCCAGGAGACAGAAGAGTGGAGAAAGATTTCTTACTTGTAGCAAGTAAGGACAGGTATGGGAGTGTTGCTCCCCTTGAACAATGGAAAGGAGAAAAAGTATTTAATTAAGGGAACATATATATATATATATATATATATATATATATATATATTCATGTGAGAATATATAATAAATTCATGGGGAAAGGCATATTCTTGAGCATGCTCTATGTAAGAGAAACATTACATACTCAGTTTCAGATCATAGTGCAAGTAGGAAAGATGGACAGGAACATTCTGGATATGTTTAGCTTGTATTGTAGTGAACAGCTGAGCATACTCAGCTTCTTTTCCAAAGAAAAGAAAACATATCTTTGAAGTCAAACACAACTTGAAGTTGTGTTAATTTAGGAATACCTCAGGGTGCTGCCTTCACTTAGCTGCTAACACACTCTGGTCACACTAACTTATATATATCTACTAACAACACAAAGATATTTTCAGTTTTTGTTTTAGTTTACAACTCCTTGTGTAATTAGCAAAATCAGAACAGATTTGATGAACATCAAAGCTTCCTAATGACTAAGCATTCTTATTACTTCAGGAAGATGGCTAGAAAATATGGAAGCAAAGAGATCATGCCATGTGGACTGGAGCATGCTGCCTGGTGCTTTCTGTTTACTACTGGAGTGAAGTGGACATTATGTAAGGGAATGCATGGGGAATAGTTTCAGACTTTAATTCATTTTTTGAATACCAATTCTATACAAAGAACTATCATATACTATAGCTCTTATTTGAATGCTCATAATTCAAAGGAGGGAAGGTAGTATTCTACTTTGAAATGTGAAATTTAAAATACTAGAAGTATGACATACTCTATGACATACTTTAAAAATCATGTCAGATGCCACTTCATACCTATAATCCCTGCTATTCAGGAGGCTGAGATCTGAAGATTGTGATTTGAAGCCAGCCTGGACAGGAAAGTCTTTTGAGGTTTTTATCTCTGATTAACTACCAAAAAGTCAAAAGTAGAGGTGTGGCTGAAGTGGTAGAGCACCAGCCTTGAGCAGAAGAGCTAAGGGACAAAGGGACAAAGCCCAAATCTTGAGTTCAAGCCCAAGTACTGGCAAAACACACGTGTAAAAACATATGAAAATAAATTCAAGAAGATAATTATGGTCAAGAAAACTGCTACTGCTTTTTTCCTGTTTCAGGCAAATCTTTCCTTGAATGTGAACTCCAATTATAGCCTCAGCATTGGCACTCCTGAGCCAGAAACCTAGAACCATGATTATGCTTCAGATTTACCAGTGGGAATCCAATGCCTCTCCCTTGTTGTCTTCTCACTGTGTTTCCAGTATATATAACTGAGTCAGATCTACTCCAATTAACTATTGGAAAGGAATGTGAACATTAAATTGATTTGGTTTTGTTGTTGTTGTATTGTTAAGATACCATATTATCTGAACCTCAAATTAGAAACTTTGGCCTGTAATACATAATTACATTTTTCTAAACCATTAAGGAGAATATTTAGAATTAAAATGTTGACGTAATTGGGCAACAAAAGTTCAGGCCTGTAATCTTAGCTATTTGGAAGGTTAAGATTGTGAGGATCATGAATTGAGGCCAATCTGGGCAAAAGGGTTCATTAGATTCCATCTCAATAAAAAGCTGCCACAAAATTGTACATACTTTTCACTCCAGCTATATGAGAGGCTGAGATCAAGAGGATTATAGCTCCAGGCAAAAATATTCATGATACCTACATCTCTGCATAAAAAGCTGGACATCCTAGTGCATACCTGGCATTCCAGTTGCAGCAAGAAGTATAAATAAGAAACTATATATGAAAAGTAACCAGAGAAAAAGGCTGCAGGCATGATCCAAGGGGTAGAAGGCTTGTTGAGCAAGTGCAAAGCCCTGAGTTAAACTTCAGAACTGGGGGATGAGGGAGGCTAACATCAAGAATTTGTTCTGATTAGTAGAAAAGCATACAAAAAACCTGAGACTTCACTTCTCAATTAAGTTGTTATGGATGGTTATCTTCCTTATGGTCAACAAACACACAAACACCCATGACTCTGAGTTAAGTATTGTTTTTCCATTTCCTTAAGAAACCGACAATGCAAATAGATTAACTATCAAGAGAACTTTGAATGAGGAGCCGCAAAGACATATGCTTCCCTGGGTCATAGAGAACATTGCAGAGGCACCTGCTCCACTAGAGATCTTTTCCCATCCAAAAAAGACCTAAAGAATTCCACAAGTGACACCCCAGTTTACACTGTGACAAGAGAGAGACATTTCTTGAAAACAGCATCTCATTCTGGGTACCCAATAGCTCATTGTTTCCTTGTCCATCTCCAGAGAAACTTCTGACCATGTAAATAGTGTAGGTAGTTCACTTACCACTCTTCCTTTCCACACAGACATGTAGAAGGCTACAGACATATAGAGATTTGATGTTCCTTAATAGCATGGAGAACTATTTTACCTGTGAAGTATTCATGTTTTATCTTTGAAGCCCTATCCAGTGCAGGTGATTCCAGTTTTTCTAGCAGCTCATGCAGGTTAAACAGTCAGTGGGTTATTAAACATCGACTCTTAGAGAATCACACTCACAGTTCCTGTCAATAAAGATTATAAGAAAGAACTATAACGGATCACATATTACAAAAATAGCTTCAAAATTCATCAGTTATTATGCACTAAGTCATTTAAAGCATTGGGTACATTATAACTACAAATAAGTTTTAGAGCTAGGAGGGACAGCAAGAAGGAAACTTTTCTTCTGCAAAATTAAAAGGAGCTCAGTATCCTACTGATGGGCGTAAAGCGAACAAATGAGTGAGCTGTTAAAATAGACACTATCCAGAACACAATGCTTATAGATAAAGATACTCTATTGTGCACTTCAAAATTTATTAAGAGGCTATCCCTCACATTAACTGTTCTTCTAAAAGTGGAGAGGAGAATATAAAGAATCTTTGGCAGGAGCTGGATAGGTCCATTACTTGGATTGTGGTGGTAGCATCATAAATACCTTTGTGAGGTTAAACTCACCAAACTTTACACATTAAGTAAATGGAATTCAGACTGGTCATGGCTCAAAGGATAAAGTGTTTCCCCAGCATACATCAGATTCTGGGTTCAATCCCCAGTGCTGCAATATGTGTGTGTGTTCTGTGTATGTGTATAGTGTGTATGTGTGTGTGTATATATGTGTGTGTGTGTGTGTGTGTGTGTGTGTGTGTGTGTGTGTACATCCATGTACATTCATTCTTTGTATACAATTGTAACTGAACAAATCTGTTCTTAAGAAAATAGACACCATAGACACCATCGTTGGAGGAGTCTTACTCCCATTTTCTACATGTAGAGTGGAAATGTTCTCTTTCCCCATTTCCCCGCACTTTGTCATATTATATTAAAATAAATCCTTGCTAAAACTTCAAGAGTGAGAGAGTAAAATCTGTACACAAAGAAGGCATTAGGAGGGTTTTGGTTGGGTTTTCTTGCCCTGGGAGTTTTCTGCTGTTTGGGCCTCAAAGTCACCCTGATCCTGCTGAGCAAAGAGAAGGAAAGAGTATCACTCTCCCATCAAACTTTCCCTAAGGCAAGCAGAGCAGAGCAGAGCCTCTGGTTATTTAGCATTTCCTAAATGCATGAGGTTTTCTGACATGGTTGTAGAGAACCTTAGAATGGCAAGAGAGGCAGAGCTTTTCAAAGCAAAAGCTTTGCTCAGCTATTTGTTACAGTGTCAACAGCCCCCTATGCCCATATCACCCTTAGCTTTTGATTCCTCAGTAGTTTCCTTCTATCTAATGCCTGCAGTTCCAGAAGCCTGATGATTTAGATAAAGTATGGGCAGCTACATCTCTTCTTTGTGGGAAGGTCAGTTAGTCCTTTGAAAAATTTAAAGGACACCAAAGTATTACAAATGTCACATGATTATAGATGAGAAATACAAAACTCCCTAGCACACATACAATAAATAGCCTTCCAAAACTGTACCCATCTTCTTCTTGCTCATCATCCATTTTTTCTCTCCTTGCACTACCATATGTTCCACATGCATGGCCTTCACATCTTTGCACTTGCTGTCCCCTCTGTCCTTTCTACTTTCCTCTGATGGAAAACCTCATCACACTTGAGACTACTGCAGTTTCTCAGTAAAAGAACTTCCACAATGCCAGGGAAGTTTAATTGCTCTCTGTGCTTTTAAAAGTATTTATTCATATCTCTAGTAGCACACTTGTCACATTATGCTAAAATTATGTGTTGAATTTAAGAGCAGGGATTCTTTCTCAAAACTCCAGTGATGTGCACAACCCTTGACAGATAGCATGTCTTTGATGTTTTATTTTGGATGTATGCATGAATGAATGAATGAATGAGTGAGCATTGTCTAGATAGCTTATTTTTTCTGTAAAAGTAGTTTAATATTGCTGCTATCAGGATAATTTGTTCTATAGACAAATGTAACTGGAGTAAGACAGTGAAAGCATGATTATGTCGATTATGTCAGCCCACTTCCCTCAAATGTTGGAAAAACTTCAAACTCAGAACCTGACAATTTGTTGTCTATGAGAAACACATTCCACTGATAAAGACAAATGTGGGTCTAGGATTAATGGATGGAGAAAGATTTTCCAAGGTAATGTACTCTAAAAGCAGACAGAAGTGGTGTCTATATTTATGTTTGGCAAAACAGATTTCAAACTAAATTTAGAAGAAACAAAGAAGGTCACTTTATTTAAATAAAGAGGAAAAATCTATCAAAAGGAAATAACAATTGTTAACATATACTTACCAAATGTTGACATACCCAAGTTCATCAAACAAATATTTGTGATTTATATGTACTGGTAGACCTCAGTATAACTATAGTGGGAGAATTTAATAGCCCAGTTTCACCAATAAACCTGCTATCTGAACAAACAAAAAAATCAAAAAAAGAAAACACAGAACTAAATGTCATTATAAACCAAACATTCAAAGAGTATTTCAGAAAATTATATTAAGCGAAGTAAGCCAGACCCAAAGAAACATAGGTTGTATGGTTTCCTTCATTTGTAGTAATTAGAATGTGCCATGATAAATTAAACAGGTCTCTACAACATCAGAGGATATTCTTAGGAAAGGATCACAAAGGCTCAATAGCTGTGTGCATATGATAATATAAAATGATGTTTATTGAAATGAACTCCAAGAAATGGAAATGAGGTTTTTGTTATTTTGCTTTTTGATTTTTTTCTCCTTTGTGCTGTTTTTGATTTCTGTACACTTTATCCTTTGAGCCATGACCAGTCTGAATTCCATTTACTTAATGTGTAAAGTTTGGTGAGTTTAACCTCACAAAGATATTTATGATGCTACCACCACAATCCAAGTAATGGACCTATCTAGCTCCTGCCAAAGGTTCTTTTTATTCTCCTTTCCACTTTTAGAAGAACATGACCGACAAAAAAAAGCCTCTTCAACAAAAGTTTCTTGGGAAACAAATGGTTCTGCAGGAGGCTGAACCCTAATCCTTCTCTCACTCGGTAGAATGTCACCCTCAAATAGATCACAGATCTAAATATTAACATCTACAACTTGGAAATTAAATACTAATACATATGAAAAATTGGAGTAAGATTCCACTTACCATAATATGAGTAAGAAGGGACAAATGGTACTACATCAAATTTCAAACTTTCTACACAATGAAAGAAATAATTAGCAGAACCAAAAGATACCACTAAGGAATGGGAGAATAACTTCACCAGCTATGGAATGGATAAAAGATTAACATTCAGAATATACAAAGATCACAAAAAATTAAGCAGGAAAAGAACAAACAGTAAAATTAATAAGTGGACAAAGAAGTTGAACAGATAATTCCTAAGCAAAGAAATACAAATGACTTATAAATACATGAAGAAATATCCAACATCCTTAGATATAAAAAAAATGCAAATCAAAACTACACTAAGATCCATCTTACTCCATTCAGATTGCAATTGTCAAGAAAACTGGTAAAAAAATGCTGGTAGGATTATGGGAAAAAAGGAACCCACATATATTGTTGGTGGGAATGTAAACTAATCTAACAACTATGAATTCTGTATGGAATTTCCTCAAAAAACAAGACAAATATATCTATCTTATAACCCTGCCATGTATGACCCTGAAGTACCACTCTTGGACATATATTTTGAAGGAGTTTAAATCAATATATATGTAAGGAAGACTTGTATACCCATGTTTATTGTAGCTTTGTTCACAGAGTCAGAGAGTTATATCAGCTGAGGATCCCAACAACTAATGAGTAAATACATGAAATATTGTACATATATATCATGAAATAATACTCAGTCACAAAGAAAAAAAGTGAAATGATGCCATTCTCAGGAAGGTGGATAGAGCTGGAGATTATCATATGGAGCAAGATAACCCAAACCCAAAAAGCTAGATACCATATTTTATCCATTTGCAGAATTCAAACTTTTAAGACATACACTTATGTATCTATGTATGCATGCATATACATATATATGTGTATAAACTCATACACCTTGACTGTAACTATGATAATATTTAGGAGAAGAAGAGAGGAGAGAGAAAAAGAGAAAGATGGAGGTTGAAAAACATCAAAATACAATGGGGAGCCAGGCACCTGTGGTTCACACCTGTAATTTTAGCTCTTCAGGAGACTAGGATCTAAGGATTGCAGTTTGAAGCCAGCCTGGGCAGGAAAGTCCTTGAGACGCTAATCTCCAGTTAACCAGCAAAAAAATCAGTAGTGGAGTTATGGTAGAGAAAACAAAACAAAACAAAACAACAACTTAAAAAAAAACAAACAAGAAAGCTCAAGCCCCAGGATTGACTCATGCTCACGTACCCATGTGCGCACATGCACACACCACCACCACCACCACCATAACAACAACAAAACAATGTGCCTATATATGAAGATGGCCTAAGAAACCTCTGAAAGCTGTTAAAACAATAGGAGGCGAGGAAATAAGAAAAGAGCAATAGAGGGGGTTATCCTGATTAAAATAATATGTACTGTGAAATACCATGCTGAAACCCTTTTGTACAATTAGTATACACTAAAAAATGAATGACAGAGGAGTAAAGCAGACTTGTAAATAGGGAAGGGAGGAAGAATGGAGAGGTAAATGAGGGTGAATATGGTCGAAGTACTGTATAGGGATGTATGAAAATAGAACAATGAAACCTGTTGAAATTATTTTAAGAAGGTGGGAGAGGGGTAAAAGAAAGTGGTAGAGGGTAGAGGTTGATAAAATTCATTCTATGTATGTATGGAAATATCACCATTAAGTTCTGGACATCATTTTTTTAATTTGGGAATCAAGCTGCCTCTACAAGCCCTAGCTATATCCAGGATACTGAGGTGTATTGATCAGCGAAGAGCAGGCTGTAATAATACTTGAAATCAAACAAGTCACATCATGATATTTTCCTTAGTGTTTGGAGCAAGCTCTTGATCATTAGTTGGAGAACATGAGAATCAGGACCCAATTCCTAGAGAAAGAGATTGCAAAGCACTAGGTCCATTAAAGCCAGGAAGATTGAGGTTTAAAGAGGGGCTGCATTTCTAAGAGGAAAACGTACCCAAAATCAAAGCAGGTCTGTTGAATTCCATCATCTCCAGTAACTCCTGTTTCCTTGTGTCAAAATAGGAATGACTATCACGTGATCATATGTAGTAGGATAATGTATGTGAAGAAGAGGATATAGGTAATGCTTATCAAATTTTATTATGATGCATTTAAAATGCATAAAATTTGTAAGTTAAATGAATTCAAAAATAATTTTCTTTTGAAGCTTTAAAAATGTGCACTGAAAGCTTTTCAAACATTATTTTAACATCAAGAAAAGCACTAAATGGGACAATTTGCTTTCTTTTTTTGGAAAAATGTTCAAAAGTTTTAGGAATTGGTTGGAAATGGATTGTAAAATAAATGTAACATGTATGATTTGTTATCACAACTGTTATATCAGTAGTGATAGCACAAATGGACGTCAGGTTTTATTTTTAAATAGCATTAACAATGTCATCAAAAGCCTTTGGAATCAGGATCTGTAAAGTACAAACTCAATGTCATCAAAAATGTCAGAACATTTTTTAGATGGTACAACTCAATATTTGTTAGAACTATTTTTTCAAGTCTTTTCTCTGGCATCATGATGTTTTGTTTTTGCTATCCAATTACTAAAAACTTTAGAGGAGTGGGTACCGCCCAATGGGGGTATGGGGCTACTTTGGTCCTATTGCTGAGATCTAGAGACTTAGGAGTGACATTTGCAATAATATAAAAGCTCCTCCTGTTGAGCAGAAGGTGTAATATAAAGGTCACACTTGAGGCGATACAACACAGCTCATCAGCTGTCTCAGGCTATTCTGTTAGTGCAGCATCAGCTGGTAGCACAGGTGAAAGATCTTCTCTGATGTCATTGTATGGTAAGTCATCTTTAAGTTTAAAAATTTCATGAGACTTCACGTGAATTATTACACAACTATCATGCTGTTTATTCACGGTAAAATGTTAAAAGAGTTGGATTAGGTTAAATATAATATATAATAATGATATAATAACATAATAAGTTTGTTAAATAAATCATTTATTGGTGTGATTAAATCCTGAGATTTTTTTTTTAAAAAAATCACTCAAATTACATAAAATTAAGATATGCTTTGGTAGTCTTTCAATTTTTTAAAATTAAAACTGACTGGTATTATATGAATAATTCTGGATATAAGTAATATGAATTAAGTAGATTAAATTGTCTTTTTCCCCCATGGCGGATCTTTACCTAGACTATTTATTTTCTGGTTCAATGAGAGCTCACTCTGATACTGGAGTTGGAAAAGTTTCCTTTCATTGTTGAGTAGTAACTTCCCTTATATAATAGACTTTTCTATTCTGAAAGTTAACAAATTGAATGATGTTGTAAAGTCACTTTCAGCTTTTTCATGGCATTCTTGTGAAGGAGCCCACTTCCTCTTAAAAAAGGAAACAAAGCAGAGATGTCTGAGGTCATCAGGTGAAGGGGACAAAGCTAGGATTAGATACCAGTGCTCCTGTCCTCCAGCCAGTGCTAATTTGTGACACAAGGAAAGGCTTCCTTTGTTACTCTACCCAAAACTGTTTCACAGTAAGTAGTGATGTAGCAGGATCCAAAGTTTCTTAGGCAACTTTTAAGGGATATGATTTAAAATACTCCTTTAAAATAGTGGCACAGAGATTGTGTGCTTTAAGATAACTATAAACATTTAGAGAAAGTGTTCTGTAATAATATTCTTTGCAATTATTGAACTGCAGAATAGGCAAAATATTCTATACTGATATGAAAGCTTTGTGAGCAAAGGAGAGCAAAAGAGAGAAGTTACTTTTACTTATGACTATGTGTTTGTGTCCATAACTCTTATTCTTATTTAGAACATGTATATGGATTTATTCACACACACATATGGTATACCATTGGATGGAACTTTATATAATGGAACATCTTTAATATGAGTTTTAATAAAGAACTGGATTCAAAAAATAAATTAAAACACATAATTGCTAATGAAGTGAGTTAAAGGAATAAGAAAAGACAGATATTAAGAACTAAATTTCAGATTTTCAAATGCTGTCTGGGGCTCAACTGGTAGAATGCCTCCCTGGCAAATACAAGACCCTGAATTCAAACTCTAAGACTGTCAAAAACATATAAAGTTTAAAATGTGCTCAACAAGTAATTCTGTCCAATTTCTAAAGGCTTTGAGCCAAACTTTTTAACGCAATGAAGAAAATTCTCTGAAAAATCAGAGCAAGGTTGGTGTTTATGGTTATTATGGAGTGCCTAAAGTGAAATTTCATCATGAAAACAGCATTTTCTAACCAATTTACTTAATTCTGAGATCAATTTCAATCACATAAGCATTTAGTTGTAACCAACATAAATCAAGGGAGTAAGTCTTCAAGAGAAAGGTAATTTAAAATTCATATATAGTACGTGGCTTAAATTCATAAATTAAAACAAACTAGAAACCTCAAAAAGCTGCCTAGTTTCTCAGTGAAAGTTCGTGTAAATGTAAAGCTACTAATGTATCTAGAATATAAAGATGCCTGTTCTAAAAGCCTCTCATGAAAACCAGCTCAACTCCTGATTGGTTATATGATTACAAATGAAAACTGCTATGAATGTATTTAAATAGTTTGTAACACAGAATGTTTCTGAGTGTCTTGATTTTGCTGTTTCTTGTAGTGAAGATGATGTCTACCAAAGACATGGCTAAAGTAATGATTGTCATGCTAGCAGTTTGTTTTCTTACAAAAACGGATGGCAAACCTATTAGGTAAGTATTGCAGCCTACTCTTCATTGGGAAGGTATGTGACTGGCTTGTTTTTTCTGATTGATGGGAAGCTAATAAAGTGGCTCTCTTCTGCTTTTGTTCCTCCTAGGAAGAGAGCAGTCAGTGAAATACAGCTTATGCACAACCTGGGAAAACACCTGGCCTCCATGGAGAGGGTGGAATGGCTGCGTAAGAAGCTGCAGGATGTGCACAATTTTGTTAGCTTTGGAGCCCATTTAGCTGCCAGAGAAGGGGGTTACCAGAGGTTTCCTAAAAAGGAGGATAATGTCCTCATTGACAACTTTCAAAAAAGTCTTGGAGAGGGAGACAAAGCTGATGTAGATGTATTAGTTAAGGCTAAATCTCAATAAAATACAGCTCTGATTAGACTGCTGTTCTAGGCAGCAACATTAGAGGTTGTTAACTCTTTCTCAAGCTTTATTAAGATTATAAAGTGCCAATGCTATTACCAAAATTTGCATGTAATCCATTGCCAACTATCCTAACTGCCATTTTTGGATCATTTTAATATCAGTCTATAGTATATTATTGCATAACATGAGAGAATAAATCACACATTTCATGTCTACCCCTCCTAATAAAGCAAAATAAAACTTTAATGATCATGAATGGAAAGAAGTGTTTTTGTCATTAAAAGTATGGCTTTTGGGGGGGTTGTAATGGATGTCAAGTGATTATAGTGAGAAGAGTTTATAGAAAAAAAAACAAAAAAGGGGCTGGGAAGGTGATTCAGTGGTAGAGTGCTTGCCTTGCATCCATGAGGCCCTGGGTTCGATTTCTGAGCACCACATAAGCAAAAAGAAAAAAGCCGGAAGTGGCGCTGTGGCTCAAGTGGTAGAGCATTAGCCTTGAGCTGAAGAACTGAGGGACAGTGCCCAGGCCCAGAGTTCAGGCCCCACAACCGGACCCAAAAAAAAAAGAAAAAGGAAAAAAAATTTCTCTCATCTATTTCACAGTTTGATGTTTTCATCATAATTTATTTCTAATAACAAACAACTAGATTCCCAGATCCTCACTATCTGGACACAGTTGTACCCTTAATTTAAGTAATAGCAGTGAAATATTCAGAAAAAAAGGACAGAAACTGGTATGAAGCTTGACCACTTGATTTGTCACCACAAAACCCCATGGATCAACTTTACTAGAATCCCAGACTCTAAGCAGTACAAATGTAATATGAATTATTAGCAAATGCCTGTAGAATATGCATTATAACATATTTGTTCTGCACTACACCCACAAATAGTCCAAACAGTTAACAAAATACATATTGTCCCTGTCTTCACTAGCCCCTAATTTTTTATTATTTCATTTTAAGTCTGATGATGGCTGTATTGGAAAAACAAGATACTGCCAAAGTATAAAATACAGAGCTCTACTTTTACTTAGCAATGTTGTCCAACAAAATTTTTTGCAATAATGTTGTACTCTATACTCCAGGCTAACTGGTATCATGGTCCCATAGGTATTTCTCTAAAATGTGGCTAATGTGACCAAGTATGTATTTTAGATTTAATTTGAATTCATTTAATTCAAATAGCAACACATGGTAGATAATCACAGCATAAATCTATATCAAGATAATCCTCCAAATCAGGAAGATGAGTCAGAGAAAAAGTCAAGTAGAAAAAAGTAGGTGAGGGGCTGGGAAGGTGGCTCAGTGGTAGAGCGCTTGCCTTGCATGCCTGAGGCCCTGGGTTCAATTCCTCAGCACCACATAAGCAAAAAGAAAAAGAAAAGCCAAAAGTGGCGCTGTGGCTCAAGTGGTAGAGCGCTAGCCTTGAGCTGAAGAGCTGAGGGACAGCGCCCAGGCCCAGAGTTCAGGCCCCACGACTGGACCAAAAGAAAAAAAGGAAAAGAAAAAAGTAGGTGAATCTCCCAGGGAGGCTGTGAGCAGGGAGGGGCCATAGCTAGGTACTGCAAGCTGAGATGACACATGGTGAGCCTCAAAGGGTTCAAGTTCCTATGAGGACAGAGAGAAGCAAGGGATCTTCTTCAAATGGCAGCGCCTTGAGATACACAGAAGGGGAAGGGCTCTGCATGTTGGAAGGGACTTTAATGGCAAGTAAACTATGCCAATCAGAAGCCTATGAACAGTTGTCTGGCATACTGGTGTAATCTGTCAGCCTGTAAATTCTATGCAGGGAAGCAAATCTACTTTAGGGTAAAGGGAAACTGATGCATTACATAATCACTAGAATGCAGAAGAAACAAATCCTAACTGGCCCTGTGAAGAATGACTCAGGCTCAGAGGGTCCTGTTCTCTCTTCTTATCTCAATACTGCTTGAACAGAATCCTGAAACAACTCCAATGAGAATCAGGAGGCAGTTGTTCCTGCTGCTGCGCTGCTGTGCTGCTGTGCTGCTATTGTAGAATGCAGTGTCCCAACAGCCCAGCACGTCATAAGTCCACTCCACTACCTCTTACTGTCCAGTCACTGGCTTTTGGCTGAAAACTTTGCCAAAACCAAAAAAGCTGATATCATACCCTCCATACTCATGCTGCCAGCAGGAACAGTGTAGTGAAAATAGGGCCTTAGTTAATCTTTCACAGTGTCCCAGGAATTTATAAGACTGACTCTAAATCTCTACTAGAACCTTAGTTGCAGAGAGAGGCCTTCTTTTGGCTCTTGAGCTCATGTGAGGAAAGGGTGGCAGGTACTTGCTTTCTACTCCTGATAGTACCGACTCCACAGGGAATATCTGGACTCCTTACCTATGGAGCTCTTTGGAAATCTCCTTGATGTCTCTATGAGTGTTATCTCAGATATAAGCCAGTTTTACAAGATGGCCTGGGAAGCAGAAGTAGAGGCTATGTTCAGACCAGCAGACCTAGGTGATCCTGTCTCCTTAATTCTTCCTGCAATTTAGAATTATATCTCTTTATCAGAAATGCCACTATATTGATGTCAAGTTATTGCTCATTGTATTGAATGGTACAGCAGTCATTATTGGTAGAATGAATCTCTGGACAGTACTGGATATTTGGGCTTCCCTGACTTGTGCGCTGATTTTTCTCAGATGTCAATTTCTGTTTTAGTTTCTAGTCCAGCACATTTGGAGCTCTTTGTGTATTCTACTCAAAATATCTTATGGGTTTTATATGTCACAATCATTTTTCTCTCAGCATTTCAGACCATTTTAATTTTATCTATTCTAAATTTTCAGATACTTAATATATCTTTTTTATTTTAATTTTTATTGTACTGTTTGTAGTTAGGGGACTCTCAAAGATTTTTGTTATTTTCCTCCTGATAGGATCTTATTATGGAGTCCAGGTGACTTCCAGCTGACTGAATAGCAGGCTGGCCTGGAATTCTCAATCCTCATGAGGTAGCATTCTACATGTTTTTGGTTATATGAGTGTAGCACCATGCTAGGCTTTTATATCTTTCTTACTCAAACAGGAATCACAAAAATCAATGTATTTAACCAAATTGTGGCAGCAAGAACATATGGTGTGTGTTTATACTGAAAAAAAGAAGGGCCTTAAAATCTGGTGTAACATCCAAACACACTTCCTCAGGGACCTCAGCTAGGCCCCAAAATATATTACCTCCAAAATCCAAGACAGTTGAGAGCCCAGTGGGGACTTTATATATTGGAACCATAACTTGGTATAGGGCAGGAGAAGTAGAGGACATGATTAGTGAATATTAAACAGGAATCTTGGAAAAGACTCATGCCCTGCATAAGACATTTCTAGGCAAAGGTGGTGGGCATATATGCTAAGTGCTTCTACAATAGTACTATCCAGGTGAGGAGTGCTTATTTTTTTCTATGCTTAGTTCAGCCTAAGTCACAGCACCTTCAATTGTTTACAGCGCTCAGTACAGTAACATACTGTAGGATTGCAGTCTAGTATAGACCATTCCATAGAGCCAAACATATATCAGACCAGGCAATCTGAGTTTGGATAAGTGTGCCCTAGGATCCTGTGATGCTCCTAGTCCTCTCACTCTCTCTTGTATTTTTGCATTAATTGTGTTTCAGATAGGGGCTACGTTTTTTGTAATGTTCAATCCTGGAACTGTGATTCTCTTAGGTAAAGCCTCCTGTATACCTCAGATAACAAGTATGTACCACCATTCAGGATTTCATATTGCGATGTAACCTTTTTTTTTTTTAATCAAGGCTGGTTGCTCAATATGATCTTCCTGATCTCTGTCCTCATTCCCTTGCCCCCAAGTACCTGGGATTACTAGTGTAAGTCATTGCTCTTAGCCCAAATAACCTTTTTTTTTTTTTTGTCGATTGTGGGGCCTGAACTCTGGGCCTAGGCACTGTCCTTCAGATCTTCAGCTCAAGGCTAGCGCTCTACCACTTGAGCCACAGCGCCACTTCCAGCTTTTTCTGCTTATGTGGTGCTGAGGAATCGAACCCAGGGCTCATGCATGCAAGGCAAGCACTCTACCACTAAGTCACCTTCCCCCCAAATAAACATTTTTAAAGAACAATCTTTGTCTTTAAGTAATCCATGAATGAACTTTAAGATAGGTCACTATTTCAGTCTTACAATTTTCCATTTTGTATTCTTAGGGAGATTGCTACTTTTTAACTCGGTTCTGGGCCTCTTATAGGAAGGCATTTTGCTTACTATATTACACTTGAATTATTGTTTCTTAAGCCATGAAGCCTGAGATTTCCTATTTTACCATTTTGTTGAGTAACCTAAGTTAATAACCTAAGTTTGTTTTGACCTTGATACATTTGTTCTAATAAGAGTTTATCTAGACAAACTGTACAACATAGTCTTCTTTTATAGACATTTCTATTATCACATTTATCAGTTCATTGAGTTCTTCCAAAATATCCATCAGGATTTTTATGGGAAGCATGTTAAAATTATACATTGTTGGTAGGAAATTTTTCATCCTTACTATATCATCCTGTTTGTCAGCATTGTGAGGTCCTCATTTGTTCTAATTTCCTTTTATGCTTTTTATATAATTGAATTCTCTCTAGAAGGATCTTCTGCATTCTGTGTTGTAAAACACTATATAGTATGATAGCTATTTTGGATGGCATCTATGTTGTTAAAATTTTTCTAGATGGTTATTTTGGCATAAAGAAAATTGTTCCTTCTGCTAATTTTCTCCTTAACCCAGTATTGGAGACTCTTATTAGTTCTAATGGCTTAACTTTTGATTACGTTTGTTTTGCAGTGCAGTTGATCGCATAATGTAAAATTATGAAATTTTCATGTCTTCTTGTCTCTGATTATACATTTTATTAAAGATTCTTTTATTAGTGTCTAGAAAGTAAAGTTTGTGTTGATGAGTGAAGATATTGGCCTAAGATCATTCTATTGTTGATATGAGAGCAAATATGTATTTACACTGTCAATAAGAGAAAGACCCTTCCATATTGAGCACATTCTCTTCCATAATTAATTTACAACAAGTACTCAGGAAATGTCAAGAAGTATTTGGACTTTATGTTTTTTTGTTCAACCACATATAAATTTCATTTTTAGTCAGCGCTCTAAATTAAGGTCTAAATAGGGGTACAGGTTGACCTATTGTAACAATGAGATGTATAAAACACTATGTTGAAAAACGAACCTTACAATTTAGGTGGGGGGGATGTAGTTGTGGAGGTGGGAGGGAAGGGATGGTAGGGGAAAAACAAAGGAGGAGGCAAAAATGCTTGATAAGAAATGTACTCATTGCCTTGCTCATGTAACTATAACACCTCTGTACAGTATTTTCACAATAAAAAAAACTTATTAAAAAATAACTAGGGAAAGCCAAATCATACTATGCTAGAAGCCTCTTACTCCCATGAGAATGGTTATCACAGAACAAAGTTGACCAAACAAACCAGAGATCCACAGAGATCCACAAAGGCTGGTAAAAAAAAATCAAAAAAAAACAAAACAAAACAAAAAAAGTTTAATATGCTCATGAAAAACTCTATTAAGTATTTTTTAATCTTTCAAACAACAAAAAAGTATCATGTGTTTAGAATCTCATAGGTAATATACATGTAATTTTTAAGAAAAATTAAAATAGACATCTATCATCATCTCTAATCAGCTTATGAAACAGAATATGCCTCATGCTTAGAACTTCCTTTTAAGTTCTTCCTGATTACACACCAACTTTTTTCCACAACCTGTTTTCAGATTTATCATTATTTGCTTTTTGCTTGCTTTTCTTTGAACCACATATTTATCCTTTAAAAATGAATAGTCATATATATATATATATATATATATATATATATATATATATATACATATATTATATATGGGGAGAGAGAGAGAGCATACCAGTCCTGCAACTTGAACTTAGGGCCTGGGCACTGTCCCTGAGCTTCTTTTGCTCAAAGCTAGCACTCTACCACTTGAGCCAGTGTTACTTATGGCTTGTTCTGTTTATGTGGTATGGAGGAATCTAATCCAGGCCTTCATGCATGCTAGCAAACACTCTACCACCAAGCCACATTCCCAATCCCCATGTTTTTTTTTTCTTATACTTCCCTTTCAACAACTCAAGGCTATCTTTCCAGCCTATGATACCAATTTTTATTCTTTTCATCAGTGAAGGACAAATATTAAGTAATGGGTGTATTTTAGGTGTTTGCTAGTCAGCTACGGATTTAATGGCACTCATTTCGTATTACTTTAGATAATAAAATTGTTATGATGATAGATCTCAAAGTATATAGTACACATCTAACCTAAATAGGATTTGTTCAGCTGTTTGTACCATATGAATGGATGTAATATTAAGAAAGAGATGAACAGGTTCATAGATTGCCTCTAGAGTCCACTCATATCAAATCATACAAGGTTTGTTTCCATTGCTTTTAGTCAAAAGTATGAAAGTACTATCCAGGTAGGCCTGGAAAAGTATATACCATGGATTTACATCTCAAGACTATGATATAATTCTGAAAACACACTTGATAATATATACAGGAATATACATAAGGTACAAATATGTATGGTGATCTTTGCCCTATAAGATACTTCCCAGTAATAACTCTACATCAGGAAATTACAAGTATTGACAACACAGATATCTCTGACACAATCCCCAAATACTATAGTAAACATCATTAGTATCCAACTATCTGAAAGTTAAGAGAAGTAAGACTACCCATTGGAGTGGATGTGGCAGCTTTGGCACTGTACTTGAGAGTCAATTGAGAATGAAATCATCTGTAACCACACAAAAGATTCTCCTGTAATCAAAGAGCAAATATAAAAGATACACTTGATATGCTACAGTCCAAATCATAGGCTGTCTCAGGTTGACTAGCAACTATTTAGCATCATCTGCTAACAGATCTAGAACTTCTTTAGTGATTATATGGTAGGTTTTGTTTAAATTTTTTCAAATCATTGAGCATCTTGATCATTAAAAAATGGCTTGATATGTACCAATTTCTACAAATATGTCAATTGGAGATTAAAACTGGGAGAGAGCAAGGGAAAGGGTGACATTGTCCAAAAAGAAATGTACTTTTACCTTACTTATGAAACTGTAACCCATCTGTACATCACCTTTATAATAGCAATTAAAAACTTTTCAAGTTAAAAAACAAATATGCCTGTTATTCAGTTTAAATATTAAAGATAGTAACATTGGATTTAATATAAAGTGGCAAGCTACAGAGTAAATATATGACAGGAAAGACTCAAAAATTATTTTTTATTAAAGCCTTTTGAGTTACTTTTTTGGGGGGGTAGGTTGTGGGGCTTGAACTCAGGGCCTGGGCACTGTCCCTGAGCCTCTTTGTGCTCAAGGCTAGTACTCTACCACTTGAGCCAGCCCCACTTCCAGCTTTTAAGTAGTTAAATGGAGATAGGAGTCTCACGGGGACTTTTCTGCCTGGGCTGGCTTCTAACATAATCTTCAGATCTCAGCCTCCTGAGTAGCTAGGATTACAGGTATGAGCCACTGGCACCTGACTATTGAGCTACATTTGAAACAGCAGTAAAAGAATGAATCCTTATTTATGTAACTGTAATTCCTCTATTTATCACCTTTACAATAAAATAAAATAATTAAAAATAAAAAAGAATGAATATCTGACATAACATTCTTTAGAAATCTCTGTATCTTGAAATCAAAGAGGCTGGTGGGGGAGAGAAAGATTCTGATGCAATGTTAATGTATAGAAAGATTATTTTTCTGAAGAAGATCCTTACCTACTGTTTATTTTCTGGTTACACTCCAAATACTGACTACACTCCAAATACTGAAGTTGAAAAAAACTCTTTCACTCCTGAATAGTCATTCTCTTCCACAGGTTTCAGCCTTTTCCAACTTTCTAGTCTGATGATTATACATGAATTTATTTTCAGCTCTTGTTCATGGCATTCCTATAAAGATGTCACTTCCTCTCAAGAACAGGATTAAAAACAGAGACATTTGAGGTCACTAGATAAAGTGGTCAAAACTAGGAATAGCTAGCAATGCTCCTGTCCTCCAGGTAACAGGGCTCTTTTGTGACACAGCCCAAGGAAAGCTTCCTTTGTTATTCCACTCATAGCTCTTAGCTGCCTAGTAATGTAACTATCAGGATGTATGCAGAAGCAGCAGAATATAAAGTTTCTTATGCTACATTTAAGGGATATCGTTTCCCTTTAAAACATGAAATTATGTGTTTTAAAATAACCATGAACATTTAACAAAAGCATTCCTGTAAAAATAGCCTTTGTGATTATTGAAAGGCACACAAGGTGAAAATATTCCACGTTGGTATTAAAAACATCATGAGCAAATGAGGAAAGAGCACTAAGAAGTAATAAGACATCATTAATAAAATAAACAGTGGAAATAAGATTCAGTCCAACATTCTATTAAGCAACACATCCCAAGATTCATATTCAATTGATGAATCCAATGCTTTTTCAAAGCTTGCACAAATTCTTTTAATGCTGAGAAGAATGTACATTAAGTCAGTAAATAGCTTAAAATCAGGCTCTGCAAAGTTGCTATTCATAGTTATGATAACAGTTATAATAATGAAGTTCCATCCTGAAAACATTTACAGTACTACTTAAGTAAACAGTGATCATACTGTTCCCAATCAATTTTTTTTTTTTTTGGTCGGTCGTGGGGCTTGAACACTGGGCTTGGGCACTGTCCCTCAGCTCTTCAGCTCAAGGCAAGCGCTCTACCACTTGAGCCACAGCGCCACTTCCAACATCAATTTTTAATTATAAGTATTTAGTCATAAAAAATCATATGAAGAAATCCTTAAACTTTGATTCACCTGTGGCTTACAATTTATATATCAAAATTTTCACAAGAAATCTCAAAAAGTACCTAGACAAGTAGTAGTATGTATACTATGTGATTTATATACATATAAAATCATGAATATTTAGTAAAGACATTACTGCAAAAATAGTCTTGGCAATGAAAAAAAGCAAAAATATTCCATACTATTAAAACTTCTCTCTCATTTCTCCTAATGTGTATATATATGTTAGTAACATGTCCATCCTATAAAAAGGCTGATTCCAAAGGCTCTCATGAAAACCAACTCAATTAGTTCCTATCATATCTGTTACTAATTATGTGGCTATAAATGGAAATGGTTATCAATGCATTTATGTTGCTTAAATCACAGAATATATTTTTCAATAGCTAATTTTGCTTTCTCTCACAGTGGATGTCTACAAAAGATAAGGCTAAAGTAATGATTGTTATGATAGCAATTTGTTTTCTGATAAAAAGAGATTGCAAACCTGTTGGGTGAGTATTGAAGCCTGTTGGGCGTTGGGAGGTCATGGAATGAATTTTTTTAAATTACATTTTATTATCATTAAGTAACTGTACATAGAAGTTACCATTCAATAAATAAGTTTATGAGTATGATACATGTTGCTCAATGTACCCCATCTGGAATGGATTTTTTAATGTTGGTTTTATAACTTGAACACTGAGAGCTTATGGGGTTGTCTTCTCTCTTATTGTAGATCTAAGATGAAAACCACAGCTGCAGTGCCATTCACTGAATATTTGGAAACAGATGTGATCTTCCAGGACAGACTTTCTTACTTGATTGTTACTTTAAAACTTAAGAGAATTTCAATGTTACATCATACAGATTAGCAATCCTACATGCTTCAAGAAACAGAAAGCATGACACAACATATATGACGTACAGCTATCAAAAAAGTATTGGAGAAGGAGGCAAAGCTGATATTGGTGCATTACTTAATGCTAAAACTCATTGAAAACAAGATGTATTGAAAGCACTATTCTACATGTCATAAGACAATCATTTTTGTAATCCTAGCTACTCAGGAGGCTGAGATATGAGGATCCTAGTTCAAAGCCAGCCCAGGCAGGAAAAGTCCTTAAGACTCTTATCTCCAATAAACTACTAGAAAGCCGGAAGAGCTACAACCGGTGTTGTAGCTCTCAAGTGGTAGAGTGCTCACCTTGAGCTGAAGAGCTCAGGAACAGTGCCCAGGCCCAGAGTTCAAGCTCCAGGACTGACCAAAAAAAAAAAAAAGACAATCATTTTACATTTTGATGGTACATTTTCCATCTTACATGCTACATTTTCAAAATCTTACTCAGATTTTAAGTGTCAGTATTTCTAATACTAACATGGAATATAATCTATTACCAGATATAATAGCCACAAATTTAAATAAATTATCAATTTTTAATAAAGGAGTTCGCTCCTTTCTCTAAGTTTTATTTATTGTTAGTAATGGGGCTAGAATTCAGGGCCTGGGTATTGTACCTGAGCTTTTGTGCTTAAGGCTCATGCTCTTCCACTTTGAGCTACAGCTCAAAAAACTTTTATTATCATGATTATAATCATATGAGGTTAAATGTTCATCATATAATAGATACCCATATATATACATATATATATATTTATACATATAAAAATGATTCTTATTATGTAGTGCTGTTATCCTTTTTATCTTAGGAAGAAAAATAAATTTTCAGGATAAAAAGACATACTCATTAGGTACCAGTAGCTCATAATTCTATCTGCTTAGGAGACTCTTAGGAAGAAAAATAAATTTTCAGGATAAAAAGACATACTCATTAGGTACCAGTAGCTCATAATTCTATCTGCTTAGGAGACTAACCTAGAGGATAATGGTTCAAAGCCAGTCTGGTAGAAAAGTCTGTTAGATTCCATGTCCAACTAATCAGCAAAATGAAGACCAATGGGTTGGAGACATGGCTCAGTTGGTAGAGTACTAGCCAATGAGCAAAAGCAGTGGCAGGTACTGAGTTTGAGTCTTTGTCTCAGACCTTAAAGAAAGTAAAGTAAGTGAAGACTGAGACATTAATCAAGTGGTAGAATGCCATTCACGTACAAGAAAGTTGAGTGAGAGAGCAGTCATCAGTTCAATCCATAGACCAGAATCAAAAAATGCAGATTAGTCAAATACCTAATGAATAACCAATCCACTCATGTTTCTCAGATGAAATCAAAGTTTTATTTTTACTGAAAGAAATTTAATTGCTTGTTTCATTATTATACTCAGATTCAGTGGCTTTTCATGAAATATATCAGCCATTGCATGAACTGGTTTACAATATAGACATGGCTCTTATCTTCATGAAGCCTACCACCTGGTGAGAAATATACATGATATTTGACTTTTTAACTTTGATGGGTGTATAAGACACTGTAAGAAAGTGAAATATAGAACTAGATAAATGATGTTCAAAGAACTTTCAGTAAAGATGAAGTGTTCTATGATCTATCCGATATTATGCCCATTTAACAATTTCCTAAAATATAGCTAATATGATCAGTGATGGATTTCAGGTTTAAATTAGTTTGAAGTTATTTAATACAAATAGCAACACACTGGGAGAACAGTGGGGAAGGGATCACATTGTCAAAAAATAAATGTACATTTTCTGTACATCACCTTTATAATAACAATTTAAAATATTAAAAATAGCTTGGGTTGGGAAGGTGGCTCAGTGGCAGAGTGCTTGCCTTGCATGCATGAGGCCCTGGGTTCGATGCCTCAGCACCACATAAGCAGAAAAAGCCAGAAGTGGCACTATGGCTCAAATGGTAGAGTGCTAGCCTTGAGCTGAAGAGCTGAGGGACAGTGCTCAGGCTCAGAGTTCAGGCCCCACAACTGACCAAAAAAAAAAAAAAGGCAGGTGGTCACTTACTAAAAGAAAAATCTAGCCAATGATGGCAGACACATATGCTAATACTTACACAATAGTACCATACAGGTAAGAAATGTTTATTTTTTTCTATGATTAGTTAAGCAGAAGTGCACAGCACATACAATGGTCTATAAAACTCACTATAGTAATTTGCTGTAGGATTGTAATCTAGTAGTTTAGTCCATTCCATACAGCCTATATATATTAGACCAGGCAACCTGAGTTTATATGTGTGCCTGTGCTGTTTACAGGGTGAAGATTCCATCTAACAGGATGTTATTTATTTTTGTGGTGGGATTCAAGATTAATTTCAGGGCCTCAGATGTCACTTGATTTTTAACTCAAGGCTACTTTTCTTCCATTTGAGCCATACTTGCACTTTCAAATGTTATTTTAATACTTTAAAAATTTTTTAATTTTATTGTAAGGGTGATGTACAGAGGGGTTACAGTTACATAAGTCAGGTAATGAGTACATTTCCTTTTGAATAGTGCTACCCCTCCCTAATATTTTAATATATTTTACTTTATTTATGTTGCTAGTAATGAAGTGAACTCAAGGCCTGCAACCTTTCTAGGCAGACATGACACAACAAACCCAGTATCTTTTTGTCATTAGCTATTTTTTTTTTAGATAGGTCTTTTGTTTTGGAAAAGACCAGCCTTGGACTTTAATTCTCCTAAGGAATGTGTCACCATTTGGGATTATTTGTTCAAATGGAGTCTCACTAACTTTTTGCATGATAGGCTGCCCATCTGATCTCTGACCCTCTTAAGAAGCTGGTATTTACATGTGTGAGCCTGTGTCTTAGCCCAAACAACAATTTTTAAAGAACATATGTTTGTCTTTAAGCAATTCATGAATGAACTTTAAGCTAATTATTTTGTTTGTTTTGGTCATGGTCACCATTTCAATGCCATAATTATATTCGTATTTTGGGGGAAACTATTGATTTTTAACTGGATTCTGGGCCTTTTGCTTAAAACATTGTTTCTTTATTTTTATTTTTATTTTTTTCCCATCCCTTGCAATCCTCCCCCCCCACCAAAGTTGTAAAGTTCATTTTCAACATACACTGTTTCTTTTTAAATATAATTTTATTGTTATTTTTAAGGTGTTGTACAGAGAGATTACCATTTTATAAATCAGGTAAAGAACAATTTCTTTTTTTGGACATTGTCACCCTTTCCTTCTCTTTCTCTGAGTTTCCCCCTCCCATCCCTGCCCATAAGTTACATACAATTGACTCTTAAGCCATGAAACCTGAGACTTTCTATTTTACCATTTTGTTGAATAGAATGACCTAAGTTTTTTGTTTACTTGTTCGACTGAGAGATTTATATGTACCTGTAATATGGCCAAACTGTCTGTTATTTGCAAATTCTTCTTTGTAAACATTTCTACTATCATACTAATTTATGAGTTTATTAAGTTCTCCTAAAATACCCATCAGAATTTTATGGGGAGTATATTAAAGTTACATTATGGGTAGAAATAATTGTTATCTTTACTATATTATCCTGTTTGTTAGCATTCTGAATCATTTATTTTAATCACTTTTTTTTTTCTTTTGGTTCCAGTCGTGGGGCCTGAACTCTGGGCCTGGGCGCTGTCCCTCAGCTCTTCAGCTCAAGGCTAGCGCTCTACCACTTGAGCCACAGCGCCACTTCCGGCTTTTTTCTTTATGCTTATGTGGTGCTGAGGAATCGAACCCAAGGCCTCATGCATGCAAGGCAAGCGCTCTACCACTGAGCCAGCTTCCCAGCCCTATAATCACCTTTTATGTTTTCTATGTACTAAAATTTTTTCTGGGACAGTCTCCTGTGTCCCACATCAATTGCTAAAAATATATATAGTACCAAGGCTATTTTAGATTATATGTTTTTAATGTTTGTAGATGGTTATTTTTGGTATAGAGTTAATTGTTTCTTTTGATAATTTTCTCCTAAATCAAGGAGTATTGTGGGGGGGCTCTTATTAGTTCTAATAGTATATTTTTTTCTTAAACTTGTTTTCCAATGTAAATGATCACATAAAGTGAAATAATGATGTTTTCATGTCTTCCTGTCTCTGATTACACTATTTTTAGTTTTCTTTTTTAAATCAAATTGAAAAAATTAATTATCCTCCGGTGGTTGTTTAAAGGGATTTCAATTCAACATCAGTTTGTGAAAACAATGCACCTTGATCAGTGTCACCCCTTTCATCATTCTCCTCATCTCACTTAGCTAACCCAACCCATTCCCTAAATTTATCTGATTACATGTTTTATTAAAGATTCTTATAGCAGTGTCTAGAATGGACAAGTTTATATTTATGATGAAGATGTTGGCCATGGTCATTCTATTCTTCATACTGACATTAACTTAAAAAAAAACTTCTTAATATATTGATCACATTTCTTTCCATTATTAGTTTAAAAACAATTCTCTGGAAATGTCAAAAAGTATTGAACGTTATGTTTTTTACTCCAAACTTACATAAATTTTCCCATTTAGTCAGTGCTCTAAATTAAACACTTTTATATACCTGTGATAAAATCTACTTCCTAAATATTTCCTTTATGATTTTTAGTATTTTATTTTTAGTAACAGTGCTTAGGCTTAAACTCAGGGCCTGGGTGCTGTCCTTGTGCTTTATCTGCTCAATGCTATCACTCCACCACATGAGGCACAGTTAAACTTCCTTTTTTATTTTTGAACAGTAAAATGCACTATATATTCAGAATCTTATAGAAAACATATTTAGTTCTTAAGAAAGAGCAAGCTGGGCACCAGGGGCTCACACTTGTAATCCTAGCTACTCAGAGGCTGAGATCTGAGGATCACAGTTCAAAGCCCGGGGAAAGAAAGTCCATGAGACTCATCTCTAATAAACCACCAGAAAACCGGAAGTGGTGCTTTGGCTCAAGTGGTAGAGCGCTCGCCTTGAGCTAAAAGAGCGCAGGGACAGCACCCAAACCCAGAGTTCAAATCCCATGACCAACCAAAAAAAAAATAAAAAAGCAAAATGGACATCCATTACTCACTGTTCAGATTATGAGACAGAATACCACTCACAGCTTAGTCTCTCTTATAAGTTCTTCCTCTATCACATACCAACTATTTCCCATATTCTTGCTTACAGGTTTACAGTTACTTGATTGCTTTTCTTTATAATTTAAACACATATATGTATTTTTTAATTGGAATAATCCAATATATTTTCTTCATACACTAAACAACTTGTCTGTCTTTTCAGCCCATATATAAATTTTTATTTATGTTCACCAGTAATAGGAAAGTATTAAAACTTATCTGCATGTTTAATGTGTTTGCAGATTTAAAGGTACTTATTTCAATATTACTTTGTGTAATAAAATTGTTATGATTTTAAAATCTCAAATCTAATACAGTGAAAAGCCTTGTGTGGCAGAGCATGCCTGTAATCCTAGCACTCAGGCAGTGGCAGCAGGATCTCAAGTCAATGCCAGCCTGAGCTATAAAATAAGGCCCTCATCTCAAAAGAAAATATTATGTAGTATCAGCAATTTTTGGATTCTCTTTTTAAATTTAGTATTATATCATGAGTATTTCCTGAAATCACCATAATTCTTCTGAAAATATTGTCATAAATGATAACATATTCAACCAAGTCTGAGTCTGAAACTATGTTACTGGGCATTTAGATTGTTGGGATTTTTCAGTATAATGAATAACAGTGCAGTGAATATTTTATGTAAAAAAAATAAAATAAAATCTCAAATCTACACACACCTAATGTGTTTACACCATATTATAGGATGTAATATTAGGGTGTGGTTGAACAGGTTCATAGATACTAGGTTTGTTTCCATTTCTTTTAGTCCAAAGTATGCAAGTATTATGAAAGTATTATAAGGTAGGCTTGTAAAAGCATATATCTTGTGTTTATATCTCATTAAGTATGATATAATCCTGAAAACATGCTTGATAATATACACAGGAATGTAAAAAATAATTGAACTAGTATTCTTTGCCTGCATAGAAACTTCCCAGTAACAACTTTATACCAGGAAATCACAAGTATTGAACACTGCAAGCCAGGTATCTCTAACACTATCCTAAACACTATAATAAACAGTATTACTCTCCAGTTATTGGAAAGTTAAGAGTAATAGGGACTGCCTCTTGGGGATGTGGCATCTTTGGTCTTGTACTTGAGAACCAATTGGGAGCAATGTCATCTTTAAATATACAAAAGATCCTCCTGCTGGGCAAAGACATATAAAAGACACCTTTGACAGGCTCCATCCAAACATTTGCTGTCTCTGGTTTACCAGCAACTATTTAGCATCACCTGCTAACACATCTAGAAGAAGTTCTTGCTTTTTAAGTCATTCTATGGTAAGTTTTTTTTTAATCTTCTTAAAATCACTGAGCTGGTTGATTATCATACAATTAATTTGTACCAAGTGTTACAAATATGTGATTTGTCCTCTGAAAATATTAAAGAAGTGATCATTGGGTTTATTATAAAGTAAAAATTATAGAATAAATTTATGCTGAAAAGTCATAAAATATTTCTTGGTTAATGTATTCTAAGCTACCTTTTTAAAAACACGTGTAAAATAACGATGAAAGAATTAAATCTGGCATAACATATTTTAAACATTTCTTTCTTATCTTGAAAGCAAAGAGGCTGTGGGAGAGAGAAGTCCTGATTCCAACTATTAATACGTTTACTAACTAGAAAAGTGATTATTTTCTTAGAATCCTTACCTCAGTGTTTCTTTCCTGGTTGATACTTTACTCTGAATAAAGTCATTTTTAGCTTTTTTTCATGACATTTTCTCAAAGACACAAAGTAGGGATGTTTGAGGTTACCAGGGGAAGGGAACAAAGTATTAGATTAGACACCAATGCTCCCATCCTCCAACTACAGTGCTCATTTGTGACACAAATCAGGGAACCTTTCATTTGTTCCTCTAGTCACAGTTTTTATCTGCCCAGTAATGTAGTAATATAGATATGTAGCAGGCTATGAAGTTTTTTATGCTGCTTTAAAAATAAAATACATAGTTTTAAAATAATGTACTTTAACATAAAAGTATTAGATTATGTGTTTTAAGCTAACTGTGAGCATTTAGAAAATACGTTCCTATAATAATAACCTTTACAATTTTCAAAAGGCACAGGACGCAAAAATATTCCATACTGGTATTAAAATTTTCATGAGTAAATGAGGAAAGAGAACTAACTTATACGAAAACATCATTGTTAACAAACAGAGGAAAGAAGATGTAGTCAAGCATTCTATCAAGCATCACACCTCAAAATGCAGAATCAGTTGCTATCAAAGAGGAGTGTTCATTAAATCAATAAATATCTGAAAAATAGGTCCGCCAAATTTTCTATTCAGATATGATAGCAGTTTCTCTAATAAAGCATCCTGAAAATAGCACTTGCTTCATAAATAATGATTACAGTTTACCTAATTAAGAAAAATCAATTTCTAATGCATTGTACTTAGTATAAAAACTTAAAATAGGAAATTTTTTTAAATTGCACTCATCATGTGATTTAAAATTTATATAATTTGCAAAAGAAATCTAAAAAAATTAAGACAGTACAAGTCTTATGTCTAGTTTCTTTTAGCAAAAAAGTATCAAGACAGTAAAAGTCTTCTGTCTAGTTTATTTTAGCATGTATATATGATGCTACTAATGTATTATCCTATAAGACTTGTTATAAAGGCTCTCATGAAAAGTAACCAAATTAGTTTCTGTCATATCTGTTACTATGTGGTTATAAATTGAAACTGCAATCAATGGGTCTATATCATTTACTGAATATTTTTAAAATACTTTAATTTTGCTTCCCTTCACAGTGCAAATGATGTCTACAAAAGATATGGCTAAAATAATGTTTGCCATTCTAGCAATTTGTTTTCTTACAAAAACAGATGGCAAACTTATCAGGTAAGTACCAAAACCTATTGTGTATTAGGAGGTGATGGAATGGATCATTATTGTTCTTTTTATTATTTGGACATGGGAAACTTGTGGACTGGTCTTCTTTGTTTTTGTAGTTCTAGGATGAGAATTGTGACTCCAGAAGATATGCTGGCCTGTGTGAATGATTTTGTGACCAACGAGGAGCGACATACTTGGTTGACAAGTTATCTGGAACAAATGAAAGTTTTGAGTGCAGGTAATCCAGGTCCACATTCTCCTGGGCCTGAAGGAATGGAAAGCAATAATCCTGCTAACAGCTCTCAAGAAAGCACTGGAGAAACTGGCAAAGCTAATAGAAATGTATTACTTAATGCTGAAACCTAGCAAATACAAGAGGTATTTAAAGCAATGCTTTACATATAGGACAACTGTTTTTACATCTGCTACATTTTCAAAATCCTACTCAGATTTCCCAATGTCAATATATTAAATACTACTAACCACTGCATGTGATCCACTAATGAGACATGATAGCTACAAATTTCAATGGTTTATTTTATTGTCACTTTTATTCATTTTACAACTCTTTGAATAAATAGAATATTCATCACTTTAAATTATATTACTTCACTACTTTTAATAACTGCTTTTTCTTTATTATGAAAAATAAATCTATAATGATCATTATAAACATATGAAGTGTTCATCATTAAAAGTATGTTTACTCAGTTATAACAGGCACTCAAATATTAATACTAATCATGATTGCATAGTACATTGATAAAGATCAATAGCACTCACAAGCTGATTTGTGGAATTGAAACTCCTTTGTACTACTACTTAATATTAAAAAATTATGCAATTCAATAAAAGTCTTGTTTGTCCCAATCATGTATTTCACAGTTTGACATCTAGATACTTTCTATTGTTAAGTATTAGAGCCCTCACTCCTCATTAGCAAGGTAATATTATCTCAGTCATTTTAGGAAAGAAAACGAAAAGTTCAGGATAAAAATGCAGATTGGGGCTGGGAAGGTGGCTCAGTGGTAGAGCGCATGCCTTGCATGCCAGAGGCCCTGGGTTCGATTCCTCAGCACCACATAAGCATAAAGAAAAAAGCCGGAAGTGGCGCTGTGGCTCAAGTGGTAGAGCGCTAGCCTTGAGCTGAAGAGCTGAGGGACAGCGCCCAGGCCCAGAGTTCAGGCCCCATGACCGGACCCCCCCCAAAAAAAATGCAGATTGCCCACGTGCTGGTGGATTTCACTTTTAATCCTAGCTACTTAAGAGGTTTTGACCTGGAGGACTGTGGTTCAGAGGCAGCCTGGGCAGAAAAATCTGTGACATTCATCTGCAGTTAACCAGCAATATGTTAGCCTGAAGGTGTGGTTAAACTGATAGAGCATCAGCCATGAATAAGAAAGCTAAGAGTACAATGCTCTGATTTTAAGCCATCATACTAGTGCACACAGGCACACGTGCATATATGCACGCATACATGCATGCACACTCACACACACACAATGCAAAAATGCAGATTGGTCTTAAACCTCATGGGAAGGCTATTTATCTTTGCACAGACCCAGTCTGATATTTCTTAAAGGTCCCAGATTGAATGGAATAGAAATTTTATATTTATAAGAAGACAATTTCATGGTTATTTTCATGACCAAATTCTACCAAGTGTGCAGTTTTCCTGTACTCCTTTCTCTCAGTACTACCTGAGTAAAAGCCAAAGGCCACCCAATCAGGATCAGGAGGCAGATGGTCTTGTTCCTGCTATAGCATGCATGTCCCCTGCCACAGCCCAGTAGTCAGATGCTCAGTACTCTGCCTCATGACAAACTTGTAGACAAAAGAGATTTGGCTATTGTCATCAGTAAGTCTACCTAATGAGAGAAATGTAAATAGTATATGCATTTTAACTTTGATGAGTCCTCTGAAGAAAAACTGCAAGACACTAGAGGAATGTGAAATACAGACCCCTACTCAATTTATATCAATGCAGTCCAAGGTAATTTTTCTCAAAGATGAAGTATCACAATCTGTGATAAACTGTGGCTAATGCAACTATGGCTTTAGATTTAATTTGAAATTAATTTGAAATTAGATTAAGTGAAATCAAATAGCAACACGTGGCAGCTGACCACTTACTAAACAACATAGATCAATGTCACTATAATCTCCTGAATCAGAAAGATGAGTCAAGAGTTAGTCAGGTAGAAAGAAGTCAATCTTGGGCTGCAAATGTGGCATAGTGGTAGAGTGCGTGCCTAGCATGCATGAAGCCCTGGGTTCCATTTCCCAGTACCACATAAACAGAAAAGGCTGGAAGTGGTGCTGTGGCTCAAGTGGTAGAGTTAGTTAGCCTTGAGCTAGCCACAGGTGAAAAAAGAAAGAAAGAAGTCCATTTCCCAGGGAGGTGGTACAGCATCTTCAGAGGCCCTGAACATGGCTGGTTCTGCAAGCTTGGATGATCCCAACCTGATGGCTTCAAAAGGCTCTTGGCCCTATGAGAAAGACAAGGAAATCCACTACAAATGGCAACCCCGTGTGATACACAGGGGGTGGTGGTGGGGGGACAGGGGAGCACTGTTTTGCCTAGTGGATGGGAAAGTGGATATGGGAATTTAATGTAAAGTGTACTTTGCCAAACCAGAAGACCATGAACAATTGTGTGGCATCCTGGTATAATCCACCAGGCTTCATTTAATGCACAGATTCAAATCTACTTGTTTAAAGAGAAAGGGATGGCATTACAAAATCAGGAGAATCCTTAAGAAACAGATTCCAGGTGGTCCTATGAGGACTTAAAGGCTCAGAGGGTCATGTTCTCCTTATCTCAATACTGCCCAAGTAAAGCCAGAGACCACCCCAATCAGCATCAGGAGGTAGTTGCTCCTGCTATAGAATGCATGTCCCGTCACAACCAAGTAGTCAGATGTTCAGCACTCTGCCTCCTATCTAGTAGCTGCCTTGCTACTGATCCATTTATCTATACCAGCAAGTTGACATCCAACCCTCCACATTCATGCTACTACCAGGAATGGGGTAGCGACACTAAGGACCTTCTTCCTTCTTAGTGTCCCCGGAATTCACAAGACAATCTACATTTCTTCCAGATTATTTGCTGCAGGTGTCTTCCCTTTTTTACTCTCCAGCTTAATGAGACAAGAGTGTGCATTGGAGGGTGGCAAAGACTTGCTTCCTTTATTAGCAGTGTCGCTATATGTCAATTTCTGTGAACTTTCTCTACATGCTGGCCATTTGAGAATGAATCTCCGATTCAGGAGCTGATTATTCCCCTTCCCCCGCTTTCACATTCCTGGCCCTGCAGACTTTGAGTTCTTTGTATCTTCTAATAATAATTTGTTCTTTTTACATACAAAAAATATGTTCTCCATTTTTCAGAAAGGTTCAAGTCTTTCTATACTTAATTTTGATTATCTTAAACGATGAGTTTTACAGACTAGGGTAAAAACCTTTTACAAATAGGGTAGAAATCTTTTTCCAATTTTGGACCACAAAGTTGTGTATTACATTGTTATACCTTTACTTTCAGACACTGATTCTTCTGGAGTATAATCTGGCACATAACAAAAGTTACGTTCAGTTTTTATCTTTTGTGCCTTATAGGGTCAGTTAATATTATAAACATTATGTGTTTATAATTTTATAATTATAAAATTATAATTTGTCATTTTGTAGTCTTTTAAATTCCTGGTTTATACGAGTTTAATTTTATTGTGGGAGCTGAACAATTGTTTCACTATCCCTACTGAGTTTTTACTTTATGCAAAGCCAGTCTCAAATGATGACTCAGTATTCTCTCTATTCTGACATTCCCCCCGCCCCATCTCCTGAGTTTCTCCTTGTGCCTTCTAACAGTTTTCGGCCTCATGATTCCCCTTCTGTTTGGCATATACAAAGGAGTCCTTCTAACCTCTGTCCTTAGGAGTTGAGTTCATGAATATTCATCTCAGATGCTCTTTAGATACTAGCTCTTGGTTACACGAAAAATTCATGGAGGTGGTGGTTTCTGGGAAACATGACAGAGGATGAAAGAAAATTTTGGTTCCAGTTCAATTTCAAGTAAATAGCATTTAGAATTAAGACAAGATTTTAAAATCAACCTTAGAAACTCTTGTCAATATTACAATAGGTTGGGTGTGTTTCATTCACTATGCTCCTCCTTTTGGGCTGAGATCCCAAGTCTCCTTTAGAGTATGGTGTCCAAATTTTAGCTCTTGTATTTTTTTTTTTTTTTTGTCGGTAGTGGGGCCTGAACTTTGGGCCTGGGCACTGTCCCTCAGCTCTTCAGCTCAAGGCTAGCACTCTACCACTTGAGCCACAACATCACTTCTGGCTTTTTTTTCTGCTTTTGTGGTACTGAGGAATTGAACCCAGGGCCTCACACATGCAAGACAAGCACTCTACCACTGAGCCACCTTCCCAGCCCACCTCTTGTAGTTTCCTTGATACAGATCTTAATGTTATATGCTGTCACCTCTCTTGGGTTTTCAGGCCATTAGTGGGTAGAGCGACTTTCATGTAAAGACATTCTAGAAGTGTGTGTTTAAAATCACTAGAGAAGTTGAAAAATGAATATGTTCCTAGGTCACAGTTTAAAAAACCCTTGCATACTACCACAATAGTACAGTCCCAGCAAATATGAAGTTCCCATACCAGACCCATGGATCTAAAGATTCTTGTAAAGTCCTACCTGACATGCCAGATACTCTACAAATCTACAGACCATTCTGCTGCTCCTCCCACTTTTAATTTCAATTGTGTCTGCCACAAGTGAAGGGGGAGGTCAGCACACACATAGCAGAAATGAAACCTCAGGATTCTTTGAGTGTTCCGTCTGGATATAGCCACATTAGACACTGCAGATCATTGGAAAATGAGGGAGTTATCTATGGCTCTGTGAACATAGACTCTCGGCATGCACCTGTAACATGCTTAGCCCAGGCATTCAGTACTTGGACTTCTAGGGCCATGTTGATGAATCGTCTGGATCCAAAATATGTTAAGACACAGGGGACAGGTAAAAAGGCCATTCTGTCTGTTCCTCTCCAAAAGGCCTGAGGCAGATGGAGTAGAATGAGAAAAGGAATGTCTGATTACAGATATGTACCACATAAGGATTGTTTGGTCAATATAAATGATTGTAGCTCCATAAGGGTATGACAGAAGTGATGATCCTTTTTAAGAATTAAAAAATATTTTTATATTGTTAATATAAAGGTGATATATAGAAGGGTTACAGTTTCATAAGTCAGGTAATTTCCTTTTGGACAATGTCATTCCTTCCTTTGCCCTCCTCCAGTTTTTCCCTCCTGTCCTCACCCACAAATTGTATAGTTCATTTTCAACATAGTGTCTACTGAATATCACTGAGAAGTGAAAATTCTTATTACCAGTATTAAAACTTTATCTTTGTGTTTATTCATAAAACACAGCACCTATAATTGACTGCAGCCATCAGTACATTAACATGCTGCAGGTTTGTAATCTAGGAATAAAAGGACATTCCTTATAGCCTAGATGCAGTAGGCAATATTACTTAGGTTTGTGTGTGTTCATTATAGAATAAGGACTTCACCTAACAATACTTTTATATCTTTAAGCAACATTTAACTAAAATTTAAGCAGATTTTTTTTCTTATCTCTTGTGCTGTGACCACCAAGTCAATGTGGCAATTCTGTTTTACATTCTTGTGGGGACTGCTGCTCTTTAAATATGTTTCCCGTGAAGGCATTGCCTCATTTATAATTATATTGTTTCTAAAGTTATCAAGATTGAAATTTCCTATTTTGCCATCTTGCTAACATCCTAGTATAGATTTATTATTGAGCTTTATTTGTGGATTCTATTTTGAGATATTTGTCTGTTCCTGAAATACAAAGTGTTGGCACCTGCACAAATCCTATTTTATAGACATTCTACTATCACACTTCACTTACCTCTTTTACCTACAAGGATTTCATTATGATATGTGCCTAGAAATATAATATGTGGATCTTATAGTATATGCATCTTCACCTTTGTTAGCAGATACCAACCTATCTTCCCAAGTGGTTGTAGCATTTGCTTTTGTCCCCGCGTTATATTTTTACTTAAAAAACTTAAAATTTTTTGCAAGTCTAAAGATTATCTTTTCTTTAAATTTCATGTCCTAGGTTACTTATGTGGTTTGAAACAAGGTCTTGTTGTATAGCCCAGGTTGTCTTCAAATTTACATTTTTCCTGCCTTAGTTTCGAGAATGGTGGGATTACAGATATGTACCCTCATACATAGCTGGCCCAGTTCTCTTTGTTATGCTGTTTATCTTTTACTATTGATTTATAAACATCTTTTATGAATTCTGAATAACCTCTTTTAAGTAATCTGTTTCTGTGGTTTGAATGTAGTTAGTCTTTCAACAATTTGGAAGCTTGATCCCTAGAGTAATGATGTTGAGAGGTTAAAACAGTTAAGTGATAGAGTGTAGTGAGAAGTAATTAGGAAGCTGAGAACATAGTCCTTTGAAGGAATTAATGTGGTTCTCAAGGACTTGATTCATTCTTACAGGAGGGGTGTTGTGGAAGTGCAATTATGGATCCTCCTCTTTATTTACTTTCTATTATTTGCCATGTGGACTCTGTTTTTCACATGCCCTCTCACCATTTGTCTTGCAATGCTGGGAATTGAACCGAGGCCTTGTATATGCTAGGCAATATCACTGGACATTTGTAGAACACTTTGAGTCCTTATTTCTCCATAGTGCATTATTTCTCTGTATAACCAGACTTGTTTTCCTTTTGTTATTACCTATGCATCTTATTGTTATCAGAATATATATATCAGTAGTATCTGCATATCTCAGTATTCTTAGAGTAGTATCTATATAGTATTCGCTGAACAGGGATAGAATTCCTTGTGTGCGTGTATAGTTTTCCTGTTCCTGTCATTAGTTGGCAGGATACAAACTTTGTAGTACAAAGAAATCTAGGCTCCAAACCTTTTTTCTTTAAAAAATTTTTTGGGATGGGGTGGAAGCAGAACAAGTGCTCTATCAGTGAGCTGGACCCCTATGCCCAATTCCTATGCTATAAAAGTAGCCTCTTGTCATGCATGGTAGTCATGCTTGCAATTCTAGCACTTACGCTAAGGCAGAAATATCAGTTTGGGCTAGTGAAATTTTGTTTAAAAAGTAAGACTCTCATATGAATTGTTAATTTACAAAATTATTCAACTTTAGGCTACCTTATCCTCTGCCTTGAAACCATTTTTATTTACCATGTTATAATGTAGGCAATTGTAGAGATCAAGCTGTGCCCTGGGCTAGATATTCTACATTGAATAGAACAGTAGCTTTTAGAATGTACTTTATCATGAGTAACCCCATTTTATGAAGCAGAAGTTTGCTTATTTTATTTTGGTATGGTTATTGGAGCTTGAACTGAAGAGCCTCCTGCTGCTGTCTGGGCTCTTCCATTCAAAGATGGTGCTCTACCACTTGAGCAATGCCTCTGGTTCCAGTTTGCTCAATTTTGAGTACAAATACTGAGGAAGAATGACTTCATTTTGTTTGTGCAAGCCACCAATCACCATTTATTCAGCTTAAATCAAAAGGTACAAACTGATAACTTACTTTCATAGATAAAAAATTTACCATCTATGAATTCAATCATTATGAACATGTAAATGCAGGGGCATATCAAAATCATTCCAGAGGAACTTAAGTCTGTGAGTTTATCAAATACAACAAATAAATGCAATCACCTCATTTGGATCAGATTAAAGAAGGGACACTTAACATTGGTGAATATAATCACCTACCAATCCCTCACTATCAATCCCCTTACTGTATGACTCACAGGATCAGCAGGTGACAAACTCCTGTCTCTAGGAGCTTCCACTCAGCAGAGTCCAGTTTGATATAGCCCACTGAAACTGCCATTGTGCCAAGCTCTGAAACTTGGATGAGTTCTGTGCCTTGAACCAACTCTGTTTTGGCATCTCTGACCCTGAACAGCTATGTGACTGGGATCATTATATTAATGTCTACATACCACTTGCAGTGACTGCATTTTGATCAATTTTCTGGCTCTTATCTTCAGTAAGACTCCTTTGAGCCTCACAGCTGCTTAAATCCTCTTATCTGTAACTGGTATATTTTTGTGAAGTTTAATGGATGATCTGAGAGTTAATATCAATAACAGATTGTGATGGGATAAAAAGAACCAGTGTTTGTCAATGACCACAAGAACCAACTGAAATCACGAATTCTTGGTGACTTAAAGTCTATAAAATTGACGCCTTATAAATTTGTTTTCCAATAAGTTTGGACACTGGGAAGATACAAATATGTCTATGTTGCTGACATAACTTACAACAGTAACCACACAAACTTGTTAATTCATTACTTCTATATCAAACTGCTGGTTTATAAGATTTGTAAATTTTTTTTTTTTTGGGTCCGGTCGTGGGGGCTGAACTCTGGGCCTGGGCACTGTCCCTCAGCTCTTCAGCTCAAGGCTAGAGCTCTACCACTTAAGCCACAGCGCTACTTCCGGCTTTTTTCTTTTTGCTTATGTGGTGCTGAGAAATTGAACCCAGGGCCCCAGCCCATGCAAGCAAGCGCTCTATCACTGAGCCACCTTCCCAGCCCAGGATTTGTAAATTATTGAATAAAACAAATTTGTGGTCTGAATCCATGGCACTACACACTACATATATATTAATACATGCAAACAGTATTTGAAAGTTCTCAGTTAAAGTGAAGTGAATAGGAACTTTACTCGATTTTTCTTTCCCCTTTCTCCCTTTTTGCCTCCCTCCCTTCTCCTCCTTTCCTCTTCTCTATCTTCTCTCATTTCCCATCTTTCTCTTTCTGAATAACTGTATGAAATGAATTCTTTGTATCAAATCTTTTGTTATGTTTCTTGGAAAATTCCTTGAACTAGAAGTTTTTTGTGGTCCTATTAAGTGCTGGGCATATTTTGAATGGAGTCAAAAGTGTGTGTGTGTGTGTGTGCTCATATAAATAAATATTTACCTACAGGGATATTTTTAGCAGCTCTGTGATCTATCAAAGACTTTCTTTAGAACATGAACAGATATATTGAAATAAGGAAATAATCCTCGTTTGACAGACCTTACTATGCCTAGCTTGTGCTTTAGACTTATCTCCTTTGTGCATAGCTTGCAGGAGAAAATATTGATGAGGTTGTTGTTAGGCTTTTTTGTTGCTGGATTTTGTGTGTGTGATTTTTGGCTTGAGGATCTGTATTGCAGAGTTTCCATTGTACATTTTTCAAAGATTATTGGCAATAACAATTTGATACGCGATGACAAAAACCTTTGCTTTCCTTTGGTCTCTGACAGAATGCTTATAATTTGCCCATCTCAACTGCTCCTATGTTTAACATTAAACATCGGTTTGGAAAGTTATCACATGTGGAAAATGGGGGAAATTCTCCTCTGAACTAAACAATGATTAAAGGATTGGCAACGAAGTTATTTCCATAAATCTGTTTCCATACCAAAATTACGTAAATCAGGTTCTCTTCCTTTATTTTGTCCCTTTGCAAGGCGAAAACTTTTTGCTCATCTTTGCAGCTTCAAGGTCTTTCTCTGGTAGTGGTTCTCTTCACCTGGCAGGTGGAGCCTGTGGGGTTAACTCCGCATTCTACTCACACGGCTCCCAGGGGCAGCAAAGTCTTTAGCAAAACGTAATAGGATTAGGGATTTCCCTGTGGCTCTTCTCCCCAGGACACGAACTTGCCTTTTATAATGCACGTCTGGCACTGGGCAGGCTCCGGGCGAGCCGGGCTGAAGCTTTGGGTGGGGGTAGAGGGGGCGGGGACCTCCTCACTGGGGCACGGCTCCTGTCAGGTTGGCCCTCGACGTCCCAATCCGCAGGTGCTTCAGCGGGAACACCGGCTCCCGCCAACTGAACGTCCGCGTGGGGAAGTGGAGCTGGTGGCTCAGAGCGGTAGAGGTTAGCGTTGAGCGAACGAGCTCAGAGACGGCGCCCGAGTTCAAGCCCCACGACGGAAACAAACCCCAAACCAGACAAAACCCAAGCCCGGTGGGTTCCAGAGGAGGAGGGCGCGCCCTTTGGGACCACTGCCTTCCACCGGGTCCGGTCTGTCCCCGCGCGCTCCAAGGCCCCGCCGAGGCGATTCGGGGCTTCCCCTGCCGAGGGCGGGGCGGGGGACCAACCAACTCGCTGCTGGAGACCAGGCCTGCCCTTCTCCCCGGGAAGTCGAGGGGGCTGAGTGGGACTCAAAGCCGACGTCGGTGAGGAGCGGGTCGCACGAAACTTCCCGCCGCTCCGCCAACACGGTCGGTGGACGGCCGACTCACCTCAGGCCCGCCACTGCCTCCACTGCCTTCGCCCTGAGCTTCCCACCCACCTGGGGCGGAGAGTCGCTCTTCTCGCGAGAACACGGTGAGCCTCGCCTCTTCGAATTGCGGGCTCTCGCGAGAAGAGGCTGAGGAGCCGGCCTGCAACCTGCCGGGGGCAGCTCTGGGTAGGCGCAGCCGCCCAAGTGGCCGCCTGGTAACCAACCACCCCGGGAAGGATTCCGTTGACGGGGCAGGGGTGGGGGTGGGGGGCGGCGGAAGGCGTCACCGACGCGGCTCTTGCTTTGATCCTCCGTGACCGCCCAGGAGAGACTACAGGTTCGTCGGGGAAGGGGCTCCTGCGGGCGAGCGCCGTGGCGGCGGCGCGGGAGGTCTGGCTGGCTGGCGGGTGAGGGAGGAAAGAGGGGCGGAGTGCGTGAGAGTCGGGGCCGGGGCCGAAGCGCGGGCGGGAGCCGGGGTGGCGTGCTGGGCCCCGGCGGCGGGCACCCAGCTCGGAGAGGCAGAGGCGGGACTGCTTTTGCGGTTGGCAGTGCGGAGGCCTTTCGCCGGGCATGAAGGCGAGTCCCCCTCATCCTTCTTCTCCAGGGCAGAAGAACCGTGTGCCCCGCCCCTTTCCTGTCATCCTGGGCCTTCGCCGCGACCGCCTGCGGGGGGCGCATCACAATAGCGCGGTGAGTACTTTTCCTGGCGCGGGGGAGCAAGTCTCCCTTTCAGTGAAGAGGAGACCCCCCCCCCCCCCAACACACAGACAATCATGTGCTGGCGTGGGTTTTGTGTGCTCAGACTTGCACGTTATGGTGAAAGCTTTGTTTCCCCAAAACTTGTAGAGAAAAGGTTCTGATTTCTTTCCTCTTCAGATACAAGTCCCCTTAACAACCACCTCCCTTAGCGTGGGGAGAACTTAAGACCTTACTAATTGGTTCGTGTGATTAGTGTTTATTAGTCCTGACCCTAACCAATTGTGTATTTCTCTTTTCTTCTTAGTGTTTTAAATCCACGATAGTAGTCCACACATGCTGAAGATAGTCCCATTTGGCTTGTCACTCGGTGCCTTTCGCATATGAAATTCTTTGAGGAATCTTTATTTTATTTTATTTTTTTTTTAAGAACAACTCTAGATGAAGCAGCACAATATAGTGATTTTACTTGGACATTTGATTTCCTGCTATCCATTCCTTCTATCCAATTTTGTCACTCTTTTTCTTCTTCTTAAATTTTAGAGAAGGGTTTAAGGATACATTTTCAACGAAAAAGCCTATGGAAAATTTTAACGAAAAGATAAACATGTAGGCATATGGGCTAAACGAGTTTCAGTACTGGAGAGAGCATCCCAGGATTGAAATTTGTTCTTGAAACCCAAGAACTGAAGTGTCATTTGTACATCAAGCAGAAAGTAGTAGAAAATACTTGAGAAATGATTTGATGGTAGATTACTGGTAATAAAGTGTGTGAAGAGACTTATTTTTGAAGGTGTAAATGTATTTGATCAATATCCCAAACATTTCTTAAGAATTCTTAATTCTTATGAATTAACTGAAAGTTATATGCATAAAGGAAAAGGAGGATGGGAGATTCTGAATACTGGCCTGTAGTAAGGAACTAAAATGTTAAACTTTTGGTATCATAGCAGTGTTTTTGAGTACTTAAACCTTTTTCTTTGACTCTCAAACAAGCTTTCAGATGGACTTGTTACTTTGTGTATATTATCCTCCTAACCATCTGTTTTGTTCTATTTCATTCTTTATTCAAGGTGTTATAAATTGTTTTATTTTTAATTATGCAATCATAAACAACTAAGTTTTATTTTGTGGCCTTTTACATTTAGATAAATTAATGAAGTATGAAAGATCTGGAAAGTATTATTCACCTTTCATAGGTGATAGGTTATGCGACTCAAACCCACCTGCCTTCAAGGTATTGGACAGGTAATGAAAATGTGATGTTTATTAGAATGTTCAGGTTTTGTCTAAGAGAGTCATCCAGTATTGAGGGCTACCTGATTAGTTCTGTATATGACTATGGTCTTTTAGCCTTTTTAACCTTCTCAGAGAGTACAGGAAATCTAGATTTTTATGTGTAGTCTATTTTAAATATTATGACAGCTAGTTGAAATAATTAAAATAATTTTATGTGAGCCCAATCAAATGCACACCTGTCTATAATTGCATTCTGATTTCTAGGACCTGTGTTATTGGTCAGGTGTAATTTTTGTTTTGTTTCGGTTTTCGTCAGTTGTGGGCTTGAACTCTGTTCAAGCTGAGTGCTGTTCCTAGAGCTTTTTCTCTCAAGGGTAATGCTCTACCACTTTGAGCCACAGTGTCACTTCTGGTTTTCTGGTGGTTAATTTTAATTGGAGGTAAGAGTCTCACTGACTTTCCTACCTGGGCTGGCTTTGAGCCACAGTCCTCAGATCTCAGCCTCATGAGTAGCTAAGATAATAGGTATGAGCCACTGGCACCTTGCTTGTAATAAGTTTTTAACTGGAAATAAAAGAGGCATACATATGTTAATTAGTTTGGAATATCAAACTGTTGGAAGACTTAGGGAAAGCTGTCAAGTCTAATTGAAACCAGTTGATAGGTTTAGTAGCCTTTAAATACATTGGGACAAATTGAACTGGAATTTCCTCAGAAGTCTCTCCACACTTTTAGTTTTTGTGGTTTATTACCTATAGTTACCAATGCCTAAAAATATTAAATGGAAAGTTCCAGGTTTTTTTTTTTCCGGTCATGGGCCTGAACTCTGGGCCTGGGTACTGCTCAGCTCTTCAGCTCAAGGCTAGCGCTCTACCACTTGAGCTCCAGCGCCACTTCCAGCTTTTTCTGCTTATGTGGTGCTAAGGAATCGAACCCAGGGCCTTATTCATGCAAGCCAAGCACTCTGCCACTGAGCCACCTTCCCAGCCCCCCAGAAATAGTTTTTACATTTCAAATTGCATGCTATTCTGAGCAACATAACGAAATCTTGTGACTTCCCCTTTGTCCTTCTTGGGATGTGAATTTGCACTGTATATGCTACCCATCCCTCAGTTACAGTTATGTTGGCTACTAGAGGGATTGTTAAAGAACCCTTATTTTACTTAATCCTTAAGTGTAAGAATAATGATCCTGACAATTCAGATATGATGAGAAGCCAGAGAGTGCTTCCTTTATTTATTTATTTATTTAATTTTTTTGCCGGTCATGGGGCCTGAACTCTGGGTCTGGACGCTGTCCCTCAGCTCTTCAGCTCAAGGCTAGTGCTCTACCACTGGAGCCACAGTGCCACTTCCGGCTTTTTCTGTTTATGTGGTGCTGAGGAATCGAACCCAGGGCCTCATGCTTGCAAGGCATGCACTCTACCGCTGAGCTTCCTTCCCAGCCCCCAGAGAGTGCTTCCTTTAAATTGAAAAAAAAAAAATTAAAGTTCTTGGCTTTGTAAAGAAAGAAAAAATTGTATGGTTGTTGAAATAATAAGGTGGTTAAGATCTAAAATAAAATATTTTGAGGAGTTGAGTGCTGGTAGCTCTCACCTGTAATTCTAGTTATTCAGAAGACTGATCTGAGGATCATGGTTGAAAGCAAGCCTGGACAGTAAAGTCTGTGAGACTCTTATCTCTAGTTAACCACCAGAAAACCAGAAGTGGCACTATGAATCAGAGTGGTAGAGCACTAGTAGCCTTGGCAAAAGTGCTCAGGGATAGTGCCCAGGCCCAGAATTCAAGCCCTAAGATCAACCCCCCAAAAATGTATATATATATATATTTTTTTGAAAGGCTATCTTTACATCTTTTATTACAATATATTTCCACCATTGTTTTGTAACAATAGTTATGTTAGTTATTGTTAATCTTTTATTGTACTACTTTAAAAATTAAACTTTAGGTATTTGTGTGTTTAAAAATAGTGTGTGTGTGTGTGTGTATGTGGTTCATTTGGTACTACCCAAAGATTCAGACATCCATTCAGGTATATCCATTCAAGTCCACCATCCAGGTAGGCTTGAAGCATATACCCCCAATATTGGGGGGATACTATATTAATATTTTAACTGTGGAAATAACTAAAGAAAAACTTCTCAGTATTTATAATTTAAGTAGAATTTAGAGTGAAGTTGATTTATACCTGTCTTGTAAAACACACTGGTTCATTTTTAAGTTTTTATTATACTTGCACTTAATGTGTAATATTAAAGCCCTTTACAATCATTTTAGTGTTTGAATGTTTATATTGTTTGCTGTATTAGTCTACATTTTTTACTTGGGTATTAACTTTTACTCGATGAAAGTCTCATCTCCTGGAAGATGGGGAGGGAGAGTTTTGGAAAGGGATGAGGCAAATATGATGTGAAGGAAACACTTCTGTGCCTCTTGTCTTTATTGTCCATTAAAAGATTATATTTTTTGTAACAATAGATACTTTGGTTAGAGTTTGTGCCTTATATAAATTAGAGTCGAATGATACTGTGGGATTGAACCTTGGATTAAAACTCATTTATTTATTAGTTGGAAGTACTTTAATCACATAATCTGATTCTTGCCTAGTTGGGTTGTGGGAAACAGGCATTTTGGAAGTAAGACCTAAGAAAGAGATAGAACACACACACACACACACACACACACACACACACACACACACACACACACACACACACACACACACACACACACACACACACACACACACACACACACACACACACACACACACACACACACACACACACGGGGCAAAGTGAGGGAACTGACTAGAGGTGAGGATAAGAAGAATTTAGATGGGGAATAGAATTTTGAAAAGGAAGCCAGTTAAGTACCTTTTTGTCTTTGAAGTTTTACAAAGAGGACTGACTTACAAGGACTAAAGGACTTAACTTTATCATAGTTCATGCAAAGACTACATAGGATACTTAAAAAGAATCAGGACATCTTTGGAAATTTACAGACTTTTTTTTTTGGCTTTTCTGGTCTAGCTAGGCTAGTATCTCTAATCCCTGTCTCTCAGGAATAAGAGGTAAAAGAGGAGGAATTATGTATTGTCATTGTTATATGTTCATTTTTGAGAGTTTTAAAAACCTTTTGAGAGCTTTGTGTTTAGTATTTGTGAAGACTGAGCTTGTTGAGGGAGTGGAACGCCATCATTTTCCTTTCCTAGTGTTTCTACAGTGACTTGTAAACCAGGAAATTCTTTCCTGGAAGTAGCTTTCTGCCCCTACCTCCTCTCATCCTCTGAAATATCCTCCCAAATAAGAATCTGGAGAAACTAGGAGGAGGAATTGACTATATTTTTCTTGATGCCTTCCAGTTCTGTTTTTGGAACTCCAAATTCTTAGGATATATTTTCTATTCATCTGTATGGTAGGTTTATTGAACTTACTGGACTCTTACACGAGAGAAGGAAATGGAACACCTACAGTTATAACTGGGTAAGTTTAATTTATAGTTGAAGTAATCAAAAGCTTCTTGGCTTCGTTTCATTTATATTTTTGTTCTCATTTGCTAAATTCCTTTATTTTCTTCTTTTGTGTTGGTTCTGAACTAAAAGGAAAGGGGGAGGAAGTAGTTATGATGTTTGTTATTGGAGGAAAAATTGTAGGTTGAGCCATCCTAATCTTAAAATCATTTCAGAAATGCGCTAAAAATCTATATGTTACTCGGCATTGACATGGCATCACAAGACTGATGATTCAGTGTACACAAACTTTGTTTCATGTGTAAATTAGATAAAATTATTGTACCTTCAGGCTATAAGTTACAAATGAATGTTGTGTTTAGATTGGAGTCTTATTTCCAAGATAACATATTACGTGTATGTAAATATTCTGAAGAATCCAAAAAGTCTGAAATTTGAAATACTAATGATGCCAAGCATTTCAGATAAGGGTACACTCAGCTTGAGATACACTCAAACTTGTTTTAGAATTTTATTTTTTTCTGTAATAGAATATTTGGGCTTAAGCTAATGTTGCATTTATACTACTATGTTGGTTTACTTTGGGAACCTTAAAACCTACACCTACCTTACTGAGAAGCTAGCAAACTAGAACTCATAGGTGGCTAATTAGAATTCAATGAGATGCTCACTGGGAGAGGACTAAGAGGTTAATGTTAAATGCTAAGTATAGGTAGTGGGAGTTCAATGAACCAAGTATTGCTTTCAGTACATTTTGGATCGGAGTTGCTTAATTTACAGTGTTTGCAAATATTCCAATATCTAAAAAACTTGAACATGTGAAACACTTTGAATACTCAACCTGTTCGAAAATAGTAGGATGTAACAAGCAATGAGTTTATGTTAAATATGGCACCTTATATCACAGATTCTGAAGATTTTAAGATATCTTTGTCAAAAAAAACATCCTTTTTAAAACTTGTCAGTAGTAGAATTTTTCTGTTTAAAAATGTTAAGTTACCATGTAATATGGTAACTGAGTAACTGGTAATTGGTATCTGAGAGGATTAGTGCTCCCCTCTCCAATCTTTAGTGATAGAAACCATCAAATGCTCAGCTGTCATATATAAAATGGAGTAGTATTTGCATATAACTTATACATAATAAATCTTTCCATATACTTTAAATCATTTCAGAAATTACTTACAATACCTATTACAATGCAAATGTTATACAAGTAGTGGGAATAATGACAAGAAAAGTCTATATAATCCTCATGGGTATGAGGATTGAATCGTGATGAAATGTGAGAATACTGAGTGCTGCCTATTAATTTTTATCTTTGTGATTCAAATGAGTGATCTATTAGTATTTCTGATCACAAACTGAAATTAACATTCAGTATTTAGCTGGAATGAGATGAGATTTTTGTCACAGTGAATCACTGATTGAAGTACTACTTGGTTAGAAACTATGAATATTTTTCTAAGGTCATTTAAAATTGTACTACTTTTCTGTTAGGAATGGGTCATTTGGGAACATTTAGATCTGAGTTTAAAGCCCACTGTTTGCTCTACGACATTTAAGTTGCTTAACTTCTCTAAGCCTTTTTTCTCTCACATGGAAAAAACGTGAAGCAAACATTTTCTGGAATTTTTCTTAAAGTATATAACAATGCTATATAAATAGTAAAATGATGTATAAATGCAAGTTTTGAGAATTTTGTTCTCTGTTTATGTCCAGAAAATAGATTTCTGGCATCATTGCCTCATACTCTTCAGCCCCTCTACTTCTAGTGACTTTGAGACACATTCATCAGATCATATTGATATCTACCAGTCTCATTTGGAGGGGACAAGTTCAGTGGGCCATTTACAGCCCAATAGGGAACTCTTTTTTCCTATCGTGGCTTTCATTTACTTATATTTGGTTTTCTATGTAATTTAAGTGCGAGGTGGAAAAATAGCAGAGAAAAGAGAATAGATTACAGAGAGATGGTATAGCATTTAAAAAAGTCATCTATGGGTTGGACTTCTGTGGCTCATGCTTGTAACACTAGTTACATTAAACCAGAAGTCTGATACAAGTGGTAGAGATTTAAGAAGAAGCAAGCCAAGAGAATTTAAGGGCCGAAATTCAATCCACAGTTCTGTGCTCCCTCCCTGCAAAAATAAGACATTTATTGGGAAACTATTATCTGCATCTTAAAAATGAGCATTTTTGGGGGGGGGGTGGGGTCTGGTCATGGGGCCTGAACTCTGGGCCTGGGCGCTGTCCCTCAGCTCTTCAGCTCAAGGCTAGCGCTCTACCACTTGAGCCACAGTGCCACTTCCAGCTTTTTTCTTTTTGCTTACGTGGTACTAAGGAATCGAACCAGGGCCTCATGCGTACAAGGCAAGCGCTCTACCACTGAGCCACCTTCCCAGCCCCCAAAATGAGCACATTTTATTGTTTGGCTTATTGCACTTTAAGATCTTTGGTTAATTTTGTTTATAGCTGATGAGTAGAAAATTATCCTGACTTTTCTGTTTGTAGACTACATTAAATGTCAGCTTAAAAATAAAGTTTAAAGCCAAGTTCTGGTGGCTCATGCCTGTAATCCTAGCTACTCAGGAGGCTGAGATCTGAGGATCTCAGTTTGAAGCCAGCCTAGGCAGAAAAGTCCATGAGAGTCATCTCCAGTTAACCATTCAAACAAAGTGACACTGTGGCTCAAAGTGATAGAACCCTAACCTTGATCAAAAAAGCTCAGGGACAATGCCCAGTCCCTGAACTCAAGTCCATGACCAACAAATAAGTAAAACAAATAAATAAATAATTTTAAACTCAGATGCCTACAAATCTCAAGTACCCAAGTCATATCATATAACTGTTTAAAAATAATTTTTATGCTGCCTACTTTCAGATGAGCATGCAAAGTATTTTAAAATTGATTATTGTTCTAAATAAAATACTAGAATTTGTTATTTCTTAGAATCAAGCAGTGTAATCTGTTCCTTTCATGCTTTTCAGCTCAACTCTTTTTTGTCATTTTGGTGCCAGTTCTAGGCCTTGATATCAGAGCCTGAGCACTGTCTATGAGCTTTTTTGCTCACTAATAGTGCTCTGTCATTTAAGCCTCAGCTCCATTCTTTTGGTCGTTAATTGGAGATAAACATCTCAAGAACTTTCCTTTCTGGGATAGCTTTGAACCATGATCCTCAGATCTCAACCTCCTGAGTATCTAGGATTACAGGTGTGAGCCAACGTTGCCCAGCTCTTCAACTCCTTATTCATTTAGGTTTTATTGTTTTGACAGTGTGAGGGATTCAAACCCAGAGCCTTGAACCTGGAATGCTAGACAGTATTCTACTTCTTGGCCACACTTCCAAGTCCCTTTTAAAGTTTTCTTAGATTATTCTATCTATAATGATTTAGGCATTTAGGAAAATTAAAGGAAGTTCAAACAACATAGATTATATTTGAATTAATATTTATATATGTTAATTTATCATGTAATCTTCATTTAAGACATTATATTCTTTAATACAGAGAGACTATAATGTGTTATATTTAATCAACTCCTTTTTGAAATTTAATGTCTCCAATTTTCTCTGTTGTAAATGCTTTGATAAAAGTAATTTTTTTTGGTCAGTTATAGGGCTTGAGCTCAGGGCCTAAGTTCTGTCCCTGAGCTCTTTCACTCAAGGCTAGAGCTCTACCACTTTGAGCCACAGCTGCACTTCTGATTTTCTAGTGGTTAATTGGAGATAGGAGTCTTAATAGACTTTTCCTGCCCAGGCTGGCTTTGAACTGCAGTCCTTAGATCTCAGCCTCTTGAGTAGCTAGGATTACATACATGAGCCACCAGCACCCAGATGATAAATACATTTTTTTTAAGGATAAAAATTTAAGAGTTCTTGTGTCAGAGTATGTGGAATTTTCAAAGTTTATCAATTTATACTTCTACAAACTTGGATACCTACTTTTCTAGTACTTCACCCATCAGTAGTTGTCATTAAAAAACAATAAATTGAACATCTGATTTAATTTGGTTTTCCCTTAGTGAATGATGTTAAATATTTATTTCTTCCCCACTTTTTTTTTTGGGGGGGTGGGGGTCAGTTGTGGGCTTAAACTCCCATCGTGGGCACTGTCCCTGAGCTCACTTTTTTTTTTTTGGGTCCGGTTCTGGGGCCTGAACTCTGGGCCTGGGCGCTGTCCCTCAGCTCTTCAGCTCAAGGCTAGCACTCTACCACTTGAGCCACAGCTCCACTTCCGGCTTTTTTTTTCTGCTTATGTGATGCTGAGGACTCGAACCCAGGGCCTCAAGCATGCAAGGCAAGCGCTCTACCACTGAGTCACCTTCCTAGCCCCCTTAGCTCACTTTTTTTCAAGGCTAGTGCTCTATCACTTTGAGCCACAGTACCATTTCTGGTTTTCTGGTGGTTAAGTGGAGGTAAGAGTCTCACAAACTTTACTGCCCAGGCTGGCTTTGAACCGCAATCTTTAGATCTCAGCCTCCTGGGTAATTAGGATTACAGGTGTAAGTCACCAGTACCCTGCTGTTTCTTAATATTGTAATTTGTTAGTTCACAAACTTGGTTCATTTTGTTATTTGTTCACTAACTTTGTCCATTTTTATAATATTTAGATTTTAGTTACATACTTAAATTTTTCTCATATTTAAGACTGACCTTTAATATTGTAAAAGTTTTAGTTTGTCACCTATTTTTTGTAATTAAAATATTTTTATGATATAACCTAATGCTTCTTGAAAGCTGCTCTTTAGTCCTAATTCTAGTCTCTTTTGGTTTCTCTAGTCTTAGCAGAAAATTTTGCAGGTAGCTAGCAGTAAGTATTCCTATTTCTGATATTAGCAGTGCTTAGATTAAAAGTATTTTTCTTTGGCTATGCTGTAGCAATTTTTTTATCTATCCTGAGAATCAGTTAAATATTTGCCTATCCATTTTTCTTTTCCCTTTTTTTCTTTTTTTTTGGTTGGTTGTGGGGCTTGAACTCTGGCTTGGGTGCTGTCCCTCAGCTCTTCACCTCAAGGCGAGTGCTCTACCACTTGAGCTACCGTGCCACTTCCGGTTTTCTGGTGGTTTATTCGATATAGGAGTCTCACGGTCTTTCCTGCCTGGGCTGGCTTTGAACTGCAATCCTCAGATCTCAGCCTCCTGAGTAGCTAGCATTATAGGCGTGAGCCACTGCCACTCGATTTTTTTTTTTAAAATTTTTAAAAAGTCACTTTTTAAAAAATTGCTTTTTGGCAATCTGGAATTTGAGAGAAGAAATAAGAAAGGAAAGTTCTTTGCTAGAACAGCCAAATAATGTTTATGGAATAGTATCTATCTTTCTGTCTCTTAGGGTTTGAAATGTATCACAAAGACTCACCAGTTTCTGGGTAGGATATTGGATAGGTTGTGTGTTAAAGATGAAAGATAATATAAAATGGTGGGAAAAAGCCACTAAATTTTGTGAACCTCATCCTGCTTATTAAGGTAAGTATTGAAATAAGCCTCAATTCAGTCACTTTGGATTGTAAGAAAACAGTTTTCATTTTGTTAAAGTGGAATATTGCCTTTAATACTAAACCACTGAGACATCTAATGTCTTTGTTGGCCAGATTTTTATCTTAGGAAAAGTTTAAAGTTCTGTAAGAATAGCATTTACAACAAAAAAAAAACTTCTTTATTGGTGAAGGTTCTAATATTCTTGCAACTGATGGCAGATATGGTAGCTACTATCCATATGTGAGACTAAGTTAATTAAAAAGGAAAATGAAAATTTTAGTTCTTTAATTGTAGCTACGCTTCATAAATTAATATGGCTGCATTTTATACAGTGAAACTATAGAACATTTCCATTATTACATAGAATTCTATTGGGGAGGATCACAGTCTAGAACTTGAATCATATTTAGAACCTTTTTCTAGTCTATTGAGTTGATGGAAGATATACAATCAAAAAAATCTGAAAGTAAGTAATCTGAAGGTAAGGGGAATATCCCTGTAGTAGTATAGTAAAGATTATATGAAAAAAAAAAAGTATCATGGAGGAAAAGAAGAAAGTGCTGTTTGAGTCTTTTGTTTAAAAGCTGTAACTTCTTAGAAGTTGGATGTAATCTCCTTTAATTTTAGGTACTTTAGCAGCTTACACAGGCTTTGCCTATATTAAAAATATGTCAAGGTAATTTGCTTTAAGGTATTTTTAGTTTTAAAGGAAAAACTTTGGTAATAACAGCAACTATAAGCTGGGCACTGGTGGCTCACACCTGTAATCCTAGCTACCCAAGAGGCTGAGATCCAGATCAAATCTAGCCTGGGCAGGAAAGTCCATGAGACTCTTATCTTCAATAAACCACCAGAAAACCAAAAGTGGTGCTGTGGCTCAAGTGGTAGAGCACTAGCTTTGAGCAGAAGAGCTGAGGGACAGCGCCCAGGCCGAGTTCAAGCCCCATGATGACAAAAACAAAACCCAAAACATAGCAACTATACTATACTAAGCATAGAAAACAAAGTATATTTCTCTAAACAAAAAAATAATATACTTTCTAGTGAGTTTTAAGAACTTAGCACTATAAAGTGTATTTGGTTACTTAGAAAGCTAATCATTTAGTGCAAGTACTTTGTAAGTGCTCAATTAAGATTGTAAAGGTTATCAAACATTTATTGAGCCACTTGTGTTAAGAAAAGAATAAATGAAAGAAGCTTTTTTTTTGTGGTGGTTGTTGGTTGTGGGTCTTGAACTCAGGGCCTGGGCACTGTCCCTGAGTTCTTTTACTCAAGGCTAGCACTCTACCACTTTGGTCACACTTGCTACTTCCAGTTTTCTAGTGGTTAATTGGAAATAAGAGTCTCACAGAGTTTTCTGGGCTGGTTTTGAACCTCGATCCTCAGATCCTAGTCTCCTGAGTAGCTAGGATTTCAGGCAGGAGCCACCAGTGATACCTTGATTAGGAAATGAACAACCTAGATGTGATGATGTTAGAAAGCTGAGGCCAGACAAGTGGCTGTTCAAGGCCTGTCTGGGCTACAAAATGATACTCAATTTTAAAACAAACCCAATATAAAGCAAAAAGTGAACGAAATTTGAGTAGAAATTCTGCACAGTTATTAATTTTTGGAGGGGATGAGGTTATAGTGTAGTGGTAGAGTACTTGTTTAGCATGCTTATAGCCCTGAGTTCCATCTCTAGTACTGTAAAAACATGCTATTTCGACTATAACAAATTAGAAAAGGATAGCAGTTTTTTTTGTGAAATAAACAGTATTTTTGGAGGGAATTCTTAGGCTTATTTGATAATATCTTTAAAAATTATTTCTCAGGCCGGGTGCCGGTGGCTCATACCTGTAATCCTAGCTACTCAGGAGGTTAAGATCTGAGGATCGCTGTTCAAGGTCAGCCCAGGCAGAAAAATCTGTGAGACACTTATCTCCAATTAACTACCAGAAACTTGGAAGTGGAACTGTGGCTCAAGTGGTAGAGTGCCTGCCTTGAGTTGAAGAGTTCAGGGACAGCACCCAGGCCCAGAGTTCAAGTCCCACAACCAACAAAAAAAGAAAAAAAATCAGAATGCTATTTCTACTTTCTTGACATGTGTTTCCTGAATGCAGAAATTAAATTATTATTTTGTAATCATTTGAGGGTAAAATTTACATGATTTGTGCTCTGTGTGTTTCTTCCCTCCTTCCCTTCCTTACCTCCCTCCCTTCTTTTATTTCCAGTAAACTACCAAATAGCCAGAAGTGGAGCTGTGGCTTAAGTGGCAAAGTGGTAGCCTTGAGCAAAACAATCCCAGGGACAGTGCCCAGGCCTTGAGTTCAAGCCCCAGGAATGGCACACACATACTAAAAAAGTAACCGAAAGCTAAGACTTTATAAATATTCGTACTTTGTATTTCCTGTGCATTAGTGTATTACATGAAATGCCCTTCAATTTCTTTCATCTTAATTGATGTTACTGTTAAAGTTTATATACAAATTATACAAAGCTATTGGGACACAGAAATAAATTATACTTTGTTCTTGTCCTCAAGGATTTTACAGTATTGGGAATATTAGGCAGAAACATTCTGCCAATGAATATGTATTGACCATATGCAAAAAATAAAAAACTGCTACATTATATACATATATGTATACTATGCATACATTTTTCTTAAAAAAAATTTAAAAACATTTTAAGAAAATTTCTGTAACAGCCTTCAATATATGTATAAAATTTAAATATAGGGATACAATAAAGAATAAGTTTTTCTTTTAATTTATCATTATTTAGAGGCAACTAGTCATGTTTTTTTTTATGTGATATCGTAGATATTATTTTAAATCGGCCTTTTGTTTAATACTTTAAAGGGTAAGTCATGGGGCTGGGAAGGTGGCTCAGTGGTAGAGCTCTTGCCTTGCATGCATGAGGCTCTGGGTTCGATTCCTCAGTACCACATAAGCAAAAAAGAAAAAAGCCGGAAGTGGCGCTGTGGCTCAAGTGGTAGAATGCTAGCCTTGAGCTGAAGAGCTGAGGGACAGCGCCCAGGCCCAGAGTTCAGGCCCCACCACCGGACCCAAAAAAAAAGTAAGTCATGTTGTTATGTATCAGTAGAGACTGCAAATACTTAACACATTGTATAACTAGTTACTACCTGTATCTGTAGTTTTGTTCATTTTTCTTTTCCATCTGCTATTGTGCCCATTTAAGTTATTATTTTATTCTTTTCAGTTACAGTTGGATTGCCTTTTTTTAAGAATAGTTTTTCACTTCTGTACTGAAATTCCTTTGTGTTAGTCATCAAAATAATTTTCTTACTTTAGTTCCTTGGATGTGCTTTCCTTTGAGTGCTTTAAAAAGTCTTTGCGCCGGGCGCTGGTGGCTCACGCCTGTAATCCTAGCTACTCAGGAGGCTGAGATCTGAGGATCGCGGTTCAAAGCCAGCCCGAGCAGGAGAGACCATGAGACTCCTATCTCCAATAAACCACCAGAATTATATTCTTTTTGTTTGTTTTTGTTGTTTCTTTAACACTCAGGGTTTAACTTAAGGACTTCCCAATCTAGGTGCAGGAAGTCCCTCTTGCATCTATATAATTTGGTGGTCAGCCCAAAATTTGGGCAGAGATAATATTTAGATTCTGAAATTTATCTTCTCTGTAGGTCTTTTCTTTCTGAGAATTTCCTTTTAATTTCTGGCTCATCTGCTAATTGTGGTCTCTGTTCTCAGATTAAACAACTTTCTGCTGCTTGAGCTTTGTATACTAAGGGAATATCTCTGTTATAACATCATACTCATAGATCTCTTTCCATGGGACTTTCAAAGATAGATTCTTCTATAGTTTGTGTTTCTTTCCCCCTAAGTTTTTTTTTTTTTGTCATCTCTTCCATCTGCCTTTGTAATTAATCTGTTATCCAGAAATCTGAGCATAGTTTATGTTCTGACTTTGGGTCTCACTGTTCTGTGATTCTTTTGCTCCTGCTATATCTGCCTCGTATTTCCACATGGATTTCCAATCCTTAAGTTTTTCAACTAAATTGAACTATGTGACTGGTTTCCTTCACCATATTTGTGAAGGCACTCAACCAACAATCTTGGAACTGAACTTGTAATCTTGTTCCTTCCATTTGTAGTTTTTCCAGAGTAAACTCTCCTTCCACTACTTTTTGCTTTTGGACATTTTACCATTTCAAAATAGGTGTTTTTGTTGTTGTTGTTGGTGGTGGTGGTGGTGGTCATGGGGCTTGAGCTCAGAGTGTGGGTGCAGTTCCTAGGCTTTTTTTTTTTTTGCCCAAGGCTAACACTCTACTGATTGAGCCACATGTGGCTCCACTTCTGATTTTCTGATGGTTAACTGGACATAGGCTTCCTGCCCCAGATGCCTTGGAACTCCAATCCTCAGCCTTCTGAGTAGCTAGTATTATAGATGGGAGCCACCAGTGCTCAGTTTCAAAATAGGTTTTAAAAAATAGCTTATCCTAACTTTTCTGCAGGAAGGCTTGCACAATCACACCGCCTGTCTGCATTTGCAAAAGGATTCCTTTTCATACTTCATTTCCATTTTTTAAAAAGTTGTTTCTACTTGTTTTGTGTTTGTTGTGAATATCTGTATTATGTTCAGTCCTGCAAGGTCTTCTAGCTCTTGATGCTGTTAAAAAATGACTGTTACATTATATTCCATGGGGAAATTTAAAGTGTTTTAACAATCATAAAGAAATTTAAACATTTCTAGAAAAATTTCAAGGCTTTCGTGGTGGTTAGACATTATATGTTGTTTGCTTTTTTTTGGGTGGTATACTCTTTCTTTCATACCTAACGATGGAGGTTCATCGAATGATCCTTAAGTTCCTGGTTTCTTTCTAGGTCCCTATGATGGCTCTTGGTCAGTACAGAATTAACTATATGAACTTTCAGGTGTTCTTTTGTCTGCTGGGATCAAGCAGTTTATTCTTTGGGGCTATTTCTCTTCCTTTTAGTCCTTTACATATAGGAAATGTTACTTTAGGATGTTTAGCTGGCTCAGATGTCTTCCGTCTAGTCAGTGTTTATTTCCTATACCCTTGAAGGCTGTCTTTTGCTCCTCATCCTCTCCTTCATTGTTCCCTTTCTCATACCTGTCAGGAATGTCTCCTCAGTAATCCTAAGACTTGAATTGCTTCGCAATTTAAGAAATAAATATAATTTCATGTCAATTGAAAAGCTCTTATGTGATAACACTGTTTACACTGAGATACCCATGGGATGATCAAAGCCACAAAATGGCTGAGGTTAAGAAGAGATACTTGTTGGAGTAAACAAAAAAATTCCTAAATACTTAGCTTGGTATATTAGAAAGAAGATGGGTTTTTGCTTTAACTGTGATTATTTTTTTTTCCTTTTGATGGTACTGGATTGTACTGGATGGTACTGGATTTGCTAACTTTGATTGAGCTACACCTGAGTCCTTAACCTGAAATTTAAGTCAAACTTTAAGTTAAACTGAAATCTTTAGTTCTATGATTTTTCTCATATGAAATAGGATAATATAGGGTTAAAGTTTTAAATAGAATGGTTTTAAATAATAAGTATCTTAATTTCTTAGTTCATTGATACCTAGTAAGAACAAGAGAAAATGATCTACACTTTTTTAGAAGTTCTTCAGTGGATCATAATAATTAGTAGTACTATCTGAAATACTGTCCTGGGAACACTTATTTATTATGACTGTTGTTTTGAAAATTCTGTGAAGAGTCTGTTTTTTATATGTTAGTATTCAAAAGAAGAGAAAGTACTTGAGTCACCCTTTTCTCATTTGGCTTTTGGTAATTTCATGAAAAACAAACAAGACATATGTACCTCACCAATATGTCCCAGCTGTGTATAGATGATTTCTAGATTGTTTGGGATTCAAATTGTTTCTATTGTCTAAAAATGAAAAGTGACATATTTTCTGGAACTGTTTCCAGTAGTCCAGCAATTTATTGACAATTGTTCTATAAACAACAATACATTTAGTTTGCCAAATATGATATAGACATTGGGGTTTCAGTGCCAAATTTTAAAAGAACTTTTTATGGTAAAATGGTTAGATATAGGAAATGGAGAGCCATTAAAAGTTTTTCGAAAATAATTTTGGTTATGGTAGGGCAAATGGTCAATTAAGTGGTTGTAAAAACTTCAGCCAAGAGCTTATTGATAGATGACACGATTGAAATGAAGGCAGCAGCCTTATGAATTAACAGGGAGAAAAGGAGTGAAAAGAACATTTTGAAATAGATTTGATGTGTGAAAAAGAAGTCAAGGATGACTCTAAAGGGGGAAGCTATGTTGATTTCTTGAGAATTTAGATTGAAATAATGAATAAAGGAAATAGTGTTTGTAGTGTGTATAAATCCTGATATTCTCAGGGATTTGATCCTGATATTTTGGGGGGAAAGGTTTTTTTTGTTTTTGTTTTTGGTCTACTGGCTCCTTTAACTTAGCAATCAGAAAAAAGAGAGAGGCTGGGAAGGTGGCTCAGTGGTAGAGCGCTTGCCTTGCATGTGTGAGGCCCTGGGTTTGATTCCCCAGCACCACATAAGCAAAAAAAAAAAAAGCCAGAAGTGGCGCTGTGGCTCAAGTGGTAGAGCGCTAGCCTTGAGCTGAAGAGCTGAGGGATAGTGCCCAGGCCCAGAGTTCAGGCCCCACGACCGGACCCCCTAAAAAAAAGAAAAAAGAAAATAGAGTCCTAAAGAACACTTAAGATTTAATGGATAAAGCGTAGAGTAGCCGGGCGCTGGTGGCTCATGCCTGTAATCCTAGCTACTCAGGAGGCTGAGATCTTAGGATCACGGTTAGAGCCAGCCTGGTCAGGAAAGTCTGTGAGAATCTTAGCTCAAATAAACCACCAGAAAACTGGAAGTGGCACTGTGGCTCAAGTGATAGATAGAGCACTTGCCGTGAGCCGAAGAGCTGAAGGACAGCAGCCAGGCCCAGAGTTCAAGCCCCATGACCAACCCCCCCCAAAAAAAAGAGAGAGTAGGGTAGCATATAATAATTTTGAGACAGATAGGAAAGAGGTGGAGGATAACATGCTTTATTGAACCATGTAAGAGTCTTTTTATCTCTTATTAAATTTTTTCTGAGGAATATGGTCTGACTTACTTTAGCATCTTGTAAATTGTAGGTCATATTGTAATAGCTGATTATTAAGTGCTTGAATGAGTGAATTAAATAAAACAAATAGGTCACAGAGAGTTGTTAAAACTGAAGAGATCATTAGACATTACAAAACATAATGTATGTCAGTTGTCTTTTTTATTTATAGTGATAAATTTTAAATAGATTCATGTATAGAAAATGTCATTTTTTTTCCAAATATTGCTATCAGAATTCTACTTTTTTTTTGCCAGCATGTTTATCTTCCTAGGACTATTAAATGTAAGGGGTGAGGAAAAATCTTTCACATGATAATACACAAATTTTATTGACAAATGAAGTGTAAATGTTTTTGATAACTTTCAACTGCGTATTTCTCACTTTGAATCAATTAGGAAAATAGACTGATATTTTCCTGCTGCTAGATGTGTACCAGCCACTGTAACGGTGGTAGGAGATTGTATCTCAATTTGCCTTATTCATTCCTTTGTGGTTAATATTTTTGGCCACTGTCTGCCATGGTTTAGGATTTATATATATATATATATATATATATATATATATATATATATATATACATATATATATATAAATATACATATTATTATTATTATTTCTTTTTGCCAGTCCTGGGCTTGAACTCAGGGCCTGGGCACTGTCCCTTACCTTCTTTTGCTCAAGCCTAGTGCTCTACCACTTGAACCACAACACCACTTTTGGCTTTTTCTGTTTATGTGGTACTGAGGAATTGAACCCAGGGCTTCATGCTATGCAAGCACTCTACCGCTAAGCCACCTTCCCAGCCTTGATATTTGTTTATTTTTGATGGTAGCTTTTTTTTTTTTTGTGGGCAGGGATAGTGAGGGTTGAACTCGTGCTTCACACTTAGGCAAGCATGCTTAACACTTTAGCCACACTCCTAGTTCTTTTGGCTTTAGTTATTTTTCAAATAGGGTCTTTGTATCTTTTACCAAGGCTGACCTCAGACCACAGTCCTTCTTTGTATGTTTTCTTTCTCTCAGTAGCTGGGAATACAGATATGATCCATTACCCCTGGCTCAGGTCTTAGATTTTTTTGAGATAGGGTCTCCCTAGTAGCTCAGGCTGGCCTTTGAACTCTTGATTCCCTAAGTTATACCAAGCTGGATTCAAAAAGTTAATGAGTTTATCTTTGGTATTTGTTGTGATACTGAGTTTTATAGAAGATATCATATAAAACTCAAGAAGATAGAGTATTTTTCCTATTCTGGAATTTCTCTTTGACTTTTATGTACAACTTTACCTTATTTCCCTCCATCAAATCTAGTGTAGAAAGATACAGAGAAAGGGGGCTGGGAAGGTGGCTCAGTGGTAGAGCGCTTGCCTTGCATGCATGAGGCTATGGGTTCGATTCCTCAGCACCACATAAGCAGAAAAACAAATAAAAAAAAAAAAAGAAACAGAGAAAGAACACTGGAGCTGATGGCAGGAAATCTGTTTTCCTACTCAACTTTATAAAAGTTGTAAAACAATTTGAGCATTTGTTCAATTTTCAATTTTTGCTTTTGTTTCTTACCTCTAAAAGTCCAATGTGAGCTACTTTCAAATGAATACTTTAGTCCGCACATTTTTCCAATTGGAGACTTTTGTGTTATAAATTGTCATTGCTTTTCTTTTCTTTTCTTTTTTTTTGTAATTCCTCTATTGACCAGTATTGTAAAGTTCGGCTAAGTAAAATTGTGAGGATGTTTTCTGTTCTGTATGTGGAAATTGTGATGCTTAACTTGCAAAGTGGTTGAGAAGAATAAATGGGAGAGTGACTATACTTGTAAAATGCTTTTTTTTTTTTTTTTTGGCTGTCTCATAAAGCTACTGGAGTTTCTTATGATTGTATACTACTATAGGAGATTTACCAAGCACAAACCTCATATGTGAAAAGAAGTATATGAATAATTGATAGAAACATTTTGTGATAATTACACTATAAAGAAACATCAGGATGTTTATATATAATTATTTTTGAGCAGAAATTTACTTTATACTCAGCTTCTTCAATTTGAATAAAGAAACTGTAAGGGTTGCCGAAAGGAAACTTCCATGTGGCTCAAGGGAAGAGGGTTTATTGAGAGTGAGAGAGAGTAAAGCTTCAGCTACACAAATGGAGTCTGGTGGAGCAAGAGAGATTATGGTGGGAGGAGAGAGATTATATAAGGGAGAGCAGGAGAGGGAGTATGGCCACACCAGAAGCAGAGGAGACCTCAGAGTCTGGGGACTTCCCACTCCACCCAGGCATGCCAGTGCTGGGCGGGGACTAGGGTGCAAGGGGAGAGAGAGAACCAAGGGAAGGCGACATTTCTCCTGAGCAGACCTAACAGAGATAATGTTGTTATTTGGTTTTACTAAATGCTTTGTTAAGTATCTTAATTTTTAAGAAATGTGCACCAAATAATGTTTTATATTAAAGTATCATTGAATGGAATTGTTTTTGCCTTTTTTGTATTATATTGATGTTGGGAAGCCCAGGATACCTATACATGGGTGAAGTATACTTACTAAATACAAATGGAATGTTATTAAACTTGACATAGCAAATTTAATGGATGAGTCAAGTGAAAAGTACCAAAACTGAGTGTGGGGGGATTTGTTTTAATCTGGTTTGCAGATTTTATATGTTCATATTTATGATCTCTTCATTACTTAAAAATATGTCACAATAATATCAAGTATTTAAACTTCTGTGGCTGTATCATTCTGCATGGAATAGATTTAAAGGTCAACACTACTCTTTTATGTAGGTTATGGGTGCTACATGTGTGCTTTCAGAGCAGTAGTGTGAGGAAACTTGAAGTGGGATGGCAGGACGGCCTCATCCCTATGACAGTAACTCCAGTGACCCAGAGAATTGGGATCGGAAATTGCATAGTAGACCTCGTAAACTTTATAAGCATTCAAGGTAGGTAGAAAATATATATTACATATCAAAGTTCTGCTAAACCTGATTGTAAAGACTACTATTGTAGTTAACTGTGGCAAGTTCTATCAGTGGATAGGGGCTAGTTTACAAAATATTATGCTTTTGGGCTGGGAATGTGGCTTAGTGGTAGAATGCTTGCCTAGCATGCATGAAGTCCTGGGTTCGATTCCTTAGTACCACATAAATAGAAAAAGCTAGAGTGGTGTTGTAGTTTAAGTGGTAGAGTGCTAGCCTTGAGTAAAAGGTACAGTGCCTAGGCCCTGAGTTCAAGCCCCAGAACTGGCCATAAAAACCCCAAGAAACAAACTTATTATGCATGTTTGTATTTCTCCTTAGATAGTTTTTAGTGAAATATACATTTTAATTTTTAAAAACTTATGTTTGTTTAAATATTTCTACTTCTAAATTAAGTCTAGATCTTAGTTTACTCTATGGTTGTGTTAAAAATTGAGTCAATAGGAACTAGCAAGACATTACTTCTCTATGTTTGAAAATCTCTAATAAGAATTTATTTGTACCCTAAATAATGGGTGCAGATTATACCTGATAATTTGTTTCTGTCTGTGTTTGCTGCTATATATTTTTAAAAAAATTTATTTGTATTTAAAATTACCTTTAAGAAGTTGTATGAAGGGAGGTGCCATATAATAAAGCAGTTTATGAATACAGTGCATCTTGATCACTGTTACCCCTTCAACATTCTCAGCCCCCTTCAACCCATTCTTTCCCTTACTTTTCTTAGTTTTTTTAACTATGTGAAATATTGGTATTGTCACTCTGATCCTAAGGGGAAGATGTATCTTTCTGGATTAACTGCTAGTTAAAGTTTGATGTGTGAAATGAGATTTACTTTAAAAGTATACGTTCATCTATTATTTTTTAACTTTTATTTTGTGTTATATGACTAAAAGAGGAATACCTCATTTATAATATTTTGTGATGATATTTTTAATGTGTTAGTTGACAGCTTATAAATGTCATATATTTCAGGTATGTGAGCATGTTTTATAGTGGATTTTGTATATGAATATTATGGATATTAATGAACATTTAACTTACTTGAATAGAAAAATGTCTCCCAGTCACTGTTAACAAACACCAGAATTCTTGAAAAACATTTCCATGATACTGAAATCCTTTTTGTAATTTCAAGGAAATAGTTTAATACAGAAGATGTTCACCTATATTGTTCAGTTTTAATATGATGACGTCTTAAAAATGTTAATGTGAAGTGAAGTTAATTTGAGTATATGCCACATGGTATGAATATGTTGTGTGTGTGTGTGTGTGTGTGTGTGTGTGTGTTGTGTGTGTGTGTATGTGTAGTGTGTATGTATGTATGTTTATATAATAGAAAAAGAAAGAGGAGAGGTCTAATGGGGCTCTAGTTTTTTCTTTCTGTGTTCAGTAGATAATTATCTTGTCCTTTAGAATAAAGGTATTTTGATTTATTGTATGAAATGGGACTATATTTGAGTCTAATATGCTGTGTATATATATCATATACATATGTATTCAGGTGATATATATGTTACACTGGCTAATTCTTGAGATTTTTCTGCTGGTGTGCAGTACTGCATTACATAATGAAGAGATGACAGAAATGTCAAAGTTGACTTTATAAAAGCTTTGTGTATGCAGTGAGAAAAATTTATAAAAACTTACAATGCTTTTTCCTTGCTGCTGTTTCATTTCAGTAACAAATATAGCTCTTCTTGATAACTGTATGGTAATAACTTTTATTTTTGTGGTGCTATGGTTCCAGCCCAAGTCCCTGAATATGTTAGGTACATATCAGTCAGTTACACCCCATATCCCAGACCCTTCATTGGTAACCTTTTGATGTTTTTGGGTGTGCAGTATCAGTATTTGGAGTTTTGAGTGAAAACAAAAATAAATATTAATAAATTGATTAAAAATTTTTGTAATTGGAAGACCATGAAGTCCTTTGAATTTGTAATTGGAAGACCATGAAGTCCTTTGAATGACTTTATCTTAAGCCCTTGTGGAAATCCTGTGCCAGCAAGAACAGCTTACTTTTAGAGACTTCTTATCCCTATATATTTAGGAACATATAACTTTAGAATTTTTAAGGCGCTGTTTGGCTTTTTAAAGATAGCATTTTAGGAGCTGATGGAAAACTAATGCAGAGAGAAGTTTTAAAGCCCATCAATTTGGGCTGGGAAGGTGGCTCAGTGGTAGAGCCCTTGTCTTGCATGCATGAGGCCCTGGGTTCGATTCCCCAGCACCACGTAAGCAAAAAGAAAAAAAAAAGCTGGAGATGGCGCTTTGGCTCAAGTGGTAGAGCACTAGCTTTGAGCTGAAGAGCTGAGGGACAGCGCCCAGGCCCAGAGTTCAGGCCCCATGACTTGACCCCCCCATAAAAACAACAAAAAAAAACCCCGTCAATTTGTATATCTAGAAACTGACCTCAGTTCAGAGAAATTTGAAAGTGTCAAGCTACTGTTATAGAATGTTTTATAATTCACAAATGAAGCAAATAGAGAACTATAGAATATTTGACCTGTGATACTGAATTGTAAAATAAAATTCAGAAAAGGAATCCATATCAAGTGAGAAGGTGAAAATAAGACTTAAACTAATCCTAGGTGATTAGAGAATTAGCGTGGATGGAAGGACATCTCTGTCAAGGACATTTAGGAGATTACCTTGACTCAATCTCTGGACAGTATGTGCTATAGATTTAACAAATGGAAAAAGCAGAGCTGGAGTTTATAACAAGTTTTTCATTCTTTTTTCAAATTTTAAGCAGTTTATATTATAGAGAGACCAAGTACAATGAATGCCTATTGCTCATCACATAGCTTCAAGTTAGCAACTGATGGCTAATTGCATTTTGGGCTACTCATCACATGTTTTTAATCTCATATATTTATTCTTATTAGGGAAAAATCTGTTTTCCAAAGGGATTTCATTGAGATATTTACAACTTGAATATAGTATACTTTGATCAAATTACCTAATATATGTTATTCTTTATTAGCCACCCATTCTCTTCATCCTTCCTCAAACCTAACATTTTACTTGGGGATACTTGAGTAAAAGAAGACCAGACTGGCTGGTGCCGGTGGCTCACATCTATAATCTTAGCTACTAAGGAGGCTGAGATCTGAGGATTGGGGTTCAACGCCAACCGGGCAGGATTAACCCACCAATTAATCCACCAGAAAACCAGAAGTGGTGTTGTGGCTCAGTTGGTAGAATGCTTGCCTTGAGCTGAAGAGCTTAGGCATAGTGCCCAGGACCAGAGTTCAAGCCCCATGACTGACAAAAAAATAAAATCAGACTGGCTTAAGGTAGAGATTGATTTTTCTTTTCTCTCTCCTCCCCCAACCCCATTCTTTCCTTTTTTTTTTTTTTTTTTTGTGCCAGTCCTGGGCCCTGGGTTCTGTTCCTTTAGCTTTTTTGCTCAAGGCTGACACTTTACTACTTGAGCTACAGTTCTAGATTTCTGCTGGTTAACTGGAGATGAGAGTCTTATAAGTTTTTCTGCCTGGCCTGGAGTTGAACCATGATCCTCAGATCTCAGCCTCCTCAGTAGCTAAGATTACAAGTGTGAGCCACCACCACCTAGTTTGATTTATTCTTTTTACACTAGACATTCAGAGGTAGCTGATGGTTGATATATCTTTTATTGCTTAAGAATATAAGGGTCAACAGTTTCTGATTTGCTTGACTGTTCTATTGTTATCACAAAGAGATGTGTAATTCCAGCCATCCAGGACAGTAGAAAAGTCATCAGAAAATTAAATTTTTCTTGGTCTTGGAATGTGGCTTAGTGGTAGAGTGCTTGCCCTAGGTTTGATTCCTCAGTACCACATACACAGAAAAAGCTAGAAGTGGCACTGTGGCTCAAGTGGTAGAGTGCTAGCCTTGAGCAAAAGAAGCTAAGGGACAGTGCCCAGGCCCTGAGTTCAAGCCCCAAGACTGGCAAAAAAAAAATTAAATTTCTCAGACATTACTTATCTGAGAAGTTTATAAGTTGCATCTGATAGCTGCTTATACATCATTAGCTAGAACTATGTTATATAGATCAAGGATACTAAGAAATGTAGTTTATTATAAACTGGGTTTACTGTTACCTCATAATTTTAAATTTATTTTAAAATAATCAGAAGACTATTGGTCAGTTTCTGTAGATAATCTAAAAATGGTTTTGTTTTTTGCTGGTACTGGGGCTTGAGCTCTGGGTCTGAACTCTCCCTCTACTTTTTGCTGGTATTCTACTACTTGAGTTACACCTCCAATTAAACTTAACCTTTAAAAAAAAATGTGTTTTGCTTCATGTATGTTTTTGAATTGCTCTGTTTTTCCACTTTTTTCTCACCTTTTTTTGCTGGCTATGATTAAAATACACTTTGTGTGTGTGTGGTGGTGGGGTGGGTTTCTGGGACTTGAACTTGGCCTGGGTGCTCAAGGCTAGTGCTCTGTCACTTGATCCAAGTGTCACTTTTGGCTTTTAGTTGATTAGAAATAAGAGTCTCATGGATTTTAACTGCCCGGGCTGGCTTCAAACTGCAATCCTTACATCTCAGCCTCCTGAGTAGCTAGGAATATAGGCATGAGCCACTGTTGCCCAGCCCAGCTCCTTTTTGGTTTATGAAGGAAATACTAGTTGCTGTCATACATGTACTTTTCTATCAGAGTTTGGGAGTTTGGCAGGTCTGGCTTACGATTTGTTTATGATATAGTACAATTTTAAGGTGGTTTCTAAGTTTTCTTTCTTTCTTTTTTTTTGGGGGGGGTCCTGTCGTGGGGCCTGAACTCTGGGCCTGGGTGCTGTCCCTCAGCTCTTCAGCTCAAGGCTAGCACTCTTACCACTTGAGCCACAGCACCACTTCTGGCTTTTTTTTTCTTTTTGCTTATGTGGTGCTGAGGAATCGAACTCAGGGCTCATGCATGCAAGGCAAGCGCTCTACCACTGAGCCACCTTCCCAGCCCTCTTAAGTTTTCTTTTGACTATCTATCTCTGATTTAAAAGCTAAGGCGGAAACTGTTCTGGACATAGATCGACTTCAGTGTGGTATAGGCAAATTACTTTAAAAATGAATGAATTTTGTGTTTTTCTGTGACCAGTTGTATAGTTAATAACATTATATAGGAGTTTTCATAGCTTGCTGATGATGTTGAATTTGCTTTCAGTTGAAGTATGTTTGGCCTGAAACATGACAACCTCTCTATAAGTTATTAATTAAAGGACTATTTTGTTCTTTGGAAAAGAAAACACTTCTTCAGTAGAATGCTAAAATGTCTGCATAGAAGATATGTCTAAGCTCTTGAATATTTGAATTGTTGAGAATATAACTATATAAAAACTTCTGTCTGCAGTCTGCTCAGGTTACTAAAGATAAATGCATCATACATTCAATTTCAGACTTTGCCGCAAGGGTTCATTCTCACACAGAAGTACGCATGCTCATTTTTTTCTGAGACTGCATGAAGTCGGAGCGTTCCAGTTTCCCTTTTAAGTCACTCTTGTAGTCCCAGCAGCAGTATAGAATGGGGAAGTTTGATTGCTTGAAAGACTAGTTCTTGAGTGATTTCTTAAAGTACAGATAATATTTTCCCTGTGGTTTTAAAAAAGAAGCTTTACTGCCTAGAATGATACACTGATGTTAAAAGGAGAAAAGTTATCTGCATCCTAATTTTCTAGAACCTGGCAAGCTGTCAGAGCTAGAATTAGCTTTACAGATGGCATTTGGCAACATATCTACATATCTCTAAGCCCTCATTCTCCTGCGTTTTCTTCCACCTGTCTGTCAATTACAATATCCAATCACTGTTCAGAGATGAAAAAATGGGATGATCACAGCTCACACGATGCTGTTTGGTTAGAAACGTCAGTGCTGCAACAACCCACGGCTGAGTCAGTGTCTGTGAGAAAATGAACTGAATTAGTATATAGAGGGGGTTGAATCTCTGAACATTTAAAGCCTAAATATTAGCAATAGCATTATTACTCAGTAGAGGGAGGGAAGCTAAAGGAAGTCAGTGAACAGGTGAGGTAGGAGGAGGCTGGGGAATTTTCTGGTTGTTAAGAGGAATCTTGAAGATGATGGAAATATCAGATGTTCTAAAGTTTCTTAGTAATGCCCAAGGATGCTGACCTGGCCTTCAGTGCTGCATTGTTTGAAAGAGCAGCATCCCTTTATACTCTGATTTCAAAATTTTTTTCTTGTTTTTGTGTGTCTACCTTGGCATGTACTAAAGGAAGGTGTGTATTCATTTATTACATGTTATCTTTGGGTTATAATTATATGTATACTTATATGTATGTGGTAGATACAAGAAAGGTTGAAAGATGTTGGCCTTTGTTAAAAGCTATATGTCAGTTTAATGGCAAATTAATTAAAATAAATGCAGTATTTTTATTGTTTTAATGGGTTTGATGCTTTTTTACAAAATGTAACTTGAAAATGCATTGTTTGGTATTGTGTTTTATGAACATAAAAACTTATTTAAGTGAAGGCTAATTTTGAAATATTTTTGAAATAAAATTCATGATAAATGAAATTATTGAAATAATTTCTTAAAGATGCATTTAAATAACATTTTTACTGTTGGATGAATTAGGGATTAGTTGAATTTATTTGTAATAGTATTTTACAGCACTAAGTATGTTTGAATGATAAAGTTTAAATTGGTTAAAATGACTTTCTAGTCTGACAGAACAGAAAATGTAGATACTGTTACTGAAACAGAATAAGCCAGATAAGTTTTGGATTAGTGAAAATTAATTTTCAATCAGATAAAAATTTATAAATAAAGATAAATCTTACTGTGAGATTTAAAGTTTTAACAGGTGACATTGCTTACCTGATTAGGAAATTTTAGTACAGTTTAAGATATATTAATGAATGACTCTTCCTGTTTTCGTTATCACATGCTATAGATAATTTTACAGGGACTTTTGGAATATTTCATATTTCAAATTCTTTAGTTTTGATGTTTGTAAGTGGTTTATAACAGACTTGTTATGGAATTTTTAATTATATATAATATGTGTTTTATATATATGTAGATATTTAGTATCATATTTAGTTGTATATGTGTGTGTGTGCTGGATGTGCTTAGGGATCCAAAAATATCTTTCTAAGTTTGTGGTAGTAGTAAGAGTTATAAAAGCAGAACCTCAGCTAGATCTTTTTGTCTTAACACTTATTTTTAGAATATTTTCCTCTGCTGTTCTGCTGATTCTACTTAGATAGTAATGCTTTCTTATTATAAAAAAGATATATATTTGTTACATGAATTCGGTGCACAGGACAACATATATAAGAAAATAAAAATGTTATTCTACTATTAAGAGAAAAATGCTTTAGATTTTGATATGTAATCATATATCTGTAAGAATCACACAGGTATATTTAAAATGACTTTCAGATATTGTTGTATGTATTGTTACATAACCTATTTTTTTCAAAAAGGAAATTATAAACATTCCCTATGTCATAAAATCATCTGAAGCATAGTTGACTTGCATACTGTTGTATGTATAGATATTCTGTAATTTTTTTGATTAATCTGTGTTTGTCAAAAAGAAAGAATATCTTAGGGAGTTAGGGATAGTTTTCTAGTAGAAATAAAATCCTTAGCCTGCTTTCAAAGTGAATTCTTTGAAGATATGCAAACTATTTTTATAATGAAGCAAATAGCTGTAAAATACAAAAAATAAATTCCTTGAAAGATCCAGAAAATTGAGCTAGCACCAATCAAAGGATTATTTATAATACATTTAATGAGAAAGTAATTCAAGGAAGTGCATCAACAATGTATAACAATGAGGAATGAAATTTAGCTCTTACTTGGAAGCTTCTTTGTCATAAAGGAAAGAAGAGGCCACCATAAATGCCAATAATAAAAATAAGGAAGAAGGGCTGGGAAGGTGGCTCAGGGGTAGAGTGCTTGCCTTGCATGCATGAGGCCCTGGGTTCGATGCCTCAGCACCACATAAGTAGAAAAAGTTGAAGTGGTACTGTGGCTCAAGCTGACAAACTGAGGGACAGCGCCCAGGCCCAGAGTTCAGGCTCCATGACTGACAAAAACAAAAAAAACAAAAACAAAAAACCAATGAAGCAAACACTGTTAAGAAGGACAAAGAATGCAGTACAGGCAGGTGCAGAGATAAAAATGCTTTTAGTTTATGTGAGTTGTTCTGGGCCATTCGAAATAGCCTGAACAAGGACCTTCATGTCACACCTTGAAATTACTGGTAATATTTGTGATCTTTGAAGTTTTTATGAGAAGATAGCTGCTAAAAGATGAAACTGATGCAATGTTTTGGACTAAATGCAAAGGATAATTTGTGATTACCTTGAAGAAAGCCAGATAAAAAAATGTGAAATCAGTTTGCTAAGAATAGATTGTCAAACCAACTTTAATTTTCTACTTGCAGTTAGTAGACTAGGCCAATATAAGAAATCTGGATTTATACTTAGCTTTTAGAGAAGCCCTTTTAAAGTTAAAAAAATATATCCTTGGATAAAATATGAGAGAACTAGTTAGCAACTAGTTATGCTAATTAACCAATTTTGATATTTGAATGACTCTTATCCAAAAGTAGATTCTTTTTGAAAAGTGTTTCCCCCCTCCCCCTCATTTGGAGGAAGCACATTAACACATTTAGATGTAACAGTGTAGAAAGAAGAATAGTAAATAATATTAGTAAAATAATATTTTCTGAGGCTGGACTGTTGGACTAATATAAATGAACTCTTAAGGAGTATATTTAAGGCCTAAAACAAAATTGTACATTAAAGTAGCTTGGCTTTACAAAATAACGTATAAAAGTAAACTTTATATATAAAATAGCACAATCTGGCTACCATCATCTTCCCGTACTCACCCTCTTCAAAAATAAAAAATAAAAACCAGTGATTGCTGATTGGTCATGCCTATAATCCTAGCTACTCAGGAGGCTGCAATCTGAAGATCAGTGTTTGAAGCCAGCCTGGGAAAGTTCATGAGACACTTTTCTCCAGCTAACCACCAAAAAAGCCAAACCAAAACATCCTCAGTTAATGAAAGAACAGAGTCACTTTTCTGTGTATTACAATATTGTCTTGAGTTCTGTGTATATTCAGGAAGAAGATGATGAGAAAGTTTGATGCCTTGCACCGTTGAATAAGAATTTCAGAGGAATATGGGATCATTTCTGAGTAGAAAGAATAGAATGAGAACTGACTTCAAATATTTGGATTTTCCTTTGTTTTTTGTTTTTTGTTTTTTTTACCAAATGAAAATCCAAATATTTGAATTAAACTTTGAATCAAAGTTAAACTTTTGTTCTTTTTGGGTTACATCTTAGACCTACCACTTAATTAACTGTATCATTTCAGGCAAGTAATTTAGCCTCTAAACAACTGCAAAAAGGAGATGGTTTTAAGGATTAAATATTGTGTCTGGCAGGTGACAAAATAGTGCCTGAATATTACCATAATTTGTATTTGGTTCTAGCAGGCAGAACTGGAACAGTTCTTGGTCTAGGGTGGCATTTGCAGTGCTTAGAGACTTTTTTTGGTGGTTTAAACTTAAGACTCAGGCCATACTTTAATATTGAATTTAGAGGTCAGAGATGTTACTAAATGTAATGAACAGGACTATTCCCCACAACCCATGCAAAACCCTGGACTCCAGAGTGAAGTTAAAACAGTTACCTCTTTAATGGTTAGGGAAAACTGCCAAAGTCAGAGCTTTCCAGAGCTAGAGTAAATCTCTGAAATGAAAGGATAATTTGGTGTGGGGTCTTTGCTGCACTCACTCCTTCCCTAGAGATTTACATAGTTTACATTTGTTACTTCTTTAGGACTCTGCTCAGACAGGCTCAGACATATTCCTTCAGAGAGTTATGCCTTGACCTCTCAAAATGGTAACTCTGTTCTCTTCATTTACTGTGCATGTATCTCAGTCTTTATCTCCATATAATATTTAAAATATGTTGTATGTTTGGTTTTCATGACAGTATATTATTTTTGAGGGCAGATATATTTTGTTATAGTCACTAACACTAGAACAGTGTATGGCATATGAAGGATATTTAATTGAGTATATTTAAAGTTTCTAAGTTTCTATTCAGAGATACTTCATTTTGGAGACGTGCTTGCTTAGTCATATCCTCCTTTAAAACAAATCAAAAACAGGAACAAAGTAATACACTTTTTTTTGTCTTTTGCAATTGCATCTCAGTGTTACTTGGATTGTGTGTTGTGTGCGCACACGTGCATGCACACACACACACCACACACACACGAAGCACATGCCAGTACTAGAGTTTGAGCTCAGGGCCCCGTTATTGTCCTTAGCTTTTTCTCTCAAAGATAGCACCTTATCACTTGTATCATAATTCTACATCTCTGGCTTTTTGTGGTGATTAATTGGAAATATGAGTCTGAATTGGATCCTGAGATCTCAGCCTCCTGAGTAGTTTGGATTACAGGCAGGAGCCACCAGCATATGACTCCAGGCTTGTTTTGAATTCAAGGATTTTCTTGTCTCAGTCTCCTGAGAGCTATTTTCTATATGTATGCACTACCACATTCAGATTAAACATTTTAAACTAAAAAAACTTATAGATAGGTACTGAGGGCTTACACTTATAATTCTAGCTACTCAAAAGGCAGAAAACGGATTTTTTTTTTCAGAGCCAGCACAAAGAAAAGTTGGTGAGCCGGAAGTGGAGCTGTGGCACAGGTGGTTAGAGTGCCAGCCTTGAGCAAAAAAGTGAAGCAAGAGTGTGAGGTCCTGAATTCAAACACACGCGCGTGCACACACACACACACACACACACACACACACACACACACACACATTATAATTTGAAAAAACTTTAACCTTTTAGTAAAGATTTAAGGTGTGTTTTTTTTTTTCCTGTGAATTGTTGATATTGTAGCCTTAGGTACTTTTGGTTGAAGTTTGTAAACATGCAGTCTCACAAGGGCATGCATGCCAGAAGGCCTGCTGCCTTCACTCCTTTTGTCTATAGACTTCTGATGTGTCTGGCAGTGAAATTTTAGGAAGAAAAGACATCAAGAATTAGGACTAATATTAAACTATGGTTAGACTGTAATTCTTGCTCAAGTTGTCTTTTATGGAGAGGAATATGAGATGTAAATATCACTTAAAATATTTTTGGGGAGAAAATGTGTCAGAAAAAGTGTTTTAGAGATGATCTTTGAGATCTTAGCTCATTTCTAAGTTAAAAATTTTCCTTTTGCATAATTAGCCTTTGTTCTTGGGAAACTGGCTGTATGGTTAAGGAAAAAGCCAGCAGATACATAGAAGGCATGGTTACACTGCCCCTCAAAATGAGAACTTTTCATTAAACTTTTTAAAAATAGATTTTGAAGTTTGTAAAATTTAGATAGTAACTATTTTTGGCAATGTGGACTATACAGCTTCTGTCTCAACCACAAGTTTGCCATTGGGGCAGAAGCAGCTATATGCAATAATACAGGTTGTGCATCCCTCTGTTCTCACCAGAATTATTTCAGATTTTGCATTTGGGGAAAATGTTTGGAATGATTGTCTATAAATAATAGGTATTTTGGGGTGGAACCCAAATTTCCATGTCATATCCTCCTCATACATAATAGTCTAAAGACAATTTTCAATAATAGTTTTAGTGTGCTTGTGTTTGATCATGACTCATCACACAGAAGTCAGGTATAGCACTCACTCATCCTGATCAAAAGGTTTATGGACACGCCTGGTTGTATACTAAAAACCTTTATCAGACACAATGGGTTGAATTTGGCCTAGGAGCCATATTAGCCAGTTCCCAATTTAGCATTTAAAAGGTACTGATAAAAAAACAACAACATACAAATGAGTTTCTTAAAGTATATTTAAAGGTAAAATCTAGTGCGTACTTTAGTTAAAACAAAAACAAAAACAGGATTCAAGTCAGGCACTGGTGACTCATGCCTGTAATCCTCGCTACTCAGGAGGCTGAGATCTAAGGATCACAGTTTGAAGCCAGCATAGGCAGAAAAGTCCATGAGACTCATTGCCAGTAAACTACTAAGAAAAAACCAGAAGTGGGCTATAGCACATGTAATAGAGCACTAGCCTTGAGCACAAAGAGGTTTAGGGACAATGCCCTGAGTTCAAGTCCCAGGACCAGAAAAAAAATAACAACTAAAAGGATTCAGATATGATATTTGTTAGAGTAATAGAAGCAGCTTATTTTCCCCAAAAATAAAAGTTGAAGATTAAAATAATGTTTCTTTATTGAGGATAGACTAATTCAAATAGATAAAGACATTAGGCAGATATTTATAGGGTTGCTCACTTCATCTTTAAGTAAAATATACATTTAAAAATTTTTTAAAAATCTTAGAAAATCTTGTGATGTTCCATCTTATATTTCTACACATACATAGTGTTTAACAAAAAATAGTGTTCAGAGTGCTTAGGCACTGTACACACTGTGAACCTTAGGTTAGATTCAACAAATATCAGTAAGATGTAGCAGGTCATGATGGTAGTTGCTTGAAGTACTAAAATTAAGAAAATTTCTCAAACCAGGAGTTAGTATCATATATAGTTGTGCCAGATATGTACTATATATACTAGTGCCATATAAAAATGAATACCATTCAGTTTTATGTGTTTATTAATAATTTCTGATATTGATATATCAGTTACTTATGGAAATTAGTTTTGTATTCATTCTTCCATAATTTACTCTTCTGTTTTCTCTGAAACATTTGTATTTTTTGAATTTTGGCTTCTTTAATTAGTAGTTCAATTTTCTTATCATTTTACTCTCATCCACTTTTTTTCTTTTCAGGATATTCCAAATATTTCAGTCCTTTTAGTAGTCATTTCAAAACTGATAATACTATGTTCTGAGTATCTAAAGTTATTTTCTGCTTGAAAGTACCAATCTGTCTTTGTTTTATGGTTACAGAATCTGTATATTTTTTTTTTTGTGTGTCGGTTGTGGGGCTTGAACTCTGGCCTGGGAGCTGTCCCTCAGCTCTTCAGCTCAAGGCGAGCGCTCTACCACTTGAGCTACAGCACCACTTCCGGTTTTCTGGTGGTTTATTGGAGATAGGAGTCTCACGGTCTCTCCTGCTCGGGCTGGCTTTGAACCGCGATCCTCAGATCTCAGCCTCCTGAGTAGCTAGGATTACAGGCGTGAGCCACCAGCGCCCGGCCCAGAATCTGTATATTTTTAATTTATTGTTTATATGTTTCTTTCCGTTTCTACATTGCCTGCTGGCTTTTTTCCATTATGAAATAATTTTAGATTTTTAAGAAGTTACAAAATAACTAAGTTATTTTGCTGCAAGTTCTAAGATGCACTGTCTAGCTTCTCTAAACTGTAGCATCTTAAATACATGTAGTATGTTCTTACTCTTTTGTGTGTGTGTGTGTGTGCTGGTCCTGGGGCTTAACTTGGATTATACCATCCCATGGCCTATCAACTAAACTATTGGCCTCTTTAGGTTCTATCAGTTTTTATAGCTACCAGAGACATTTATTATATGTAATTTTGTACTACCTGTGTAAATCTCCATAATTTCCACTTTAGTCAGGATTACAGAGCTGTTACATCACCGCAGAGAAATTTTCTTGTGATACTCCTTTATAGTTAATACCTTCTTTCTAGAACTGGCTCAGAGTTTTTTATCCAGTACTGTGATTTTTGTATATCAAGAACACTAAATACATGGATTCATAGGATACCTAAATTTTGAGGGTTTGGGCTTTTTTGGTCAGTATAATGCAACATCCTTGAGATTCATTCATACAGTTAGTTGCACATACCATGCACCAGTAGTTTTCCCTCCCTTCCCCCCTCCCTCCCCTCCCCCCTCCCTCCGTCCCTTCCTCCGTCCCTTCCTCCCTCCCTCCCTCCCTCCCTCCCTCCCTCCCTTCCTCCCTTCCTCCCTCCCTCCCTCCCTCCCTCCCTCCCTCCCTCCCTCCCTCCCTTCCTTCCTTCCTTCCTTCCTTCCTTCCTTCCTTCCTTCCTTCCTTCCTTCCTTCCTTCCTCTGGAGTAGTTAGTATGACATATGGGAGCTACCAGTGCCCAGCTTGTTCTTTTAATTGCTGATTGCCCTATAAAAAGACTGTACCATGGTCTGTCCATAGACAGAGGAGCATGGTTTAGATTATAAACTATTCTGGCCCATTAATCTATTCATCTGTCATGGTGTTAGATAGAGTTGCTAACTTTTGGCCTTAACTGGCCATGAACAATCTTCCCCTTTCCACATCTCAAGTAGCTAGGATTATAGATGTGAAACACTACTGTACCTGGCTTTAACAGTATTGAATTTTCTGATTGGTGACAGTATTTGTCTTTAAATTTTATTTGTAAATTTTTTTAAAAAAAGTTCAATTCAGATAATTGGTTTCTAGTATATAGAAATACAACTGATTTTTAAAGTGATTTTATATTCTGCAATCTTGCTAAACTCAGTTCTAGAAACATTTTTGAACTAGAATCTACAATCAATGATTAAGTGGTTTGAAATGAGGTTAGTTTTATTTTACCAATCTGAATGTCTTGAGATAATCAGTTTAAGAAGAAGAAAGGCTTCAGTTGATAATCCTTTAGCTATGTTGCTTTGGGCCTGGAGTGGCATAGTACTTCACAGAAGGAACAGGTAGTGGTTTAAATTTGCTCATTTCTTTCTAAGTTGTTGAATTTATTGGCATAAAATTGTTTATTATCTTTCATTATTTTTTAATATCTGTATACATTGTAGGATGCTTACCCCTTTTATTTAGTTGGTTGTGGAGCTTGAACTCAGGACCTAGGTGCTGTCCCTGAGCTTTTTTACTCAAGGCTAACACTCTACCACTTTGAGCCACAGTGCCACTTCCAGTTTTCTGGTGGTTAATTGAAGATGAGTCTCACAGACATTTCTGCCCAGGTTGGCTTTGAAACACAATCCTTAGATATCAGCCTCCTGAATAGGTAGGATTACAGGTGTGAGCCACTAGTGCCCACTTTCTATCATTTTTTTATATTGGTCAGGTTTATCTTTTTAGAATTTTTTTCATATGGTCTGCATAGTGGTTTATGGATTGTTTGATCTTTTAAAGAATGAGCTTTTGTTTTTATTGTTCATTTCTCTGTTACATTTAAAAATTATTATTGATTTTACTCATCTTTATTATTTTCTTCTATGGTTTGGGCCTCATTTTCTGTGTGTGTGTGTGTGTGTGTGTGTGTGTGTGTGTGTGTGTATGTGCGTGTGTGCATGCGTGTGTATACATGCCAGGCCTGGGGCTTAAACTAGGGCCTGGGTAGTCTCGAGTTTTTTTGCTCAAGAGTAGCTCTCTACCACTCTACCACTTGAACCATAGCTCCACTTCCAGTTTTTTGATGGATAATTGAAGATAAGAGTCTCACAGACCTTCTTGACTGGGTTGGCTTTAACCACAATCTTCAGATCTTATCCTCTTGAGTAGCTAGGAATACAGATGTAAGTCACCAGAGTCCAGCTTGATTTTTGTTTTCTTATAGTCGAGACTTAGGTCATTTAACTTAGATCTTTTTTTTCTTGCCAGTCCTGAGGCTGGAGCTCAGGGTCTAGGCACTGGTCCCTGAGCTTCTTTTGCTCAAGGCTAGCATTCTACCACTTGAGCCACAGTGCCACTTCTGGCTTTTCCTGTGTTTATGTGGTACTGAGGAATCAAACCCAGGGCTTCATTCATGCTAGGCAAGCACTCTACCGCTAAGCTACATTCCCAGCTCCTAAACATTCTTTTCTAACATTGGAATTTAATGCTTTAATTTGTAACATATCAACAGATTTTGATAATGTTGAGTAAAGTTTCTTTCAGTTAAAAAAATTAATTTCCCTTTAATTTCTTCGTTCCATTAGTTATTTAGATAGAAGTATTATTTAATTTCTACATATATGGAATTTTTCTCTATATATGGAATTTTCCATATATCTGTTATTTGAAATTTAATGTAATTTCCATTGTAATCACAGAAATACTTTATATGATTAAATGAGTTTTTTTTATCACCCAGAATATGTTTTGTTTTGGTAAACATTTTGCATATGAAAAGATTTGAATTTTGCTTTTGTTTGGTAAAGTTTTCTGCAAATGTCAGTTAGGTCAAGCCAGTTGCTAATATTATTAAAATCATACTAATTCATTTTTCTGTCTCCTTGTTCCATTGGGAGCTCAGAGATCGAGCAAATGCTTATCATGCACAAAGTCCTGGGTTCAATCTTTAGCACCTAAATAAAAAAACAAGTGAGCTGGGTGCCAGTGGCTCACAACTGTAATCCTAGCTACTCAGGAGGCTGAGATCTGAGGATTGCGGTTCAAAGCCAGCTGGGGCAAGAAAGTCCATCAGACTCTTATCTCCAATTAATTTACCACCAAAAAAAAAAAATCCGGAAGTGATGTTGTGGCTCAAAGTGATAGAGCACTCACCTTGAGCTGAAGAACTCGGGACAGCGTCCAGGCCCAGAGTTCAAGCCTCATGACTGACCAAAAAAAAAAAAAGAAAAAAAAAGCGAGATATCAAGTCACTGATTATACTTTTGAAATATAGTTAAAATTTTGTCAGACTCAGTTTGCATTACTGCATAATTGCGCCTGCAGAGCTCTGCAGTGGTAAAAATTCATTTGGATTGTTGCATATTCTTAATGAATTAGTTCCATTATGAAATACCGTGGTGTAATAGTCTTTGCTCTGAGTGCTGTTTTGCTTATAATATAACCACTTTCATGCTTTCTATGGACTCATTTCTTTCCTCAGCCTTTAATATCCAACCAACCTCACCCTCTCTGTGCCTTTATATTTAAAATTCTTTTTTTTGGTCATATATAGTTGAGTCTAGCTTTGATGTTCAATCAGAAGAACCTTTTATAGTTTAGATTAAATGGCTTTAGGTAATTTGTATATGATTGTTGACATAGCTGAATTTGTTATCTTGCTGTTTTCCTCTTTCCTTTTTCTTTTGTTGGTCTTGAACTCAGTGCCTGGGCACTGTCCCTGAGCTCTTTTGCTCAGCACTTTTCCACTTTGAGCCACAGCACCACTACTGATTTTCTGCTGGTTAACTGGAGATAAAAGTCTCACAGACTTTCTTGCCCAAGCTGGCTTTGAACCATGATCATCAGATCTCAGCCTCCTTGATAGCTAGGATTCTAGATAGGCATGAACTACCAGCACCTGTCCCTCTTGCTATTTTTCTATTTGTCCTTTTTTCACTCCCTGCTATTGTCTTCTTTTTTTTTTATAATAAAAGAATCTTTTTAGTGATTTCATCTTATTTTAATTGGCATAACTAAAATTCTTTGCTTTGTCTTATTTTAGTGGGTGTTTTAGCATTTACAGTATATATCTTCCATCATAGTTTGTCTTCAAGCTATGTCATGGTAGTAGAAAAACCTTATAAGGCTATACTTCCATTTCTTCACTCCTAGATGTATTCAGTTGTAGACATTTGTATGTTATAAGCCCTATATTATATTGCTTTAATTATTATTTAAACTATAGTTTATTAAGGAGATTAAAACAGGAAAAATCCATGTTGTTACTATTTCAAGTGTTCTTTATGTTTTTATATAGGTACATATTTTTTACCTGGCATTAATTTTTCTTCTGCCAGAAAGATTTCTTTGTAATTTTACTTACAGAACAGATCTGCTCATGATGAATTTTTTCTTTGAAAAATGTCTATATACTCCTTCCCCCTCTACCCCCTCACTGGGGCTGGGCTCTGCCCCTGAACTTCTTTTACACTCTACCACTTGAGCCACAGCCCCACTTCTGGCCTTTTTTGAATAGTCTATTGGAGATGAGAGTTTCATGGACTTTCTTGCCAGAGCTGGCTTTGAACCAGCTCTGAGATCCTCAGATCTCAGCCTCTTGAGTAGCTAGGATTACAGGTATGAACCACTAGTGCCCAGCTTCTCCTTTATTTTTGAAAGAGGGTTTTGTTCACTAACAAACCTAGAGTTTTGTTTAAAGTATATAGGGTTTGTTGTACATATTATATCTGTGGCTGTGTAATTTTCATCAAATTTGGAAAAAGCACAGCCATTGTTTTTCTTTTGTATCTTCCTTCTATGACCCACATACCATGTTCTGCTTATTTTTTTTTTTTGTTTCAATTTGACTGTTTTCTGTTACCTTCTTTCTGTATTGTATAATCTGCCATTAATTCCAGTCAGTATATTTTTCATCTATGATATTATTGTTTTTATCTCTGCTAGTTCATCTTTAATTCATCTTCTGTTTTTCTGTATAACTTTTGGAAGAATGCAGTTGTAATAATGTGTTGGGTGTTATATTTCTAATTCTGGCTTGATTTCAGTTGATTTCTTTCCCCCTTCCCCTTTCCCCCAATTATGATATGTGTTCCAGCTTCTTTGCATGAATGCTATTTCTTGTTTTTACATTTGATATTTCTTATTCTGATAAGTATTCCTGAGGTTTTGTTTTAGGATTCATTTGTTCAAACAATGTGGTCCTTTCTGGTCTTATTGTTAAAATTTGAATTATTTTCCGTATCAGAGATAAGACTTGTAATTTTTCCCTTTCATTGTCCTATATCATTTTAACCTGTGGAAACAGTTCCTGTTCACCAGCATGTATGAGGCTGGGCAGTGTGTGTTGACAGTAGTCATCTTAGTACTCCATGTGGCAGCTGAAGATCTGTGAGGTTTTCTGTCCACACTGCTCTCCCCTCTCCAAAACGTTCCTGAGAATTCTAGCTGCCTATTATCCCAACATCTCACCTCCATTATTTTTAAATTTTAGTCTCCTGGGTTCTTCCTGGGCTTCCTCTCTGTGTGTTTGCTCTGGAAACTGTCAAGATAATAAGTTGGGACAGTCACTAGTCTTAGTTCATTTGCTTTCTATCTTTCAGGGATATTTATTTTTATCTTTTGCCTGATATATGATGTCTTGCAAATAATTATTTTGTATATTCTGTCTGAATGTTTTTGGAGTTGTTTGTACAGAAGAGTAAATGCAATCCTTATTATTCTGTTTTGGTGGGAGTAGATATTGAGGCTAATTGCTCTCCCTTACTTGTCCTTAGTTCTTTTACATGCAGCCTAAACAGAGTTATCCCCTTTGAATCTGCTTACCCTTATTTTTCTCTGCTACCCATTCTGTTCTTTTTCCTCCTCTTTCTTTCCCTCTCTGACTTTCTCCTCCTTTCTCTTCTCCCTTTCCCCATCTTTTTCCCCTTCTCCTTGCTCTTCTCTCACCCTTGGGTACTAGAGAGTGAACCCAGAGCCTTACGTGGCAAGTTCTGTACTACTTAATTTATGCCCCAGCCCTTTAGATTATGTTTTGTCTTAGAAACAGGGTCTTGTATTAACTTTGCCTGGGCTGGCCTCACATGGAGATCCTCCTGTCTCTTCACTCTGAGTAGCTTGGATTGCAGGTCTGTGTCACCACACTCAGGTTTGTCCTCATTTTCTGTTGCACCTAATGTTTTTTTTTTTTTTTTTTTTTTAACCGTGGACTACTTTTCTGATCTAAAATTATTTAATTAAATAGAGGAGGAAATAATTAGTCTTACAATTTTTGGAGGCCTAATTCAGGATACATTCTATTTGCGTATGCAAAGAAAGATGGAAGTTGTCATTTGCATTAATTTAAAATCTAAGCAGTTTGGAAATACAGGGGCAATATTTCAGCAGAATGCTTAGCAGTGTATAATCTTTTGGCTACAAAAGGTATTTGGTGGAAATGCTGTTTCAATTAATTAGTCTGCTTGGCTCTTACTCAAACTGAACATTTAGCTTGCATTTGCCTTAGATATAGTTGTGTTTGTACATTGTCTGTTAAATTTTCAGACTCATATTTAGGAAATGTGCTTTCTTGTTGCTGAAACGACTAAAACTTAGAATAATTTGAAGAAGTGGTGCTGTGGCTCAGTGGTAGAGCACTAATCTTGAACAGGATAATTTGAAGAGTTATTCTATATATGATCCTTGTTTCTATTAGTAGGAATTCTGTTTTCTTTCCTACTTTAAAACAACCAGACATGTGTGCTCCTATTCTAAGGTTCTTAAACATAAATGCAGTACAACCTTTTGATTTGTTCTACTTAAGAAGATTCTATTCTAAGAATAGAATTGTCCTCTTTCTCCTCCTCTTTTACTGGAAAAGGATTAACAGTGGAATTTATTTTTTTCTTTAAATTTATGAGAGACAAATGACTGAGAAACACTGATAGACTGCCCGTATTTTCCTAGGAGTAACTTTCAAGATTACTGAAGGTCAGCTCTCTCTTCTTTCCTGGTAATCTATGTTATAACAAGGTGATGATTGATTTTCATAATGAAGCAGACTACTAAAATAATATAAAGCATTAAGGCTAATGAACCAACAGAAGAAATGACCCTGAGTCACTGATGATGAAATTAAAACCACTTTCTCAATCCCTAAAAAGCTTCAGTTTTAAACTGTGGTTTTGATAAAAGAGCACTATGTTAATGGGGGGTGGGGGAAGGACTGAAATGAATTGAAGCTTAAAGTTACACTATTATTAGCATCACTGCTAAATACTCAGTGACTGAGAAAACTATGTGACTGAGATAACTATTGTTATCCACTATAACTTAAATGACCATTTAAGGGTAGTTTTATTAAGCTTAGTACATTAATGGCCTGTTTACTTAATCCTAATAAAAACTTTAGCAAGTAAATAGATTCTACATATGAGAATACTATTTCTAGAATATTGAGTGACACTCAGAATGTCAATCAACTATAGTATTAAAGAACGATTTAATTTTTTAATAAGTTTTTTATTGTGAAAATACCATACAGAAGGGTTACAATTACATGAGCAAGGTAATGAGTACATTTCTTATCAAGCATTGTTGCCTCCTCCTTTGTTTTTCCCCTACCATCCCTGCCCTCCCATCTCCACAAGTGCCCCCCCTGCCCCCGCCAAAGTTGTAAAGTTCGTTTTTCGACATAGCAACAATTTAATTTTAAAACCATGATGTTCCTTCCATCTCTAAAGCTATGAACTATCATATATGCTAACATAGTAAATTTCCAAATTGCTTTGAATCTGGCTCTAATTATTGTTACCATCCATCAGTTTTCCTACCTGAATTGCATTTTCACTGTATAAAAACCTTACATGTTTTACCAGACTTGCTGCACTAGTGACTGTCTTCTTTGTTTGAGATCTTAAAGCATTTATTATGTATTTTTCATTCACTTAGTAGTTATGCATTTGAGATATATGTTTTAAGTTTAGAAGTTGGATGGCTCCTAAATTATTTAAATCTCTGGTTGTATATGTATTACTGCCACACTTAGATTGGTAACCTACAAAGATACCTTCCTGGTCTTTTGGGAGTAACATACCTTTGTGTCTATAGTATAACTGAATAATGTATGAGTGAATAATTAGCTAGATTTTTAGCAGTGAACATTCTTAGCTATTCACTTTTTTTTTTTTTTTTTTTTGGTCGTGGGGTCTGAACTCTGGGCTTGGGTGCTGTCCCTCAGCTCTTCAGCTCAAGGCTAGCATTCTACCACTTGAGCCATAGCACCACTTCTGGCTTTTTTCTGCTTAAGTGGTACTGAGGAATCAAACCCAGGGCCTCATCCATGCCAGGCAAGCACTCTACCGCTGAGCTACCTTCCCATCCCCAGTTAATTACTTCTTGTTTTTTTTTTTTTTTTTAATTGTAAAGATACTATACAGAGGGTTACAGTTGCATGAGTGAGGTAATGAGTACACTTCCTCTTGAACATTGTTACCCCCTCCATTGTTTTCCCCCTACCATCCCCTCCCTCCCTCCCTTCCCCGAGGTTCTTTTTTTTTTTTTTTTTTGATTGTGATTAAGTGATTACATAATTTCCAGAAATTCACAGTATTGTGGAATAATGATGCTCATTTAAAGTCACAAGTTCATTCTAACTTTCCTGGAGCAAATTGTCTATCACAGTCTGTAATATATAACGGTGTTCACATGTTATATACCATATATGTGATCAGCAGCATGGGGATATTTAGTAGTGGTTCAACCAGATGAGTGGGAGTTCTTTGTTTCTTATGTCCTGTTAGTTTTGTCATATCACCTAACATTTTGGATTTAGCATCCAGTTATCAGGGAGACCATGTACCGTTTGTCTCTTCGTTCTTGGCTAACCTCGCTCAACATGATTCCTTCTAGCTCCATCCATTTCCCTGCAAATGCCATTATTTTGTCATTTCTAATGGCTGCATAATATTCCATTGTGTATAGATACTACAATTTTTGGATCCATTCATCTGTGGTGGGGCATCTAGGTTGTTTCCATATCCTAGCTATTGTGAACAGTGCTGCAATAAACATGGAGGTGCACGTGTCCTTGTGTATTGGTTCCTGTTGTTCAGGGTAGATGCCTAGAAGTGGTATGACTGGGTCGTAAGGGAGGTCAATCTTTAGCTTTCTAAGGACCCTCCAGACTGCTTTTCAAAGTGGTTGTATAAGTGTACATTCCCACCAGCAGCGTAATAGGGTTCCTCTTTCTCCACATCCCCTCCAGCATTTGTCGTTGGCTGATTTGTGGATGTGGGACCCAGTTAATCACTTCTCATGGGCAAATTTACTTTATGTTTTGTGAAATTTCAAATTCTGTGACATTTTATCCAGGAAAAAATGTTTTTCAGACTTTTAAATTATAACATTTGAAAGAATTATCAAAGTGAGTTAAAGTTTGCATAAAGATACATTTTTTTCTACAGAGAAACCAGTTACTTTGCCATAGAGCTGTTTTTTTTCTCTTTCTACATTTTTTCCCTGCAAATAAATCAGAAGAACATCTAAGTAATATTTAAAATATCTGTTTGCCCTACTACCACTAACTTGGAAGTCAGCTGAACACCAGTAGCACACACTTATAATCTTAGCTATTCAATAGGAAGCTGAGAACTGAGGATCTTGGTTCAAAGTTAGCCTGGCAAACACATCTGAAATACTTACCTCTCCAGTTAATCAACAAAAAGCCAGAAGTGGAGATACAGCTTAAGTGGTAGATCATTAGGCAGGAGCAGAAAAAAACAAGAATAGTGTGGACCTGATCAAGTCTCCCCATACCAGTACTGAAAAAAAAAGGCAACTTTTGACTGCCTGCCATCCGTGCATGCCTTTGATCCCATCCTGGTTTGAGGGTGAGGACTGAGGCTGAAGTATCAAAGGTTGAGACCACCCTGGGTTTGTATACATAGCAAGATCCTATCACAATATAACAAACTAACGAAACAAAAAAGTCAGTTAACTTTTTTGGGTTTTAATTTTCTCCTCCATCAAAAAAAAAAAAAAGCTCAATCATTATTGTCTTTTGTAGGTACATTATTCCAGAATTTGCTAAATCATTAGGTTTGAGGTAGATTAGATTTCAGAATTGGGAAGTAGCATTTGAATTTTGTACTTAACACATTATATTAATCATTTTTCTTAAAAGTTCTTTGTGATTTTACTTTTATGCCTTTATGGTTAATTTTCTTTTCTTACTTATCAGTACTCCCTCACGTGTTGCTAAAGGAGGAATCGACCACACCAAGATGAGTCTACATGGTGCTAGTGGGGGACATGAGAGATCAAGAGATAGACGAAGGTCAAGTGACAGATCACGAGATTCATCTCATGAAAGAACAGAGTCTCAGCTCACTCCTTGTATTAGAAATGTTACTTCTCCAACCCGACAGCACCATGTTGGTATGTACAGTTGGCTAACTTTACCAGCTCTTGAAAATACGCATTTCCTGTTACAATGTGACAGTTTTTCTTAATCCTTCAGAGTAAAATTTGATTCTTCCTCATTTAGTTCTTTGTATTTTAACTGAACTTGATTCTTGCTGTGGAAAAAAAAAAACCACACAGCTTATTGAATACAACTTAAAAGTGTTTAATTTTTTTGTGGGTGCCAATCCTTAAGCTTGAAGTTAGGGCCGTGATGTTGTTCTTGAGCTTTTTTGCTAGTAGCTAGCACTCTGCCATTTGAGCCACAGCTCCACTTTCAAGTGTTTTGGGTATTTTATTGGAGATAAGAGTCTTATGGATTTTCCTGCCCACATTAGCATCAAACTGCAATCTGCAGATCTCAGCACCCAGTAGCTAGGAATATAGGTGTATATATAAATATATATGTATATATAGTTTTATTATAAGATAGTTTATAGTAAGTTATTAAAATTCTTATTAATGCTTACAAAGTGAAAGAATACCGCTATAGAATAAATTACTGATTCTCATTTTGCCACTGTTTCAGATTTTATAATAAAATAGAAGAGAGTGAAGTGTTTTATTTTCTTAACAAGTAGCATAGGTCTTTTCTTTCCTCCCTACTCTATGCTGTAAACGAACATTATTACCCCAGTTGAACACATTGTGTGACTGTAAAGCATGAGTGAAGCAGATGTTTCTAAGCAGTATGAGTTTGCTGATTGTCATTTTCCCGTAGGGAAGGCACAAATTAAATACTTTGATGTAGGTCCTAGGGATATAGTTTTAGTAGTAGAGTAAGTGCTTAACATATGAAACATTCAGATGGGCTCAATCCCTGGCACCTGAAAAGTAAAAAAGATAAAAATTAATTTGGGCCAGGTGTATAGCTCAGTAGCTGAACACCAGCTTACCATGTTCAAGTCTTTTATTCCCTAGAACATACAAAAAAATAACTATATGAGATAGTTTCTGGTAGTTTGTAAATCAAAATCTTTACTATTAGGACATAATTATGTAAATTGATTTATTGGACAATATGTAAATAGATTATTTTAAGAAAGACTAATATTTATAAGCCAGAAATTAACAGAAATATAAATAAGAATTGACATTATATACAGTTAAGTGTCTTGAAAGCAGGATAGGGGAATATAAGACATTATTTTATTAGCTTAGCAAATTTACTTTGGGGATGCTACTAGCCATTGTGGGAGCAGGTGATAGAAAGGAGGTGTCAGAGTAGCTCTGTATGATATACAGCAAACCTAATTATATAATCAGTAATGTTGTACAGAGTGTTCTAAGTAGCCTGAGTCATGAAGGAATTTGGCAAAGCTGATGAAATTGATGAGACAGATGTACATTTTTAGGTCACCTTTAAAGTTTAGTAATCTAGCCTCTACATAAAAATGTATCACGAAATCTTGGTTTCCAAATTTCAATAATGATTTTTGCCTATAGAAGTTATACATGATAATTCCAGAGCTTATAAAATTTGTAGAATCATTTTATTTAACAACAAAGAATAAGAATAGAGCATATAAGCAGTTATTACTAAAACTACTTTGTATGGTAGATATTGAAATCATCATGTCTTGAAGTAAGTAATTATTCTTCTGTTAGGATCTCCCTATTGTGAGGTAAATTGTTGATTTTATTTTTTTTTTTTTTTTTATTTTTTTGGTCGGTCATGAGGCTTGAACTCTGGGCCTGGGTGCTGTCCCTCAGCTCTTCAGCTCAAGGCTAGTGCTCTACCACTTGAGCCACAGCGCCACTTCCAGCTTTTTTTGCTTATGTGGTGCTGAGGAATTGAACCCAGGGCCTCATGCATGCAAGGCAAGCACTCTACCACTGAGCCAACTTCCCAGCCCAAATTGTTGATTTTAGAGTGTCCTTATTAACATAGTGACTGTAGAGTTTATACTTTATGTTTCAGAGAAGTGTTAGTCTTTTTAGTAGTTAGGATAGTTTAAGTTGCTGTTTTTATTTATTGTGATGGTCCATACTTACAATAGTAGCACTTAGAGGATGAGACATTAAGATCTTGAGTTCAAGGCCAGCCTGGAATCTGTCTCAAAAATAAAAAAAAATAAAAAATTGATAGTTTCATTAATCTTCTGTAAACTTTCACTGAATACACATTTGACTTGTGAGAATATTTTATTCCTTTGGTTTCTGTGTATTTTTCAGGAGAAAAACAATATAAAAATTCACTTGAAGTTTGATATTAGTAGAAGTCAATATTAGCTATCTATTTCTTTAAATTAGTCTATGAATAAGTCTCACACTGGTGACTCACACCTGTAATCCTGGCTATTCAGGAGGCTGAGATCTGAGGACAGCAGTTTGAAGCCTGTCCAGGCAGAAAAGTCTGTGAGAATCTTATCTCCAATTATGAGCCAAAAAAAATCTGAAGTGGACCTGTGGCTTAAGTGGTAGAATGCTAGCCTTGAGCAAAAAGTGCACAGGGACACACCCAGGCCCTGAGGTCAAGCCCCCCAGTATTGGTACACACAAAAAATGTCTGAAAATAAGATTTTATAAAGAATATTTTGATGTTTTAGATTATACTGCTGGAAAATAAACTGCTTATTGGCTTTTTTGAAATAATAAAGCAGATGTGCTGTTTTATTTAAAACAATTTTTCTAATTTAAACATTTTTAAACATGAATAGTTCTTGAATTTTTTAAAAGAAAATTTGTATAACTTTGTTTATATTTTTGTTCCAGAGCGAGAAAAAGATCATAGTTCTTCTCGTCCAAGTAGTCCTCGCCCTCAAAAAGCCTCCCCAAATGGTTCCATGAGCAGTGCTGGGAACAGCAGCAGAAACAGCAGTCAATCAAGTTCAGATGGCAGCTGCAAGACATCTGCAGAGATGGTATTTGTGTATGAAAATGCAAAAGAAGGAGCCCGGAGTATAAGAACATCAGAACGTGTGACATTAATAGTGGATAACACTAGATTTGTTGTAGATCCATCCATTTTCACTGCACAACCTAATACAATGTTGGGCAGGTTGGTATTGCTGCTTTTCTTTTATGAACTAGAAGGTTCTTTTGAAACCACTGCTTTATTTATTTTTTCCAATTTATGTTTTGTAGTAGTTCTCTGTTGAAATATAGTATAGTGTTCCACTCTTTTTTCATGGATGAAAAACTGTTTTGGAGATTAAATTACTAGTTCAAGTTAATACAGCTAGAATATGGCAGAGATAAAGTTTGAACTTTATTTTGTTTCTAATGTTCTTTGCAGTAACTGTAGGAATCGGCAAATATCAGGATACTAAAGGATCTCTACAGATTGAGACCATAGATTGAATCTAGTGTATTTCTTGAATGTTCCCAAATTCAGCTACCAGGCACAGATAGAAGCAGCATTGTTTAAAGAAAAAGAATTTTTCTCCTGTGAAATCAACATGAGTTGTCAGTTTGATGTAGATATTCTGAAAGAGAAAAAGAAGAGTGACTTTAATATGTACACTTAAGATAAAAGAAAGGAATTAATAGTTCTGATTTGTGTTGGTACAGAGTAATAGATTAAAGTTTGTAGTTATGCAAACACAAGCTAAGAAGCACACAGATAATATAATATAGACTTGATTTTCAACATGTCCAAAATGAAGATCAGATAGTTCTTAAATCAATATTGTTCTCTGCAATTAAAGTAGTTACATAAATGTAACAGAAGTTTTACATAAGGCAAAAACTTAGGATATTTTTTTCTAGTTTGCTTGCATGATGACTATGTGAGTGTGTATGTGAGTGCATAACCGTGTAGTGTGTGTATATATGATTTGTTAGTATGTTGGAATATACAGTAAATGCTGAGATTGTGATTTTATACATTTGAGGAGCTAATAAAATTTTCTTTTAACATAGACACTTGACTTTACCTCTGAAAATGTATTTTTTTTACTATAATGAGGGGGGGGATTATTGATGGAAGCTATTAGAAAGATGATATTGTTAATTTATTTTTACATAAAATTCAAAGCAATAAAAAGTGATTTGAAATTTGCATCTGCTGTTTTTAAATTTTTTTTAAAGCATTGATATGGTCTGAAAAGAGTAGCTTTTGCTTTTTTTAGAAAGTTCAAGTATTTGAGAAAAATTGCATGACATTTGATTCTTGAAAGACTATCTTCTCTTATTAAAATCAGTGAAAGCTTTCTTTTATGTTTGTTGACTAAAGAGTAATCTTTGGGGATGAAAATTAATATTCATTGGAAAACAGTGGCATTCTTTTGGAAACTTTGAAATAAAAAAAGCTTTGTCCTTCATGGATTTCTGTTACAACAAAAGATGAAACCATTGAATTAGGAAACTATTGAAGAAAATACTTCGGACAACTGGACTTATTTTCCATATCACTGAATTCAGACCATGATTTTTAATTTTTCTTGAGTACTGCATCAGGCTTTTCAATTTCAAAGAACCTATTTTGTAAATTATCTCTTTTCTAAATAATACTGTAAAAGAGTCAACAGTGTTACTTGAAAAATCATAAGTGCACTTACCTTTTTCTTATATAAAAGTATTAAGAGCTTTCTACTCAATTCAACTTTCCATTCACTTCTTCATCCTTGTTGGATAGAAGATCTGACATTTGATTGTGGCTTTTTCAATTCCATGATGCAAATTTATCATTTTGAGTAGTTTGTGAAACATAAAGAAGGCTAACTTGCCTGTCTCATCTTTTTTTCAGTTTACCTTGCTATATGTGCTATTACAGCAATAACTTTGTGATGAAAACAGCAGTTTAAGGAAAAGGCAGATAACATGGTTCTCCCCCTCCCCCTCCCTTCCTCTCTCTGGAATAGAAATAACCCTTTACTCTTGAATGTTTTATTTATGTTTCTCCTGAGAAGAAGGAATTGGACATTTTTTTTAACTTCTAAGTATTTTCATTTAATTTTATCATTACTTACAGAAAATCTATACTGCTGTTCCTATCAAAAAATTTTAATTTTCTGTCTTTTTTTTTTTTTTCTCCTTTTTTTTGGTCCATTGTGGAGCTTGAACTCAAGGTTGGGCACTGTCCCTGAGCTCTTTTGCTCAAGACTTATACTTTACCACTTTTACAACTTCACTTCCAGTTTTTGAGTAGTTAATTGGAGATAAGAGTCTCACAGAGACTTTTCTGCCCCAGCTGCTTTGATCCTCAGATCTCAGCCTCCTGAGTAGCTAGAGTACTGGTGGCATGAGCCAACAGTACCCAATTTAATGCTCTTTGATTTGTAATGTTTATTAGGTTAAATTTCTGATAAGGACTCTGGAATTAAGTTAATGATATTCTTTTGTGTTTAATTCCTTTTCATTTTTGTGCATCAAACTGATTTTCCCTATTGAAATATTATGTAATGCTTCTTAATTATTTGCTGCTATAGGATGTTTGGGTCTGGCCGAGAACATAACTTCACACGTCCCAATGAGAAGGGAGAGTATGAAGTGGCTGAGGGAATTGGTTCCACAGTGTTTCGAGCTATCCTGGTAAGTATGATTTGTTTTTGTTTTTGTTTTGTTTGTGTGTGCAGGCCTGTACATCCTGGAGCTTGAACTGGGGCCTGGATGCTGCTTCTGAGCCCTTTAGTCTCAAGGCTACTGCTTTACCTCCACTTGAGTTGCAGCTCTACTTGTGACTTTTTAAAATTTTTTAAATTTTTTTTAATTTTTGTTTTGGGTCCGGTTGTGGGGCCTGAACTCTGGGCCTGGGCGCTGTCCCTCAGCTCTTCAGCTCAAGGCTAGAACTCTACCACTTGAGCCACAGCGCCACTTCCGGCTTTTTTCTTTTTGCTTATGTGGAGCTGAGGAATCGAACCCAGGGCCTCATGCATGCAAAGCAAGCGCTCTACCACTGAGCCACCTTCCCAGCCCATACTTGTGACTTTTTGTGGTTAATTGGAGATAAAAGCCTCACAGACTTTTCCTGCCCGGGCTGGTTTCAAACTGCCATCCTCAGTTCTCAGCCTCCTGAGAAGCTAGGATTACAAGCATGAGCCCCATTGATTTATTATTGTAACTCTCTCCTTGGTGCAGGTATTAAATTGGAAGCAAAGCTCTATTTTACTATCTCTCTGAAGATAGGCAAGATAATTTTGTTTTAAATACCTTTTAATTCATGTTTTTTGACGATATAAAGATAATAGGTTGTGAGTAAATGAGTTTATGACCTTGGGAAGGTAAGATAGGAAAATTGATCTCTTAGGTGGGCATAAGCAGGTCTTTCAAGTATTTAGTAATAGCATTTTCTGGAGTCATATTATTATTATTTCTCCCTAATTTTTAAAATATGGTAAGTCATTCATTCTTTTTGTTGTTGTTGTTGGTCATGGGGCTTGAACTCTGGGTCTGGGTGCTGTCCCTCAGCTCTTCAGCTCAAGGCTGGCACTCTACCTCTTGAGCCACAGTGCCACTTCCAGTTTTCTGAGTGGTTTATTGGAGATAAAAGTCTCAAGGACTTTCATGCCTGGGCTGGCTTTTTACCATGATCCTCAGATCTCAGCCTCCTGGGTAGCTAGGATTACAGGCATGAACCACCGGCTCCTGGCTCATTCTTGCTTCTTGAGAATGAATGTGGCTTCTTGAATCATAATAACTTTATTGACCCAAACCAACAATATGGAAACATTTGAAAACATTCAAAACCCACCTCCTTGATTTTTTTGTCCTTCTTTTAACATCTTTAATTTGGGATGAGGGTAGAATTTAAACTTTTATTTTAAAGAATATTTTAATAAATATTACGAATCCCTGCTTATAATTTCAGTTTAGTGAAATTATACTGAATCTCACTGAACCTGAATTACCCTTACAGATATTATAAAAAAAAGATACTCAAGCTGGGCACCAGTGACTCATGCCTGTAATCCTAGCTACTCAGGAGGCTGAGCTCTGAAGATTGTGGTTCAAAGCTAGCCCAGGCAGGAAACTCCTAGTTAGTTGCCAGAAAACTGGAAGTAGTGCTGTGGCTCAAGCGGTAGAACACTCGCTTTGAGCTGAAGAGCTCAGGGACAGCTCCCAGGGCCAGAGTTCAAGCTCCATGACCGGCCAACAGAAAAAAAAAAAAAAGATATTTAATGAACTTTGAAGTTCCAATTTCAGAAATTGGACATTTGAGAACCTCTATTATTACTATTGTTGTTGTTGTTGTTGTTGAAAATGCTATTTAACTTAACTTTAGCAATAAGTTTTAGCTACCTTTTACTCCAGGTGTTTTATACCCTTTTGTCACTTTTTTTTTTCCAGGATTACTATAAGACAGGAATTATCCGTTGTCCTGATGGCATATCTATTCCTGAACTGAGAGAAGCATGCGATTATCTTTGTATTTCTTTTGAATATAGTACTATTAAATGTAGAGATCTCAGTAAGTATGATGTTTTATGTGTGAGTGATTTGTAGAGTTATAATAGATTATAAAGCAAAGACTGAAAGTTTATTATTTATTCAGGCTTCAAATATTGGTTTAATTTAATTGTAAAACACTTTGGTGTTACAAAGATTATTTCTGGAAGTATTCAGAGTTCTATATAGTCTCTGTATAATTGTCCAAAAAATTTTCAACTTTATTTTTATGAACCTTCTTAAATTTCCTTGATATTTTGCTTTTTTTTTTTTTTTTTGTCCAAGCCTGGGACTTGGATTTGATATCTGATTCTTGCTTTCACTCATTGGTTGATGCTCTATGACCTGAGTCATGCCTTCAAACCCATATTTTGCTTTTTGTCATTGTCTCTTAGATTGAAGTCTTGGCTTTGGTTAAATGTGATCTGATTAATTTCTCAGATCACATTATCTAAAATTTTGCAATATGTTATATTATGAAATGAGATAATATCCAGAGAACTTTGGAAGATACAAATAATTATCATATGGTACTTTTCATTAGAGATCATAAACTGTATTAAGGTGGCTTTATCTGAGAATTTTAAATACTGTCTTAGAGCAGGGTCTGGCACTTTAGAATCTTGATCCTGATTGATGATACCTGCTATTGTGTTGTACCTCAGAAATAGAAGCAATTCTTTACAGAACCAGCAGATATTATCACATGTTGACTTGATATTAAATGGGTAGTGAAGTTCAGAGAAAGATAAGGGCAGAGGGATTGGAGAATAGTTCAGAAAAGACAGTAAAGAATGAACAGGAAAGGTTTAGAAAGAATTGACCAGGTTATTCTAAGAGCTCAGATTCATTATAAGATCTCTGTACATATGTTTTATAGCCTTATGCTAGCCCTGTCCCTATGGTTGTTACCTTTACTTCATTACCTAAGCTCAACCTTAAGTTGGCAACATGGTATCATACTTTCCCAAATAAGTTTCTAAGTAAGTTTTTAAGGCACTGGGTATAAACATAGATATAACCAGCCCTTTTCTTTTTCAGTTACTAGCTGAGTCCTTGAAAATTAGTAACATTATTAAAGTCTGTCCCAAAGTGTACTATGCTATTTTTGTCAAACATTTTTTTCAAGTCTCCATAAAAATACTGATAGGTAGGGCAAAGAAGTAGGTCTACCTCTGAATCATTTCTCTATATTGTTATATTTAAAAATTTAAATGAAGTCAAATAGCCAAGCAACTGGAGAATACAATTATAAATTTGAAAAAAGTTGCTGTTTTTATCTAAAAAATGGTTCTAGTAGAAAACTTGAGAATTTATTTTTTGTGTGTATGGTGCTGGGGTTTGAATACAAGGCCTCACAGTTGCTTGACAAGTGTTCTACCTTCACTTGAACCGCACCTCTAGCCCTTATCAGATCATTTGAATTAAACTTTATGTAACTAGATGCTAAAGTTTGGTGACTTTCATATTAAAAACTACTAGAATTTATTACCACACCTCCAGCCCTTATTAGATCATTTGACTTAAACTTTATGTCACTAGATGCTGAAGTTTGGTGACTTTCATATTAAAAACTAGTAGAATTTATTACAAATGATAAGCATTTTAGTTCTATCCCTTGGACAGAGTTTATTTTCTCTATTAAATACCAAATTTTTTGAAATTAAAAATAAGCATCTTCATATAAAGTATATGTAATATGATTTTCCTAGACTTTTAGCTCTTAAATTATAATTGTTATTTGATTAATATGGTCACTAAAAGTTTAGAAATTCTCAAAGATGTTATTAAGAAAAAAACTACCTTGCTCATGTAACTAACCTTCTGTACAGTATCTTTACACACACACAAATACATATATATATATATATATATGTATATATATATATATATATATTTATGGAAATCTGCAGAGGGGATCCCAGGAAATAACAGAAATTCTGCTTCAAAATGTAATATATATATATATATATATATATATATATATTCACAAATATTTAAATACAAAAGCATTACATTACTGTCTCCAATATTCACAATGTTTCTCTTTCTTAATACACTTCAGTACTTGGCAAATATTCTCCAACCTGTTATATGTTATTTTCCTATAATGAAATCTAACTCAAAAGTTTACTTTGTTCTACATAAAGATTTGGGAATTGAAAAAAAAAGAAAAAACTACATAGAATTAGAAGAAACTAGAAATGTTCTTGTACAAATATAAAAAATACTTTGGGTATAGACTTGAGTCTATACATTTTTTTCCTGCAGATATGTGTCTTTTGACTGGCCTGCCCACCTGCCTGCCTGCCTGCCTGCCTGCCTCTCTGCATCCTTCCTTCCTTCCTTCCTTCCTTCCTTCCTTCCTTCCTTCCTTCCTTCCCTCCCTCCCTCCCTCCCTCCCTCCCTCCCTCCCTCCCTCCTTCCCTTCCTCCCTTCCTGTTTGGTTGTGGGCCTTGAACTCTAGGGCCTGGGCACTGTCCCTGAGCTCTGCATTTCAAGGCGAGCGATCTACCTCTTGAGTCACAGACTATTGCCCCAGCTGGCTTTGAACCACAATCCTCAGATCTCAGCCTCCTAAGTAGCTAGGATTACAGGCGTGAGCCACTGGCGCCGGGCTTGACTTTATTTTCATAGTCCTTACCACATAAGTAAGAACTTCATAAACTTTTGAATTGTTTTGTGTTAAGAGCCTGTTACACTTGTCCCCTCGAATAACATGAATTTTCTCCTCATACTAAAAGCTGTCTTCATGTCTCTAGTAGATATTTAGAAATTTATCATCTCAAAATAGGTTTTTTGAAAGTTTTAGAAGAATTAATATGTTTATTGTGATAATTTTCCATTTATTCATACTGTAGTAGAGTTTCTGTCCTGTTTTCCATGTGATTTCTGCTCTGACTTTGTTTGATTATTTGTATATTTTATTATTGTGTTTAAGAACATTAAACTTTTCTAAATGCTAATAAATGTGTAGAAGTTTATTGAATTTGTACATTTGTATTTAGTACATTATAAAACTCTAATAGTCTCAGTTGATTATCATGTATTTTTAGATAATTGACCCTGTTGTAAATAACTTTTTTTTTTTGCCATGTTATATTGGATAAAGGATTTTTGTTTTCCTTTTTTGTCAGCTGTGAGGCTTGAACTCTGGGCTTGGGCACTGTCCCTGAGCTCTTCAGCTGAAGGCAAGCACTCTACCACTTGAGTCACAGTGCCACTTCTGATTTTCTGATGGTTAATTGGAGATAAGAGTCTCATGGACTTTCCTACCCATAAGCTGGCTTTGAACAGTGATCCTCAGATCTCCTTAGTAGCTAAATTACAGGCATGAACCACCAGCACCTGGCTGGCTAAAGGATTTTGAATAATGTTAAATTTAGTTGTAATCTGGACCTTGTGTTTTACTGTCACTGATTTCTTTTTGCTTCCCTCTTCTTGCTCTTAGGCATCTCTCTTTTCAGTCTTATGCTTATTATTCTCTTCATCTGCTCTCAGATCCTTCATTCATTCAGTGTGATTAATTTTCTCTTAGATATGTAGGCTATAAGAGCTCTTTTTAGGAAAAGTTATGGCCATTGTAGACAAGTATATCATCTGTAAGATTTCAAAATAGATATGGACCTAGTGTTTGATTTTTGCTTTACTTCTGTTTTTCTTTTCTTTCTCTCTTTTTTTGTCAGTCATGGGGCTTGAACTCAGGGCATAGACAATGTCCCTGAGCTCTTTTGCTCAAGGCTAGCACTGTACCACTTTGAACCAGAGCTCAGAGTTTTCCTGTAGACAATTGGAGATAAGAATCTCATTGACTTCTGCTTTACTTTACTTTAAACAAAATTATCCAAAAAAAAAAAAAAACAAAGATTTTCTGTGGGTTTTATTTCAGGTGCCCTAATGCATGAGTTATCAAATGATGGTGCTCGTCGACAATTTGAATTTTATCTGGAAGAAATGATCCTCCCTCTTATGGTAGCTAGTGCCCAGAGTGGGGAAAGAGAATGCCATATAGTGGTGCTTACAGATGATGATGTGGTTGATTGGGATGAGGAGTATCCACCACAAATGGGAGAAGAATATTCACAAAGTAAGTTATGGCATGTTTTCTTTCTCTTCAATCATAGATTATCTCTTTTATTACAATCAAAGGTCAGGCTTTGTAGGTGGTCATAATAGGCATCAAACATAAGGGGTCAGCAAACTAGCCTGGGGGACAATTTCAGCTCCTTGCCTGTTTGTAGAAAGGTTTTTATGTATTGCCTATGGCTGCTTTTCATGCTATCTTGGCAGAGTTGAATAGCTGCAACAGAGATTGCATGGCTCGCAAAGCCCCAAGTATTTACTCTCTGGCCCTGCAAAGACAAAGTGTACTCACCCCTGCCACATAGAGAAGTGCTCTTTTTTGACTGTAGGAGGGTAACTTTAAGTTCAAAGATGTTCTTGTTTTATTGTCTATGTGATCCTGGAAGATACCGTGGTCTTTCCAAAAGCATTATGAACTATACTTCTATTGCTGTTTCTGACCAAAAGAGCCTAACTTTAGTAGCATTAATTTCTCATTTCATCCCAAACTTTCATGGTTAGTCTTGTTTGATTTTTTTTTTGTTAGAAAATCTGTCTTATGTTGTTTATCTTAATGAATCCAGTATTAGCATTTTTGAGCAGTTGCACAGATGGAGAAAATTTCCAAAAGTATCTCAAAAAGCTTAGTAAATAGTCCAGTTTTTGTTCTGTACTCTATAGGGTGTGGATTACAGGAATATAGAAAGTACTAAAACTCAAATAGGTACTGGTGACTCACACCTATAAACTCTAGCTACTCAAGAAGCTGGAATCCGGCAGAAAATGTCTGGGATACATTAGTTCCAAAGTAGCCATTAAAAAGCCAGGCTGCACACATGACACAAGTGGTGTTATCAGCTGACAAAGCAAGCCTAAAACCTATTAATCTCTGGTATTTCCACTTTACCCTTTTCTAAGAAAAAGCAAAATGAAAAAGCTGACTCTAATTGATGTTCTTGTTTATTTAAAATTATTATTATTACTACTACTATTACTATTTTGTCAGTCATGAGGCTTGAACTCAGGGCCTGTGCGCTGTCCCTGAACTCTTTCTCTCAAGGCTTTCACTATACCACTTTGAGCCACAGCACACCACTTCTGGTTTTCTGGTGGTTAATTGGAGGTAAGAGTCCCGTGGACTTTCCTGCCCAGGCTGGCTTAGAACTGCAATCAGCCATGAGCCACCAGCACTCAGCAAAAAGATTATTTTAATATGAATTATGGTAGCACTTTTTTGAGAGAATGCTCAGAATTTTCTTTGAATGATGTACTTAGAGTGTTTTGCTCTTTTGTAACTACTTATAAGCAATTCTGTTGTTTTCCTCAGTCTTAATGATATATTTTTCTAATATTATATAAAATCAAAAGGTGAACAAAACATGGGAGGAATGAAAGACCAAAGAAATATAATGTATTATTTTATTTTAGGAAAGTAGAATGAATAAGTGTATCATTTAGATTTCAGTTTCCAAAAAGTTAGACTTCAAGAGAGTGCAGCCAAGTAGTAGCATTATAGTGATAAAAGGGTTATAATAAGCTTACTTTTCCCTTTCCTGTATTAAACTTTCCATTTCATATTTTTTTGTTTTCTTATTTTTTTTTTTTTTTTTTGTCGGTTGTGGGGCTTGAACTCTGGGCCTGGGCGTTGTCCCTCAGCTCCTCAACTCAAGGCGAGCGCTCTACCACTTGAGCTACAGCGCCACTTCCTTGTTTTCTTATTTTTAAGCTTTGAATTGTAAAAGGACTAAACATTTTTATTCTTTTTTAGCACTTTAAAAACATTTTTACTTTGTGAAAAATGTTCCATTTTGTACCAAAATGTTCCATCCTGAAAAAGATATATTTGAGAAGTTAGAGCTATCGCGTTCAGCCTGATTTCCTAAAATGTAACTTATTGTTTCCAAAATGTCAAAAATTCTTCATCAAAATACCAGGAAACTGCTGGGCACTGATAGCTCATGCCCAGTGCCTTATGTTAGGAGGCTGAGATCTGAGGATCATGGTTCAAAGCCAGCCTGGGCACAAAAGTCCATGAGACTCTTAAATTAACAACGAAAAAGCTGGAATTGGAACTGTAACTTAAGTGGGACAGCGCCCAGGCCCTGTGTTCAAACCCCTGTAAGCAGTGTGTGCGCACACACACACACATACACAACACACACACACAAAAGAATAATCTTATGGGTTTAGTAATAACCACAGACATATCCCATGAATAGAATTTTGTTGACGTATTTTCCTTTATTGACTCTTAAACCAGCATGTTTGGTTTGTGAGTGTGTTTTTCTGTTTTTGAAAAAACCTCTGCAGTTCACCTTTTAAGGGAGATAACTCCACCTGAAAGACAGAAGGCGAGGAAGGCCCATCAGTCTAACTCCCTGAAGTTCCCAGCACAATTGGAAGACTCAACATGTTGTCAGTGGAATGTCTGCCCTTTGCAAAGCCAGTTTGCTCTAAACAGACTAACCTAGGCAGAACATGCTCGAATCTGCCATTGTTAACATCATTATTAAGTGGGGCTATTTGCCTGGATGGAAAACAGTTTGTGGGAGGGTCTTGCCTTTGGGGAATTATTAATAGTTGCTCAATCCATGAAATGTAAAATATACCTTTTTGTACTTTTTGACAAGGCAGTTCTTCCTCCATTCCAGGCCTTGAAGGCATCTTAGCAAAGTCCTTTACTTTGCTTGCTCAATAATCATGTTATTGATGTCATCTTTTATTTCTCTTACTTGAAACTTGGGGCAGATCCCATTCCAATAAGTGTGGATAAGATACATCTTCAGAAGAAATTCTTCCTATGGATTGGGTTACCTGATTGGTTATCAAAGCTTTTCTTGTTTCCACTTAAGTAGATATTTGCTTCTACATTAACTATACTGAATATTGTCCTGTCATGTCGGCTACTCTGCCTTTAGCATTAGTGCATCCATTATTTGGGGTTTTAGGGCTGTCAGGACCCTTTGATGATAAAGGTAAATTTAAGTTTATTTCTAAGAACTTTCATATTAATATGAAATCTTTTTGTCTTTTTGTTTTCAGTTATTTATAGCACAAAATTATATAGATTTTTCAAGTACATTGAAAACAGAGATGTGGCCAAATCAGTTTTGAAGGAAAGAGGTCTTAAGAAGATTAGATTGGGAATAGAAGGTAAGACATTATTATTTTTTATTAATCTGTTTTTGGAAAAAAAAAAACTGCGTTAAAAAATGGATCCTGTTTAGGCTTGGCATGGTGGCTTATGCCTAAAATCATAGTGATTTCTTAGGGCTAGATTGAGGGGATTATGGTTATAGGACAGCCAATGCTGAAAGTTAGTGAGTCTCCATCTCAGTAAAAACTTGGCTGAAGAAGTGCATGCTATAATCCCAGGTAAGGTGTAAGGAGAAAGGTTACCACCTACTTACCATCATAGCACAAAAAAATCAAACTTTATCTGAAAAAATTAGCTAAAGTCAAAAGAGCTGGAGGCGCATGGCTTTAGTAAGCGCAAGGCCTCGAGTTAAAACCCCAGCTCTGTCTCCTCCCTAAAATGGATCCTAATAATTTGAGATAAACTCCTGACAAGGGATTATTAAATTCTTTTGCAGAAAACGTGCAAATAACAAATTAGCTAATAACTTCTTTTGAGAAGACAGGTCGTTATAAAGTTTTGTTTCGTAAACTTCTCTAGTGATATAGAAATGAGATTTTTGTCTTTTCTGCCATAGCTCATTCATTTTTAAAATTTATTTATCTTTGAATATTTTTTATTAACTTTAAGTAGCTCTACAAAGGAGTTGCCATTCAACAAAGCAGCTTATAAATATAGTATGTCCTCTTGATCAGTGTCACCCCTTTCAACATTCTCTCCTGTCTCTCCCACCTCATCTCTTCCCTCACTTAATTTTTTAGGATATGTATTGAATTATTTTTTTTGCCATTTGCCAAAACTGTGTATGTATAAAATGATGAAATGAGTGTGGATGAGGAGTGAGGGGGCTTACCTGTGTGTACTTTTCTATAAAATTGACAAGGCTTTTTTCCTAGTAATGGTCTTTGAAACCTGGTATATTTTTAAACCATTTTTTGTGCTCATTCATGTATGCATGTGTGTATGTATTTGTGTGTGTGTGTGTGTGTGTGTGTGTGTGTGTGTGTGTGTGTGTGTGTGTGTGTGTGTTGGAACTGTGTCTTGAACTCAGAGCCTATACTTTCACTTGGCTGTTTTGGTCATGGCTGATGCTCTAGCACTTGAGTCATACCTCTCTGGTCTAGCATTTTGTTAGTTAATTGGAGCTAAGGGTCTTTTGGAATTTACTACTCAAGCTGACTTTGAAGGTCTCAAATCTCAGCCTCTGGAGTAGCTAGAATTAAAGATATAGGCCTAAGCCACTAGAGCTCATCTGAAAGCTACATTTTGAAAATTCATGTAGAAACAGTAGCTGACAATGTGATAATAGCTTATTTTCAAATTTTGTACAAATTACAAAATCACAACTTGCTTAATTTTTAGATAGCTTATTATTTAGATAGCCCTGGTTACAATGATGGCGCTAGGCAAGAAACAAAACAAGTGCATAAGTGTTGAGATAGGAATGAGCTTAATGCATTGGAGGTACAGAAAACACAATGCAACTAGAATATTAGGCGATGAGGGGATTTGAAGAAGAGGTATACTTGTTATGAATAATGTAGATATAATGTTGTGTCAGAAGATGTGTAGTAAGGAATGTTGGCCAGGGATCTTAAGTCAAACTTTTTGTTTCTGTATCTATGAAATGGTGTACATCAAAGGATAGTTGTAATGATCAAATGAGGTTGACTAGAAATTACTTTTTCTTACTTTCTTTCTCTAATGGCTACTACTATTCTTCAAACCCTTTCAAACCTTGGAGCTTCAGTGACATTGCTCCTCAGAACAACATACTATGTCATGTATGATATAGTTGGTTGGTCATGGCCATGAACTCTGTGAGAGAAATCAAGTTGTGTTTTATGTATATACCTGATAATGTGGCCTGGTGCTTATAGTATATAGATTCTCAGTGAAGAAATACCTTATGTAAAAGCTTCATTTAAGTACTGAAACTGAGTACTTGTTTCTCTATACAAGAAAAATACAGTGCTCCAAATATTGAGTTATTTTTAATGTAATTATAAAGATCTAGTTACAAGTACTGCTTATTCCATTAAAATCATATAGCACTACCTTATATCATGATATACAATAGTTTTCTAAAAATTTTATCTTGCTCTACGAAATGAAGAATACATTTTTTCTTTTTTGGCAGTACTAAGTGAGGTTTGAACTCAGGGCCTTGCACTTTCTAGACCACTTGAGTCATACCTTCCGTAATTTTTGCTTTATTTTTTAAAATAGGATCCCATGTTTAGGCACAGGCTAATCTGGATCCTAATCTTCATATTTGCACTTCTCATGTAGTTGGGAACACAGACATAGAGTGTCACACCAGCTTTTATTGGTTGAGATGGGATCTTCCTAACTTTTTGCCTGAGCTGGCTTCAATCCTTGACCCTCTCAGTATCTGTCCCTTGAATAGCTAGAATTGCCTGGCTAAAAATGTCTTAGTATCAACCAGCATTAAAATTGCCCAGTGCCACCGGTCCCAAATGCTTTTTGTGACTGTCCTCCAAATCACGATCCAGTCCATGATCATACCTTATAATTGACTGCTGGTTATTTCTGATCTCTCAATATTCAATGTGCCCTTATTTATCACACCATCCTATTAAATAGCCTGGGCCCACTGTCCTGCTTCTGGATTTGTCCTTTATTTTATTCCAGATATAAAGGCATAATTTAATTTTTTTCTTAAGCTGTTTTTGGATATGATGTTACTTTGATACGATAAGAATGTTCAGCTCATAAAAATGTCCTGCTTCATTAAGACATACACTAAAATTAGGATGAGACAGAGAAGATTAGCCTGGCCCCTGCACAAAGATGACATGCAAATTATAAGGCATTAAGTGCAACTCACTATTCATTACCTGAGATTATAACTATTAGCAGACAATTCTTGCTTAGGTCAGTAATTTGATTAGGGATTGCAAACTATCATGTTTCAATTCTGTCATTTCTTTTACATTTTTTTACTTGTCATTCTTGTAGTTTTCTCTCATTGGTAGAGATGTTCTGGTTACCCAGTATTTGTTTTTTTCATGTGTGTATGCCAGTACTGGAGCTTGAACACAGCACCTGGGCCCTGTTCCTTAGCTTTTTCACCCAAGGCTGGCACTCTGTCACTTGCCACAGCTCCATTTCCGGCTTTGTGGTAGTTAACTAGATATAGGAATCTCATGGACGTTCCTTCCTGGGCTGGCTTTTTGCAATAGGATTCTCAGATCTCAGCCTCCTGAGTAGCTAGGATTATAGGCATGAGCCACTAGCACTCAGCCTATCTCTATTTTTAAGACAAAGAAACTGAAGTTTAAGAGTTAAGTAAATTGTTTGGGGATTATAGAGTAGAGCTGGAGCTTGAACGCAGGTCTCTGTGATTTCAGAATTTCAAAGTGGTTATGAAATGCTATCTTAATAGATAGCATTAATAGATTGCACTTACTAGTGGAATTTTTTAAAAGTCAGTATAAACATAATTTGTATATTTACTATTGACATTACTTGCCTAGATAAATTGGTCTTGACTTTGGTTAGGCATTAATTAACCAGGCTCTTATGCTTCCTTCAATATCTGTTTCTAGAATCTTTTTCCAATGTGTATACTACATCCATATTTTCCTGTCACATCAGTAATTTTTTTCTCTTGGAAAAATAAGTAGAAATGTTGTGGTATGTTGGAGACTAAAAGGCAGATCTCTTTCTACATTAGCTGTTTTGTTCTCCTCTCATTTTACCCTTTCTCAATTCATAGTTCTTCAAAAGAAGTCTGCTTTCAGAATATTGAATGTGTTGACTCTCATGGGAGCTCAGTTGACCTGATGCATAAGAAACATGAGGAGAATCCAAGAGAACATAGATAAATAAGGAGGAATTGGTAGAGCCAACTGCAAATCCGTGTATAAAAACATCAAAGAATATTCAGGAAAAAGCGAAACATTTGATATGGCCAGTATACAGAGAGCTTGGAATTGGAGGGAGTTATATGATAGTGAAGTGATCAAGTAGGTTGATATATAGCCCATATACTATGTTGAGGAATACAGACCTTCCCTTTGAAGGGTAATGAAACCATTGGTAGTTTTCAAGCGAGGATGCAATGTAACTACACTTGTATAGAGTGGTGATGCTCTGTGGAAGACCGTGTAGAATACAGTAAGGTAAGAATTGTCAAGTTTCTTTAGTAATTCAGGAGGAATGAAGGACAAGGGAATATAGACAACTTATCTCTGCTGATAGTGATAAACTGGATGCTCTGCAGGCTTTTAAGATGATTTTGGCCCTTCTGGCTTCCCTACTCCCATCTCATACACACTTCATAATACCTAAATATACTAGCTACCAGTGATGACTACATGCATTCCTTGATCTGGTAATTTTAAATGAGTACTTATTTTGTAAGGCTTTTGTAGTTTTTTTTTCTGACATCGTAGTCTTGATTTTGGCCCATGAGCCTGTTGTAGTCCATTGCCTAATTTTTTAAATAAATAAAGTTTTATTGGAAACATTGACATTTTTTGTGACTGATTTTTATAGTGGCAGAATTAAGTAGTCTTAGTAGAAACAATATCACCCACTCTGAAATGTTTATTCTAGCCTTTTATAGAATGTGATTGATTATCCCTGGTTGAAACTAGCAATTTTTGCTAATAGTTGGAGGAAAGGGACTTTTAATAATTTCAAAGGACTGTATATTTGGAAAAATGGCTTTACTGGTAAAGTTTTTGAAAACTAGGGTTACTATCACTAGTTGTTACTTTTTGTAGTGACTGTGATCTAGAAGATATAGTTAGGGAAAACTGCTTTGGAGATACAGATTTAAATTAACCGTTTTGCTGTTGGGATAGACATGTTAAAATGCTGTAAGAGATTAAAGTATTGCCGTTACTGATGTAGCTGAAAATTATTATTTAGGAACCAGCTAGGGAGTTAAGTACTTTTCTAGTAAACAAAAAAAAAAAAGGCGGGGAGAACCCCAGAACAATATACAGATGAATTTAGGCTTATGGTTAATGTAGTGGTAAATTGCTGGCCTTTAGGCTAGATCATTATGTGAGAGTGAGAATATACAGCAAGAGCCCAAGACCTGCTCCAGCTGATACATCATTGTATTGGAGAACCATCCCAGACATACACTTTAAGGATCTTTTTTTTTTTTTTTTTTTGGTGGTTTGTTTATTGAGTAACTGGAAAGATGGAGGAGGCTTTGTGAATTGCACCAGTAGAATTTTAGTTTCTGGCTGTTGAATTGATGACTAAGTATATGGAATATTGGTTTCCCTTCTTGTTTCAACTTTGTTATTTGTTCAGGATGTGTACGAACCAGAAAAGCCCTTAATTGCTAAATTGGGTGTGAAATTGTGTGTGTGTGTCTCCTCAGTTTTTTTAAACCTTTCTTTCCTCTAGGTTATCCTACCTACAAAGAAAAAGTAAAGAAAAGGCCTGGAGGCCGCCCAGAAGTCATTTACAACTATGTCCAAAGACCCTTTATTCGAATGTCCTGGGAGAAGGAAGAAGGAAAGAGCCGGCATGTAGACTTTCAGTGTGTAAAAAGTAAATCTATCACCAACCTGGCAGCAGCTGCTGCAGACATTCCCCAGGACCAGTTGGTGGTCATGCACCCAACTCCACAAGTGGATGAGCTGGACAGCCTTCCCATTCAGCCCCCTTCTAGCAACAGTGACCTCGATCCTGATGCCCAGAACCCAATGCTGTGATGCTGATGATCCTTGAAACCATAGCATGCTACTCTTCACAATGACGGTGTACTCCTCATTCTGCACTGCAAGGCCACTCTTCTTCATTGTGAGCTGCACATATTTAGGATATTGCAGTGTAGGCTTTTTTAAAGACCAAAGGTAGCCGAATGGTTTTTTTTAAATGAGTACAACTTTAGCATCCTGAGGTTCTAGTTACATAAACGTATTTGTTTACCAGTAGGTTTGTGAAATTGGTTCTTTGTATGGGGGACAGTCCTTTTTCACACACATCTAGGTCTTTTCAGAAATGGTGGAAATTGGCACCTGGGGTATTTTCAGTGTAGATTGATATTCATCTCACCTCAGATAAAATGCAGAATATTATGTAGTTGCACTTTATAAATGGTGGTTAAATGGAACTGTTCAAGCCATTTTATAGTTGTGATGCACAATATAACTTAAATAAGTGCTTCTATCAAAGTATTCCTTCAGTAAAATGTGTATAGTTTGCTTGTGATGAGCAAAAAAGTGAGTATTTATCTTGGGCTTATTTGAATGGCTAGGGTGAGATTTGATGCTCATATCTTATCAGTTCAAGTGAGTCAAGTGCAGGGAGTGAACATCAGAGGTGGTTTATTATCCAGTCTGCCTTACCCTTAATCTGTTCACAGATATTTATTTACTAATGCTTTTTCTTAAAGAGTTATGGGATAGGAAAATGAAGTGTTTGCTCTTCATTTACTAAATGATTGTAAACTCAAGTTTTTCATCAAAATAAAATTCCATTGTTTTCATGTTTCTGACCAGCTTCATAACCCCTCTGATTAGATGTAGTTTCATGATTAATAGACTATCTTGTTGGTATAAATATAACTAGCGATCAAATAGTAGCTCAAAGAGCTCTTATTTGGTATATTTGTGGTGAGGCACTTAAATTTCCTACTAGTTATAAAATATACTGTAAATATCAGAGCTTAAAAGAAAGCATTTTTTTATTCCAACTTTATAAGGAAGATGAAGTCACTTTACCATAGTGTGTAGTAATTTTGCTGCAGAGGCAACCTCTTATACCAGTTCATTGCCTTTTCTAGTATACTGTTCTGCTCTGCTTAGCATGTTATTTTAAATATTCTGTAGTCTAATACAAGAAAAACAGAAATACTGAGGTGCATTGTGTCTGAGGTCACTTAACCCTTGAAGCCCTTGAACTTCAATTAAGATGGTAGGATAAGGAAATTATGTAAGCTCCAGAGTTGTTATGAAGATCAAGAAGGCATCGCAGAGCTGAGTTATGGCTCAGATATAGAGTGCTTAAGGCCCTAAATTCAATCCCAAGTACTGTAAAAACATTGCAAATGTAACTAGCATGGATGATCCATAAGTATCCACTGTTGGAACTGATGGTCCAGCCCTGCAGCATATAGATTTTTTTTAAAAAACTGAAATGGGAATAGTATTTATAGAACAAGGGAAACATTTATTAAAAATATTTAACTGTCTAATACATTATACTTTAACCCATATTTATAGTAAAGGATTCTTACAAGGAAGAATAAACAGCTTTATGATACAATTAGTATAAGAAATATCCACATGGAGGACCTCTTTGTAGTGTAAAAACACCATACATCTGAAATGACCATTTTGCATATAAAAGCTACCAATGATGCTTCTGTGCACAATGATTAAAAAATTCAACACAAACAGAATCCAAAATATACAAGTAATGCAAGCTATTGACAGCTAGCCCAAAATCAATGATGAGGAAACACTGGAGCAGGCTTAGGTTCCACTTTGTCTGAAGTTACACATAGACTGACTTGTATCAATGGCTCTGAGATGGCTTTTATGAAATCAGTACATAAAAGCTGCTCTCTCCCTATCCAGTAAGCTTCACAGACTGTAAAACTCCACCAGTAATGCACTTTGATACTGTAGCTGTTGCCAAAGCAACACGTAGTGTTTACAGCGGCCATGGCAAGTCACTAAAGTCAACAGGACCACCCAGCCCAGCGTCTGCTTCCAAGAGGCTCATGATGACGGCCATTGCTGCTTCGTCATTACTGGGACTACTTGATCCTTGGTCATTATCTATCATGTCTATGCCTATATGGGGGTTCTCACCTGTGGAAGAGAGAAAGACTGGTCAGAAAAAATTCAAACCATGTTTAGATTTATTAAGCACTTTCTAAGCACATTTAGAAAAAATGAACAGTAGCAGACTACTTTTTTAGGGCTATAGTGCCTTTTTTAACACTTGTTTTTCAGAGAAAATAACTTTTTAGAAATAAGAGTAAAGTGCTTAAAATTCAGTAAATGTTAAAAATAATTGAGTTCACTTCATTTTAATATTCTGATAGCAAGTTAAAAAGACAGAGTTACAGAAAGAGTAACGAGTAGGAAAGAGGAGGACAATAGATAAAGAAAAGGATATACGGGGTTGGGAGAAACAAACTAGCATCATTTAATGGCTTTTGCTACCTGCTGAATTTTACTGATCACTCTTAAGGCTTTATTCTGAATCAGCATTGGCTCTCTTTCTAAAGATTAAGCACCATATGGACAGAACCTGTCTAGGCTGCATTAAACATATTTGGATCCCAACTAAACACCACCATTAAAGTCAATGTTGAAATACTTAAAGTTCTAACTTCTACTTTGTTCTTACCAAATTTATCTAGAACTTATTTTGTATAATAAGTTCTTCAAACTCTTTATGCCAGATGTATTTATTGTAAGCTCATTGCATAGAGACGAATATCAATGTCACTTACCAAGAATAGAAGAACTATCAGAATACGGATAACCTGGATTCTCCTGAGCCTGCCCTGGTAATAGGCCACTGGAAGGAATGTCTGGTGTCCCTCCATTTAAAATCTACAAACAAAAGGGGGAATGTGTGATGTCTTCCACTCGAATGGAATTTCCAATTAGTATCATGTACACTCACCATAAAAGTGTTGAGATTTGTGTTACACACACACACACACACACACACACACAAATGGCTATTCTGAAAAAAAATAAAAACCTCTCCCCCAAACAATTCTTTCTCTACATTTGGTTTAGCCCACACAGGTAACTTAAAGGCAAACTAAAATTCCCAACTACCTCAGATCATGCTGTCCACATATTTAAGGCCAAGGCCTAAGCATTAGTAAGCCCATCAGAGCAGTTATACTGTAAGAAAGTAAAATGTAACAGCAGATGTTGCTGAAGGAGTAATTGAGATTGTTACCGGGCTGCTCTAAGGAGTCACAAATAAACAAGATGCTAGAAGTGTATCACCTTCATCACAGTTAAAGTATAGATGCCAATATCAGTAACTTCTGATTTCCATTCTTAAGACAAGCCTCTGGAGGATTTATTACCATTCCTTTAATTCTGTCTTGAAATCTCTCACCTTCCTAGCTTTGTTCCCTTGGTTGAGTCTCAGAGAAGAACATCCTTTGAGAAGTATTTTACTGAAGGAAACTGGTTGTTGGATTTCACAAGAAGCAGTGATTCTGATTTTGCCAGTAGGTGGCATTACAAGTTTATCTCTACAGTTCATTCATACTTTAAAATTATTAAAGACTAAAACTTTTGGTAGGCTATATTTATCAATAGTTACTAGACTTGAAATTAAAACTAGCATTTTTTTCAAATATCATAAAACCATCTCATGTTAACATGAATAATAGCCTTTTAATGGAAAACCAAACTTTCAAAACAAAAAAATTAAAGAACTATTGTTTTTACATTTTTGAAAATCTAATACCTGGCTTACAAGATTTCAATAGATCCTCATATTTGTGTATCCAGTCTGTTTAGATACGTTTTTGATTGAAGTATATGAAGGAAATCTACCCACAAATAAGTGGCCAGAAAAGGGTGAGATAATAGCTTTTTAATAACTGGTATTCTGATATTACATCACATTAACAAATGAATGTTTCCTAATATTTGTTGTGGTATAGAATCTGAAACTTCATGGATCTTTTTTATCCTGTTTCAGTCCATTGAGATCTTGGCATTTAGGATGGATTACCCATCAATGATTTTGAAATACCTTGTATCAATCATTTATAGGATATTAGTTTACTGTTAGTTGGATCTTCCATATGTTGACATTTCATCAAATATCACCATTGTTTATACAATCTTACAAGTTTTGGGTAGAAGTTGGGCTCCAAGTAGCAGATACAACATATCTGAAAGTTCCAATTTTGGTGACCACTATCAGTTGTTTTCCTTGAAGTGACAAATATGTGCTAAATACTCAAGTTGGAATAACCGTAGTTTGAGTCAAATGATGCCCTCTGAAACAAGCAGCTAGTTTATTTTAGCTCACACCTTAATCACACAAGATCTTTTCTTTAGACAACCACCATCATAGTAAGTAATATAAATGCTTAAAGTAATGATTTTTACTGCTTCATTCAGGGCATTCCTAAGTGAAGTACCAGGAGTTGCATCCAATACTGTTTTTTAACAGTGAAAATACGGGGTAATGCCTTAGCATTGTTACAAAAACAGCACTGACCTTGAGACCCTTGAAAGAGTCTTGGAGGGCAGGGGGCTAAAAAAATCATAGGTGACATTTGTGGCATTGCTTTATCTGAACTTGCTTCGGTGCCCTTACATGTCTCTATTCTCCTGAGATGTGTAGAAGATCACATAGCCTCTGCCTTTTTAACTTGATCCTGATTGAAACAACTGCAGACTAAATGACAAAACTAGAAGTGATTGGGAAGGGCCACCTCTGGTCCACCGTGCCATTAATGCTGTCATCTTGTTTAAGCTGTTTTTCTGAAAAGCCCTGCTACTAAGGACTCTTTTCATTGTAAGGACAGATTCAGAGTTTCTCTTCTAGACCCACTTTTTTTTTTTCTTTTTTTTTTTGGGGGGGGGGGGGTCCGGTCGTGGGTCCTGAACTCTGGGCCTGGGCACTGTCCCTCAGCTCTTCAGCTCAAGGTTAGCGCTCTACCACTTGAGCCACAGCACCACTTCAGCTTTTTTCTTTTTGTTATGTGGTGCTGAGGAATCGAACCCAGGGCCTCAGGCATGCAAGGCAAGCGCTCTACCACTGAGCCACCTTCCCAGCCCCTAGACCCACTTTTTAGACCCTAAGAAAAGGAAGATGTTCATATAAATGTCTTCAAAGCATTTGGGGCTTTGTGGTGAATAGTACGATCAGATTTCTGGCAGCTGATGTTTGTCGCAAGTCCTAGATTAAGTTTAGGGTCCTATTAAGCAGTGCTGGGGAGCTTAAATGTCATCAACTGTAAAATTGTGAGGCCAAGATAATATATGAAAACTCTGAGTAATATTTAAGATTGTACTGGAGGGATAAATTTTCAAGTCCAAGTAGTAGAAAACCTTAGTTGGACCAAGAAATCTGGTGCCTAAAAGTTACATTTTGATACAGGGACAGAAAGGGGCCAGGGGCATAAAGGGAGAACCTAGCTAAGGGCACAGCCGGCAAGCTGTGTATGGGTGACACCCAGGGCCAGGAACATTCACATACTCTCCCATAGTCAAACTTCATGTACAGAGGTGCTGCTTATCCTAACCAATAGTTGCCCCAGAATAAAGATACAAAAGTTACACCAACTCATGGAGCAAACCTAGGCTTCAAAGCCACGTCTGCCTTGCTTTGACCATCCAATTATCCACTAATTCGCTGGCTTTTTCAAGTTTTTAAGGAAGTTAAGACCCTTTTCAAATGGAAGTTTCTTCTGAAGATGCCTATATAAAATAGAAGAAAAGCTACTCTTTATAGAAGCAGGTGTCCTGTCATTGCCCTCGCCTGGCCAACTACCTCTGGGCCTAGCCCACCTAGAGCACTGCTTACCTTCTTGCTAACAGCCTCTGAGGAACCTACCATTGAAAACCCCAGCCTTGTTTCTGATAGAGTTTGTGCCCTACATGGTCCCATCTGTGTAAATTTCTGATTCTTTGTGTGTTTGGGGAAATAGGGGAAAGAGGACTTCATGTCCTCAGATGCTGGTCCTTGTGCTGCCCTAAATTCTGGCACTATTTCTAGATTTATGCCTTACAATTAGTATGACCTATGTTGGAAGCTTTGTGGTGAAGATAAAAACAGGTAAGGGTAAGTGGTTTCCAGACCTCTTTATAGTATTGTCTTATTAGGGAGCTTTTTAAGAGGGCTTGGTGACTGATAAAATCTGTGCCCAGTGTGGTCCCATCACAGGAAAGGCAGGTGGCAGATCCCCCATAATGAACTATAACGCTTGGCTTGATTTCCAAAGTGCTACTAGTACTATTGCTGTTTCCAGTGATGTCTTAGTGATACTCTGACCCCTTAAAACTGATGGGCAAAGAGGTACGTTTGTTGGTGGTGGTGGTTATGGGGCTTGAACTCAGAGCCTAGGTGCTGTCCCTGAGCTTTATCACTCTTAAGACCAGCACTCTACCACTTTGAGCCACAGTGCCACTTCCAGTTCTCTGGTGGTTAATTGGAAATGAGTCTCACAGACTTTCCTACCTGGGCTAGCTTTGAATTGTGATGCTCAGATCTCAGCCTCCTGAGTAGCTAGGATCATAAGTGTGAGCCATTGGTGCCCAGTGTAGAGGTACTTTTCTGTGTGAGGTACTTACTAATCCTTTGCCTTGAATTGCTCTGTCAGTGAACAAGACTGACAGCTCCCCTTTCCTGATGTTCTTTCTTGCCTTTCCACAGTCTCATGGGATAAATCCTCTTGAGGACAGTAGTCTCCCTAGCTCTACCAGTATGCATGTTCCCAGCCATGCACAGATGCATATGCTTCAAGGAGGAACAAGTCTTAACTTCACAACTGTAGACTTCCAGCATTTCAGGACTCAGGCCTGAGGTCACCTAATATATAAGACTTACCTTCTTGCCTCCTGGAGAGGAGGCATCAGGGGGAGGCGTGCTTGTGATGTTCAGTGGGCTGGAGCCACAGCTAGAAGGTGATGACCCCCTTATCCTGTCAGAGAAGAGAAGGGCGGTTACACTGCATTTTCTTTTTTCAGAGATAGGAGTTTTGTTAAGGGGTAAAGATGAGAAAGAGGATGAAGATCTAGACAAATTTTTCCTATAAGGGCTAGATAGTTAAATATTCTGTGGGTCATATGATCTCTGTCTCACTACTACATGGACAGTGTGCAGAAAAATGAATGGGTATAGATGTGTTCCAATAAAATTATTTACATAAACAGGTGACAGATTTGGCCTAAGCATCAACTAGCAAGAGCAAGACCTTGGTTCAAACCCCAGTGTAGCCAAACAAATAACAAAACAACAACAACAACAAACCCAAGTGATTAGTGAGATTTGTTCTTTAGGCACCTGTTCTGGAATACAGACCCTGATGTAGATATCTCTTAACAAAAAAAAACCCTTGGGTTAGGTTTGGATTCAGGCTGATGAGTTTTCAGTGCCCAATGTTATTTCCTCATATAATCTAGATGTGTTGGTTTACCTTGGGAGTTTAACCACCATCCTATGAATTGCCGTTTATAGCAAATGATTTATCCTCTCCGCTACATCCTGAAATGAGGATATTTTCTTAGGAAATGGAAGGTGCTAGGGGAGCTTGCTTGCACCTAAAAAAGCACCCCAGGAGAAGTAACAGCCTTCTAGAAAAAGCAGTGGTACAAAATGGACCTGGGCCTTTCTTACAATGTCTTATTGTAGGTTTATAGAAATAAAGACTTGGAACTGTAAATCTACATGAGCTTTGCCAGACTGGGGACCTCATAGAAGGAAGTGAAGCTAGAGTTTAGAGGTATGGCGGCAGCTGTGCTACCAGGTTCTGAGCATCTCTATTGTGTATGCAGCTTTTGGGTCACTTAGGGACCACTTTCTAATACCAACAAAATCTGCTGCCTATTTCTCTAGATTCTTGAGTAAACATGATTTTTTAGTTTTGTTTTCTCTCCTGAACTAGGATATACTCTTCATACACAGAGATGACTACTAATTGACAGTTGTTGAAAAGTTGCTGTCACCCAACTTTTCCTACTAAAGACTATGAAACCACTATTATCCCTAGATTGCCAACCTTGGAATTTCACTCTCAGCATCTAGTAGAGCATAATCACTGGGTTACCAGAAATTCCTTCCTTCATCTCTCCCTATTCTAGTTCAACTTCCACAACACTTAACACACTTTGGACATCATCTCAGCATCCTACAATGAAATGAGGTCTTACAAGTTTCTTCCAATCCAAACTTCTAGCATCATTCCTTAGGATTCTTCACAGCCTCCCATCAGTTTGAACTGTGGCTCTCTTCTGCACAAAGGCTACCCATTTAGGTTTCCTGCTTCCTGGCTGATATGATCACTCAAGAATACCTGGTTTTATGGAGGGAATATCCACTCACCCTCATTCCAAATCTTGGCTAAGACCAGGTTCAAACCTTTGTTTGCTGTAGCCCTTAATTCTCTGCTTTTTCTATTACTATAAACAAAACCTATGATAAATTACCATAGAAATAAAAGATTTCTCAAATATTTTAAGATTGCTGAGGTCCTTTTTAAATATTTTTGAGGTTTTGTTTCCTGGGGCTTGAGCTCTAGGCTTGAGCTAAGCACCTTTTGTCCCAAGGTTAGCACTCTACCACTTGAACCACAGTTCTGCTTCTGGCTTTTTCTATGACTAATTGGAGATGAGTCTCATGGGACTTTACTGCCTGAGCTGGCTTTGAACTGCAATCATCCAATGTCAGCCTCCTCAGTAGCTAGGACTACAGCCATGAACTATTGGCGCCTGGTTAGACTTTGAGATTCTTAAGGACAAGCTTCTTGATGTTTGATACTGCTTTGGGATGGTTTCACAAAAAGCTCAGGGATGTGGCAACTTGTCTGAACCTGATTCTACTGCTTTTTCTATGATTATGAACCATTAAGTTTTTATCATTAGTATCTGGTTACTACTCTCTTGAGTCCCCAAATTTAGAATGACTTCCTTCTCAGTAATAGTTTTTAAAGACTTGGATTTAACTTAACAATTTTAGAGAACTTACTGTATATTAAGCTGTGTTCCAGGGACTTTCCTGAGTTCCCTCACAACCCTAATGCAGTCACTAGGAGGTAGATAATATCTCCTTTTTATGTTTTAAGTCAACGAAGACCAAGAAATTAAGCAAGGCCAGGTACAGAGAACAGTAAGTACAGACCTCAATCTCCTATGGACTGCTTCCAAACTCCTCTCTCATATGGAAAAGGAGGCTCCTCCAAGAGAGCTGTCTCTTTTACTGTCTGTTCTTCTAGATCTCTATTACTAACCCTTAGTAGCTTCAAGAACATACAAATGTTAAGGCCCAGAGTAACCTGGGTTGTAACATTCATTACTTGTGTAGTGAATTGTACACCCATCCTCACTAAGAAGGTCCTTGTATCATATACAAAATATTAGGAATTGAGCTTCCCCAAGAGTCCCCCTAGCTCTGGCCTATTTTGGTTTAGCTTTTTATTTAAGGGAAGATTTCTAAATCTCAGCACTATTGATATGTTAGACTGATTAATTCATTCATTGTTTAGGTCTTGAGTCCTTGGATGATTAGCAGCAGCCTCCTGCCCAACTGTGACAACAAAAATGTCTCGACATCACCAAACATTCTCCAGGGTGAAGTGAGGAGGGAAAACTATCCTGGTTGAAAACTATGTTCAGGGGAGCAACCAGAAGGTGTTACTTGCCTGTGGATTTCCATGATTTCCTCAGCAATCATTCGACCTATTTTTCCTGCTCCAGCTCTGGTTCCCCCTGGAATTCCTGGAACAGTGGGATGGGTTCTTTTCGGGCCACCTACAACAGAGGAACCTGAGCATGAGAAAGTGGAAAACTGAAGAAGAAATGCTAGTATGTGTTAGATGAAGATCCTATGATCTACCTGAAGTTTAATACCAAGATTATGTCTTGTCAGGAAAAGGCATTCTAGCATGGAAGGCTGAATGTTCTGGGATCAGAGGCCAAAGTGTTAGCATGGAGCACTTAATGCCCTTCATGCATTCAGAAATTATTTTACTACATGGCACTTTCTGTGTGAAGTTGCAGAGATAAGACAGTGTCCCTTCCCTTGAAAGAGCTCACAGTCTAATGGGGCTAGAGCTAAGTTGGATAAGTTTAGCAGGTAAGCACATTCAGGACCAGCCACAGCTTTTGGGAGTGGTTAGCTCTTAGTTGAATCTTGGCAGAAAGGTAAGGAGGGGAATGTATTCCAGGCATAGAAACCAACATGCAAGAGCACTAAGGCGCAGGATGGAACTTCAGACTGCTCCAGGTATTTGTGGAGGTGGTGAGGGCATGAGACATGGAAGTGGTAGGGCAAATACTAGACATCACAAGGGGTTCTGGATGTTCCATTAATAGACCTGGACAGCATCCACAGGGGATGAGGGCCAAAGAATTTTATACAGAAGAAGCACTGATTGAGATTTAGATTATTAAAAAGTCCACCACATGGAGAATGAACTAGTTCTGTATTGCTAAGTGACAGGGTGCATTCTTACAAGTGTATCATTAAACAATTTTATTTACTGTATAACAAACTCAAACACAGTAAAGGCTATTACACAGCTAGGCTGTAGGGTTATATCGCCTATTGTTCCTATGCAAGTGAGCATGTTATTGTGCTGCCACAAGTAACACAGTAGTGGTATAGCTAAACACAAACAGGGTGTGAGTAATGTGTTACCCTAGGCTACCACACCACTAGGGTGATAGAACCTTTTCTGACACATTATAATCTTAGGGATTCACTTACATACATGTGGTCTTATATTAACCAAAATGTTGCAACCTTGGTATGGTTGTATAGAGGAGGATGAGATAGGATGAGAACGAGTAGTATTATGAAGTGACTGGCAATAATGCAGGCAGATGAGGAAGGCCAAGTGGTGATGTGGAGCTGGGTGAGTTTAAGAAACAGAAGGGTTAGAACTTTGTATTTAGGCATCATGGAGGAGGGGCAGGAGCAAACACTTCTTGCTTGGATAACTAGATGGAAAGGTACAGAGAATCAGTTGGGGATATTCTGAATTTCACATCCCCATGCTCTACTCTAGGTAGTTCTGTCCAGGAGTCCTTTGGAGAGACAACTGGAGCTCAGCGGAGGTTGGTGCTAGTGCTTTGGGTGTGGGAGACACTAGTAGAGAGCAGGGACTGAAGCCATGCAAGTAGAAGTGGTCCTAGGCAGGACAAGTGTCGAGTAGAAAGCAGGGGCCAAAGTTGAGCCCTGGGGGAGAATTCCATTGGGCATAGCATACTCCCCAGCATACAACCACAGAAGCCAGGGCCAATCTTTGAAGAGCACCTCCCATCACAGCCACAGGGCAACAGAGGAGGAAAACACAAGAGGAGTGCAGAGTTTACTATTTCACAGCTCCAGAAAGTACAACGATGAGTCCCCAGTATTCTAGACTCCACTGAGAGAGTGACCACAGCATTCTTCATACTCAGAGAAGTCAGCATATCATTCCCTCGGGGCCTCCCTGCTCCATAGAGTGTGACAACAGGGGGGCCTGAGAACTTGGAGGTAGAGTGTCTGGCCACAAGCAGCTTTGCATGGGCAAGCCCCGATGCCGCAGCAGGACATAGTTACCTTCTCCAGAGGGCAGCATGCTGTCCATGCTGTGGGGGGACGCTGTGAGCTGCGGGAAGGTTGGGTCCCTGCCTTCCAGGACGTTGGCTCTGTGAACATCCCAGCAATAAGGAAATGTGAGTCAGGCCTGCTCAGAACTATGAACCTTGTACCTTGGCCAAGGTGTCCGGTGTCCACTCTGGATCTGGACAGGCCAGAAAATGAAGTTTCTGCTTGAGTGGTTGAACAGGTCTTCTTGCTGTTTGAAGATGGACAGTATCCTGACCTTTGACCTCACTGCCCGTCAGGAGCTTCCTGATTGGTGTGGGACATAGTCCAGTGGAAGTGGTGGCTACAACAGCCCACTGCCACTGCTATAGCCAGCACCCTGTTCCTGCCAGCCTGCAGCAACCCAGCCCCAGTTCCTCCCTCAGCTTTAACCACTGGTGGAATGGATCATGGAGAAGGAGTTGTGGGGAGCACAAAGAGGAGGCTTTTTCTCTATTCACCTAGCAGCGTTTGAGGGAGCATCCTAGCTGCTAGTGCTTGGGCCATCAGCCTAGTAGACATGGAGACCTGTCCATCCCCTGCCAGGGATAGTATGAGCTAGAACCTATGTGAGCTTTTCATGGATTAGTCAGCCCCATTTCCATAACAGCACAAATGGATAACCAGTGTGCAGGGCCTCTGGCATCCCAAGGTTGGCTGCTTTATGTGGGGGCAAATTCCCTGTCCCCCACTGTTTCCAAGAACAATTTTCCTCAAGCCAGGTTTACATGGTATGAGTTTTGAAACTTGTCTTTTGTTAACAGCTCCCTGCCTCCTGCCCATCCTAAAGATTCACAAGACATTAGCCAGGTGGCATTAAAAGATAAGATACTAGCTATTGCCTAGACTCCTTTACCCAGTAAGGATCCCAAAGCATCTCCCACTAAAATAAGGGAATTTCTGACATGATATACTTACAAAACAACAGTGTTGGTTGAGACAATATATTCTACTTCCTTGGTCCAAGGGTTCATGAAACTGAACCATCGACTCCGTAGTGTGATAAAAGAACCATCTTTGATTTTAAACTTGTAGCAATTAGTGGTAATTTTTTCTCTTGTCTGTAAAACTGAAAATGCAAAGAAACCATGAACACTGTCATTTCCTGAAATCAGAATATTAAAAGATATCCAACACCAAAATACTAGTGGTGCTCAGGCTCCAATACCATCATTCTTTAATAAGCCAAGGAAGCCAGCAGTCAAAACTCAGAGAACAGGTTGGGTTTTTTTGTTTTTTGCTGTTTGTTGTTGTTGTTTTTTGTCAGTCATGGGGCTTGAACTCTAGGCCTAGGCACTGTCCCTCAGCTCTTCAGCTCAAGGTAAGTACTCTACCACTTGAAAGCTACAGTACCACTTCCAGTTTTCTGGTGGTTAATTGGAGATATGAATCTCACAGACTTTGGCCCAGGATGGCTCTCAACCGTGATCCTCAGATCTCAGCCTCCTGAGTGAGGATTACAGGCATGAGCCACCAGGGCCTAGCTAGGGTCTAACTCAGAGCCTTTCAGTTTGTGTGTCATGTCACTCTTTTTCAGTGTCTATGAAAATTAAGGCTTTGGAGAATGCTAGATCAGCTCTGACATGAACCCTGACAAATAAAAGGGCATTGTCAAAGGACTATGCTCTTTCCCAACCAAAAGTCTGAAGGTAGTATCGTACTTCATCTTGGGAAATTTGAACCACTGACCTATTCAAAGCACATTCTCTTTTGTAATAAACATATCATGAGTACATTTCATATGCCAGGCCATGACTCCTGCCTTCAGGAAAGGAATAAGCTAAGGCTACCTGGAGTCAAGAAAGGGACACACACTGGCCAAGAGGAGGAGAAAGGAAAGAAGCCAGCATTGCCTGAGGAATGGCAGAGCCTAGTGGGTCAGACCTGGACAAGAGGGTCAGGATAGCTGGAGCATACTGGAGAGCAAGATGGGAGGTCTTAATTTGATGCTGATCATAGGTAGTTGGGCTTAAGTCTAAAAGCATGAGAGTTTTAAAAGTGGGAAATGTGACCGCAGATTTGGTCTGAGGAGAAATGGAATAACCATGGGAGATAGTTAGGGGTGAGTGATCAGGGAGACTCATTAGGGTTGTAGGTCTCCGGGTGGGCACAAGGCTTGTGGGAGTTGAGGGAGTAGGTGTGATGAAAGGTGGACTTTAGAAATACACTCTGAGATGAGTGAACAGGATCTGGCAAAGACAGTGAAAGACGGGATTTGGGGACTACAAACCAGTTAAGTAGGAAAATACAGGAGGCAGTGCAGGAAAAGTGCAGGCCATACAAAAATCTGGGTAAACCCTACGCAAGAGAGGCCTCCTGGAAAGAGCTGTGGCCTGAGTGGAGTGAACTGCTGTGCATGCTTCTGTGGAGGTAGGTGGTGCCTGGCCACTGGTCTTTCCTCACACATGTCCCCTGCATACTGCAGGGGGCAAGTTTCTCTGGAAGGTCATGTAGATGAATCTAGAAGTAGGGGAACACTTGGAACTGAAACTTTTCCCGTAGCCTGGCTCACCTTGCCTATGACATTCTGCAAGATGTCCTATGTCATCTTGATGAAAATATTCATAACAAGATGTGCCTAGAAGTTCTTGTGGTAGATACGCCAAAATAGCTGTCGCCCTAAAAGAGAATAGGGTATTAAAAAAATAAAAAGAAAAGCCATTCAAACAATTAACAGCAATGTGGCAGTGGCTAAATGCTCCAGCCTGTAAGAGCAAGGTGGGTTTTCAGAGGGCTTTCATGTCACTATGGGTTTTTTTTAATTAGTTGAGCAGAGGCTATAAAACCAAGGAAACAAAGCAAAGAAGCCTTTCAATGCCTATTTTCATTAGAAATCAAATTTTGAGTTTTTTAAAAAAACATATTAGATAAAAATGTAGTAGAGAGCTAATTCCAGAGCAAAGCTGCTCCTTACTATCTCTTTATCATAAATTCCAGGAGCTCTAGCATCTGGGGCCACAGGGCCTTGAAAAGTAGCCATCTTCTAGCATTTTGGGCTGTTTGTATTGCCAGAAATGTTATTCACTGGTTATCTCCAGAAGCCTGTGAATATTCTTAAGGAAGCAGAAGCAGCAACAAATTGGAGACATCTGGATTTTCAGCTAGCTGTCATTCCAACAGGCCTCTGTTTGGCATCCATAAAATGAGGCTGCATCAGATCACTGGCCTCGAGAACTTTCTGCAATGATAGACATAGCCTGTGTACCCACCAGAGAGCCCAAGGAACCGAATATTTCATTTTATTATATTCAAATTTAATCAATCATGTTGAGACGTCCATGGCCAGCAACCACTTTGTTAGACAACTCATGATTAAAAAGTTGTTTCTCATTCAAAGTAATGGTTCTAGAACATTTCACAGATTTAAATAATATGTTTACCCTTTCAGCCACTGGACTTCAAACCACCCCCATATAACTGTCTCTCTGTACCAAGGAATGACACCGAGGAAAACTATTTACGATGACATGCTATGGAGTGTCATTTTAGCATCGATCCTTACCCCCTTCCCCTCTTTATGCAGAAGCTGCTGCTCTGCGGTAGGGGTGGAGTATCTGCAAGGGGATAAATGAGGTCAGGGGCCATCAAGTCTTTTATTAAAAAAAATTATTCTTTTTTTTCTTAGAAAAGCCAGCTGATAGCTTTTCAACCCAGAGTTGCAAATTCTCTCCAATCATTTCTCAAGGACCACACTCTTTTTTTTTTTTTTTTTTTTTTGGGGGGGTCCGGTCGTGGGGCCTGAACTCTGGGCCTGGGCGCTGTCCCTCAGCTCTTCAGCTCAAGGCTAGCGCTCTACCACTTGAGCCACAGTACCACTTCCGGCTTTTTTCTTTTTGCTTATGTGGTGCTGAGGAATTGAACCCAGGGCCTCGAGCATGCAAGGCAAGCGCTCTACCACTGAGCCACCTTCCCAGCCCCCAGGGACCACACTCTTACCTTTGGTCTACAAAAACAAACTTCCCATCTATTGCGTGCCGAGATACATATTCCATAGACTTCACCCTGATTTCCCCATTCACCGGCTGTGGAACCACATGAGAATGCAGTCTTCCAATTGCTACAAGACAGCTGAGGTTACATCCCTCATTGTCTGGCTCATTGTCTTCATCAAGTCCCATCTTTGTGGGTGGCCAGCTTTTCAAATAGCCTGTGCTATGAATGGTGCAGAAGCTTTTTCGATCCGCTAGAAAGCAAAGTTTATGATAAGGGTCAGTGCTGGGTTTGGATCCTGGAGGCAAAGGCAGATGATGGTGTGTAGGTAGTGAGGTGTAGGTAGTGAGTCAAAAGATTTTAAAAACAAAGCCTCAGTGTCCACAAGGGGACCATCAAAACCATGTTAACTAGTGCCAAGTAAGCTTGTTAGAGCCATTGACATCACATACAATATACCAATGAAGGAATAAATCTACCTGGAGAGAAGAAGGCCCCACCCCTGAAAACCTCTGCAGGAGGATAGCCAAGAAGGACAGGCAGTGGTTAAGGCTCTAAGGTGGGTAAAGGGTAAGAATGTTCAAAGGTAGAGATACAGCCTATTCAAGAAACAGTGAAGTTCCTTGGGACGGAAGTGAAATGGAAGGTTCTGATCACTAGAAATCTAGTGAGTAAAGCTGTAAAAGCAGGATGAGAAGGTCATACAGCCCTTGGTTTATTTCCTAGCAAATTTGTTAGGTTCTTGTTAGACATGAAATGAGTTTCAAGCAGGGAAACAGCACAATCATGTCAGGGCTTTAATGCTCTAGAATCAGTATTGGGGGAGTGGAAGAAGGCAGAATTGGTTCAGAGGCCAGTGGCAAGAACACAGCAAGAGGAGATGAGGACTGGATAATCACAGGGCCTGCGGGGAAAGCAAGGGAAATTTCTGAGATAGAACTATTGGGATTTGGTATAAAAAACAAAGCTTAAGGGAAAGAAAATAAGTGTAGCTCTCATTTCCTGGACTGGGAGGGTGCTGGTGTCATTCATGCTGAAGAGGGAAACAACCAATCAAGAGAAAGAGACTGATTTGGATGAGCACCTGTGGGTTCCCATCATGGAGCATTTACCAAGTACTGAGCTGGTGACTGGAATGCAGTGTAACACAAATCAGACATGGACAAATACATGAATAATTCTGGAACTGCAACCAGAAGAAAGCACTAGAAAGAAAACCTGCTGGGTGCCATGAGAAGAAACAAATAAGGAGAGGAAGGAAGCAGCAAGGAGAAGTTGTTTCACTCACAGGTGACAGCATGTGCAGAAGCCTTGCCTAAAAGGAGGCAGGCGGCACAGGAAAGAAACATCGTGCAAATGCACTGAGTATGGCAAGGATGTGACCATATTAAGTATTTTGAACTTTTCTTCAAGAGCAATAAAGAATTTTAAGCAGGGAATCAATGAAATCTCCCCTTTAAAAAGATGATTGTGCCAAGCACCAGTGACTCATCCCTGTAATCCTAGCTACTCAGAAGATTATAGTCAAAGCCAGCTCAGGTAGGAAAGTCCATGAGACTTTTATCTCCAATTAAACATCAAAAAGCCATAAGTGAAGCTGAGGTGCTTTGAGTAGAAAAGCTCAGAGACAGTGTCCAGACCTTGAGTTCAAGTCCCAGGATTGGCATACACACACACACACACACACACACACACACACACACACACACACACACACTCACTCACTCACTCACTCACTCACTCACAAAGATCACTGGGGAATCTGTGTAGAGGGCAGCAAGCATGTAAGAGCTGCAGATGGCTGGGCTCTCAGTGTTAGTAGGAGCAGAGTCACGGCTACAGACACTTGCAGCGAGGTCCACTGATGGGCTCATGACATGACTCTCTCATGAATGAAAGTGGGTGCTATGAGTCACATACCTCCCAGGTCCTCAGCAGAAGCAAAGGAAAGGCTCAGGTAACCACTTGGGCAGATAGGTTAGACAGAGAAGCTCTTGAGATATCTAAGCAGGTAGATTTTCTAGGCAGTTAATTTATAAATCTGAAGTTCCAAAGAGAAACCAGGGCTGGAAATGTAAACTTGGAAGTTACTGGCATGTGCATGAGATTTAACATGATGTACTATGGAACAGTGCAGACGGAACAGAGGAGGCCAGAACAGAGAAAAGGAGACAGTCAAAGGAACTGGGAATAGGCTGAGTGGCAGAGGACACAGAAATGAAGTGGGAACCATGTGGCTTTGTGGAAAGTCAGGGAAGGGAACACAGTGACAGGGGAGAACAGTGAATCCATCCATTGCACTTAGCAAAGTGAGGTCACTGGTGAAGCGGGCAGAGTACTGGGGGCTCCGGTGGCAGTCAGAATCATGGCTCAGGGTGTTCTTTCCCAGCCACATTAGGACAACAAACATACTTTACACAGAGGAAAACTAGTCACAAATCCTTGTCCCCTGTTCTTCACAGCCCTCGTCTGTAGGGGGATGGCAGATCCCTGGCTTGCAGGTCTTCAAGCTGCCACTCCTGCCAGCCAGAAGCACTAAAACTAAGCATGGTTGAGAGCCCCACTGCAGAAGGCAAGCCTCCCCTTCATGGGACGTGAAAAAAATGTTCAACTGTACCTTTTTTCTTTGAGCAGGTGGAGGGGAAGTCCTTGTCTTCAACCTTTACTGAAGGCCTGTTACACTTCATCCTACAGAAGAAAGAACGGCGAGCTCCAGAGCATAATCGAGATGGCCCAGGGGTTATATCTGTTTTAACTGGAAGTCCAGCTGCAAATCAACACACAAAATGTGGTGAACTGAGAGCAGTGTTGTCTGTCAGACGGGGCTCTGACCATGAGCAAAGCCTCTTCTTTATGGTCTTCCTGTTCTATACCCGCGATGCCTGTCCCTAGTTTAGAGCTCAGACGATACCCTTGATTGGTGCTTTATTAATATGGAGATATTTGTGGATTATGTAGAAAATGCTATTGAACAAATAATTTAGGTGTTCTGGGGATCAAAGTAAATACACCAGAGCAACAAGAACTTACCAGTGAGAAAGGGAGATGGAAGGGCACTGAAATAAGACCAGAGTGATGTATGATTAGGGCCAAGCAGATGGCAAAGACAGCCTGTGCTTTCTAGGGAAGAACTTCACTTAGTACCTGATTTGGATGTTGGAGTAGAAGGCAAAGATTGGGATTGCCTTGAATTCACAACCTTGCTGGAGGCCAGAATCCCTAAGGTACTTTATCAACACAGATTCTTGGACCCCATTTGAGATTTGTGCTGTCTAATATGGCAGCCACTAGCTACATGCAGCAACCAAGCACATGGGATATGGGTTTTCTGAAATAAGATGGTTGTAAGTGTGATATCACACAGGCACTGCTGGCTCATGCCTATAGATCTCAGGAGGCTGAAATCTTAAAGGATCATGGTTTGAATCCAGCCTAGGCAGAAAAGTCCATGAGACTCCCATCTCCAACTAACTAGTAAAAAGCTAGGCCGGAAATATGGCTCAAGTGGTAGAGTGCCAGCCATGAGCAAGAAAGCTGTGCAAAAATGTGAAGTCTAAGTTCAAACCTTGGTACTGAGGGAGGACAAAAGAAAAACAGGAATGAATGAAGTTGCGCAGAATTTCAAAGATAGCACTAAAATAAAGACCTTTAAATTTTTATTAAATATCAACTAATAGTTTAGCTTTAAGTCAAATAAAAATATATTATTAATGTTGCATTTATTGTTACTTTTTAAAAACATGGCTACCAGGAATGTAAATTTATACATGTGGCTCATGTTTGCAGTTTACATTTTTGTGTGTCATTCTGGGACTCAAACTACACAAAGGCTTCATGTATGCTAGGCTAGCTAGAACTCTATCGTTGAGTTTCACCACCAGTCTCATTTGCATTTTATTTCTTTTATCTTTCTTTTTTTTTTTTTTTTGCCAGTCCTGGGGCTTGAATTCAGGGCCTGGGCACTGTCCCTGAGCCTCTCTGTACTCAAGGCTGGTGTGGCTGCAACCACCTGGGGCCAGGACCAGACAGGTCATAACAGGTGTAGTCATGCTGGCAATGGCTGCATCCTATGGTCCCTCATGGCACCTCCCACACACCTGCTTCTCATTTCACCACCTCTGTTAATAACTTCCCAAGAATGCCAATCAGAACCTGCCCACCCAGCTCAAAGCCCTTCACTAGATGCCCCTACCCTGCATACTTTGCTCCAAATGCACCAAGTAGGCCACGAGGCTCCACAAATCATTTCCTCTGCTTTTTTTCCTCCCTTCACTACCTGACAAATGTTAATTCATCTTTTCAAACCCACCTCTGCTGTCACTGACTGTGAAGCCTGTCCCCGCGCCCACGTGAGAATTACTCATCCCTCTCCATGCCCGGTGCTATTTTCATGGCTGCACCTCAGAAGCAGCTATCTGGGTGCTATCTGGGTCCCTGTCTCCTAACCTCTTCAAAGGCAAGGACCAAACACCATTCATCCTCTTCTCCTTGGGACCCTAGAAAGATGCAATAGGCACCAGGGCCTACATCTGATTTTAGGAAGACGCAGAGCTCATTAGTGAAAAGGATGCTTTCGAGCACTGTTCTCGGATGGTATTCCTTCAGGGACTGAGAACTTAGAAGCAAGAAACTGGTTAGGCCATGACTGGCCTAGCCCAAGATTAATATAACACTGAACTACTGCTAGGTACAGAGAACTTCATGTAGTGTACTAAGATATTTAATCCTGGCAACAAGTCAAAGCAATGGGTGCCATTCTGCCTGTGAAAACTCTGAGGCACAGAAAGGGTAAATAGATTGCTTGACACCCTCAAAAGTGAGTAATGGACTCAGGATGTATGTGCCTACCAGTTGGGGGCATGAGAGAAGACAGCTTCCTGATGGCCTGGCACAGGAGGCACAGGACCAGGTGTGGGAGTAGGGGTGAGGGGATGAGAATGTGTGTGGTGATTCCACTGCTGTGGAAAGGAAGCCAAGACGGGACCAAGCTAAACTAGGAGGAGCTAAACAGCCATTTTGGCCAAGCTTAGGAGAAAGAGACACTTGGGCCAATCCTGTTTATGTTTGAAATGTTCTTTCCTTTTTCTTCTGAGATGCATGGTTGCAACTCAAAGAGATATGATGCCTGTACAGTCAGGAGGAAGGTACAACTTGGGAAGTTCTTGCTTCTGGAAAATATTAAAAGACTAGAAATCAAAAAGAATCAAATCCAAGTGGTTCTTTCTTCCATTAAACTTGGACATTTGAGTATTCTTCTTCTTTATGTAGCCTACAATGAAAACAAGCCCAAAGGGACATAGATAATTCCATTTAGCCACAGACAGCAGCTGTGGGAAGAGGGAAGCTGAGGCCAGGATGCACACCCTCTCTGTACTTGCTGGTGCCCCACGGGGCAATGGGGATGGACTGCTGAGCAAACACCAGCCTTCCCCTCCACTCACTTTTTGCATCTATGAGCCTCTCCCTTGGTGCGGTGTCAGAGGAAGAGAGCTGCTCCTTCACTTTGGCGATATCTTTAGGATGCAGGTAGTCAAACAGACTCTGGCCAATCAGATCATTCTGTGGGGATGAAATGTTAAAAATGACAAGTTACCTATAGGTGGAATACAAATTAGGCAACAAGTGCTCACAGGCTATGCATCTTTTGCCATTATTTTGTATTTTTAGGCATGAGTATTTCAAATCCTTCCTATGTGAACCTGTGCACGTGTCCCGGCTCTTTGCCTAGACAGATACAGTAAAGGAGGCTTCAGGAAGATTTTGATAACCAATGAGAGAGAAACAGTTCATGTACCTCTAGGGCAAGAATATTTTGGCTGGATGTATTCTTTTTAACTTACTTCTGCCTCTACAAGATCCCTGGTAAGGCCTAAGAAGGAGGAACGTAGGATGTGGGATGTTTCCAGCTCTGCCATTAAGCCTTTCTCTTCTTCATAGGTGTGTTTATGTGTTTATCTATTGTTTCAAGACAGAGTGTCATTTGATAGTCTAGTCTTATCTTAAACTTGATGTGTTATGGCCTCAGAACTTGTCATCTTCAACCTCTAGAATTCTAGAATTATAGGCATACATCAGCCTGCCCATCTAAGCCTCTCTTGAGTTATGATGCCTTAGTTCCCTTATCTATACATAAAGGTAAAACTTGCTCCATAGCGAAACACTTTGGTAAAACTAAATTTGCATTCTAATTGATATAATTTTAATTCAGTCCTTCTGCCTACCAGGCTTCCATGCAAATATTAGTATGTAAAAGAGAAAATGAATGAAAAATTCTGAGGGCATAATTGGGGAAAAGCCTAGTTCTAGAAACTTTGTTACTCTTATTTTATCATAAAAAGTATGGCTGATAACATTTACAGGAAGCTGAGGCTCAGCAAAGCTTCATATCAATTTATCCTCTAGTACTGAGTTACCATTCTCCTTCATCAGGTCACCTCATTCTCCAACCACAATCCATAGTTATGGGATACTTATTTTACATTTAAAAAACTATAAAACTTTTGATAAGATTAGAGTTAGGGATGGGTACCAATAGATCATGCCTGTAATCCTAGCTACTCAAGAAGCTGAGGCCTGAGGATTGAAGTTTGAAGCCAGCCTAGTCAGGAAAGTTCAGGAGACTCTTATCTCCAATTAGCCAACAAAAATCCAGATGTGAAAGTATGTCTCAAGAGGTAGAGTGACATCCTTGAGTAAAAAAAGCTAAGGAATAGCACCCAGGCCCTGAGTTCAAACACTGGTACTAGCACATGAGTGTGCCCATGCGTGCACACCCACACATCACTCACACAAAAAATTAAAGTCAGATATTTCAGTCAGATATTTCACTGAGGAAATAAAGCATTAAAAGGTTTCTTTTCCTACATTTAAAAGTTCTCTGTTAAGAAATTAAAGACTTTGTAAAAGGATTTCATGTGTGCATTATATAATTGTCCTGAAACATGGAGTTTTGACTGCCATTAGCTGCCCCCCAACCAACAGGAACTTGAACAATACCTGGCTATAGTTGAGGATCTTGAAGACGGACTCTGAGACAAAGAGTATCTTCCCTCGATCACATCCTACGACAAACAAAAATCCATCTGCTGCCTAATCAGGAGAAATGGACAATCAATTTATCATACTTCAGGATAGATGATTTGTATAGCAGCAAATCAAAGATTTACAAGTCTCCAAAGCACAGGCACATTCCTGAATTTCACTGGTATCCTAAGAACAGGATGCTTAAAACAAATGCTTCCAGAGAATAAGATTCTCCCCATATAGCTCTATATATCAAAGTCCAATTAAACTAAGTTTTAGTTTAAATTTGGCTTAAGAACTTTCTTTTGATTGTGTGATGATGCCTAGAAATCAATTCACTGCTCTAGTTCTAAGAACTCTGTGAAGAATAATAGAATCCTAGACTGGCAACATCCTGTAAAATCCCTATCTCAGCCACCATCTGCCTATAATTTGAACAGCTTTACTTGTTTTTGATTTTGTGGTCCCAGGCTCAAGCTCAGGGCTTTGCACTTGCTAGGTAGGTACTCTACTACTTGAACTATGCCACCAGCCCTTGATCAGGTTTAAAGAGAGCTTGGCAGAATGTTTTCTGGAGTGGTGAGTGATGTTTTGTGTTCACTGTTTTGCTGGAAGGCATGAAAATGATCAGTAGGGTGACTTTAACCCTTATTCCAACATGATTCAGTGACAGATCAGGACCTACTGCTATCAACAGTGTTACTCCAGCCAGGGCTAGCCCATTTGCATTCAAGACAGTCAAGAAAAGAAAAGCCAAATTTTCCCATGAAATTCTTCTTATCCTTTCACAAGTGAAAAATCTAAAGTGCTAACAAAGACAGGCATAGGAATAAGACATTTGTTAGAAAGAATGAAGGAGGCAGATGCCCAAGTTACAATGCCTGAGAGCTCAGGCTGTTTTGACTACTTAGCTCCTGGTGAGAGCGTGGGTGAAATCTTCTTCTGATGGGGACAGCACGTCACATTCTAGCATGCACTTGCTCTAATGACCCCACTACCCTGATTCTAATGCACAGCAGGTCCATCAGTATCTTGTTCATGAGTTTTCAAGCTGTTCTTTGGGAAAAAAAAAACTTAGACAAATTTTGTTTCCTTTTCCACACAAGGGCCTTGGGATGAAGTTTAATTCAAATAATTGATAAATGTATTCATATACCAGAAAATTAAGAAAAAATTGTATGTTGCACCCGGGCTGGAATAGAAGTGAGTGAGGGCAGACAGAGTCACTAACTCGTACCATAAGAACCTAGCAGGCCAGCCAGCTAGAGAAAGGCTGAGGGATCTAGTCCTAAGTCAAGTGCCTAAGCTGTCCCAGGGCAAGAAATGACGACGGGGGTGGGGTGGACAATTTTCCAAGCACCATCTGCTGAAATCCTCATTCCGTCAAAAGAAAAAGTAGGATATTAATAACTTCCTCATTTGCCTTGCAGACAATCTTATCTAAAAGAAATGTTTTCAGGCTGTTCACTAATGTGGCTATGCAGTACCAACGATGCCTGGGAAGGTGACTGTGACATCTTACAGAAAATGCCGGGCAGAAGTAGATCTAAGACCAGGGCAAAGGCAGGGTGATTTCATCTCACCGCAAAGGTCATGGATGGATTCAGTCTACATTGCCATTCTGCTGCACTCTGGCAAACAAGCCACCAGGTGAGATGCTGGGGCTAAGGGGACAGCTGAGGAGCAAGAACACTACTAGCATAAGGCCCACAGGACAGCCTGGGAAGATGCTCTGGTAGGATTGAAATAGTATTCACTGATCCTCCACTAGATATCTGGAATGCACTTAAGGCATGGGTGAGAAGTGGAGGCCAGGCCCTGCACCTAACTGTCTAAAAGCTGTGAGTGCAGCCTGCCTTCTGTTCATGCAAATTGCTGGCAACTGAACACCTGGAAGTTGGACAGTATTTTCCAGGCCCTGACATGTGTCAGAGAAGTGAGACAAGCTTTAGCAAGGAAGACAAATCAGCAGGAGCTCTCTCTGAAACAGAGGAGCAGAAAAGCCCATCCATGAAGTGTTGAACAGAAGTATTAAAATCCTTGTTCCAGACCCAAATATATGTAGGTATATGATAGGAAATCATTTTAAAAGAACCCACAAGACAATTATTAAATGGGATATTGCAAAAGGAGTATGTATGTGGGTACATATGTATATATACATATATAGACATACACATAACATACATAACATATGCACATACATACATACATATATACATAAAGCTCATGGCTGTATTCCTAGCTTCTCAGGAGGCTAAGATCTGAGGATCATGGTTTGAAGTCATAGGAAAGTCCTTGAGAATCTTATCTCCAATAAACTATCCTTGCAAAGCTGGAAATGGTGCTATGGCTCAAGTGGTAGATTGCTAGCCTTGAGCAAAAAGCAACATAGGAACAGTACTCAGGCCCTGAGTTCAAGCCCTAGGACCAGCACCAAAAAACAATCAAGATTAGCAGCATAATTTGTGGGTAAGGCATAAATGGCATAAAATGAAAATGCAGGCCCCTTGTTCAAAAACTGTTTTCAAGGGACAGGTTTGTGACACATGCTTGTAATGGCAGTTACTCAAGAGGAAGCAATTGGGAGAAATACCCTTTGAGGCCAGCTGAAACAAAAAGTTACCAAAACCCCATCACTTTAAAAAAAAAGAAAGAAAGAAAGAAAAAGATGGGCATGGTGGTTCACATCAGTAATACCAGCTACATAAGCAGTGTAAATAAGTGGACCGAGTGTAGGTTGCCCATGCCCCACCCTCCCATCGTAAAAACAAACCTGCAAGACCCCATCTAAAAATAAAAATACTTGCCTAGCAAGTGCAAACCCTGGTACTGTTATAATAATAATAATAATGTTTTTCTGGATAGGACAGCAAAATTGGGAGCCCTGGATGACTGCACCTTGGCATGTTCATAAAGCCAGCCCTGGAGGCAGACGCTTACATTAACTTTATGAGTCCCCTGACAACGAGGATGGATGTACAGAAGGCCTGAAGTGGCGGGGCAGAGTAGGAAGTCTGGATAACCATGTCTGCGAGCAGTAACAGTGCCATGCATCCACTAAGTATGTAATAATGCTTGTGGATCTGGTGACTAAATAAGAACTGAAAGCACACAAGATGCCCATCAGACACGTAAAGCACCTAGAGATTCAGAGGATTGTGTGTAGCAAGCTGACAATGGAACCATCCAACAAGATGATTTTTCACAGAGTTCAAAAAGAAGTCCTACCTTAAGTTCAGAAACACACTTGCATCTGTAAATTATGTAAAAACCCTGACCTACCAATGTTTTGTGTACCAGAAAGCTGGGGAGGAGTAATACTACAGCTGTCCCAAATATGGCACTAATAAAGTAGTTTCTAAGGTTCCATTCAACCTCAGAACACTTGACCAGTGGTCAAGTGCTGAATTGGGTTGTGCAACTCACTCATGGAGGACAATCTAGCAAATGGATGTGGTTTTGGAAACTGTGTGTGGTAAATACTTCTGAGGGGCCAGTTCTTATCCTCATTTCCCACCTCCTTTCTCTCTTGTCGCCTCTACAGTGGAGGCTGGAAAATCTGTATACTTGCTTCTATATCCTGCCCTGTAGCTAAAGTGAGACCAGGTAGCATATTTCCCAATAAACTAAAAGGTGTTGGGCTTCCAGGAAGGAGTCTCTTTTCCTGATAAAAGGAAAAATCCTCTGGGTAAAGCCCCTAGTCTGTCTAACTATTCACACCTGGCCTAGTCATTTGTTATGTGAAGGAAATCAGCAATCATTCAAGCTTGGCAAGGCTGTATGAGAAGGCAGAAAGAACCCGACCCTCTAATGTCCATAGCCATCCTAGTGATCCCATCCAATCCTCCCTGAACCAGTTGTCCTTGAGAAGGGAAAGCCTATGGAGTCATCAGGTTTTCTGTTCCCTGAAGCTAAAGCCTTTCTACAACATATGGTGAGCAGATGGAGAGAATACTAGGGCAAGCAGACAGGCCAGGCTTACAGAGTGCCTAAAGCTAGGCTGAGCAAAAGATGGACAGTGATGATGCTGAGACCCAGCAGGACTACCTCTATCTGGAAGCATTGCAAACTTCTACAGAAAGGACAGGACTTCCATGCTGTAGAAGCTGGGCAGGGAAGGTCAGGCCTAGCTGTGTCAGAAGAGGAGGCAAGTACTCTTCCTTCATGTTAGGTTTTTTTCTGTTTATAAAATACAAGATGTTCATGATATTATAGGTCTATAAAACCTCAGGAACTGTTCAATCTAGTTTGTTGCCCTTCAGTTTCTATTAATCTCCTTCTGTCCAGTAGCACACCTCAGAACCTTGTGCAGAGCTAATTCTGCCTGAGAGTCCTTCACAAGCTCTTAGGAACCTGGTTGAGAGGTAATTCTCAATCATCTCTGTAGAAACTTAACAAGGCAAACAGAGCACTAACGTCAAGTAAGCAAAAGCATGCACATCTGCTATGCATTTTCCTCTTTGGCAATTCTGTGGTTTGGCTGGGTCTGGGTGTAAAGATTTAGGTACATTTTTTTGTGCCAGTGGTTAAAGTCAAGAGAAGCGAAAGTCTCAAACATTGTCATATTCAGAAGTTTCTAAATTCTTCATGTAGGAATATAATTCCTAACAAAGTCTTGCCTTTGGTAGCCTAAGATCAAGTAGCTTAGACCTTCCATTTTTGCCTAAATAGAATTAGAAGAGAAAGACAGGTGCCAGTGGCTTGTGACTATAATCTTAGCTACTCAGGAGGTTGAGATCTGAGGATCGTGGTTCAAAGTCAGTCCAGGCAGGAAAGTCCATGAGACTCTTATCTCCAAAAACTACTCAGAAAAAGCTGGGAATAGTGTCATGGCTCAAATGGTAGAGCACTAGCCTTGAGTACAAAGAAGCTTAAGGATAGTGCCCAGGCCCTGAGTTTGAGCCTCAGGACCAGCCCCAAAAAAACTTAGAAAAAAGGTGACAGATTTTAGTGGAAGGAATGTTAAGTACCTGATAATTCTTACTCTGAAATGTACTTAAAAATCAGTGTTGTGGGCAGAGGGTGTGGCTCAAGTAGAAGTCCTGCTTAACAAGTGCAAAACCCTTCTATCAAACACTAGCACTGGGGGGGTGGGGGGAAAACATCTCTACTGGTAAAATAATGCCATAATTGCAACATACCCTGAGAATGAGGTGTTTCAGTTCATCATCTGACAGAAAAGTTGGTTTGTAGTTTGCTTCTGTATATGGATTGGTGGCACCTTGGGGGGCAGGAGGGGGTGGAAGCAAAGAGAGAGTTGGAAGACTTTATATTCAGATATCACCTCATTCTACTTAGCTGTCTCTCATCTTCTAGATAAGGCCTAGACCTCACCACCCAGGGTTTCCCTTTTATCCTCTTTTTATTCACTAGGATAGAACTAGCTCTGGGTTCAGAATCCTGTCACTCCAAAGAGAATGCCACTGAAAAGAGAACACTGTTCCCCACAGGAGACTTAACAAGTTTGCCTTTCTTATAATAGAGAAAACCAAGAGATAATAGAAGTTAAAAAATCTGCTTCTAAGAGAAAAGGCAGATCTAGAGGCAAACTGGTGGAAGTTCCTGAACAGGTTTCTCCCTCCCAAGGTCTACATGAAGTAGACTGTCAAACAGTCCATCACAGCATTACTCTAAAAGTTCTTGGAAAACTATCTAGTTACCAGGTCCTGAATGATAGAGTGCAGAGGCACTGTACATGTGCTCCCCTTCAGCAAGGTGAGCTAATGAGCCTGGAAGCCTGGAGAAATGCATTACCCAGGCCACAAAGCTCTCGTTCCCAGGACTGAAGGGGACAAGACTTGTGTTTAAAAGTATTGCAGCCGAGTGCGGGTGGTTCATTCCTGTAATCCTAGCTCCTCAGGAGGCTAAGATGTGAGGACTGAGGTTCAAAGCCAGGTCAGGCTCTTATATCAAATTAACCAGTAAAAAGCTATAACTTGGTTGTATGTGGTAGAGCACAGCTGTGAGAAAATATAAAAGCCAAGTGAGAGCTTGAAGGCCCTGAGTTCAAGACCCAGTTCTGGCACACACACACACACACACACACACACACACACACACACACACACACACACACACGCACACACGCACACACGCACACACACAAGGACTGCACTGCAACCTGACATTTTTCAGAACAATATCTGAGAAAAATGTCAGCAGCAGTGGATGCCTTGGGAGCTACAGAACAGTAAACAGAGTGGTGAAGGAATAAGATGACTCACGTCTGTAACAATTCAAAGCACCCGGGGAAGGAGGGAAACAGAATGTTTGTGATTTTTTTTTCTTTCTCCATAGCCGTGCTTTTTATTCTACTTTGTAATTTTCCAGTGTTTTGTTTCCAGTGTTTTGTTTCTTATATGTAATTTCCCTTTGCAAAATTAATGCATGCTAATAAAAAAGAAATTCCTTTACCATTGGCTACAACATTTACATTTTTGAATAATGAACAAAATCAGAACAAAACCAACTACTTCTTATTTCTAGTGGCCTTACACAGATACCAAGATGTGACCTTGACCACACAGGACTGATGAAATTGAGTGCTCACTATCGCCTATATCCAATAATCCAAGACTAACTCTGGAAAATTACAGCAACAGGATTCACCAAAATGCCAGATATATTTCAGATTTCTCCCGAGGTTTGATGAAGTCACTTCCAGTTTTCTGCTTCTTTTTCTCACTCTCCCCACACTCAGCAAAGAAGAAAAATACTGCCTCCCTCACAGAGTCAATCTAGTTCGGGAAAATTCCAGCAAGATGAAAATATCATCAAGTGTTCATTCCTGACAATAAAACACTGCAAGAACTATCTATCAACCAGTGACTCACTTGTCAAAGGAATTTTTCTCTTTAAGAACTGAAGCTGCTTGTCTGTGTCACGGTTTGAGCCTCCATTTCTGGTTTTTCTCACTGTAAAGTGGGATTCTCCCCCCAACACACACACACACACACACACACACACACACACACACACACACACACACACACACACACACACGCAAGATGGGACTTAGGTAGTGTCCTCCCTGATCTGCAGGGAGTTTGATACCTTCACACTTCAGTGTATGCAAGGTATGCAAAACTCTCAGCTCTTGTGCTCTGGGATGCAGGAGTGCAAATCTGTATCTCAGTCCCCACAGCAAATCAGTTGCTGAAAAGTACTAGCATGTTACACAGGGCTACATACTTGCAGGTAGTCATCATTTCCCTCAGGATTCACAGCTAGCCTAGGCAAAGCTGGTAACATTTGTGGGAATGATCAGAGAGGACCACCAGGCAGCAGTGGCTCATGCCTGTAATCCTAGCTACTCAGGAGGCTGAGAGCTGAGAAGCACGGTTCAATGCCAGCCTGGGCAAAAAAGTCTGTGAAACTCGTATCTCCAATTAATTACTAAAAAGCTGGAGGTGGAGCTGTGGTTCAAGCAGTAGAGTGCTAGTTGTGAGTGAGCAAAAAAGCTCAGAAACAATGCCCAGGCCCTGATTTTCAAGCCCAGGGCCATTACAAAAATTAATTAATTAGTTAATTAATTAATTAACATAAAAGACCTTAAAGCCCAGGGTCTCACCTCTTAATGTTTTCATGTGTTGAACAGCCATCCTCAACACAGTCAGTTTATCTAATTTCCTGGACATTGCATTGCACGTTGGTACCAGAGAAGCCAACTCATCAATAAAACTGTTCATCTTATCCCGACGCCGCTTCTCAATCTGACTGTGAGCTTCTCTGAACGATATGAAAAATGACTTTTATGAAGTGTAAGCAAATATCAAGTAAAAAAATGACAAAAATAAACAGTGAGTTGTAACTGTGTCCAATATTCATCTGACAGGACAAAGATAGAATCTGTAGATTTTTCTACTAAAGCCACTCCCCTAAAATGGTCACAATACCACATTGGAATTAGTTGTTTGTAGTTATAGCATCCTTTGTGTTAAGAAAGAATTTTATGAAAACTGACTTTCCAGCTGGGCACCTGTCCTACTAGCTACTCGGAAAGATGGAATCTGAGGATCATGGTTCGAAGCCAGTCTGGGCAGGAAAGTCTGTAAGACCCTTATCTCCTCTACACTACCAAAAATAAAAAACAAAAAGCGAGAATTGGAGCTATGGCTTGAGCCAAAGGAGCTCAGAAATAGTGCCCAGGCCCTGAGTTTAAGCCTGGGACTCACACAAATAAATAAATAAACAAATAAATAAATGCATATCGCCTTTCCACAATAAACTGAATTGTTCATTTTTCTTCATTGCTTTTCTTCCCAGCCTCTACAAAACTGGATCTTGAGATGAGGGTGAAAGAAGAGAGAAGAGAGGTAGAGGTTTCATGTAGCCAAGCATCCAGCGCAGCCACAGTGAATACCCCACTCCCTTTGAGGTCTCTGAGAAGCTCACCATGTGTCTTGAGGAAGGCAACACTTCTTTCTGGCTGGAAATGCACTATCAGAAGTGTTGGGTATTAACCTTACTTGTGACCATCCTACTAAGAAGGAATATTAACAATGGAGACACAGCTATGGAGCTCTGGAACCTTTTCCAAAGCTCACATGCAAAGTCTCAGGTCAGCCAGTTCTGAAGCTCACCGGTACTCTCTGCCATGTCAGAGCCTCAGATGTCCCTGGTACTAATGGCAGGGAGGCTGAGGACCCAATGGGCAGAGTCAGCAAGTATGGCTAAGGCAGGAAGGACCAGGTAAGAGGATCTCCTCAAAGAAGCAGGTATGCCCAGGTCTGGCCTTCAGAGGCCATTTGCTATATGGTAAGAGCCCCTGTTAGGCAAGGCACAGAGCATGAATGGAATCGCTGAGCTATGTCATCTGTGGAAGGACCTCTGCTAAAGAGTCAAGAAAGCCTACAGCCCTCACTGATTTTCTGCTACCTCCAAAGTCCCTTTTGGGTTAAATATGCTCAAATAGCAATAAATGAAGACCATTGGTGGGAGCAACAGACAGAAGTCTGCATCAGGCCCAGACCTACTATCTCCTTTCCTGTTTCCTGAGGAAAAGATCTGACATATAGGGACCAAACACATGGAGATTTCTCCACTGCCCTCAAAAGAATCATCAAGGGTTTTAGAGGGGCCAAGCTTACCTTGCATTTTTTATCCTTCCTTGGTGTTCTGTGTATTCTAACCTAGGGAGGAAAATAGCAAAAGATAAAAATGCAATCCCCTGGAGATGATTGGCAGTTACACACTTTTGGTTTTTGTCCTACCTAATCCCTGTCACCTCTCCACAGACATAAGGGTCTTAGGAACTGAGGAAGGAAGGACACTCTTGAGCTCATAGGCTCATGGCCTCCTTGCTTATCTCAAATCGAGACATGGGGAGATCATACTCTAAGTGACAGAATGTATAATCGTGCAAAGAAAATAGTTATAAGGACACTGAAGTTCAAATGACTAGGTTCATGGTACCTGCCATGAGGGTCATCTTTGTCTGTGTCCATGCTTTCTCTGCAAAAACAAGAGAACGTGACTGCATGTTAATAAAGACATACAGCAGAGCTTCTTATTGTAACACAGAAGGCTCCCATTTATCCAGAAACCAAACAACTAGAGGGCCCAAGTAACCATAGTAGAGATTAATGATGGAGAATAGTAAAACAAACAAAAACAATTAGGTCAAGCCTACTATAAAAACCTGGACTGGCTTTGCACATTTAGTGAAATTTATAAGCAGTTTCGATTACAGTTTGCATCTCAAGTACATTATGCCATATTCTGATTGCATGAAAATTGGTAATACTGTTTATAGAACCTCTTAGTTAACCACAGTATCCAAGCATCGTTCCTTATTCTGGATAAATGGAGCTTATTCCATTTGCAAGACGTTACAAGCATGGAAGCTATGAGTGCATGTATCTAGTGGGTGAGGGTTGAGGAGGGCTAATTAAAGCACCAACAAAGGACAGAGAAGAGCCCCAGGCAGCGTTTCCAAGGCACTGCCACCAAATGCTCTGCTTCTCAGAGAGGTGGGAGATGCTGTGCTCAAGGAATTGGGATAAAGGGGAGTATGAGGCTGAGGGCCACAGAGAGTCCTGAGGCCACAGCAGAGATCTACTTCCCTTTCACAGACTCTAGAAATTCAAGTTTCATGAAGTCAATACAAAGCAACTGAAATTCCCAGAGTAAAAGGTTCCAAACTCTCCTTGGGGTCAGCTCACACTCTTCTCCAACCCATATTAATCAGCAGGGCACTAACTGCAGCTGCGCTTCCCTTTGTTCCCCTTTATCCTACAAGAAAGGAGGACTTGGCCCTCAGATGATACACACAGTTCCCAGGGGTGTAGGATCACATCAAGGGCCCTCTAAGAACAGTGGCCCTCACCAAGACATCCTGGGGTCCTTATAGGCTTTTTCTCCAGCTAATCCCAGGGCTGAGGGGAGATCATACAGCTACCTGGGCAAATGCCTCCCCCACTTCAGCTGGAACTGTGTCTGCTACTGAGGTCAAGCTGATTCCCTCAGGTAAGGAGAAACTCATGGCTAATCAAATCTCTACAAATTATAAAAGGTTCGCAAACAGGGGAAATGTGAAGGGCATTATGTGATGACAAGGTTGGAAACCACAGTAATAGATAACAGAAGTCTTAGAACACATCAGTGGCTCTGGCAGCATTTGCCTAAGAAAAAGGGCTCATGAGAAAAAAACGTTCTGGTCTCTGTTGAGGAGTTTGTGCTACAGAAGAAACCCCTTGGTCCTCACACCCACTCTCCATCCCCTGGGTATTGGCTCTCTCAATTATCTGGGATAACTTACATATTAATCATAGCATCTCCTACTGGGCATCTGACCTCCAGCCATTGTGCTCCCCAAATTCGACCTGTGAACTTCAGCAGAAAGGACATCTGCTGTAGGGGGGATACCTCCTTGGAGATTTTCCCTCATTAAACAAAAGAAAACCTCTTAAATGGACATTTGGGTACGATCCCACACAGTTGCCTCAGCAAAACAAGTGTGCCTTGGAATGTTCTACACTGCCTTCCTCCCTAGGAGATACGCAGAGGCTGAAGAGCGGAGGGTGAGTGGGAAAATTTACTTACTCAAAAGAAAAGTCATCAAGTCTAAAAAGAAACAGAAATACTATTTAACATAACAGGTACATACTGCTTTACATAATGTTTAAGGACAATGTCAGGATTCCTATGCTGTTTGCTGAGAGCCCCTCCATTTACCCATTCCACACATATTAATAAGTACTGACCCTTGTGAACTCCTCAGAGAGGCCTCAAGTGAGCTCTTAAAGCAATCCCTAAGATTACATCCACAGACTCAGTCCTCCTGCTCAGAGGAGGAAGGGGGCAATAGGAAGAACTTGGCTGTAAGACTATTCTTTCTTCCCTGACATGGAATCATCTGGGTTCAGAAGGGGACTTAAAGGCCTGAGCAATGCTGCAGGCTCCTTTTCTTGCTTGCAATCCAGGGACAGATAAAATCAACCCCAAATGTGCAGCACCTACAATGGGACCTGTGCCTCCCAGCCCTTCTTCCAGAAGACAGTGACTGGCTCTGGGTGCTCCATGCCCAGCCACTGAGTTCAATGCCAGGCAGACAAGCTGGAAAATCTTACTGGTAGTCGGTGGCACTGCCTTTCCGCTTGCGATTGCAATCCACACTGCTGGTGCCCAGAGAACTGGAGAGCAGGTCGGCAGAGCCCGGGGACATAAAGTCACTGATCGTTGAAGAAATGTCCATTCTCTGGTCCGCCATTGGAAGTTCTGAAAGGTTACAAGGGGGAATTTGTTTCAGTGTGCTCTTACACAGTGATAATGAGTCTGAGTGATACTGAGGAACACAGGGGCTTGTTTCCAGCACTAACATTTTTCACATGGCCATCCTGGAAAAGGCACATGGCTGAATGGGGAGAGCATCATTCTTGGCTTTTACGTTTTTAGAGGGAAAGGATGCAACATGGCAAATTAGAGGTATTCATCATTTTGACACAGGGAATAAGAAAAGTCATATTAACCCAGGAGAGACTATATTCTGAAGAGAGAGAGGAGTATCAGGAATCACAGGAGAGGTTCAGGACAGAAGAAAAGCACAAAGAAACAAAGTCAACAGAGAAACTAGATGGACCATTGTGATAGACCGGCAATTCTAGCTGCTTATATATCATCCATAAACCTTAATCTCAGGACAAGAATTTGGTGAGTCCTTGAGCTCATATGGAAGGTTAGCCCCAGTGAAGAAAATATTTTGTCACACTCTGCTTGTCTCTGAGAGCTATAGCAAGATGCCATGTTGAGAGGGGAAGCTGTTGAGACTGAGATACTCTGGAGGAGCAAAAGTAAGGGACAGCAAGGCTCAGGAGGTGTTGGGACACATTGCAACAGGGTCTGAGTGGAAGAAGGCCAAAAGAGATGTTAGTAGAAAAGAAGCAAGTCTAATGTGGTCATGCAGAGAAATTCAAGCAATGGGGAAATCCACTAGCATGACCATCAAAATAGCACCAGACTTCTCAACAAAACTTTAAAATGAGCAGAGCACGAAATAAGGAATTTCAAGTTGTGAAAAGAATACCTGCCAACCTAGATGGTTATACTGGACAAAGCTATTCTTCATAATTGATGAGGAAATAAAAACCTTCCATGAAAAACAAAAACTAAAGCAATTTACAGTCACTATACCAGTGCTACAAAAGATCCTTAACAAATCCTCCAAGCAACACAAATCAATATAAAGGGGATCAATGTAAAATATGCGATACATACACAAATATGCAAAGAATGAAACAAAAATTTGATTCCTCAAAAAGCTAAATAAATAGGCAAACCCTTAGGCAAATTAATCTAAAGAAAGAGGGAGAAAGAATCAAGTAAATAAAGTTAGGAATGCGAAAGGGGAATCTCTCTCTCTCTCTCTCTCTCTCTCTCTCTCTCTCTCTCTCTCTCTCTCTCTCTCTCTCACACACACACACACACACACACACACACAAATGAAATCCAGAGGATCATTAAGATATATTTCCTAAAAGTCATATGGCAACACCTGATCAATCAATCAATCCTGAGCAAAAAGAGAATGTTGGGTATATATCGCATTATCTGGCTTCAAATTACACTACAGAGCCATGGTAACAAAAAAAGCAAGAAGCTGGCATAAAAACAGATACTTAAACCAATGGAATGGTACAGAAGATCTAGTCTTAAGCCCACACAGTCACAGCTACAGATATAGCCAATTAATTTTCAACAAAGGAGCCAAAAACATATGTTGGGAAAAATAGAATCTGTTCAACAAATGGTGTTTGGAAAACTGGGTATCCACATGTAAAAGACTGAAACTAGACCTTTATCTCTCACTCTGTATGAAAATTAATTGAAATGGATCAAAGATCTAAATATAAGACATGAAACTTTGAAAGTATTAGAGGAAAACAGGAAAAAAAATCCTTAAAGATATAGGTACATGTGTATCACCTTTCTTCAGTTTATAAGAAATCCTTATCTACTGTTGGTAGGAATGTAAATTAGTGCAACCACTGTGGAAAGCAGTATGGAGGTTCCCCCAAAAAGTAGAACCAGATCTACCATATGATCCTGCTATACACTCTGAGGTATATATCCAAAAGAATGTAAGAGACACCTGTACACCATGTTTTATAGCAGAACAATTTACAATAGCCAAACTATGGAATCAGGCTATGTGTCTTTCATCTGATGAATATATAAGAAATGTGTATATATTTGTCTATATTTATATATATTTGATTGTATGTATATTTATATACTTACATGTGTATATACACACAAGGAGTACTATGCGACCAAAAAGAAGAATGAAATTATGCTGTTTGAGGAAAAAATATATGGAATTGTAAATCATGTTAAATAAGCCAGAATGATAAAGACAACTATTTCATGTTCTCTATCTCATATGAGGAATCTAGACTTAAAAATACAAAAGAATGATACAGTGTAAAACTGGGAGACTCTTGTGCAGTAGAAAGAAATTAGTTGGAACAGAGAGAGTGGAAGGAGAGTGATTGCTGAGGTATGTATTATCAATGTATGTCATATGCATAAAAACAGATAATGAAACCCCATTCAAAATAGTTCAAAATGGGCTGGAGGTATGGCTCAAGTGCTGGAGCTCTTGTCTAGCAAATGCAAGATGTTGAGTTCAAACCCTAGTATCACCAACAAACTAAAATGTTTAAAAAACAGGAAAAGAGGCTACTAAAGAGTGAAAAATGGGGTGAATCTAATCACGTATATTGTATGTATAATAAAACACTTTTGTATAGTGATAAATATATGCTAAATCTAAAAAAAAAAGATTATAAGGTAACTTTATAGGTAATGTCACAAAAGCCCAGAGAAGTTGAGTGGTTTCTAGGTTCCATTGTGGTATGATGAAGAATTAAATTAATGACAGGCCCCAGTGGCTCACACCTGTTACCCTAGGAGCTCAGGATGCTGAGACCTAGAGGATCATGGCTTGAAGCCAGCCCTGAGCAGAAAAGTCTGAGAGTCTATCTCCAATTAACCTATAAAATGAAGGTTATGTAGAAGCATGGTTCGAGTGGTAGAGCAGGTTATATAGAAGCATGGCTCAAGTGGTAGGGCACCTGTATGAACAATCAAACTGAACAAGGGTGTATGGCTCTGAGTTCGAGCCCCAGGACTGGCAAAGTAAACCAGAACCAGGCTTCGAGGCAACCCAGCATTTCATAGGTTCTCAGACACTCCTCATTTTCTTTCTTTCTAACCAATAAACATTTGATTGTTGAAATGAATAAACATGATTTATGTGTTGTCTTTAAACTTTTACAGCCACCATCTCCTAGCATAATGATAAACAAATTTGTAGACATTTTAAGAATTCATATTTTACAAGCACAAAGTAAGCTAGCCCCAAAGAGAGGACAACAAATACCTTGCAAGGGACTCCAACTCCACACTCAGTTGAAGAGGATGTGCCCTGTGGGCAGCCAAGGGCTGTGAGCTCCAGGGGATATGCCTGGAGCTGTCACTCCCTCCCTCTGGGCCCAAATTCCCTCATCTGCAAAACAAGAGAGTGAGCATAAGAACTGTTTTCCACAATTCTGCCCTGTACCTCATTCAGGTGGGTACCAATGCCTCACCTTTACAAGCACTGTGGGAATGCACATCTTTATACATAGCGATCTGGGCATGAACTGTGATCTCTTAGAATACATGTCTAAAAGTAGGGCTGATGGACCAAAAAGGGACCCATGTTGTACATTTTAAAGCACCTTGAAATACATATGTCTGAATAGCACTAACAATGCCTATCTCCAAAGAGCTTCTGCCATTATATTGTGTTTAACTGAACTTATAAATTATTACTGATAGCACTTCCACATTTATTTCTCAAAAGCTGAGGATGATAGTCTAACATATGCAAGGTCCTGGGCTCAATCTCTAACACTACATATACATGCATGTGCACCCCCCCACACACACATACACACATGGAATTAGAAAATATAGGCACTTCTCTGAATTCTCTTGCATTTCTTATGTGCCCTGTCTATCACATGTCCTCCTACTGTGTGTCATTTTTGCCCCCAGACATGGCAGAAGAAAATGCAGTACTGCCAGCTGCCGTTCACTCCCCTGGCCACTTCCAGCATCTCCCTGGTTTTCACTCTTAACCAATACTTTGCTGCTGTTTATTTGGGGTGGGTGGGTGATTGAATCTAGGCATATACATGCTATAGAAATGGTCTATCAACCTCTAGGCTATACCCCTCAACCCTTAGTACCTTTGCTTCTGATTTAACTAGAAATAGAGGCCACCAACCATAACCGCCAGCCCATCTGGATGCTCCTGAGACATGCCACTCCCTAACTCCTGCTTAGACTTGACTTCTCTTGTCAACTCAAGATGTCATTCCAGAGTCCCCGCCCCTGCCCAATTCTGCCTCAACTCTTCTCCTCACACTACTGGATTAAGCCCATGGGAGAAAAAACATAAGTCATAAATTCCCATCTTAGGAAAAATGAACTTGTTGGAATACTATCTCCTCTGGTCCCATTTTTTGATGCCTTCCGTCCTTTGTCTTTTAAGAAAACCTAACTCAGGGTTTTGTTTCCATCATTAGTATATCACTCAGGCCCTACGCTAGGCCTCCTCTTATTTTTTCCCTATACACCTTATCCAAATCTTGTCTACAATATCTTTCTTTGTTTACGGGCTCTTCTCTCCATGATGGAGTAAACAACAGAACAATGAGGCAGTGGGGCAGTGGGGACAGTAGGGATTCTGATTCATTTGTTGCTTGGACTTACTGCCCAGAGTACTCCAGGTACAGAGCATGTGTTTAATCAGTAGACATATAAATAAATTTGCATGCTGGAAATATTCTTTGTTCATTATGGATGTTGTAAAGACTCTTTCCTTTAACTTTACAGTATTTTTAGGAAGTGTTAAAAGTGACAGGTTTTAAAAAATATTTTCTTCCCAAACACAGTACAAATGCTTCCCCTTTATACCAATATTTATTCAGCCAGTACTATGGCTTTAAGCTCAGAGCCGTACACTCTGTTACCAATTTTTCTGCTTATAGCTGGCCCTACAAGCTTCCCATCCACCCTTTTAGCTGGTTAATTGGAGATGGAGTCTTGTGGACTTTTCTCCTGAACTACTGTGATCCTCAGATTTCAATCTCCTGAATAGGTAGGAGTATAGGTATATGCCACTGGCACTGAGTATATTGTATTTTACTTATTTTTATTTTATTTTATTTTTTGCTGGTCCTGGGGCTTGAAATCTGGGCATGGGTGCTATCCTTGAGCTTTTTGTACTCAATGCTAGTGCTCTACCACTTGAGGCACAGTTCCACTTCTGGCTTTTTGGTAGTTTATTGAAGATAAGGGTTTCATGCACTTTTCATGGCTGGGTGACTTTGAACCATGATCCTCAATCTCAGTCTCCTGAGTAGCTAGGACTGCAGAAGTGAACTACTAGCACCTGGCTATAATTTTGTTTCTTATCTACTAATTTATTGCATTTGGATATTGGTATACTACCAAAGATTACCAATCTATTATTCCTTTCAATAGATACATTATTGTCTCAACACCATTTATTAGCCATATATCTTGCTACCAATAATTTCAAATAAAATTTCAATTGATTTCTTGTCTATGTGTAGTTTTTCTATTTTGTTTTCTTTATTTTTTTTTATGGTTTTAGGGCTTGAACGTAGGTCTGGGTGTTATCCCTGAGGTCTTTTTGCTCAAGGCTAGTGTTCTACCATTTGCAGCCACCGTTTTTGAGTGGTTAATTAGAGATAAGAGTCTCACAGAGACTTTTCTGCCCCAGCTGGGTTTGAATCGAATCCTCAGATCTTCGTCTCCTGAGTAGTTAGGATTATAGGCATAAGCCACCAGCAACTGGCCCTTCTGTTCCTCTTAACTGGTTAATTCTATTTTAGTACTACTCTGGTTTTTATACATGTGGTTTTAGAATTCATTTTAGCAAAACAAATTATTTTCCTCTTATTAGTCTTCATTTTCTCAGAAAATTCCTGGTTATTTTCTCTGATTTGTCCTTCTGGAAACATTTCATAATAACTCCTTGGGTGACTACTATTTAACAACAGTAGTTTGCTTTGGAGAAGCAAGACCAGGTTTGAGCAGAGACTGCTACCTTCCAGGTCATAGAAGCTTACACAGCCTTGATCCCCTGAGGCCATGGGCCATATGTGGGGGACCATCAAAACCATCCTTTGTTGTCGTTGTTGGTGGTGGTGGTGGTAGTGGTTGTGGGGTTTGAACTCTGGGCCTGGGCACTGTCCCTCAGCTCTTCAGCTCAAGGCTAGAACTCTGCCAGTTGAGCCACAGTGCCACTTCCGGTTTTCTGGTGGTTTATTGGAGATAAGAGTCTCAAGGACTTTCCTGCTGGGGCTGACTTTGAACCGTGATCCTCAGATCTCAGCTTCCTGACTAACTAGGATTACAGGCATGAGCCACCAGCACCTGGCAAAACCATCCATTTTTTAGCCACCAAACAACAGCAACCTACCAATATTCATCAAGAGCTAGGAGTAGAGGGACTTATTTATTACCTGAAGTTGTAGTTCTTAAACCTCAGATCCTTGCGTGAGAGAAGCAATGGACTGATGGATTTGTTGGTCACCTCAAGGCAATTTTCATGTTTTATAATTTCCTTCCAGGCAGTCAACTTCTTCTAAAAACCTACAGTGGGAGCCAACAGGGGGAGAAAAAAAACACACAAGTCACTGGGAGCAAATGAATCTGGAAAGCTCTTGTGAGCTAAAAGGGAATGGGGAGCTATGTCCTAACACCCAGCTTCAATTAGTCCTACTGGGAAGCCGTCACACCCACTGGCCTGAGCTACTGTTGGCCATCCTTCAGCCCCCTCTGTAACACCTAAGCTGAAAATACATGAATGAATCTTGCAGGAGGCATTTCTTAGAAGAATAATGTTTTCTAAGTATGAAAATGCATGGGTTCTTGTGTCTCCCTGCTCAACCTCAAGCCCAACACAGCCAGGACCCCGGTTCCAGATGTCTCCAGCACCAGCCCATGCCTTACTCACTCCAATGATGTTACTTAGGTAACACATGACCCAGGTCCCTTCTCCTTCCCCTATGTCCCTGAAACTTAAAGGAAGGTTCTACTACATTTCTAGAATCAGACTCCCCGTGAGATGTCTTTATTTGGATCCATTTTTCCTCCCAGAATCAAATTTACTTTACAAACGTTATACCATTAAATGCTATTGGAGGTTGTGGCACCGTCTGTGGATAAGAAAACCCACGAGGCATTTCTTACTTGCTTAGTAAGCAAAGTAAGGAAGCTGTGCCTCAGTGACATTTGACATTATCGGTGGACAACGCTTTGCTAAGATGATGTTAGATATAAAAACAATAACTAAAACAAACAATCACAATAGCTCTTTCTCTACTATTCCAAAAGGGATTTGTGCCCCCAAGAAATTGCAGGTGCCTAGGAGAGGAGCCCTGGCTGGCACCGCCACTAAAATAACACCACAGTGAGGAAACTCAGGTGCTCCTCTGAGCAGGGCAGGGAGAAGCTGAACACTAGCCCTTAAGAAACCCACCACTACAGGAAGACAGCCACACCCAAGACCTCAGCCCAGATGAGGCAGCTCTCTTCCCTGGCTCTGCTCCTGCAGAGTAGAAGGCCATGAGTAGAGAAAAGGAGGAGGAGCAGGGCAGGCTGTCTTCACGTTCCAAATACTAGCTACCCCTCCTGGTGGGAAGACTGTACTGCACCTTCATGTCAGACCTGGCCTTGAGACTCACCCTGCCCAACCAATGTGAGCAGCCACAACCTTCACACAGAACTCTTTGTACTGGTTCTCTGTTTGAATCTGAGACCAACCATTTCCTGGGGCAGAAGCTCCTCCTCTAGTAAAGATCCTGGACAAACAGTAACATCAGGAAGAAACGTACCTTTGATACTGTTGGCCACCAAGATGTTGAGGGTGCTTGCTATGGTGATGGCTATGGCTTGAATGTGCCCCCAAAGCTCATGGGTTAGAAACTTACTCTCTCTTGAAACAGTGTGGGGAGGTGAGGCCTAATGGACAATGATGAAGATATAAGGGTTTTTTCCTCATGAGTGGATTAATGTCATTATTGCTGGAGTGCGTTAGTTATCACAACAGGGCTATGCAGCCAGAAGCTAATGAATCACACTTATAATCCTGGCTACTAGGGAGGCTGAGATCTAAGGATCATGGTTCAAAGCCAGCTCACGCAGGAAAGTCTGTGTGACTCTTATCTCCAATTAATCACCAAAAAGCTGGAAATGGAGTGTGGTTCCAGAATGCCAGCCTTGAGCAAAAATCACTAAGAGACAATGTTCAGGCTCTGAGTTCAAGTCCCAGTCCCAGCACATGAAAACACAAGTGAGTTCGTCTCCTCTCAGACTTTCCTGCCCTTTGATTTCCAAGATGAGATGAACAACACAGTACAAAGTTCCTCACCACCAAATGCCAGAACCTTGATATTAAATTCCCAACCTCTCAATTGTAAGAAATAAATTTCTTTTAAAAAAATAACAACAACAAGTAAAGTAGCCAATCTGTAGTGTTCTGTCATGCACAAATGGAAAAAGGTGGTGGTAACCAACTGGTCTATTTGTCCCAGACCTTCCCATTTCAGCAATGAAAGTCCTGCACCCAGGAAACCCTTCTGTCTCAGAAAACCTGGATGAGTCAGCCACCCAGATATTCCTGCTGTGTGACTCATCATGAGGTAGTTGACATGGTAGACAGAAGGAAATAAATCCTGGAGCCACAGATTGAGCTAGATCAGAGAGGCCAGGAAAAGTTCAGTTTTCATAAGAAAAACCAATACCTTCACTGTGGTCATTGTCCCAACTCTCCAGGTGAGGAATTTAAGGCTTGAGAGGCAAAATTACCTTGCTTCAAATAGCCCAGCCAGGAAGTGAAGATTGAAACCCAGGAGTGTGCCTTCCCGGCTGATGCTTCCACCTAGTGAACTACTGCCTATGCTGCCTCAAGAAAACATGCCCAAGAATACAATACGAAGACCAAAGCAAGCATTGCTAGGAAAGGCATGAGGAGAAAAGTGTAGGAAATCCTCACTCAAGGAAGCTGTGGAAACTGCGTAAACGTTCTCTCTGAACTTGCTGGCAGCCAGGGCAAAGAGAGAAAGAACAACTCTCATTGTGTGAGACCAGGAAGTTTGAGGAGGCTCATGGGGCTGACAGAGCAAGGAGAGGCATTTGTGGAGAGATCCACTCCATAGGGCTTGAGTACAGCTGTGCTGAATGGTTCTGGGGAAAAAAGAATAAAAGATTCTCTTATAAGATCTCAGTATTAGGAAGAGAAGAAGTGAGAATAATGGGGAGGGGGGGTAGAGACTGACTGGGATATGTCACAATGAAATTCTCCCTTGTGCATTGCATTCATAAGCTGCTTTGTTGAATGATAACCCCTTTGTAGAATTACTCAGAGGTAATTTTAAAAAAGAAAAATTCTCCCTTATATAGATAATGTATGCAGATTTTAAAAAATTGGGACCCAAGTGATAGCTCAACTTTCCTCTTATCCTCGAGTGTCACCCACGTGTGACAGCTCAATAGGGTTCTGCTAAGACATTTTGTGAAGATGCAGGATGAAATTCTGGCAGCAGCGTTTCATGAAGGAGCTTAATAACAGGGTATGCTTAGGAAAACAGGGACAACAATCAACCATCTTGACGGCCAAGTCTAGTGGCTACATGTTCCTTGAACTACAGTTCCATAAAACCCAAACTCCCTCCCCCCCCCCCCCGAGGGACACTTGTGTCCACAACCAAGAAGTAGCGGGCCCTGGGTCCAGGAAGAACTGCTTTCCTTCCTCTGCCCAGGGAGGCAGCCCAGGGCCCCTTGCCCCATTCTCCAATGTTGAGTTGCTCTGATCCGTTCCAATGGTGGTGGCCTATAAGCAAAAGCAAGATGCTGATGGGGCCCTTTACCCTCCCTGTATTCCTGTTGGATACTCCAACAGTCTGTTGTTGTTCAACAAATGGATTTAGAGAAACTTCACCAAGTGGAGCCAGATTATTGAAGGTAACTGGTATTCACAGCAAGATCGGTCAATGAGCCTTTCTGTACTCTCTAGCAGAAGCCAGGGCAATGGAAACACAGGGAGAAAGCTGAAGTCTTTGCATACAATACATCATTGACATAGTTGGAGAAGTGAGTATTTGAATAAATATATGATGCATTGCCAAGGCAACAGGCAAGGCCAGACTGGCGGCAGCTGTGTGAGCCAAACTCCTGGAGGTGCTGGTGCCTTTGGGTGTCATTGTGAAAATTTTCCAGCAGGTGGCAGTCAAGTGCCTTGAGAAAGGAATGTGGGGTTTTTTTTTTGTTTTTTTCCCCTAGCTGTGCAGCATGGATAAGACACAAGGAGGGAAAAATAATGAGCATAGTGCTTGGGTGATGGGGAGGAGCAAGTAATGGAAGTGAAGGGACCTGGAAGAGGTAAGTCCCTAATCAGGAATTATGGTTTACTTGGACACATGGTCCACCAGGTTGTCAGGGCTGAGGGACAGCCACGTTTGTGGCACTTCTATTCACAGTCCTATGGTATTCCGCCCTACGTGAGCTAAATTGAGTGTAGATGAGAAACTGCATTTGGAGCTAAGGGGCTGGCTGGCTGGCTGAGAACTTACAAAGAAGCAGGACTTGTGGAGTGAGGCATTCTGTAAATCAGACCAAGGCTAGTCTTGTAGACAAGCCCTCCAATGTGGTAGATGGAAGACAGTCTCAAGAATTCCAGTCTCAGACAGCACTGAGGCTTGGTAGGGTGAATCAGAGGTCTAATGAAGAGTCACAGAACAGTTCCCCAAAGCCATGCAGCAAAGGCACTCAGGAAATATTTGCGAAGAGAGTCATAAAGGGATGTCTGCTTGTCTTTGCCACATTCTCTTTGAGATACAGCATCAGGGCAATTTACAGTCCCACTAGTACTGGGGGGGGGGGGGGTGGATGTACAGACTACTGATGGTATGGTATGGGGATGTAGACTGAATGCAATTGACAACGAAGCAGCTACCCAAACTGAAGTGGAGGGAACAAGGCAGAGCGAACAGCACAGTCATGATGGAAGGAGCTGATTGGATAAGCAAGCTAGGGACACGATTCTTTTATCAGGTGCAAGGAAAAAGGATTGCGGAGTGGCTTGAAGTCTCAGGAACTCTACTCCCTCTTAAAATCCCATCAACCATCTAAAAAGAACACCGGAACTACTTAGTGACTCTAAAATTGTGGATAAGAGCATGCTCTCTGATGGGAGATGGTGGTAGGGTTTCAAATCCTGACTCCATCAGGCATTCAAGCCTTAGGTCCAACAAATATGAGTGTTGTGACATTGGCCACAGTCCCTAGTCTCTGTGTGTCTTGGTGCATACGATAAGGATGGTAACATTTCCAGCTCTGAGTGGTCATGGACTTAAAGGAGACATATAATGTGCTAAGAATGAGGCCCGGCACATGTGAACTATGGTCACTATCATTACTTCTTTCCTCAGTAACCACCAAAAAAAAGCCTTATAATAGTGGCTAACGTCATTTTGCCCATTTTACAGGTGAGGAAATTTAAGTTTGCCAGGGTAAATAACTTGACCAAGGCCAATGATTTTATAGATTTAAAATCAGGTCAGTTCTAATTAAAACTCATAATCTTCCCACCATTTTGCATGGTTTCCAGCCTGGACCATGGCATCGCCTCCATACAAAGTAAGAAAGGGGCACATCCCAGAGCATGCAGGGATTGAAAGATGCTGCAAACCAGCCTCATGAGAACTTACGATGCTATGTGGGGGCAGGGGGAGGGGGAGGGGGGCAGACGAAGGCAGGGCCATGTAACTCTATGGGATAAGGGTTAATTAGGCAGATTTCTTTTCTCCTGGGCTTCCTGCCCATCTTTCAAGATGCCCTTCTGGAGTGCAAGGTCCAGGGACGGTGGAGACTCTAGGCCTCCCAGTATGCACTCACACGTCATTTTTATCTGGCACCTACTGGCCAAGGGTTCCATGGAACCCTGCTCTCAAGACCAAAGGGCCCCTCCTATGAGACCCTGCCTTCTTTTCTCCTCCCCAATAATTTCCCACCCAAAAGTGCTACCTTTGAAAACAGCCCCAGCTCTGTGTCTCCTAGCGCAGGCCAAGGACCTTTGCCTTGCCCTGCCTAATGCCTGCTCTCTGGCCTGGCACTGTCCTCAGCCTCCTGGCATCCTGTGTATTCGGCCCACTCCTCAGCCTGGGCCTGGGGTTTGTCTCCATTACCTAGAGGGAACCAAAGGAATCTAATGCTATGCAGAAAGCTCCAAGGTGCCTTGTACAGTGGCTCATGCCTGTAGTCCTAGCTACAGGCATGTAACTCAGAAGCCTGAGATCTGAGAACCCCAGTTCCAAGCCAGCCAGGGCTGAAAAGTCCACATGAGACTCTTCTCTCCAATGAACTACCAGAAAACCATAAGTGTTGCTGTGGCTCAAAGTGGTAGAGTACTAGTCTTGAGCAAAAGAGCTCAGGGACAGGGGCTGGGAAGATGGTTCAGTGGTAGAGCGCTTGCCTTGCATGCATGAGGCCCTGGGTTCGATTCCTTAGCACCACATAAGCAAAAAGAAAAAAGCCGGAAGGGGTGCTGTGGCTCAAGTGGTAGAGTGCTAGCCTTGAGCTGAAGAGCTGAGGGACAGCGCCCAGGCCCAGAGTTCAGGTACACAACTGGACCCCCCCCCCCAAAAAAAAGAGCTCAGGGACAGTGCTCAGGCCCTGAGTTCAAGACCCATGACTGATCCCCCCCAAAAAAGGAAACTCCCAGGTGTCACCCCTCCTGTGGCAGGGCTTAGGCCTTGTTCTCTTCTTCACCTCAATTCCAAGCACAGGAGACACTCCACATCTCTATCACCCGCCCATCCCTTCTGCACTGTTGCTCAGCTATGCGAAGCAGTCCTATTAAGGCTGTTTTCTCTATTACTTCAGCCTCACTATTCCCTGGCAACCCCAGAGGTGCAGGGGAAAAGACAGTGATAGGAAGGCTAATGCATGGATAAGTGATACACTAGGCCTACCAACTGAAGACATGTCAGACTGACCTTTCTTTTTCTTGTTTGTCTGAATGTGCCACAGAGTAAGAGAGCCTGGTCCTAAAGACACCAAGAAGACGACTCTGTCCCCAAAAACTTACTGCCTGAAGTTGAAGGAAATTCTGGAAAACAACATCTGCATCTTGTTCTAAGGAAACAAAAGAATGTACTGCTGTTATATGGCGGCAGATGGGAGTGGCTGGCATGAGGGAGAGCGAGTCAGATGGACCCTGAAGCGACTCTGCTTCTCTGGTTGGAGCTGCTAGCAGACAGGCTGGGTGGGTCCAGGTTGGGCTGAGAAGAGAAATGGAAAGAATATTCCACAGAAGACAAAAGGGATGCTGAGGGATCTTGCCTGGTGCGACCTTCACCTTTCTTCACAGTGAAGCGCAAGTCTGCCTACAAAGTGGGGATGGGGCAGAGAACAGGCCAGGAAAGTGTTCTGGAGACAGGTGTGCCCTGCAAAGCAGCACAGCCTCCCTGGGAGGCCAGGCACAGGCATGAATCCAGGACTGGCCACTCAGCAAGTGAGTACAGGAAGTGGTTACAGCCCCACCCTTCGCCCCCCCAAAAAACGGGATCAGCTAGCATAGGTAGAATGAGAAGATGCTAGACACAGGAGACGAAGTAAGACAGGCTGGCAGGGCCTGTCTTCCTAGAACCAAAGCTCAGCTCTGCCATGTCATAGCTGGTTGTCCTGGGCAATCAGATGGCCTCTACAAAACACCGTTTCTTCCTATGTGAAAGGAGAAAGGACTTCCTTGCCTGGGTTGCGGGAAGAGGGAGTGTGCTAAATGTTTGTAACCATGTCACTGAAAGAGAGGAGCTCGTGCTGGGTGAACAGGAAGGTAGAGGTGCAGGCTCAGATCTGAAACTTTAGGAAGATGCTCAGGGACAGTGAGACGCGGAGCAGGTGAGAGGCGAACTTGACGCGGAGTGATCTCTGGGTGCCAGGAGCCTGTTGGTGAGTGGGCTCAGGAGACATCCGCGGGTTAGCTTTGCAGCAGGAAGCATGAGGACTCCTCAGAATGTGAAGGGTGGGTGGAATCTGCAGAGCCCAGCCCTTCATTTCACCAAAACACAGACCGAGAACCCTCCATGAAAGCTGGGACGAGGATAATGAGGAAGCTAAGTCAGTGGGTGGTAGGTGACAGAATTTTGGAGTTGCTCAGGGAGATGAGAGGGAGAGAGCAGAGTACAATGGTTTCTCCACAGCTCAGGAGCAAAGGAAAAGCCTGTGGGCTGATGGCTGCCGATGGACCAGTGACACAGTAACATCTAACTAAGGGACACAGGGCTCCTCAAGCTCCATCAACACACCCCCGAGCCTTCAAGCAATGAATGCATCGAACACATGTGTGGCACCCAGAGGTGCCAGGTGACTCCTGGGTGAAGGACCAGTCCAAGAGAGTAAATTTCCATCCCACACTACATGTGGCCACCAGATTTCAATTTGGGACACATGTTAATAAAGAAGATACTGTGAGTGTGCTGGCGGCAATCACTCATTCATCTTGCAGTAAATATTTGCTGAGGGCATCGGAGTGCCAGGCATCGTCCTCCACGGTGAGGTTGAGGTGGGGCAGGGAGACCAACCCTTGTCCTTGGTTGGTACACAGACGGGTGAGGACAGGAAGCAAAGGAAATGCAGACGTAAATCATGTCAGATGCTGGGCAAGGATGAATGTTGGGGAGAGGTAGGGAGGGGGGGCTGGAGAAGGGGGCAGGCAAGATGGCTGGCCCAGAAAGACGACACAGCTGTGAAGAGAGGGAGCGGGGGGGGGGGGGGGGGGGGGGTTCTGCAGGTGGCAGCAGGGCAGAAACCAGGAACCCAAGAGCCAGAACAGCCGGAGGAGGAGTGGAGCAGTCAGGGTCTGGGCTTTGAATGAGGAGAGAGATGGGGTCTTCTTTTAGGGTTTTCAGTCTGGCTGTCCTGGTGAGAAAGGAGGTGAAGGAGGGGAGGGGAGAGCAGAGAGGTGAATTGGGGTTGGTGGGTAGAGGGGTGATAAGTGACTGAATACTAGATGTCTTTGGGGGTGGGGGGTGCTATGCTGAGGGAGGATGTAGGGGGAGAGATGGGTCAATGCTGAGTGGCCATGGCCGGCTGGCAAGAACTAGTCCTTGAATACTTTGCAGGAACGAGCAACAGGATTTCCTGACTGTAGATTTTTTCAGTCTGTGGCCTTCACAAAGCTCACCACCCCACCACCACCACCCAGTCTTTGAGGGTCTGCATTCCACTTGCTAGGCACCTGTATGAGCGATGGTTGGAGAGAGAGGTGCCTTTTTGTCTCCCCCATCAACCAGGGCAGGAGTGGCTGGTTTGGGATGTGTGAAGTGGGGACAGGGAGAGCTGGCTGAGCTTCCTCAGACACGAGGAAGACCCCTGCCTCCCTGCCCTTCTGGACCAGTGTCCATCCCACAAGAGCCGCATGCAGTTGCCCAGGGCAGTGCCAGCCCTGACAGCCCATTCTGTCCTTAAATGGCCTCTGGGGAAGGCACTGTTATCTACATGGTAGAGATTACATGAGTCACAGACATGAAGCAACATGTACGAGATTTGCCCAGCTTGGAGGGGAAGAACAGGGACTGGAATCCAGAGATGCTCAACTCCAGAGCCTGGACTCTTGGCACATGCTTTTGTTGCTTCAGTGACTCAGCACATAAAAAGCGAAAGCTCTGTCCCAACTGGGAGAAGCAGGGCAGGGCAGGGCAGGCGGACACCCACAGCCCTTGCCCCCAGT